>NC_136955.1:4992500-5182500 GCF_032717465.1 Coenobita brevimanus | reverse complement strand
CACACACACACAGACACAATCAAGCTCACAAACGCGCCTGCGTGTCTCGGTGCACACGTTAAGAGACATACACACAAAAGCACATATATCAGCAGAAACATACATACTTTGTATCAACATGCAGACATACTCATACGCACTGACATGCGACCACATATTTTAATAAATTTCGGTACGTACATTTACATGCATATACACGTATACGAAATAGCATACACACATATATATGTGTATACATGTACAAAGACAAAATTACCTCCACATATATAACTACACATACACATGCATCTACATTCTTATATACATACTCCTACACACATGTATAAATTCATTTCTCTCTCTATACCTTCATACATATATTCATTCATGAGTACTGTACATTCGAAGATAAGTACGCACATAGATACGTGCATGCATAAGTACATTTATAAATGCATACGTGCAGGCACAAATACATAAGTACGAACATAATTCATATAAGCATATGTACTGTACATAATACACACGTAGATGCATACTGTAATGCAGACGCACATATCTGTATATACACATACATATATGAACACATGCATATACATGTAAAATATAGGTTTTTGCATGTGCATCAGTGAATTATTATATACATCGCCATACCCACATGTACATAAGAGTGCAAACGTATACCCACACACAATCATACATTTATGCACATTATATACTCATGATTACACGCATACTATACATGCAAATACATCCGTACTCATACACAAACATGGATACATGTGCATATAAGCACACATATGTACACACATTAATTCATCCTTATGCTTTTCCGTTCACCAATATTCTCACTGCCATCCACACTTCCCAACCTGCTAATCCCTTCACGCCAGTGACCTGTATTATTTTATTCTTCGTGTGTGTGTGTGTGTGTGTGTGTGTGTGTGTGTGTGTGTGTGTGTGTCTCTCTCTCTCTCTCTTCCAAATTACCCCAACTACACTGCCCCAACTCCCCCTCCAACTTCACTGCTGCCACCACCTCCCCCTCCAACTTCACTGCTGCCACCACCTCCCCCTCCAACTTCACTGCTGCCACCACCTCCCCCCCCAACTTCACTGCTGCCACCACCTCCCCCTTCAACTTCACTGACGCCACCACCTCCCCCTCCAACTTCACTGCTGCCACCCCCTCCCCCGCCAACTTCACTGGTGCCACCACCTCCCCTCCAACTTCAGTGCTGTTCCCACCTCCCCTCCAACTTCACTGCTGCCACCACCTCCCCCTCCAACTTCACTGCTGCCACCACCTCCCCCTCCAACTTCACTGCTGCCACCACCTCCCCCTCCAACTTCACTGCAGCCACCACCTCCCCCTCCAACTTCACTGCTGCCACCACCTCCCCCTTCAACCTCAACCGTCAACTCCTTTTCTGCTTCCATCTCCCCCTTCAACATTCATTTCATTCCAAAAACAAAATAATTTCTTTCAAATTGAGTATAATGACCAGGAGTGAAAGGAATATATTAAACAGCTGTTCTTAGCCCCTTAACACTCTTTCCTGAGCGATTTACTTAGCTTCTTACATGTTCCTTTTTTTCTCTTCGGAAAAAGGGAATGGAAGAAGATCAGGGGAAGTGCTGAAGGGTGGGGGGGGGGGATGAGAGTGAGTCGGAGATGAAAGCTGGTGGGCAATCCACCTTGCTGAATCAGTTGAGTTTATTTGTTTTGTTTAATTGGGTTTAATTTTTTGGGTGTGTTGTTTCGGATTTGTTCTCTGAGTTGAATCGGTTGAGTGTTTTTTATATTTTTTTGATGCATGTTAGTGTTGTACTAACTAGCTAGTTGTATAATGGGACTGGGGGTGTCTGAATTTTTTCCCCGGCTGATTGGAAAGAGTTTACTGTATCTGGTAATGTTGTCGTAATTTTGTACTAAGTTCTGGTAAGTTTCCTTGTCTTGTCGGTGGAAGGATTCCCAAATTTTGAGTGTTTGTGTAAACGTTTATTGATGGGTTCGGTGTTTGTGTATTCTTGTGTCTGTCTTGTAGTGAGTATGTGTGGGTATCTTTGTTCAGTAGCCCATCTGAGAGCTTTGTTTTGTGTTCCCTGAAGTTTCCTTAATTTAGTGTTGCTGAGAGTGTATGTTTGTATTGATGGGTAGTCTAAAGTTGGAATGACGATGACCTTTGCTAAGTGAATATTTATCTTGATTCGTAGGTGTCTAAATCTGTATAACTTCCTTAGGGCCTGTTCTCCTTGGTTTTTCCTGTCTTGCACATGTTTACAGTATCCATTTTTTGTGATCTTTAATCCTAAGGACTTACCCTGTCATAGGTACTGAATGAGGTTTCCGTGTATTGATAATGGAGGGTTACTTTTGGATCCCAGTACTAAGGGAGTAAATCTGTTTGTTTTAATTCTCCATTTTCCTTCATATTGGTTGATTCGATTGATTTCACGCTCTGTTCTAATTTTTCTCATGTTCTTAGATTTGCCTGGGTAACCTATGATTTGGGTAACATCGTCTGCATATGTTAAGTCCATTGATGGATGAGGATAAGTCTTTGGTGTAAAGTAAGTTGGTGACAGGACACTACCCTGAGGAACACCTCAGCCGAGGGTGAAGGGTGTTCTAAGATATTGATTGATAGCTATCGTGGTTTTTCTATCATCTAGAAAGTCGCAGAGGAGTTTCTCCGTAATAGTGGGAAGATCTACATGCAAGCTCTTGTAGTTTAGTCCCATGTGCCAAACTTTATCGAAGGATTTAGTAATATCTCTAAGATTGTTTGGCTCTGTCCCCCATCTGCTTTGTACAATTTGCTCTTTTGTTGTAGATAATGCATGCTTGGTTCCTTGTCCCCGGTGAAAACTGAATTGATGTTTACTGTATAAATCTTGATCTTCTAGGTAAATTTTTTGTCTATAATTTATTATTCTTTCAAGCAGTTTGCCGGTACAACAGATAGCGACACTGGTCTGTAGTTTTCACGAAGAGAGGGAGATTTGTTTGGTTTTGGAATTAATTTGATGGTTGCTCTCTTCCAGATATCGAGAAAGTAGCCTGCTGAGAGGGCGGCGTTAAATATGTTTGTGAGATTAGTGATGACAATATCTGGAAGCTGATTTAAGATAGTTTTATTTATCCCGCTGCTTCCAGGACAGGTTATTTATTCCGCTGCTTCCAGGACAGGTTTTCCTCATTCTGTTGATCATGTTTTTAACTTCTGCCGGAACGATAGGGAAGGTGAGAAGTGGGTTTTCTTGATTTAGCCTTTCGGGATCAGCTTGATCGTAGAGAGTGATTCGATATAAGCTGTCTTAGAGGAAATCTGAGACCATCTGTGTTGTTTCGTCTATTCAATCTACGTCATCATATCTGCTCCAGAGGGCTCTGTGTTGTCTCACTTGTGCATCAGGTGAGTAGTGTCGAGTGTTGTTGTGGTCCAGTAAAAGTGCGTATTTCGTGTGTGGTTTCCTGAAAGCTGATTAATCTTCTTCCAGAAATCAGGTGGGTATTTATAGTGTGTTGAAAGGTGGAGAATTGTGTTGTGCCAGTGTGCGTTGGCTTCTTCAAGGAGGGTCTTGTGTATTCTGAATATCTGCGGTAAAGTGGAGGTGTCCAGCCAAACCTGGTGGCATTGTTTCTTAGGTTGTTAAACTGGACCATGAGATTTTGTGTGTTTTGACTGTGTGGTGTGTGTGGAAGTGTGATTTGGTGAATGGTGGGAATGTGACTTTTTATTGGTCTATTAGTGGTGGTGTACCATTAGTCAATTTCTGAGTCCATTGCTTCCAGTGTAGCTTGAGATATATCCACATTGTCTATCATATTTAGGGCAATGTCTTCTTTGATTTATTCCCAATTCGCTCTGGAAAACCATAGTCTAGGGGGAGGGGAGTTAAAATAGGGGTAGTTGAGACAGTAGAGATTATTGGTATGTGATCACTTGTGTTTAGTAGGCCTTGTTCAATGTGTGTGTTATGGTATGTTCTAAAGTTGGTTAGGATTATGTCTGGTGTAGTGGCAGCATTGTGTGAAAAGTATGTTGGGAAATGAGGTCCTATGTGGTTTACTGTTCTGTTTCTAATCATGTGGTTGATTTGTTTTCCCATTTGTGTTAGTGGTTATGAATCCCAGAGTAGGGTGGTTTGTGTTAAGGTCTGCAGTCATATATACCTGAGTGTTTCTTAGGAATAGTTGGTAAAGATCTGGTGTAGGTAGGCAGGGTCTGGCAGGAGGTTGGTATAAAGTAAAAATGATGATGGGGCCTGTGGTGGTGTCAACTTCAATTGCAAGGAGGTCCGAAAAGTAGTTGTCATAAAATTGTGAAGGACTGTGTTCCTAATAGCTATGGCTGTTCCGTCGTGAATGTTACCTGAGTAGTTTGTGGCATGTGTTTTATAACCGGGAGTTTTGGGTGGATCCTGGTCAGTAGCTCCGTGGCTGTTAATGAGGATGATGTCGGCATTCAAATTTCTATATATGTTGCAGAGGCCTATGCTCTTCCTCTCCAGCGCAAGACATTATGTTGTATGATCTTTAGCGTCTTCATTGTCTTGTATTATGGGGGGGTTGGTTACTTTTTTTTTTTTAAGGTCAGATTTGCAGCTTTGGGAGGGCGGGAGTTACTTTTGGGCTTCGTGCCTCCCTGAGTTTTACCACTGTTGAAAGTGGGGGTAGTTTCTGGTAGTGGTGAGGAAGGTGTGAACGAGGCATGGGATGACGCTAAGACTGGTACCTGGTTTGTTTCTTCGGTTTCTTCTATCTCAATCTTCATCGGCGTCATCTTCATCATCTGCAGCTCTTCATCTGCCTCAGCGTCTGTTGAGGGGTTGAGTTCATCTTTTATTTCCTCTGTGTCTGGTTTTTCCTCGGTTGAAGTGCCTATTACTTGGTTTGTAGGCATAAATCTCTGTAGTATTTGTTGTGACGGGGGGTTGTTAGGAATTATCACGATTGGGAGTTTGTTTAGGTTCAAAAGATCTATTAAATTTCTTTGGAATTTCCTGGTTCAACCATGTTCAGAGAGTGGGCATAAAAATGGCAAAGAATCATCATAGAGATTTGGCTATTTCCGAGTGCAGCAGAAGAATCTAGGCTCTGATTAAGGTTTGTGGTTGGAGGGGACGCAGTTTGCGAATATAATTCGCTGATCCTTTCCTTACCTCTGATTCCTTAGTTTTTACCTTTTCTTTTCTCTGGGGGCATTTGTATGCCAAGGTCCGATGAGTTTCTCCACAGTTTATACATTTCTTCTGTGCAGAGTTGCGGTGTGACCAAGTGTGACTGGCTAGAGCATTCAGAACAGACTTTATACTCTCTAGGCTTAGGATATTGTCTGGTGGTGTGATCCTCTATGGCAAGACATCTCATGCAATAGTTGATTTTGATGTAGCGTTCCTTGGCTATCTGGTGAGGGGCAGTGGAGACATGGAACAGCTTAAGTCCTTGACTGGCTGCTTTTTAGGCCATAGAGACAGATTCAACCTCTATCTTCAGCATATTCCTTCGGTTGTTCGAGTTAGGAAATTTGAAGGCATCATGCACTTTAGCCCATGATGGCTTTGGTTCAGTTTCATCTGCTATGACATTTGTGGAGTTGTTGAAAGCTGGTTCTTCAACTTCATAGCAGATGATTGTCCTCCTAGCTTTTACTTCCTACGGGAGGGTAGGAGTGAAGCCGTTGTCTGTGAGCTTCGTGGTGAGTCCATGTTCAAGGATTTTGTCAATGTCTTGGTCAGAGGCGGTTAGAACAATTAATCCATCTTTGGCTTCGTGTAGTGCTGTACCGAAGACATTTGCAGGTGAAAGAAGATCCAGAAGTTTCAGCTTGGTTCGCATTTCTCGAGGGTTATATTTGGATTTGATATTTAATCTAGCCATGTTCGCATCGCACGTTACAGAAAAAGAGGGGCCTCCTACCTAGGCAGACGTAGTTTGCGATATCCCGTCTACTAACACACGTCGAAGATATCCTACGCCGCTCCCTATACCTATTAAAGCTATTTGCCCACTCCCAAGATCGCTTAAGGCAGTTATACTAAGGACCCCGCTTGTGGCAATGCCCTCGGGTTCACCTTCACGATAATGAGAGGACTCCAGTGGGTTGGGCGGCCAGAAAGAAAGATAGTAGTAGAAAAAGAGTATTCACTTATTATCCCAAGTGGGATTGTCTGGGTATGGTAGTTAAAACAGCCGAAGTTTATGGATCGAGGATGTCTCGGTGTGGTTCATCGCTGTAGAGTGGTGGGAGTTCTTCCTCCAGTCCAAGGGCCAAGCCAGTGCTTGCTGTCAGTGGAGTAACTGAAACAAGGGTGGCAAGAACCGTAGATTCTGGAGCTGAGGAGGTGATGTTCTGTCAGTGGAGTAAATGAAACAAGGGTGGCAAGAACCGTAGAATTTGGAGATGAGGAAGCGATGTTCTGTTATTGGAGTAACTGAAACAAGGGTGGCAAGAACCGTGGATTTTTAAGCTGGGGAGGGGATGTTGCTGCGAGCAATGCCGATGATATGAGATCGATGTTATCTTCTGTACTGATAAAGTTATTTCAATATCGCCATACTCAGCATACATAAAAGAGAAAAGGATTTTAACCTGGTGTATCCAAAAAAATATATCGCCAAGGAGGAAGTGCTAGGGAGCTCAGTTATCTGACTAGCATACGTGCCTATATCTGGCCCATCCAGTTCGACAAATCTGAGCTAAATAAATTATCTGGAGCTAGTGATGATGATATTAAGCCCTTTCTTAGTTAATCTTTGTGCTTTCTTAGTTAATCCCTGTGCTTCGTTAATCTTAGTGCTTTCTTAATTAATCTCAGTGCTTCCTTAGTTAATCTTAGTACTTTCTTAATTAATCTTAGTGCTTTCTTAGTTCATTATTATCTCCAGACGATTTTATTCAGCTTAAGGGGGACGATTCGAACAGTAAGGGTTAGACACAGACTCGTATTCTGGTCGGTTAACGAAGCTCCCTAACACCTCTTCCTTACCGAATTATTTCTGGATACTGCTGGCTAACATCGCTTTGTACGTTATTTATGCAGTGTATGAGTATGATGAAAGGATTTTATAACCCAGAAAAGGATAGTAAGGAGCAATAAGAAAACTCAATACAACTTCTCCATTAATCAAGACTTATCTACGATCAGTGAATGGGGACATAACAACCTTGTCTCATTTAATGCTAGTAAAACCATATAGATACTGTACAATTTACTGATAGACAGATATTGCCAGATTCGTATATTACCTTTATTGCTACTGTTATTCCTATCTCCAAAAGTATTGACATTCTCGGTGTTTCACTTAAAAATGCCCTCAGCTGGACCTCTCATGACAGATCAATTGCTTAAACCGCCTCAAAGAAACTTGGAGTATTGTACAGAGTCCGTAACTTCTTCACTGACGAGTAGGTAGCTATAATTTATGAGTCATGTGCGCTTTCACCTTGAATATTGCTCACCCTTGTGGAATGGATTTGGAGAGTTTGCACTAAAACAACTAGACAAAATTCAGAACAAAGTTGTTGGAATTATTAATAACCCTGCTGTTACAAATAAACTACCTCCCCTACAAGTAAGAAGGAATGTTACCTCCCTTGCATTATTTTACAGATATTTTTTTGGCAAATGCTTAGAAGAAGTTGCGTCTATTGTGCCACCTCTCCATGCCTACCCTCGTGCTACACGGGCGTCTGGTAGCACTCATGACTGGGATATCACACAGCCATATTGAAGAACTTCTGCCTATCAGAATTTTTTTTTTCCCGAACTTCATGACTGGAGGACGCCAGTAATCTGGTGTATGGATTATTTATTTAATTTTAATTCATTTGTTTTTCCTTCTTCTGTTCTGTTATTTAAAAACGAAATCGTTAAGGAAACAATGTTAGGGGGCTTCCTTTACCGAGGAGAATATCGACCACAGCCTTCGTTAATCTCTTCACTACTGCTCTCTTAGTCTAAATAAAGTCGCCTCACGATGGCAAGAATAAAGATAAATTACGTCATTGGCTTCAAGATCCGCATTCTGGTCGGTTATGGAAGCTCCCTAGCACCTGTGACCTAGCTATTTATTTTTGGATAATATAAAGAATTTTGTTATTATAGGGAGGAGTTCAAAGTGTGTATCTGGTGTGGTGGAGGAAGTTTTTGTTGTAATTTTTGTGCTGTGACCTCTTACTGTACTAAGCGACTTATTCTGCCTCTTTTTTTTTTTTTTTTTTTATTATCGAATCAAATTGCCATGTATGCTACGCGACAAGAGATACAGACAGCATACACGTGGATATCAAGGCGTAACATGCAGAGTAAATCACTATGGAAAAGGCTTTGCGAAGCCTCCTATGCCACTTTGAATATGAATATTATGTGGCGTCTGTTATTTTGGTTGTGTGCGTGCTTGTATGCGCATGTGTGTAAGTGTGTGGTCATGTATGGTGCTTATCGTTTAGTTTCGTTTATAAAAGCTCCAGCATGATTACATGCATCGGTTTTAGTCACCTAATGACGGGGGTCCATGCTGCTCGATCACTAACAGCGTCTCTATTCAGTTTGTTATCCGTGAGGTCACACACTGACCTCTTCCCAGGTCTGTTTTGGTCTGCCTCTCGTATGCCTACCCTCGACGTTCACAGGTCATATCCACCACACTCAATTGTCATCTCCACTCCTCTCGACGTTCTTAAACCATCTCAATCCACCCATCCTCATCACAACACTCATACATTCAAGTCCCATCCTTCCTCTCAGTTCTTCAACTACAATCCTAACCCCACAACACGCAGGCCTTTCATTCTTGGACGCACTGCACAACCATCTAATCATTATTTCTCTGTGTTTTAGCCTATGAACTTCCTCTTCCTATACTGACCAGGTCTCACTGTCATACAGCATTACACTCCTAACACATCTTGCATTCAAGGACCCCTTAGCAAGGCGAAAGAGCCCTCTCAGTATGAGGAGAGGCAACACCTCTCTGACTTTGCCTACTCACTCCCAACCCTAGCCACAGAGCCATCTCCTGCCCCACGCCCAGCACATAACATGTCCCATACGTAACTAAACTTCTCCACGCACTAGAGACTCTCCAGCACGATCAATCCTTTCGCGTCAGTCAGTCTCTACATGCTCTCTTCAGCACAACGCATATACGAAATCAGCATGATATCGGAGCCTACCTCTAATACCACTATATCCCTGAATCACTCACTTATCACAAACACTGCACGAGATGGAGTTAATTCCCACGCCCTTGCGGTAAACTTCACATGACAACACTCTGCTTTGACAGTACCACCAGTAGCTCTAAATTTCATCACTTGTTTTTATCCAGGTTTGCTCTAAAACCCTTGTGCCCCATTCAGTCCCTCCACTCCTAAATCTTTCCCCCACCTCACTTTCATTTCAGTGATCAGCATACAACATCTCCCAACGGAGTCCATATCCAAAGTTACATGAAAACTTAAAGCACCATGACAACCAATTAGGGGCTGACCAATGATGCACCCCAACATTCACGAAAAACACATCAATCAAATCTCCAATCATTCTCGCCTGGATGCAAGCACCTATGTACATTGTCATAGCTACTCTAACCAGCCACTCCTCGATCCCAAGCTTTCTCATTACCCACTTCACCACCTTCCTTGGAATTCTGTCCAAGGTATTTTGCATATCAACAAAGTACAGCTCCCTCTTCATTGTTATTTATTTTCATTAAGCTGTCGGCCAGTGAACATCGCATCAGTGGCCCCTTTGCCTGGCATAAACCAATACTGCATCTCATCAATATTTACTCTTTCCCATATCGTACCTTCCAGGGCTCTCTCCATATCTGCATTATCTTGTCCAAAAATTTTATGCCTTTATAGTTTCCTCTTTCCTGGGCCTCACACTTCCCCTTATACACACTGACAATCACACACTTCCACCAGTAATCTGAGACAACACACTCATATGTAATTGATCTTATCAGATCAGTAACGAAACCCACTCCGATATCTCCTGAGATTTTCAGCATTCCAGCAGTCAACCAGGCACACACCCGGCCCTCCTCAACTGCTTCCTGCGTATTGCCCTACTCACAGTGGCAGCATCAATCAAAGGCCATGGGTCTTATCAGATCAGTAACGAAACCCACTTCGATATCTCCTGAGGTTTTCAGCATTCCAGCAGTCAACCAGGCACACACCCGGCCCTCCTCAACTGCTTCCTGTGTATTGCCCTACTCATAGTGGCAGCATCAATCAAAGACCATGGGTCAAACAATGGATCCACTAACTCCGAACCTTTCCTAGCCCAAAGTCCACATTCAGTAACCGGTTTTAATTATCTCTCCAAGCATCTTTAATATCCTCGCTGTCCACTACTATTCCTTCATCATTCTTCACACATTTCCCACCTATGATATCACTCTTTATTCTCATCTGATTTGCCGCCTTAAATATCACATGCATCCTTTCGGCACTATTGAGGCTATCCAGCAAGTGTTTTGAGACTCAGATTTTGCCGTGTAAAAATCCTTTCAAGCCCTACAGTTCTGTCACCCATTTTCCATTCCCTGAAACTTCTCTACTCCTTAACTGCGGCTTCTACACCCTCATCCCACCACCATGCTACATAATGTATATATCGCTTGGCTTGTTGTCCATCCACACTGAATCATTAATTTAATGAGACTGTTTTTGAGAGCTATGTACTGCTCATCACCACTGCCTACAGCTCCCTATTGAGCCACAACTCTACTCATCTCGCTATAGAAGGCATTCCGTATTGCATGGTGTTGCAACTTTCATATTTTACCCCTGGCTGCATCGGTCTTCTTCACTGCCCACTCCATCAGCAACATGTCACATATCAGTAATCTGTGTGGCTGAACACACTCATCAGTCCTTATAACTTCTACATCCTTCACTAATCACCCTCAACCCTCCTGACCAGGAAATAATCAATTTGGCTACTGTTATTCCCAGAGTGATATGTAATGAATCTACAATCTCTCCTACTAAAATGCCTCCTGGTGTACTACTTTCTGGTTCAGGTCCCTCTCTATTGGGTATAAAGCCTCGGCCTCGGAATAACAGTGTCCCGTACCCTCTGGCACAGATTTGAGCCCCTTCCCATTCCGGCCTCAAAACTGTGCCAACAGAACACGTACCACGCCTGCCCTCAAGTCCCACACTAGATAGCCAGCATGCCCTTGCTGGCGACAACCCCAGTGACAGATTAGAGTGCAGTGTGTGGTATGTCAAGTTTTTTGTAGTGCAGTGCATAAGACAGAGAAAAGTGTTTGGCTAATTGCTATTTTCCTTCACAGAAACCGATGGCAACCACAGAGTATCAACCCCACAGTCTTAAGAAGAACAGCAGCCAATGACAACAAAATGGCCACCTCGGAAGACAAGACAAATTTAGACACTGGGATGGAAATAGATGACACTGAAACGACTGCAGACGACTAGATGGCACCCTAGGATGAGGTTACAACAGCAGAAGACGAGATGGCACCCTAGGACGATAAATGACAATCTTGGAATGCGAGAAAATAACAGTAGAAGACAACTCGAGAAAAATATGGCAACCCTGGAGAGCAAGAATAGCAAGCCAGAGAAGCCATCAGCACCTGGGTCAAAAGTGGCATAGGAGGCTTTGTAGCACCTTTCCCTTATCATTTGTTTCCTTTCCACCCAAGTTTTCTCTCGCATGCTGGTTAAAGTTTTAATATTGATAGTCTGTATCAGTAACAAGATTTAAATGAAATATGAAGACTAAATCGCTAAGGGAGAGTTGCTATGAAGCCTTCAAAGCCACATAGAATTCCACCCAGTAGTGTTTATTTCTAGGTGATGTAGTAGGGATGATAGAGGCAGTTATGACAGCACTTGCATACCGTTTCTTGGGTAGGCAATCCACTCCTTAGGCACTTTTAATGTTCCTGTATTTCCCCGTGCGATAGAGAGACTGATGTTAGGGAGAGAGGAGAGAGAGAATCGGAATCAGATGAGTAAGACCAGAGAGGAAATGGGGGCGACAGAAAGAAAAGGTTACAGGTTGTATTATCTTTGTAGTCTTCCTTTAGGGTGTGATTTGTGTGTGTATTATTCTAGAGTGAGCAGGGTAGGGAGGAGTAGGAGTGCAAACGAGCTTTGGATGAAGATAGATAGCTTATTGGACAGCAGGGCTGATAGGAGTAGGAGAGCAAGCAGGCTGGAGATGGTGATAGCTTATTGTACTACATTCACTGATACACATTGATCTTACGCGAAATATTTTGTGACATACTTGAAACTTTTTGGCGTTATACATGTATCTATCCACCTATAGCCAGACGCCTTCATCCCGATAGGAGTGGCCACACACAAATCGCCTTAATGCCACCCTGTCCCCCACGATTTCTTTGCCCTACCCCCAGCTCACACACACCTCTCTCATACACCTCTTCACTCCATACCTCCATCTCATCCTCGGTCTCCCACTCCCTCCTCCCCCTGCCACTTCACTCACATACTCTCTCCTAGGTGGTTTCGCTCTCCATCCTCCCCACATGACCTCACCTCAGTGTATATCTCTAACGCTTTCTATCGCATCCACATCCACACCACAACACCTTCACTTCCTCATTTGTCAGCCTGTCTCTCCATGTAACTCTACATGCCACTCTTGAATAACTTCTTTCCACTGCTCTCACTCTTGTTTCCTTCCAACAAGGTTCAAGCGTCGGTTCTTATGCTAGAATTGGTATAACAGTAATATCATGCAGAGACTTACTTCCATGCTCTCTTCCCCATTTCTTATCACTGCTTTAAAAAAACCAATAACCTTCCTTTCCTGTTGTACCCGTTCAAGCACTTCACCCTCTAAACTTCCATCCTTACTCATCACACATTCAAATTTTCCATATCCTCATCATCCTACTGTGTATTCAGTGACTTTATTTCTCCCGAAGACCACAGCTTTACTCTTCCCTACATTCACCTTTAGCGTCCGTTTCTAACACACGATCCCAAACTCATTCACCAAGCCTTGCAGTTCCATTTCATCTTCACTTAACAACACAGTGTCATCTGCAAACAATAGAGTAGAAAGTCACCAGGCGCTGCCCTCTCTCATTAAGGCCGCGCCAACATTCACTGCCCTACGTTGTATCTCTTTTATAACCCCATCCTTATACAGATTCAACGACCATGGAGACATGACGCATCCCTGTTTCAATCCAACAGTCAGATAGAGAAATTGCCTCAGTTCACCATCCACACGCACTGCGGCCTTAGCATTCTCATACATACTCTTCATGGCATTCAACAACTTCCCATTTACTCCATATATTGTTAATATCATCCACATTCCTTGTCCATCCACACTGTCATATGCTTTCTCCAAATCGTGAAGGCCGCCTACAACTTCTTTCCCTTCACTAGAAACTTTTTCACTAAAGACCTTAGGACGGATATCTGATCTACACATCCTCTTCCCTTCCTAAAACCTTCATGTTCTTCTCCAACTAATCTCTCTTTAATTTATCTAACTCAGTAAGTATCCTACCATGTACTTTTCCTATTACACTAAGGAGACAAATACCCCAATGACTGCCACACACTTCTTTTTCCCATTTTCCTTTGTATAGGGGTATAATTAGTCCTGACTTCCAGTCCTCTGGGACTACCTTCCTCCCTGGGCAATCTATACAGCTTCCATACCCATTCTGCTACCATCTCTCCCACGTGCTTCATCATTTCACCACACACTTCATCAGTTCCTGGGGCTTTCCCTATTTTGACTTTCATCATTGCTTCCACTACTTATACTCGCGCCACTTTCGTTAACTATTTTTTAAATTCCTTAAAGTGTCCTCTCCATCTGTTCACTTTTTCTCCCTTCACTACCTAACTCGATTTTTATCTTTCACTCCCCTGCTACCTTGTTTATCACCCGAACTCTTTCTACCTCTTTCCAAAACTTTTTCTTACATTCCCTCCATTTCACACTTAAATTCCTTCCAAATTCCTCATCCACTGTCTTCTTACTCTCGTTTACTAATCTTTTCACCTCTCTCTTCCTCTCTACATATAACTCCCTCTTCCATCTCTCAACTTCCTCCATCCCTATGCTTCCCATCCACTCACCATATACTTTCTTCTTTAGCACCACAGCTTGCCAATCCTCTTCATTCCACCATGTTGTTCCTTGCATCCCCTTTCATCTTCTCTTCACTCCATACACCACCTCACTTGCTGCACAGATTTCTTCTGTGATTATGTTGCACACATTTTCTACCTCCCCCATCTGCTCCAAAATATATGTACCCAATCACTCCTCCACTTCTTTCTTAAATTCTGTCATTTTCTGATCCTCGTGCAACCTTTCCACTCTCCTTGTATTGACTACTTTCTCCTGTCCTTCTGTCCTTCTATTCATGCATCGCATTTGTACCTAAACTTTCACCATCACCAAGTGGTGGTCAGAAAGTCCACTCTCTCAACCTCTGTATGCTCTGCATCCATTACATACCTTCTCATGCTGTCATCCACAGATACACAATCGTTGTCATCTCTTCATTCAGTTCACCACCTACCCTTTTCACCACACTCCATGTATTCATGTGGATCATTTTATGCCTAAGAAGGGTATTGGCTATCACCAATCAACTCCCTGC
Source organism: Coenobita brevimanus (assembly GCF_032717465.1). Lineage (NCBI taxonomy): Eukaryota > Metazoa > Arthropoda > Malacostraca > Decapoda > Coenobitidae > Coenobita > Coenobita brevimanus. Next base: position 5,167,862 of record NC_136955.1, on the reverse strand, counting down.
ACAAAAGTCCACTGGATCACCGCCATTCTCATCCACTTCCATAGGCACACCCCACTCACCAACTACTCCATGTACATTCACATTCCTTACTTTTCCATTCATACCTCCAATGAAAAACTCTGTTTCACCTCTCTCAAACTTTTCCATGCACGCTTCCACATTATCCCAGAACTCTTCTTTCACTCTACTTTCACGGTCTTCCGTTGGCGCATACACACACACAATCGCCCACGCTTGTAGTCATACCTTAAATCTTTCCTGCACTGTCCTCGAACAAACTGATCCATAGTCTCTTATAGTCTCCATCCAACTCTTGCATACATTAATACATACACCTTCCTTTTGCCCTATCATTCTCACCTACTCCTGCACATATACCCAGTCCATACTTTCACCTCTGTATTAAGTCTCAGTCAATCCACCTATGTCCACTCGTACTCCTCAAGCACCTGCACAATATCCCCTCTTTCAACTCATTATTCTCACCCCCAACATTCCACGTTGAAATCCACACCATGTCCTTTGCTCGGTCCTTGGTCTTCACCTGTTGGTCAGTCCTGGTCCAGGGCATTTTGTTTCTTTGTGATATACGTTAAGATATCACTACATCTTGCACGAGTAACTTAACATGCTGCTGTCATAGCCACTAATGTACTCTGTAATTATGCACTGCAAATGTGAACACTTGTAAGAAAATTTAATAAAAGAAGTTTTATATCAAGTTTATTCGACCTTCCATGGTATGGTTACAAAAAATGTGAAGTACAAGAGAATACAATACTTAGATGGAAAAAAAAAAAAAATAGGATCTCTAGCAGCACAAAAACTCTGTTTCACTTATTATTAAATAGATTTGTAGAATATGGCTTAAAATTTAGGGATGCAACACCCACAACTCACGTATTTTTTTAGATGTGGAACTGGGTAAAAAGTCAACAGATAATAAGTCCTTCATTTTAACTTAGGAATTTATAGAGACCCAGTGGAGTATGGTATGAGCTCTGCAAAACCAAAACCCTTATTTCAGCTTGCAACATTCAGAATCCACGTATATGGAAATCAAAACTAGGGCTTCCATCACCTATGCCTTCATTGTGGATTGCTACAGTAATCTACATAATGGTTAACTCTAGCAATTTGAAAAGTTATGACAGCTTGAGTCCCAGGTTCTGTTTACTGCCATATTAAGCGACTAGCCATACTAGTCTCGTCTTGACTAGACTTGATAATCCTCTGCAGTGCTAGTTTCACATTGTACCTGCAGTGTTTCTTGCCACTGCCAGGCTATTTCATACAGCTTAGGGGAGATACCTGATGATGCCTTTTTATCTGTAATTACTCAGGTTTATGCATTATATAACAGTGCTTCTCCAGACCAGCACTATTGATACCATGCTTTATACCAATACCTAGTTCTCCGTCCTTTACCACGTTCGTACGTTTTAATCCAAATTTCTTTTTCAAAATCTGTTTCAGTGTATACGGAATATCCTTATAACTCAGGTCTGACGTAAAAATACTATTAAAAGTTCCATTGCAACCCATAAACAAATTTACCAGCTTGCCCCAGCTTAGTAAGTTTTATGTAACCAGTATATACAGAAAGTCCTCATAACTTAGGTCTATAGTGGCGTAAAAGTACTATTAAAAGTTCCATTGCTACCAGTGGAACAGATTTGCCAGTTTCCCACCAGGTTGGTATGTTTTCTCTCAAAGACTTATGAAGAGGCCTGCCTGTGTTATCAAAGGCACTGCGCTTGTCCAAGCCATTTTCAGTGTGATTAATGGCTATTCCATTTAAGTATGTCCTTATTTCAAAGGACAACCGAATATCAATTCCTTTTGCACTATGATAAAGCCATTCTGGCGACTTAATATGCACAATACACTTCAGTTTCCCTTTGTTTATTACCGATACCAAACAACTAAAATACAGTACAAGTTCCAGGCACATTTAGAGTGGGGCCGTGGTGGCCGAGTGAGGAGAGCGTTGGTTTGCCACTGCTGATGACCTGGGTTCGACTCCCGGGCAATTAGAGGTTATTTAAAAAAATATGACGGTGTCCTTAGTGGCCTGTCACTGGACCCGGGTTCGACTCCCGGGTGATAGAGGTGAATTGGAACGGTTTGGCAGCCACTTAGTGAGCTGTTAGGGGTGTGGTGGCGTGGGGTAGGCAATCACATAGTGGCTGCCTGTAAGGGGGGAGGTATACACACACACACACACACACACTCCCCATATACGTACACACACCTCTTCACATCCATGCACATACACCACACTTACACAACAAGGTATACACACACACCCTAAGACAGGCACAAATGGGGCTTATACGAAACCGTAGGGGGTGGAAAGGAGGGGGGTTTTATTTCAAGGTGCAGAAAAGGGTATACCCTTTTGGGGACCTGGAGATAAAACCCCCCTACTCTCCACCCCCTACTGTTTTGTATAAGGCCCTGTATGTCTGTCTTAGGTTGTGTGTGTGTGTGGTTCTAGTGTGAGGTGTGAATGTCTGTGTGGTAGTGTAAGTGAGCGCGTCTGTGTGTGGTAGTGTAAGTGAATGTATGTATGTGTGTGAGTGGTAGAGTAAGTGAATGTACGTGTGTGTGTGTTCCTACTTTAACATTCCCCCCATACAGGCAGCCACTACGTGACTGCCCACTCCACACCACCACACCCCTGACAGACCACTAAGTGGCTGCCAAATTGCCTCAGTTCACCTCTATATCAACTTGGAGTCGAACCCGGATCCAATGACAGGCCACTGCCATATGTTTTAAATAACCTCTATTTGCCCGGGAATCGAACCCAGGTCGTCAGCATTGGCAAGCCAACGCTTTCCTCACTCGGCCACCACGGCCCCGCCATAATTGCGCCCAGAACTGCTGCTGTATTTTGGTTGTTTGGTGTCATTAATAAACAAAACGATACTAAGCTCTAACGTGCAGAGTAAGTTTCTAAGGAAGAGTTATTACCATGCAGAACCACTTCGAATATTAAAAGACTGTAATTTAATGCTAGTCACGATGAAGTGAAGAGTATCGTGTATCGACTTTTATGTAGGAAGCAAATGAAAACTGAAACATACTATTTTATTTTTTATTTTTTATTTTGACTAATTTACAATATTTTCTTTACTCCGAATGAGTTATTTTCATATACCGTGTCTCTCAAGCTCCTACGTCCCACTCGGCTGGACCAAATCGCTTGGAATCAGCTGTAAAGAATATGCTGGCCATGCAGGGGTTAAAGCTGACAGCGTATTATCTTTCTCATGCTCCTATGACTCACTCTCAGCCTAATAACATCGTCTGGTTTAACTGGAATGTCACTAGAATATTCCCGAGCATCAAGGGGCTAATAAATGCCTAGGTTAACCCTTGAATGCTTGGGGTACTCTATGTCCAGCTGACGGGGGGACTAGATTATTCAACTGAGAGTGAGTCACAGGACCTGAGAGAGGTAATACGATACTTTACTCACATAAGCTTGGCGAAAAAAAAAAAAAAAAAAAAATTGCAATGCATTCATCTTGATTTCTGACCTGTAGCACTACATTAACACCAGAATACGATGCTAGTCAACAATGAAATGTATGGGAAGGATGCAGGGCCGTAGTATTGTCTCACTCTGCCTCTGAGCTGCGGGAAATAACCTACAAAAGGACAAATATTCCGCCCAGATAATCAATAGCTACGACTCAGCATTCAAGATGGAAAGATGGCAGTTTTAGGCTAAGGTGGAGTAAAAAGAGCAGTGTCGTCCGCTTGACTTCTCCCCTTAGCGGCAATGCAGAGGTTGCGCCACCTTGTGTGTGGAATGCGGGAAATCCAGGCCATTCAGCACGAGACCGTATATCTGTAATTTTTCAGTTTGGATGGGTTAGATAAAATTTTACTGAGTCCTTACATACGACATAGTTCCCCAAAGCTGATTAGAATCCTCTGGAGGAATAAGAAATAAAATATAAAAAGTCTGCATGATATAAAAAACATCTGGCCACCCCTGGGACTCGATAGGTAGCGCCTAAAACAAAGAGCACTCATCTGCTGACGTCATTTTTTACACTTACTCCGCTAGATTCAGACGATTTAAAGCAGGTACGGTAATAAAAACTCCTAGGATCATTGAACGGGAACAGTCTTTATTAACCCTAAGAGTGAGAATAATTCATTTACTTCGTTCAAGCTAATATCTCACCCCACCCAACCCCATTCCAACCCCCTCCACCCCACTCAACCACGATCATACCCCTTTCAGCCCCATTCAACATCACTCGTACCCCACTCCTCTCCACTCAGTATCTGGTCCTACCTTACAGCATCCCACACAATCCTGATCTTACCCATGCAACCCTTCAAAAAAACGATCCTACCCCACTACACCTCACCCAACCCCTTTCCAACGCCACTGCACCCCACCCAACTCCTCTCCAATCCCACTGCACCCTACCCAACCCCATTCCAACCCCATTCCTTTCCAACACCACTGCACCCCACCCAATCCCGATCCTACCCCACTGCACCCCATCCAACCCCAATCCTACTTCATTACACCACACCCAACCCCGATACTACCCCTTTGCACCACACCCAATCCCGATCTTTTCTCACTGAATCCCACCCATCCCCGTTCCAACCCCAACGAACCCCATCTAACCCCGATACTACCCCTTTGCACCACACCCAATCCAGATCCTCTCTCACTGTATCCCATCCATCCCCGTTCCAACCCCAAAGCACCCCATCTAACCCCGATACTACCCCTTTGCACCCCACCCAACCCTGATCCTAACCCACTGCACTGCACCTAACCTCGATCCTACCCCACTGTACCCCACCCAACCCCGATACTACCCCACTGCGCCCACCCAACCTCAATCGTACCCCAATGCAAACCCAACCCCGTCCCTATCCCGCTGCACCAAATCTAAGACCATTCCTACCCCACTGCACCCCACCCAACCCTGATCCTACCCCACTGCACCCCACCCAACCCCTATCCTACCCCACTGCACCCCACCCAACCCTGATCCTACCCCACTGCACCCCACCCAACCCCTATCCTACCCCACTGCACCCCACCCAACCCCGATCCTATCCAACTTCCCCCCTCCCAATCCCCCTCTTTGCCCACTGCACCCTACCCATCCTCATTCCTACCCCACTGTCCCCCCATAGAACCCCACCCCTACTCCACTGCACTCCACACAACCCCGATCCTACCCCACTGCAACCCCCCAAAAAACGATCCTAGCCCACTGCACCCCACCCAACCCCGACCCTGGCCCACTGCACCCCACCCAACCCCGATCCTACCTCACTACAGCCATAACCCCACTACACCTCATCCAGTCTCCCCCTACCCGACTGGGCTCCACCCAACACCGCCATTCCCCCACCTCACCGCATCAAACACCTTTTCTCTCAGTGCAACCCAACCCAAAACATTATTAACTTACTGCACCCCAGCAATGTGTTAACACTAGAATACGATGCTAGTCGCCAAGAAATGCTATGGAAGGATGCAAGGCCGTAGTATTGTCTCACTCTGCCACTGAACTAGGGGAAATAACCTACAAAAGGATGAAATATTCCGGCCAGTCAATATATAGTTATGGCTCAGCGTTCAAGAGGGAGAGATGGCAATTTTATTTCGAGTTAGTGTCAAAACAGCAATGTTGTCTGTTTGACTGATTCCTGTCACAAAAATACAGAGGTGGCGCCACCTTGTGGGTGGAATGCAGGAATTTCAGGCCATTCAGCACGAGGACGCATATCTAATTTTTCGAACTGGAGGGGTTAGATATAAAGTTCACTGAGTCCCTCTGTATGACAAGGCTACCGAAAGCTGTTTACAAGCTTCTGAAAGTGTCAGAAATTAAATATAAAACGTCTATCTATCTATCTATCCATTGCCAGACGCCATAATCCTATACGGGGTGGCCATTTGACTCTGAGTTATTTGTTTTACAGGGAGGGGCACTAACCCTCCACCAACCCACTTGTTGATATGTAGGGGGCACATATGGTTTGGTTATATGGTTACCACCCAGCGTTGTAAATGGTTTCTGAGAACTATATATTTAATCCAGTATAAAAATGGAATATCTAAATAACAATAAAAAATGACCGATACAGCCAGTCCTCCCCCGACACGGTTTGCGTAGCGCGATATTGCTCTAACGCGGCACGATCTTACGGAAGGAAATAAACATACTAACACATGCACTGTTGGCGTAACATGGAAATTTGAACCGGGCGGGCTGTGACGCAGTGTGAGTCGTACAGCCTCAAAATACCCGACATCATCGCCCACCATTCACGCTTCGCCTTTTATGCTCTCACAGCCACCCAACTAATCAGGACCCCCCTACCTCCCTCCCGTCTCCCACATTCCCCTGTCAGCCCACTCCTACCCACACCATCCTCCTCAGCCTGCCTTGTGTTCTCCCTCTCTACCTCATCTCCGGCGACGTGTCTGCCCTTCCCCTCACATAAGGTACAAATAAAAAAGTCCTATTGACATAATGTATTTTTTATAACCATAGTAATGCTTTTAGGAGATTTAAATTGGGGGTATAAACAAGGGGGGGGGGAGAACTGGACTTCGGGCAGGGGTGTGGGAGGAAATAGGGGTTTTCAAGAGTCCTTTTAACATGATAATTGCCTAACGTGTGGTTGGTGTGGAAGCAAATGCCTGTGTTAGGGGAGGCCTAACTGTACAAGGGACACACACACACACACACACACACACACACACACACACACACACACAAAGGCAAAAATGAAAACCATATATATCAAAATTTGGAAAAAGACATTTAAATATCAATTAAATATAAAAAGAAAAAAATGATAAAAGGCTGACATTTAAATAACCAAAAAATAACTGATACAAAAGACATTAAATACAAAAAAATAACTGACACAAAACTGAAAACCATATATATTAAAACTTGTATAAAAAAACGGGACATTTGAATAACCAGGCAAAGAAAATGTTCCGCTGTATCAGTGAATGTGGATATGAATTTGAAGTGAGCAAAGAAAATATGGAATTTGAATGAAGATTTGAAGCCATAGGAGGAACAGGAAATATAAAAAGACTATATGATATAAAAACATCTGGCCACCCCTGGGACTCAACCCGTAGCGCCTACAATACAAAGCACTCATCTGCTGACGTCATTTTTTACACTTACTCTGCTAGATTCAGACGATTTAAAGCAGGTTTTAAAAATCTCTTAGGATCATTAAACAGGAACAGTCTTTATTAACACCCAAACTTAGAATGATTTATTTACTTTGTTCAAGCTAATATCACACCCCACCCAACCCCACTCCAACCCACTCCACCCCACCCGACCCCCATCCTAACCCTTTGCTCCCCATCCAACATCACTCTTACCCCACTTCACCCCACTCAGTATCTGGTCATACCTCACTGGACCCCAACCAACCCCGATCCTACCCCACTGCACCCTATCCAACCCCGTTCCACCCACATTGCACCCCACCCAACCCCGATACTACGCCTTTGCACCTCACACAACCACGCTCCAACACCAAAGCGTCCTACCCAACCCTGATCCTACCCCACTGCACCCCACCCTGCAATACTTCTCTTAAATAAATCCTAAAACAGGATGCTTTAAAAATGTTTTCCCTTGAATGTATTAGGGAATGCCTGTGGAAACAGTATTTTTTTAAATATTAGACATGTTCTTGGGTAGGTTTGGTTAGGGCAGGGCAGGGTAGGGAGTATGGGAGGGTAGGGAAGGAAAAGTGGGTTAGGTTAGGGTAGAGTAGGGTATGTCACGGTAGAACAGTGCAACGTAGTGTAGGGTAGGGTCGGGTAGGCTGGGGTAGGGTAGGGTAGAGGACACTAATGTAAGGTACTGTACATCATCGTAAGGATAAGTAATGTAAGGTAGGGAAGAGTAAAGTAGTCAGTCAACGTAGGTTATATTTGGTAGGGTAGAGTCACCTAGGTTAGGTTAGGAAGGGTAGGGGAGTCAGTAAGGGTAGATTAGTTTTGTTATGGAAGTTTAATGTACGTTCGGGTAGGGCGGTATATTTTTCGAGCTGGAGAGTTTTTTTTTTTTTTTTTAATGCGAGGAAGAAGGAACCAAAGGCCATGAGCCCGCAGTAACAGTTCCCTCCAAGAGAAAAACAAAATACAATAGAGAGCCAAATTCAAGATCCGATCATTTTGAGATGCCTGGACACACTACGTTTGAAAGACTGGAGATCATAGGAAGCAGGAAATACAGATAGAGGGAGACAGTTCCAGAGCTGACCTGTTGCATAAATGAAAGACTGGGAGTAACGGTTAACTCTTGCATTAGAGAGTTGGACAGAAAAGGGATGAGAGTTTGCTGCCAGACGGGTGCTACGCGCCCGTCGTAGAGGTGGAGGAATGCAAGCAGACAGTTCAGAGGAGCAGTGACCATTAAAGTAGCGATAGAAAAGAGATAAAGATGCAACAGTGCGGCGAAGAGACAGAGGTTGAAGGGAGTCAGTAAGAGGAGGAGAGTTAATGAGACGAAAAGCCTTTGACTCCACCCTATTGAGAAGAGCTGTATGTGGGGAGCCTCCCCACACATGAGAGTTGTACTCCACACAGGGGCGGATAAAACCCCTGTATAGAGTCAACAATTGTGCAGGGGTAAAGAAAGAGCGGAGTCGGCTTAGCACACCTAATCTCTTGGAAGCAGATTTTACAAGAGATGTAATATGATCTTTCCAAGATAAGTCCCGAGTAAATGAATCCCCAAGCATGTTCAAGGATGATGCAGGATTAAGCTGAATATTATTAAACATTAGTGGGTATACCTGTGGAAGATTTTGTCGGGTTGATAGGTGTAAGAACTGAGTCTTAGATGCATTAAAGACAACCATATTATTTTTACCCCAGTCAGAGATATGAGCCAAGTCAGACATTAGGTGTGCCATAGCCTCATCCCTTGTTTGTTGAAGTAACTGTTGAGATGGGCGTTGCGGGAACCGAATGGAAAGGTGAAGGGTGGAGTCATCAGCGTATGAGTGGATAGGGTTAGATGTACAGTTTAGAAGATCATTTATGAATAAAAGGAAGAGAGTTGGTGATAGGACAGTGCCCTGAGGAACACCACTGTTGATAGATCTAGGAGACGAACGATGGCCATCTACAACAGCGGCTATAGAACGACCAGAAAGGAAGCTAGCGATGAAGGCACAGATAGAAGGATAGAAACCGTAGGAGGGCAGTTTGGAAATTAAAGATTTATGCCAGACTCGATCGAAAGCCTTTGAGATGTCAAGTGCAATGGCAAAGCTTTCGCCAAAGTCCCGAAAGGAGGATGACCAGGAGTCTGAAAGGTAGGTGAGAAGATCGCCAGTGGAGCGTCCCTGGCGGAACCCATACTGACGATCGGAAAGAAGGTTGTGATAGGAAAGATGCCTTAAAATTTTTCTATTAAGAATTGACTCGAAAACTTTTGAAATACAGGACGTTAAAGCAATTGGACGATAGTTGGAGGGTTGGGAGTGGTCACCCTTCCTTGGGACTGGCTGAATGAGAGCAAACTTCCAGCAAGAAGGAAAGGTACAAGTTGACAGACAAAGGCGAAAGAGTTTGCCTAGGCAGGGTGTAAGCACAGAAGCACAGTTCTTGAGAACAACAGGAGGGACCCCATCAGGCCCATATGCCTTGTTAGTACTGAGGCCAGTGATGGCAGAAAATACATCAACTGAAGAAATTTTAATGTCAGCCATGAGGAAGTCAGAGGGGGGAAGTGATGGAGGAACAGCACCGGAATCGTCTAAGGTGGAATTGGAGGAGAAAGTCTGTGCGAAGAGATCTGCTTTATCAGTAGAAGAAATAGCTACAGAACCATCAGAGTAGAAAAGAGGAAGGAAGGATGATGAGGTAAAGTTGTTAGAAAGATTTTTGGCAAGGTGCCAGCAGGAGCGGGAAGAATTCGAGTTGGAGAGTTGAGAGCATTTAGTATGGATGAAATTATTTTTAGTAGAGCGAAGAACAGACTTAGCACGATTCCAGGCAGAAACGTAAAGATTATGTGATTCAGGGGTGGGTTGGCTCCGGTACCTTTTGTAGGCCTTCTCCTTGTTGCGGACAGCATTAGAACAAGCGTGATTAAACCAAGGCTTTCTTGCGTTAGTCAAAGGATATGAGAAAGGAATGTATGCTTCCATGCCCGAGAGAATAACCTCCGTAATGCGCAAGGCACACTCAGATGGCTCACGGCCATGGAAGCAATAATCATTCCAGGGAAAATCAAAGAAGTACTGCCTGAGGGCCTCCCAGTCCGCGGCTCCAAAATGCCACAGACGTTTCCCTGGAGGGTCCACAGGCCGTACCGGAGTGATAGGACAGGTTAAGGTAATAAGGTTGTGATCGGAGGAGCCCAACGGAGAGAAAAGATTAACAGAGTAAGCAGAAGGATTAGTTGTGAGGAAGAGGTCAAGTATGTTGGAGCTCTCTCCAAGGCGGTCAGGGATACGGGAAGGGTGCTGTACAAGCTGCTCTAGGTCATTAAGGATAGAAAAGATGTAGGCTTGTTCACCAGGTGGATCCGTGAAAGGAGAGGAGAGACAAAGGTGGTGGTGAACATTGAAATCTCCTAGAATGGAGATTTCAGAGAAAGGAGAAATGGACAGAATGTGTTCCATCGTAGAAGTAAGATAGTCGAAGAATTTTTGATAGTCAGTAGAATTAGGGGATAAGTAAACAGCACAGATATATTTAGTCAGAGAATGACAGGAAAGCTGAAGCCAGAGTGTGGAGAATTCAGAAGAATCAAGTTCAGGAACACGAGAGCAAGATAAGTCGTTGCGTATGTATACACAACAGCCATCTTTGGCTTTGAAATGAGTATAGAGAAAGTAGGAGGATATAGAAAAGGGTTTGCTGTCAGTTGCCTCAGACAGCTGAGTCTCCGTTAGAAAAAGAAGGTGAGGTTTAGAGGAGGAGAGGTGGTGCTCAACAGAGCGAAAGTTAGATGAAAGGCCGCGAATGTTGCAGAAATGAAGAAGAAGAGAGTCAGACAGTGGTTCCAGGCACCTCGAGTCGTCACCGGGAGAGGGGCAGATGGCGGGGGCATTTATGGTCCCCCCCCATGGGGACTCCGAGGCTGGGTGAATTGACGCCATTTTTGGTGACTTTTGAATAGGAAGTGTAGTGTGTACTGTGCATGTAGTTTGGTGAAGATAGTTAGAGAAATTTGTACTGGAGAGCATGCTGGCCTAGATATATATTTCACTGAGCCCTTGTATAACGCAAGTTTACTCAAAACAGATTAAAATCGTCTGGAGGTAGATGATAGAGTATAAGAATGTCTACTTCATATAAAACATCCAGCCACCTCCGGCACTCGAACCGTGGGACCTTGAACACAGCTCACACAATCGGTTGACTTCATGACTTTTCTCTTTATCTGCTTCAAATGATTTCAAGTAGCTTCAGAATTTCCTCTGAGGATGATGGGACAGAAACAGTATTCATTAACTACTAGACAGAGAACGACTCCACACACTCCGTGCACCCCCACTCCAACCCCCTGCACTCCACCCAACCCCGCTCCTACCTCAATACACACAACCCAACACCACTAATACCCCACAGCACCCCACTCAAAACTGCCTTTGAACCACTACACCCCACCCCATCCCTCAACTGCCCTACTATGTAAAACCCAACTCTACCATCACCCCACTGTACTTCATCAAACACCTCTTCTGCTCCACTGCAACCCCACTAAAACCGCCGTTAACTTATTGCTCCCCACCCAACACCGTTCATCAATCACTGTATATCACCTAACGCAGCTCATCCCTCACTGTACTCCATTGAACACTGGATTTATTCTCCCCTTATGGAGTACAACTCCCATGTGTGGAGAGGCTCCCCACATACAGCTCTTCTTAATAGGGTGGAGTCAAAGGCATTTCGTCCCATCAACTCTGCTCCTCTTACTGGCTCCCTTCAACCGCTGTCTCTTCACCGCACTGTTGCCTCTTTATCTCTTTTCTATCGCTACTTCCATGGTCATTGCTCCTCTGAACTGTCTGCTTGCATCCCTTCACCTTTACGACGGGTGTGTAGCACCCGTCTAGCAATAAAGTCTCATCCTTTTTCTGTCCATCTCTCTAGTGCAAGAGTTAACCGTTACTCCCAGTCCTTCATTTATGCAACAGATCAACTCTGGAAATGTCTCCCTCTGTCTGTTTTTCCTACTTCCTATGATATCCAGTCTTTCAAACGCAGTGTGTTCAGGCATCTCGAAATGAACAGATCTTGAATTTGGCTCTCTTTTGCATTGTTTTCGTTTTTTTTTTTTCTTGGAAGGAACTGTTTTGAGGGCTCGTAGCCTTTGGTTCCTTCTTCCTCACATATAAAAAGAAAAATTGTATCCCACCTAACTCCGCGCATCCCTCACTGAACCCAACACCGTACCCACCCCACTGCAGTCCACCCAACACTGTTATTACCCCACGGCACCCAACACAACATCTCTCATACGGCATGCAGGGATGCAGAGAGGGTAGAGTGGTGTTGACTAAGGAGAATGAGTTTGACTGAATGATCAATCAATCAGTCGAACTCATTACACCCCCGTCAACACCATTCAACCCTTTCTGCACCCCTATCAACTCTCTCCTCACCCCAGTTCACCCTACCGATCACTAATCCTACCTAACTGCACCCCACCCAACATGCTGCTCCCCTACTGAGTTCTGGTGCTGGCGTCACTCCCACAATGAGTTGTGTCTCACGTTACTATATACGTTATACATGGATGTGTTTATTTCATATTTAATGGATAAGTATAGTAGTGTTGAGATGAATAACCAAATACTGTTGAGTGTAGTGTGGGAGAGAGAGAGAGGCTGCCCCAGACATTGCCGAGGCTAGCACTTTTAGACGTAAACAGTGAGAGTAAAGGAGAGGTGAGGGAATGGAATAAATTCTGTATATATCTCAGTCTTGGGGAAATATATGTGTTAATACCACATACACAGTTAATACTGCCTTATTGAGATATATGATGTGCATGGTAGAGTTGTAACTCACTCCTGATCGTGTGCATATCTCCATATGTCTGAGAGATAGTGGCATCTCTTAAATTTTCTGACCTGTGCTTGTTCCTAGGGCTGGGCAGCGAGGGCAGTCAGATACATTCTAGCTCTCGCCAGAAGTAGACGATCTATTCCGTTATTCTCTCTTGTCACAGCTAAATCTTTCTGTGCCATAATAAAGGGGGAGAAACACACCTGCTCCTGTTTTTCTGATTCACCTGACACGCTACCTGCTCCTGATTCACGGGCTCATCACCATAGTCTCAGAGGCCAACTGTGGAATTCGAGCAGAGTCTAAGCCGGGGACAACTGAACCTTACCAATCAACGCCATTACCCCACTACTCCCCATCCAACTACGATTTTACCCCATCCAACCCCAATCCTACCTCACTGCACCTCATCAAACCCCTCTCCTACTCTAAGGCACCGAAGTCTACCCCACTTTTGCCCCCTTGCACTCCTCCAAGCGCCGCCATTACTCCACTGGACCTCTCAAAGCACCTCTCCTTCGCCACTGTAGCCCACCATAACCTGTTCCTATCCAACTGTACCCCACTGATCCCTGGTTCTACAGCTCTGCAACCCACCAAACAACACTCCTACCCCACAGTTTCCCACTGCATCCGATCCAACACCCTTTCACACTGCACCCCAACCAATCCCAATCCAACCAAACCCCACCTCGCAAAACTCTATTTTTCCCCTACTGTACCCCACCTACGCACGCCATTTTTTCACTGCATCCCACCCAACACCGATCCTATCCTACTACATTCCAGGCAACCCCTCATGTACCACACTTCATCCCACCCAACCCCACTCTTGCCCAATTGCACTCCATCCCACATTGCTCATTCCCCACTCCACCCCACTCAACACCTGGTCCTACACTACTGCACCCCAAACAACCCCGCTCCTACCCCACTGCACCCCACCCAACTCCACTCCTATTAAACTGAATCCCCCCCCCCCCAGTTCCTCTAGTACCATACTGCGCCGACCCATCCCCCTTCCTACAACATTGCACCCTATCAAACATAGCTCTTACCCATCTCCACCCCACTCAACACCCGTTAATGCCCAACTGCATCCCACCCACCTCCGATTCTACCCCAGTGCACCCCACCCAACCCCGATCCTACCCCACTGCACCCCACCTTGCCCAAATCCTACCCCACTTCACCCCACTCGACCCCGATTCTACCCCACTAAACGCCACCCAACCAACCACACCACTAGCCCACTGCAACCCACCCAAACCCGATTCTACCCCACTGCACGCCACCCAACCAACCACACCACTACCCCACTGCACCCCACCCAACCCCGATTCTACCCCACTGCACGCCACCCAACCAACCACACCACTACCCCACTGCAACCCACCCAACCCCGATTCTACCCCACTGCACGCCACCCAACCCCGATTCTACCCCACTGCACGCCACCCAACCCCGATTCTACCCCACTGCACCCCACCCAACCCCGATCCTACACCACTGCGCCCCACCCAACCCCGATCCTGCCCCACTTCAATATATCTCGAAAAAAAATTAAAACAAGGTGATTCAGAAATGTTATTCCTTGCATGGGTTATGGAGTGCCTGGGGATGCAATGCTTGGTAGGTTTTAGACATGAGGTAGAGTAGGGAAGGCAGACAGGAAAATAGGTTTGGTAGGTAGGTTCGGTAGGGCAGAGTAGAGTGGGGCAGACTAGATAGCGTACAGTAGGGTAGGATAAATTAGGATTCGGTAGGGTAAAGTGGTGAAGGGTAGGGTAGGGTAAAGAAATCAGGCAAGGTCGGTTAAGATTGGTAGGGCAGAATCAAATAGGATAGATTAGATATAGTAGGATATGTGTGGTCACACAATATAGTTTAGATTTAGTAGGGCAGTGTAGGGCAGATAAAGGTAGAGTATAATCAGACAAGGAAGGTTATGTACTGTAGGATTGGGTATAATAAGAATAGGTAGGTTAGGTAAGGGAGGATAAGGGAGGGGAGTCAGTAAGGGTACATTCATTTTGGTATGGAAGTTGAAGGTAAGTTTAAAGCAATTTTTAATCTAACTCTTTGCTAGCTTCAGACGATTTCTTTCGGCTTAAGAAATGCACTCAGAATGATGGGACAGACACATTAACCCCTTCAGACAGGTGTTATGGAGCCTAATTAATACTACTGAACACCTGTATTTTTTAATTTGGCACCTGTGGATATTATTCATGACGACGAGAAATCTACCATAAGCTCGGTAAACTCGTTTGGTGTGTGTGTGTGTGTGTGTGTGTGTGTGTGTGTGTGTGTGTGTGTGTGTGTGTGTGTGTGTGTGTGTGTGTGTGTGTGTGTGTGTGTGTGTGTGTGTGTGTGTGTGTGAGAGAGAGAGAGAGAGGAGGAGGAGGAGGAGGAATATAAGTAAATCATCACAAGAATGAAGGGGCTGATGAAAAGGAAAATGATGTGTGTGTGTGTGTGTGTGTGTGTGTGTGTGTGTGTGTGTGTGTGTGTGTGTGTGTGTGTGTGTGTGTGTGTGTGTGTGTGTGTGTGTGTGTGTGTGTGTGTGTGTGTGTGTGTGTGTGAGAGAGAGAGAGAGAGAGAGAGAGAGAGAGCAGTCTACCTCTCCTCATGCCTTCCACTTTTCTCCTAACACAGTGTATCCAAACATGGCCTTGACTTTGGCTCGGTTCTTTTGCAGTTTACCTTTAATGGAAACTTTCGTAGATGGCCAGCCCTTGGTTATTTCTCTCTGATTTAAAAAAAAAAAAAAAAGTATCTATATATTGTATTATTAGTATTTACTGTTAGGAATGAGACGGACAAGAAGAAGCAGAAAAACGGGGGAGGGGAAGAAAATGAACATAATAATAAAAAAATAAAAATAAATAAATTAATGAAGGAGACCTGTCATAGGGATAACCAGTAGAATGGCTTTTGGTTCCTTCTTCCCTGCCTTAAAACAAATATGTAGAGGAGTAATGTAGACTGTCTATATAGGAAAGTATATATGAGTGAGGCGGAGGGGGAGTGAAGGAGGGGGAGACCGAAGATGAGATGGAAGGATGTAGTGGAGAGCTATATGAGAGAGGTAAGTATAAGTTGGGAGGATGAAGAGCGAGAGGCTAGCTAGGAGAGTGTTTGTGAGTGAGATGAATGGCGAGAGAGGGAGGGGGAGACCGAGGAAGAAATGGAGGGATGGACTGGACAGGTATATAAGAGAGGAGAGTGTGAGTTGGGTGGAGAGCAACCAAATGGCAGAGTACAGGACGATATTGAGACGATTTGTTTGTGGCCACCGCTTATGGGATGAAGGCTTCTGGCTATAGATAGATAGTCATGAATGTTTCCTATTAAAATCATTCAGATGTTACTCCATATTGTCAAAACGAAGAGGACAAAGGGGAGTGAAACACCCAAGAGTATGACGATCATTAGTGGACTACTTGTGTGCGTCAGAAAGTTGAATCAAGCCAGGATGCCACAATCTGAGTTCACAAGTAAAACATTATACACGTCTATGTCCATAGCCAGACGCCTCAATCCCGAAAGGGGTGGCCACGAACAAACTGCCTCCATGTCGTCCTGTTGCCTGCCATTGCGCTGCCCTTAAGCCAACTTACAGTCCCACTCTCTCATATACCTCTATACTCCATCCCTCTACCTCATCCTCGGTCTCCCCCTCCTTCCACCTCACTCACATACACTCTCCTAGTTAGTCTCTCACTCTCCATCCTCTCCACATGGCCAAACCACCTCAGTGTATTCCTCCTAACGCTTTCTATCACATACATAAACAATCTATAAATAGCATTAAAAGAGCTCCATTAATATCTGAACTGGTTTTAAGTTTTCCTGAAAATTCCTCACTTCTTCAGGAACATGGCGTTTTTTCTGATTAATTTTGGCATAATCTGATAATTATAATTGGCTAAAAAATTAATTCACATAATATATGGGTTGTAAATAATCTCCACCATATCACCGACAAGAGATCTCGTCTAAAATGGATAAAGCTGAATTGAAAGACGATGTTAGGAACAGTGTTATAGAAGTTAGAAGGTGAGAATGTGTGTGTGTGTGTGTGTGTGTGTGTGTGTGTGTGTGTGTGTCAGTATGATGTGCAATAATGTGTGGCAATGAGATATGCAACAGTATGATGTATGTTAGTGTGAAATGTGGCAGTGTGAAGTTGCCTGTCTGTCTGTCTGTCCATCTAGCCATTCATCTATCTATGTACCTATCTATCTAATCAAAATCAAATCTAACATGCGAATAATATTAAGAGAAATATTACTTAGCTTTTAACCCGTCACGTCCCGAGGTTTTCCGCACCTCCGACATCCCCCAATCCCCAGGTATTTTCGAAAAAAAAAATTTTTGGCTAAAACCTTCGCTTTTGGTGAGAAACATCGAAAATTAATATAGAAATCGCTCACCTGAGGTTTAAAATACTCAATCCAGGTAGGAGTTCCTCCTTACCTGACTGGGTTTTCTAACATGCTGGCACCAAAGAAAACGAGTTCTATGGGAGGGTAACTATTTTATCCACTCATAAACGGTATTTATTTATTTACTTGGTACGAATTTATATGTAGTATGAGAGTATATTGGTTTTCAAGCAGTAATAAAGGCATTATAAGCATTGCTTCACTCACTAACTAAACACAATACCTGACCTTTTTTTGCCACATTACCTGATCATTATTTCTAACTGTTTCTTCTTCTAATGCTATGTAAACATTGTCCTCCACATTGTCATCAATTGGAGAATCACTCTGGCCCTGAATATCTTTACTAGCCAGGTCACTGGTAACAGGTGAATTGCCGAGACAATGGCGTGAGGGGGGGAGGAGGGAGGTTATGCGGTGTAAGGCATTGTCCCTGCTTGGCATCTTGTAGAGGAATAGAGGAAGGTGTCCCGTGTATACATACGAAAAATCACACGCGAAAATTGAAAATTGTGCAAATTAGGGACCTTGCAATTGCACGACGTACTGGTACGTTGCCGGGACTGGCAAATGCAAATCGTTGCAATGTACCCATACATCGACGGGACGGGGTGGGTTAAAGGAAGGAAGTAATGATTGGCCGACTTACTGACTGGCTTTCTTGCTGCCTATCTTCTTGGTTTTCTTACTGGCTTTCTTCCTGACTGACTTTCTTCCTGGCTGCCTTTCTTCCTGACTGTTTTCCTTCTGGCTCTCTTCCTGGCTTGCTGTGGATTCCCTGCAGATCCCTACGTCTATCTATCGACAAAAATCATCCTCATCATCCTCATCATCTTCATTATCATTACCGTAATAGTAGTTGTAGTAGTAGTAGTAGTAGCAGTAATAATTGTAGAAGTAGTAGTAGTGGTAGTAGTAGTAGTAGTAGTAGTAGTAGTAGTAGTAGTAGTAATAGTAGTAGTAGTTGTTCTTGTTGTTGTATTGATATCATTATTATTATTATTATTATTATTATTATTGTTATTATTATCATTTTTATTATTATTATTGTTATTATTATTATTACTATTATTATTATTATTATTATTATTATTATTATTATTATTATTGTTGTTATTATTATTATTATTATTATTATTATTATTATTATTATCATTTTTATCATCATCATCATCATCATCATCCTGATCATCATCATTAGTATTATTATTATTATTATTATTATTATTATTATTATTATTGTTATAATTATTATTATTATTATCAATATTATTATTATTATTATTATTATTATTATTATTATTATTATTGAACATAGAGCATGGAAGTAATGCGAGTATAAGTGGCTGGGGAATGGCTGGGAGAAGGAGGGAGGTGAGAAGACAGGAAGAAATCAGTAGGACAAAAGTTGTGGAAGCAATGAAGAAAGTTACATTGGGGAAAGCCCCAGGAATTGATGGAGTGTGTGGTGAAATGCTGAAGCATGTGGGAGAGATAGTAGTAGAATGGATGTGGAAGATGTGCAGATTGGCCTGGGAGGAAGGTAGAGTCCCGGAGGATTGGAAGTCAGGTATAATTATTCCCTTGAACAAAGGAAAAGGGGAAAAAGAAGTGTTTGTTAATCATAGGGGCATTTGTCTTCTTAGTATAATAGGAAAGGTGTATGGTAGGATACTTATTGACAGAGTTAGAGAAAGAACAGAGGAATTAGTTGAAGAAGAACAGGGAGGAAAGGGAAGAGGTTGTGTAGATCAGATATTCATTCTTAGATCTTTAGTGGAAAAGTTTCTAGAGAAGGGAAAGAAGTTGTATGCAGCTTTCATGGATTTGGAGAAAGCGTATGACAGGGTGGATAGACAAGGACTGTGGAAAGTATTAAGAATATATGGAGTAGATGGAAAGTTGTTGAATGCTGTGAAGAGTATGTATGATGGTGCTAAGGCTGCAGTGTGTGTGGATGGTGAACTGAGTGAATTTTTCTCTTTGAGAGTTGGGTTGAAACACTGGATGTGTCATGTCTCCATGGTTGTTCAATCTGTACATGGATGGGGTAATAAAAGAGGTACAAGGTAGGGTAGTGGATGATGGAGTGGCCCTGGTGAGAGAGGGTAGTGTTTGGAAACTCCCTGTACTGTTGTTTGCAGATGATACTGTGTTGTTGAGTGAAGACTAAGGAGAGCTGCATGGCTTGGTGGATGAGTTTGGGAGAGTGTGTAAGAAACGGAATCTAAAGGTGAATGTAGGGAAGAGTGAAGTGATGGCCTTTGAGAGAGGTGAAGTCAGTGAATGTACAGTGAGGTTGGAAAGTGAGGAATTGGAAAATGTGAGTACGTTTAAGTACTTGGGTAGTGTGACGAGTAAGGATGGAGGTTTGGAGGGTGAAGTGCTTGAAATGGTACAGCAGGGAAGAAAGGTTGCTGGTTCCTTGAAAGCAGTGATAAGAAGCAGGGAAGTGAGCATGGAAGTGAAAAAGTTACTACATGACAGTATTGTGATACCAACTCTAACGTAAGGAAGTGAAGCTTGGACGTTGCTGGAAGGACACAAGTCAAGAGTGAGAGCAGTGGAAATGAGTTATTTAAGAGGAGCCTGTGGAGTCACGTGGAGAGACAGGCTGACAAATGAGGATATAAAGGAGCGTTGTGGTGTGGATGTGATGGGAAGCGTTAGGAGGAATACACTAAGGTGGTTTGGCCATGTGGAGAGGATGGAGGGTGAAAGACTGACGAAGAGAGTGTATATGAGTGAGGTAGAGGGGGAAAGAGGGAAGGGGAGGCCGAGGATGAGATGAAGTGATGGGGTGGAGAGGTATATGAGAGAGAGGGGTGTGAGTTGGGAGCGGGGCAGTGAAATGGAGGGGGACAGGGCGACGTGGAGGCGATTTGTTTGTGGCCACCCCGAACGGGATTGAGGCGTCTGGCAATAGATAGATAGATAGATTATTATTATTATTATTATTATTATTATTATTATTATTATTGTTAGGAGCATCATCACCCCCTCTCCATCTTCAGTCCTGAGATGTAACAATATATTAACCCTGAAATATGATACTATAGTCGCAGTGCACGACTCTGAGGTTGTCATTATCATACCCTGGCAACCTACCTGTCAGAAACGCGTACTATTTCGTATCATATTATTCACGAATCATATTATTATACACGAATATTATTATACACAAATATTACCATACACGAACATATTATAAACGAATCATAAACGTATCATATTATACACGAAACTGGAAGCACAATATTATTGAGGAGTAGGTTGCCAGGGCACGACAATGACAACTTCAGAGTCGCGCGCCGCGACTATAGTCACAAAGAAGTGTTATATACGTTAGGCCACAACACTGTTTTATTTTGTCACTGAGCTACGTGAAATATATACTATAATACGATGCTAGTCGCAAAGAGGTGCTTTGCCACATACAAACTGCTTCCATGTCACCTTGTCTTCCAGCATCTGTCTACCCTCCCACCAGCCTCACACTCTCCTCATACATATACCTCTCCACCATATCCCTCCCCCTCTTCCTTGGTCTCCCTCTCCCTCTCTGATGCTCCAACTCACTCACATACACGCTCTAAGCCGATCTCTCATTCTTCATTATCTCCACATGACCAAATAATCTCAGGGTACTTCTCCCAACACTTTCCGCACATCATCAACACCACAACTCTCCTTCACTTCCTCGTTTGTCTGTCAGTCTCTCCACGTAACTCCACATCCACATCAACACCATAAAGCACCTTCACTTCCTCATTTGTCTATCTATATCTCTAAGTAACTGTACATCAAAATCAACACCACAACGCTCCCTTACTTCCTCATTTGCCTGTCTCTCTCCACGTTACTCCACATCCACACCATAACGCTCCTTTACTTCCATATTTGTCTGTCTCCACATAACTCCACATCCACATAGACACCACTACTCCCTTACACATCCTCATTTATCTGTCTGTCTCTCCACGTAACTCTACATCCATATCAATACCACAATGCTCCTTTACTTCGTTATTTATTTGTCTGTCTCTCAAGGTAACTCCACGTCCACATCAACACCACAAAGGTCATTTACATCCTCGTTTGTCCGTCTGTCTCTCAACATAACTCTACATACTCCACATTCACATCAACACAAAGCTCTTTCACTTCCTCATTTATCTGTTTGTCTCTCCACATAACTCCTAATCCACATCAGCACCAAAACGCACATTTTTTCCCTCATCTGTCAGTCTTTCTCTCCACTTAACTCCACATCCACATTAACACCAAAAGACTCTTTTACTTCCTCATTTATCTGTCAATCTCTCCATGCAGCTCCACATCCACATCAACATCACAACTTTCCTTTACTACCTCATTTGTCAGCCTGTCTCGCCAAGTAACTCCACATCCACATAAACACCACAACATTCCTTCTCTTCCCCATAATCTGTCTGTCTCTCCCCGAGACGCCACATCCATATCAATACCACAACTCCCCCTTGCATCTTCATTTATCTGTCTATCTTTCCAGGTAACTCCACATCCACATAAACACCACAACGCT
Organism: Coenobita brevimanus; assembly: GCF_032717465.1. Lineage (NCBI taxonomy): Eukaryota > Metazoa > Arthropoda > Malacostraca > Decapoda > Coenobitidae > Coenobita > Coenobita brevimanus. Next base: position 5,145,769 of record NC_136955.1, on the reverse strand, counting down.
CTTTCACTTCCACATTGATCTTTCTTTCCACGTAGCTCCTCACTCTTCTCAAATATTTTATTTCCACATCACTTTACACACTAATAAAAACCACTTGGTTCAACTGAAAGAACTAGTAGGTATCAAAGAACTGATGAGCAATATCATCGCTTACCTTTGTTTGTCTCGGCAAGATGGGGAAGCTGTTTAAACACTACCAGCACTGACAAAATATACACTCAGCTCCAGCGTCCTTTCCCTCTCGGGGTTAGAAGGTGACTGACAGGACTCGAAGCTTCTATGGTTCACTGAACTCCAGTTCGAGACAAAGAATCTCGTTTTTATTGTGCTATATTATATTTATCTTTAATATAAAACCAATACTACTTTTTCACCACAACTTGGCCTAAAATTGACTTCTCTCCCCCCCATAAATGTCGGACTGTAACAAGAATCTAGAATATGATGCTAGTCACGAAGAAGCGCCACTGAATGGATGTAGAGGCTGTATATCTACCTATCACTCATCTGTTTGTCACTGAGCAGCGTGAATGAAGTTACAGAAGGACAAAATCTGGACCAAGTTAAGGTGAAAGGAATAAGATTATGCTAACTTCAGTGTCATCTTTCCTTCATTCTTTCTGCTTCGAGACGATTATATTCATCTTAGGACAACCCCCCTAGTAGTCTATTCATCTATCTATGTATCTATCTATCTGTCTATCTACCTACCTCTAGTCAGACGCCTCAATCCAATAAGGAGTGGCGACATACAAATCGCCTCCATGTCGCCATGTCGCCTGCTATTTCGCTGCCCTCCTTTCACCTTACATCCCTCATATACCTCACTTCTCCATCCCTCCATATCCTCCTCGGTCTTCCCCTCCCTCTCCCCCTACCACCTCACTCACATACACTCTCCTGGTTAGTATCTCACTCTCCATCCTCTCCATATGGCCCCTAATAGTGAAAGAATTAATGAAGGCTGTATCTAACCCCTCCAGTTTAAATAAATCTATCATGAAAATGTGTCAAGACGAAAAAAAAATAAGATGTAAAAATCTAGAAATAAGTTACAAAAAAACTTATCGGAATAAAATACGTAATTTTTGAAATAATATATTTTTCTACTCAAGAAAAAATATCGCGTCAGATTTGAGTGTGGAGAGGATGGAAGGTGAGAGATTAACTAGAACAGTGTATGTAAGTGAGGTGAAGGAGGGGGGGAGAGAGAGGTGGAGGCCGAGGATAAACTGGGAGGATGGAGTACAGAGGTATATGAGAGAGAGGGTTTAAGTTCCGGGATGGACAGTGAGAGACAAACTAGGAGAGTGTATGTGTATTCTCATAGGTGCCGTGAGAATAGTTCTGGTCCTGAGAATTTTTTTTTTTTTTCTTTTTTCGATGCAAACCAGATTTGGTACATTCGTCGAGGGACACATCATGACAAAATCCACGAGGTTTCAGAGCAGCAGTTTAAAGACAAAGCGCACAAAGCAAGCTCGTTATATTGGGGAAGGAAATATTCTGACAGTAACCATGAGAAAAGTGCAGATCTTTAATAAACATATAATTCTGGGAAGATATTATCCAGACTCGGACACATCATTAAGAGAGGCTGATGACAAAATCTACTAGGATTCAGAGCAATAGTTTAAAGACTGCCTAAAGGACAAGCTCTTTATTTTGGGGCTGGAACTATTCTCATTGCAGCCATAAGAATAGTTCTGGTCTTGAGGAAACTTTTTTTTTATATGAACCAAATTTGGTGCAGAGGTCTAGTATCAGTTATATTTTACCAAGTCACTACTAGTCTTATCCATTGGCCAAAAAATATCCTTGGGTAACAGCAAAATTAAGAAGCTTAACTCTAAAGAAGTGACTAATTAATGGAAACTTATTTCTTCCCCGTCATTACGAGAGGTCTCTGTAATCACGGGAAAAACTCGTCTAACAGGTGAAAGAATAAGAGAGAGAGAGAGAGAGAGAGAGAGAGAGTGCACTAGGTAATCTGCAAAAAACTATGACCATTATAAATACTCCTTTAGTCTTGTATTCTTGGATGTTTTTTTGGCGGCCATACAGCGACCCAGACAAACTTAATTCCAGACAAATGATGCCATGTATTAGCCCGTCAGGGAGATGTCGCCCCAATGCACAGAAGAACCTACAACCACTCAGAAATATTTGCTGTGTGTATTATCTCCCTCTCTTCAACGTTCCCCATCCCCACCACCCTAATTTTCTTCGTCTCGTGTCAGATGGAGGAATAGTAGGAGTCGAAAGTTGTATCAGACTGAGTTATAGTGGGGCCGAAGGTTGTGTCAAGTGGAGTTATAGTTGGGGTTAATGTTGTGTCAGGTGGAGTTATAGCTGGGGTTTAATGTTGTGTCAGGTGGAGTTATAGTTGGGGTTTTGTGTCAGGTGGAGTTATAGTAGGGGTTTTGTGTCAGGTGGAATTTATAGTTGGGGTTTAAAGCTGTGTCAGGTGGAGTTATAGTTGGGGTTTTGTGTCAGGTGGAGTTATAGTTGGGGTTTAATGTTGTGTCAGGTGGAGTTATAGTTGGGGTTTAATGTTGTGTCAGGTGGAGTTATAGTTGGGGTTTAATGTTGTGTCAGGTGGAGTTATAGTTGGAGTTTAATGTTGTGTCAGGTGGAGTTATAGTTGAGGTTTAATGTTGTGTCAGATGGAGTTATAGTTGGAGTTTAAAGTTGTCAGGTGTCACAGGAGTCAGTAGTAACGGAAGTAAGTAACCTCTGCCACCACTGACTGTCCTACACAATTTTTGACACACTGTACTTTCTCCTCCACAAACACTCCGACATAACTTTTGACCCCGACTGCACTCTGGGAAGGTAACATTTTGCTTTCAGTACAATGGCTTCCTCTGACTTTTTCCTCCTAGCGCCAGACGATTTTTTTTGCTATGATGAAGTTATAATTTCCCATAACTTTTCTTTTATTTTCTTGTGAGGAACTTTGTTAATTGGCCACTTGAGAGTTTTGGGCCACAAGGAAGTTGAAAGTATCGACACAGCTCATTTTCTCAGCGTCAACATAAATCGCGTTTAAGGTGGAAAAAAATCGTATTATACTAGCTTCAACATATTATCATTTGCTTGCTGAACAATGGCATGGTCTTCGATATTGTACTTTCCTTATATACGGCTAAGTCGAGGCGTAGCCTTCAAAGGTGTTATAATATGATGTTTTTTTCTGTTTTATCCGCAACTTGTGCTAATACTACGAAAATTATCAGTGTCAATATTTTCAGCTTCCTCGTTACCCTAAACCCGCAGGTGACTAATTAAGGTGCTGTGCTAAATTAGGAATACCCAAATGTTTGTGTATGTGTGTGTGTGTGTGTGTGTGTGTGTGTGTGTGTGTGTGTGTGTGTGTGTGTGTGTGTGTATTCCCTCTAATACCAGATTATTTTATTGTGCTTAGAAAGTACTTGTGTGCTTTCCACAACCTTTCTCGAATTTTGCTGAGGGACGCTGTAGGTCTTCTAGGTCAGGTGAAAAGTATATATTGTTAAAGATTTGTAGATTTGAGCGATTGGAGTTTTAGTCGTAGTAGTAGTAGTAGTTGTTGTTGTTGTTGTTGTTGTTGAGTAGTAGTAGTAATAATAATAATAATAAGAGTAGTAGTAGTAGAACAGTTTAATCGTTAGTGTAATTATTAATACTGTTTTTTGCATGGATTAGCGAGAAGAGAAGAAGGGTGAAGAAAGAAGCTACAGTAGAGCGGAGATTGAGATGGAGAGGTGGAAAAGAAAATGGGATGTAAAAGAGAGAGAGAGAGAGAGAGACAGACAGACAGACAGACAGACAGACAGACAGAGACAGAGACAGACAGACAGACAGACAGAGACAGAGAGTGAACGAGCGAGAGGGAGAACATGAGCGTTAGTGTGTGTGTGTGTGTGTGTGTGTGTGTGTGTGTGTGTGTGTGTGTGTGTGTGTGTGTGTGTGTGTGTGTGTGTGTGAAGAGGGGAGGAATACGAGAGCTGCTTGATGTGACCCCTAATCATGGTGCTAATCTACCCTTAATTGCCCGTCTGCTACGTGGACGAGCGGTGTAATTATCCTGCTTGCTTGTGTAGTGTGGGGTGTCTCAAGAAGCCTTGATGTGCCTGTGCAGTGTGTCTTAGGAGCAGTCATGATGTATTTTGGACTAGTATTAAGAGGGTTTGTAGCTCCTTTTCCTTAGCGATTCATTTTACTTATTACATCCTCATAATACCTCAATGTTATCTCAGTCATTACATCATCGACATAGTTTGCATCAGTTGTATGCAAAAGTATAACAGAGGTGCAATGTTCAGAATAAATCGGCAAGAAAGAGGTGTAATGAAGCCTCTTCTGCCACTCATAATAGGGCCCTTAGACTTGTGCTGTGCTGGGTGTTATATTCGTAAGGCCGTCAAGTGCCTGTATCTTATGTCTTAGGAATATTCAAGGTGTTATACTGGATACGTGTTTAGACCAGTAATCTCCCTGTGTTATCTGGTGTACCTCTGAGGCCGCCAAGTGGATGTATTCTGTGTCTGAGATGTATTTAAGCTGTAATCTTGGGTTGCAACGAAGCCAGTATTCTCTCTGTGTCGTGTGCTGTGTTCTTCAGGCCGTTAAGTGGGTCTATTCTGTGTCTTAGGAGTATTCATTGTCTTATATTTGGGCAGGTATTTAGAGCACTATTCTCATTGTCTTCTGTGTTTTTCAGAGGTCGTCAAATGAATGGCTTTCTCTTGGGTCGTATTTAAGTCCGTATTATCGTCGACTAAGGTTTTCCACTCCCTCTTTGAAAACATCGCATTTCATCATTGCCTTAGTAATCTCTTGCTTGTAACTGAGGCAATTTTTGACTATTTATGCTGTTAAAACGCACGCTCGGGAGGTTGGTAAACTGTAATAGCTAATGAGGACACACACACACACACACACACACACACACACACACACATACATACACACACCAGATCGAACCACTAAATGTGAGACAAGTGCAAAACGAACAGTGCCCAAACACCCATGTATCTGGCAACTGTGTGTGAGAGGGGAGTGGTTATGGGATGGGGAGGTTACACATACAGGGTCTGTTGGCTCCTACCCCTCCTCTGCCTCCTTCCTTCCATCCCTTCCCCTCCTCCCTTCCCTTCCCTTCCCTTTCCCACCCACACGCAGTTACCAGGTAAGTGGGTGTCTGGTGTTTACATTCACGGGTTCGTTGTGGTGAGGGAATGTTTAGCTCTGAAATTTCCCCGAGTGCATATTTTCCAGCAAGATATCGCACTAACACTGGTAGTTGTACTTTTCCTGCAAGCTCATAAATTCAGTTGCCTTATTGTTTAAGCTAAAATACTGTAGCTAAAATTTTGTAGAGTTTATGCCAAAATTATGGACTCCGTTACAATTGATGCATCCCTAAATTGTTTTACAGTTTATGCAAAAATTACGGAGCCAGTTACCTTGCTGTTCATAAGATTGTAATTTTCATTACTAAATTATAGGATCAGTTAAACTGCTGTTTCTCACAAGATTGACACATAATTATGACAATATTATAGTCAGTTACGAGTGTTTGTTCGTAAGTTTTTGAAGTGTTGCATAAAGGCTAAGTAATGGACTCAGTTACTCTAACATTCATGGCAAAGTAATCATCCTATTCAAGACAAAATTACTGAGCAAATTACGACGTACTTTTCACGATGAATTATCGAATAATAAATTACTGTACGTTCATGGTACAAACGAAGTCTATGTAACCAATATACAATGAACTCCTTATCTTCATGTACGTCATGTGCAGTAATCCAGACTACCTACAAACAATTTTTTTAATCAACTTAGGAATAACTAGTGCTGTACAGGTAAATGACGACTACGGGTAATCCCTCCACTAATAGTTAATTCACATTTATTTGTCCCAGATTTTTTTCCTTTAGCAGCTTATTTCACGTACTTCAGTGGGGCAATATGACAGTGCTGTGGCTCTACATCCTTGCCATAGCACTTCTTCAGGACTAGCACCATATTTTAGTGCTACTCTCTTGTTACAGCTCAGCATCAAAGACAGAAAGATGACAATTTTAGGCCAACTTAAGGTGAACAAAGTACAGAAAGGATGACGCGGTATGCTACTGTTAAAATGAAAATTTTTTTGCTGTACCCTGAAAAATATAATTAAGATTTCCCCCATTGTTTAACACAGTTGAATATCTTAAAAACTCTGGGGAATGAGAAGGAAATATGAGGCCTATGCTTAAGCCCTGAATAATGAAAGGGAAGGCAACTCCCTAATTTTGACGGACATTTATGGATGAAGTGCGTAAAATGATTCAGCAAGGAAGAAAGACTGCTGGGTCTCTTAGCGCAGTGGTATGAACTAGGGAAGTGAGCATGGTAGTAAAGGAGTACTGTGATCCCTACTCTGATGTATGACAATGAAACTTGGACCCTGTTGAAAGCACAATGCTTAAAAATGAGAGCAGTAGAAATGAGTTATCTGAGAGAGGCATGTGGACATACGTGGAAAGACAGAAAGACAAGTGTGTAAGTGAAGAAACGTTGTGGTGTTGATGTCGATGTACCAGAAAGCATTAGGAGATACACTTTGAGTTGGGTTGGCCAAATAGAGATTGTGGAGAATGAGAGGCTGATAAGGAAAATGTAAGAGTGAAGTGGATGGAGGAAGGGGGAGGGGATTGGCAGAAGATGAGGCGAAGGGCTGGGGTGGGTGGAGCGATGTAGGAGAAAGGTAGGTGAGAGTTGGAGAGAGGGCAGCGGGATGACGGAGGACGGGATGGCATGGAGACGATTGTTTTATAGCCACCACTTACGGGATTAAGGCTTCTGGCGATGGATGGGTTGAGATTTATGGAGCGCTTGATGTTAGGTGTGACCGGATGTATCTTCCATTACAGTGTGCAGTCGGCAACAGTATACCGTAATACAGGCAAACACAGCTGATGAAAATATCAAGCAAGTGGCCACATATTTAGTTAATGCGACTGAAATTGTTAAGTGAAAAGGAATCACATCCCCTGCATGACCACACCACTGGTCTGATACCGCCCTCCCTCCCTCTCACCCACACTGCCCGCATTCCCCCGACCTCTGAGTGATGTCACAGTCGCCTCCTGACTTCAGCCGTCCCCTAAAGGCCGTATGTCAGGTGGTAACGGCGCCTGTACGTCACGGGACACATGACGGGTGGCGCCATCTGTCACATCGTGGTAAATGGGACAGGTGTGGTGCTGGGCTCAGCGTTAGTCAGGTGTGTATAGGTGAGGGAGGGAGGGAATGGGAGGTATATTACAGTATATAGGTAGGATAGATAAAGGAGAAATCGAGAAGGGCAGATATATATAGATATGAGAGGATGGAAAGGGCTATTATATTTATAGCTGCGGAGATAGTAGTAGTAGTAGTAGTAGTAGTAGTAGCAATAGTAGTAGTAGTAGTAGTAGTAGTAGTAGCAGTAGTAGTAGTAGTAGTAGTAGTAGCAGTAGTAGTAGTAGTAGTAATAGTAATAGTAGTTTCTTGACCAAAAAAAAATAGATATTACAGGTTATTATATACATATTCCAATCACACAGGGTATATAATGCTCTTTGCCACCCGGGACAGGTTTGTATAGACAGAGACAGGAATAAAAAAGGAATAATAAGGGTAAGTAGCTCCTTATATCGTTTGCTACTAAATGAGATAGGTGTGGTGCGGGTCTGAGCGTTATTCATTCAGGTGTGTGTAGGTAGGGGAGGGATGGAATGGGAAGAATGCGGACAAACAGGGGAGAAAGGGAATGAGGCAGATGTGCATAGAGAGGGAAGGGATGGGGGGCGGCATATATTTAAAGATAGGGAGATAAATGGGGTGTGTAATGTTTTTGGTCAACTGGTATTAAATGGGGCAATTATGAACAGGTAGAGAGATAGTATAAATACGGATAACACGCACTCTCTGTCACATCAGGGTAAATGGGACAGGTGTCGTGCGGGGCTCTTAGCGCAATCAACCAGGTGAGTATATGTAGGGGAGAGACGGAATGGGAGAAATATTTTCAGACAGAGGAGAAATGGAATGGGACATGTGTATGGATAGAAAAGGGTGGGAAAAGGAGGAATGTTTATAGGCAGGGGAAAATGAAATGGGTCAGATATGTATAAAGAGGGGGATTAATATGGTATAAAATATTTTTTAACCTGGTTTTAATGAGAAAGTTTGCATATGTAGAGATAGTAATAATACAGACATGTAGCCCCCTCTTTCTCCTGTTCATAAATGGGGGAGGTGTGATGTGGGTCTCTCAGCGTTAGACAGCCAGGTGTGTATAAATAAGAAGGGATGGAACGGAAGCGCTGTTTATAGATAGGGAGAAAATATAAATACAATTAGGTAGAGGCAGGTAGAGACTGGATCGAACAAATGTATGATAGGGGAAATGGATGAAATAGATAGGGGGATGGTAGCAGTGAAATTACCCTATGGAAAATTGTGTTTAATCGGACAGGTGTGGTGTGAGACTTACCGTTACGCAGACAAGTGTACTGTAGAAGAGCAAGGATTAAAATAATTAGACATACGTGTATAGATACGGGATGTGTGAGTTGGAAGAGATAAAAACACAGGTAGAGCGATTGTGTTGATATGGATAAGTAACCAACTCAGCCACTTCTTATTTGGCGTGACAGATGTGGAAATAGAACAAATGTATACGGAGGTGAAATTAATAAGGATAACAACCGTCCTCTGCAACCAGGTACTTTGTGTAACAGGTGTTGTGCCTGGTTCTTATCGGTAGTCCTGCAGGTGTGTAGTGGCAGGATATGGATGAGATGGGACATACATACAGCTGAATACACAAGCTCGTGCTAAGGTGGGTGGTACGTTCAGTGGGTGGAAGGCTCAGTGGGTTAGGGCAACAGCTGTGAGTGTCTGTAACTATAGTCGGTTTATTTTCATCTGGCAAAGATCACTAACCCGTTTCTGCTCAGTATATGGTCAGGTGTTATCAGACTGGAGGACAAATTTGACTAGTAACCAAGGAGACTTATCCCTACCACGTGGAATTTGACGCAACCACGACATACGTGTCAGGTTGTGAGAGTGGCCCAGTTCCCTTAGGCGAAAACAGATCGGCTATAGATATAGATATTGGCAAGTGGACTGAAGTACTCTTTTAACTGCTATCAGAATAAAGTGTTACCCAAGCATTCCCTTTGTATCTAAAGGAACTTCTGAAATCAACGCACAATTCCATATACACAAGTACTAGGTCGTTTCTGACTGATGAGTTACAGTGGGGGGAGTGGAGTGGAAATACGTTTACCTTCCCCTTCCCCACCCTCACTTGCTTCCACTCCCTCACTCTTCCCACAGCGGCCTCGGCTGTCAATAAGAAATGGTCCGGAATTTGTGTGTGTGTGTGTGTGTGTGTGTGTGTGTGTGTGTGTGTGTGTGTGTGTGTGTGTGTGTGTGTGTGTGTGTGTGTGTGTGTGTGTGTGTGTGTGTGTGTGTGGATTTCGACAGTGTGTATGCTTCATGGGCTTGTAACTGTAAAAATGAACGGAAGACACGAAATAGGACAGATGTGCATTGTTTAGGGGATGGAAATTGAGGATAAATAGCACTAACTATTATCTGGTGTTAATAGGGGCAGATGTGCATTGGTAGAGGGAGTGTATTAATGGGGAGAAACTATCATATGGAATTAAAAGGGGCAGATATGCATTGGTAGGGAGATGGTATTAACAAGCATAAACTATCAACTGGTATTAATAGAGGCAGATGTACACAGGTTGAGAGCCTGAGCTAATAGAGATAAACTATGACCTGGTATGATAAGGGGCACATGTGAATTAGTAGGGGTATTGTATTAACAGGGATAAGTAACGCTTCCCATCACCTTGTATTAAATGGTTAATGTGCATTTGTAAATAGATGGTATTAATCCCTTTAGTCAGAGGACGTCGTTTGTAATGTATTGTAGTTATTTCCACGCGATTTTATTCACTTAAAGGGGTCCCTCTAGTAGTAAATTGGCTAATGAAGGCTATATCTAAATTGTCCATTTCGTGTCTCCAAAGCTGAATAGAGACAGAAAGATATGAAAATAGTAAAGTAAATAACGATGCACCATACTAATAAATGAGACTGTATTGGTCCTGGGTTCTCTTTTCTTGCGATATTACAAGGGAAGGGACGCAGTGGGAGAGGTGTGCATGGGATGAAATGGGACAGATATGCATGGGATGAAATGGAACAGATATGCATGGGATGAAATGGGACAGATGTGCATGTGGTGAAATAGAACAGATGTCCATGGGATGAAATGGGACAGACGTGCATGGGATGAAATGGAACAGATGTACATGGGCTGAAATGGGACAGATGTGCATGGGATGAAATGGGACAGATGTGCATGGGATGAAATGGGACAGATGTGCATGGGCTGAAATGGGACACATATGTGCATGGGATGAAATGGGACAGATATACCTGGGATGAAATGGAACAGATGTGCATGGGATGAAATGGGACAGATGTGCATGGGCTGAAATGGGACAGATGTGCATGGGATGATATGGGACAGGTGTGTATGGGATGAAATGGGACGGATGTGCAAAGGATGAAATGGGACAGTTGTGCATAGGGACAGAGCCTTCATTATCTCTTTTATTCCAGTAGTGTCTTTTGCATTTTATTCTTGTTGGATGATTTTATTCAGATATGGGCAGCGCTCTAGTGATGAATGAGTTAGTGAAGATCTTACCCCATCAGTTCTAAAAGCCTTTCTTGTCGTGAATTACATTGTTTTAAAATAGCAAAAGTACAGTGAAAAGATAGTATTTTACTGAAGGGATAAGGAGTGCCTTCTCTCACCTGATATTAAATGAGGCACAGGTATTGAGCTATGGAGAATGGATAAACAAGGATGAGTGGAGTTTTTTTGTCACCTGGCTTTGAGAATGAAAAGTGTGCAAATAGGAGCTTTAAAAACATCCAGTCGTAGGTGTGCATTGGTAGGTCAGGGATTAAATGATATCCTGTTTATTACCTAGCTCTTTTTCCCTTATACTGAGAAAGTTTCATACGCCATTGAATCTTAAGTTCCAGGTGTGCATAGGTGGGGAGGGTATTAATGAGACAGGTGTAATTCCCAAGCCTTTACCTACTCTGTCTGGTAGTCCTGGGTTCATATCATATTGCTTCAAGATGTATGGAGGCAGAGAGCTGTTTATATATTTCGACAAGTGTGTAACTCATTTTTACGTCCATGTCTCTAGGATGGGGTTTGACTGAGTATGGTTATGTATATAAAATGAGGCAGGTGTGCATAGGAAGGAGAAGAAGAAGAGACTAATACTGATATTTAGAAAAAGATATGTTATAATCATTATCTGATCCTACCGCCGTAACGTTAATGATCATTCCCTCCTAGAAGAGATATTAGCAATCATTTTTTGGTGATAATATGGATCTTTGTCTACTGTACTGTGCCTCCTTCAAGCATCTATACATCCAACGAGGAAGGAGAGGCAGGGGAGGCGAAGGGGCTTTGGAATTTGACTGCCCATTGGCACCTCGTCGACATTTTAAGGTGCTGTGTGGAGGGGTGTGATGTAATGTAGGGTGGTGTGGTGTAAGTTAGTGTGGCGTGGTCTGGTGTAATTTAGTGTGGTATAGCATGGTGATAATGTGTAGCGTGCTGTGGTGTGGTATGGTGGTGTTGTGTAATGTACTGCGGTGTGGTGTGGTATGGTGGTGTAGTGTGGTATGTACTGTGGTGTTTTGTGGTGTGGTATGGTGAAGTGTTGTGTTGTGTCGTGTAGTGTAGTGTAATGTGGTGTGATATGGTGGTATAATGTGCTGTGGTGTAACGTGGTATGGTGCGGTATGATGTTGCAGTGAAGTGTGGTGTGAGTTGATGTAATGGGATGTGGTGTGTAATGTGGTGTGGTGCGGTGTGGTATGGTGTGGTATGGTGGTGAAGTGTTGTGTTGTGTGGTGTAGTGTAATGTGGTGTGGTATGGTGGTATAGTGTGGTGTAGTGTAATGTGGTATGGTGAGGTATGATGTTGCAGTGAACTATGGTGTGGTTTGATGTAATGTAGTGTGGTGAGGTACGATGGCGTTGTGTATTGCGGTATGGTGTGGTGTGGTTTGGTGCAATATGATGTGGTGTGGCTGAATGTGGTGTAGTGTGGTGTGGTATGGTTGCGTTGTATGCTGCGGTATGGTGTGGTGTGGTTTGGTGTAATGTGGTGGGGTGAGGTATGCTGGCTTGGTGTAGTAGTAGTAGTAGTAGTTGTTCCCTAGGCAGTCTGGCCGAACAGCCCCGAGTCCCTTAGGAAGGCCATGGCCGAGACCGGGCTTTCTCACAGAGCTCTCAAAGAGTGTATGTTGTGTTGTTGGCGTAGGTGACTGTGTGCAATGCAGTCTTCCATAATGAACTTAATAGTATGGGGTGTTGTGTTGCATCCTGGACAGGCATCAGCGACGGAGTCATCCGGCCTCTTCTGGTAGCTTAAGAGGGCTAGATGGTGCTCACATGGCTTGGTGTTTTGTGGTGTGGTGTGGTATCGTATGACTGTATAGTGCAGTGTAGTATTGTGTAATGTTGTGTGGTGTAGTGTAGTGTGGTGTAATGTGGTGTGGTGTGGTGTGTTAAGGTGAATAGTGTAATGTACTGTAGTGTGGTGTCATAAAATGTGGTGTGGTATGGTTGTGTAGTGTGGTGTGGTGTTATGTGGTGTTATGGGATGCAGTACGGTGATGTAGTATAGTGTGGTGTGGTGTGTACAGTGTGGTGCGATATCGTGTAGTGTGATGTTATGTGTGATGCAATGTGTTTGTGTAGTATGGTGGTGTAATGTGATGTGGTGTGGTGTGGTGTGGTGTGGTGTAGAGTGGTGTGGTATCGTGTAGTGTGGTGTGGTGTTATGTGGTGTAATGTATTGGTGTACTATGGTGGTGTAGTGTGGTGTGGTGTGGTTATGTGTAGCCTGGCTCGTTGTGATGTGATGTAATGTGGTATGATGTGGTGTAACGTGGTGTGATGAAATTTGGTGTGTTGTGGTACGTTTTTGTAGTGTAGTGTAATGTGGTCTGGTGTGGTGTAGTGTGGTGTGACTAGGTGGTGTGGTGAAGCGTGGTGCGGTGTGGTGTGATCTGGTATAGTGTAGCGTGACGTAGTGACTTTTTCTAATGTGTCCGACTCTGGACATAGGCATCACAGTCTGCTCCCAAGGCTCAGTAGTCCTACGGACCATACACCTCCACATTCCACTGGTCTAATGTGGTGTGTGTAACGTCGTGTTGTAGTGCCACAAATTTGATATTCATGTATGTGTTTAGAAGTACTGTAATTTTTAAGTTAGATATGGTGTAACCTGAATATTAGTCTATAAATTCCTATCCTAAGTAGTAATTCATATGTTAATAATTAATGTAGGGCTAACTTTATTTTTATATGTATGTATCTCTGTATCTATGCAGTGGGTGATGTAATTGTGGATGTTGAGCTATGGGAATTCCTCAGTCTGGTCGAGTAATGAATAACAGATGCGCGCAGCTTGTCCCCTTCTTTGTGCGTCGATTGTGGGGCGCCGAATTTAAACCTTAAACAGATTAATGATGAATATACAATTCTTTCCGTAACCTAGTTGTGAAATGTTTACTAATGAAGCTGCTAGAACTCAAATATGTAAGATTAACAGTCAAAAAAGGCCTAAATAATGTCATTTGTGAGGATTTAAAGGTCCTGTTTATCTTAGCCGTCACTAGATGGCATAAGCTGCCCCAAAATTCAAAGCGAGATAGTGATAGAATCAGTATCTAAATTAAGTAAGGATTAAATCCCAAATTTTCCCCAATTCAATCAAAAGTCCTGGCGTCATGGGTACACTGCTAAATAAATTGTAAAGAGAATTGAAACCCACCATATTTCAAAAACACCACCTCATTTGACTTAGTAGTGGCATCGCTAGTGTACCCAAGAAGCCCACTTGAGGCCCAGACGTCGTATATAATGGACGTTCGTTCAGGTGAGCTGTCCACATTTCTCCTTCCCCCTCCCCCTCTTTTTCTTTGTTTAATCCTTACTTGTCATGGACTATATGAAGTAATATTGTTGAAAGTTTAATGTAACGACTCGAGGCCCAGACGTCGTGTATAATGGACGTTTGTTCAGTCCCCAGACACCGGCGACGTCAGTGTGAGCATGAGGCCTCACCGTAGTATTGCCCCAAGACTTGAACATACACACTTACACTACCCATGAATTATTTTATAAACCAAATGTAATTGTAATAGTATTATTGATCAATCAAGTGAATTTTTTTTTTTTTTAAATAAGAAATAGAAATTTAAAAGTGATGAAATCTTGTAACGGAAGGGCGAAATTCAAAACCATTAACCGTTTTCTTTCTTGTAATTAAGGTTAGGAAATCAGGAGCGTGGAAGGGAACTTAGTGATTGTGAGGAATGATGTAATTTTGAAATGAACCTCGAGGCTAAACAAGCCCGAGTGATTATGTATTCTTGGTGATTATACAATGTCTGAATTGTACCTCGAGGCTAAACAAGCCCGAGTGATTGCGAATTCTTGGTGATTACACTACTTTTTTTTTTTTTAATTGTACCTCGAGGCTACACAAGCCCGAGTGATTATACATTTTTGGTGATTATGTAGTAATGATGATTATGAACTATAAATAATCCTGAACTGATAGTGGATTATAGAGAATTACATGAGAGTATATTATATGGACGAAAATGAACACGAGTAATAATTCTTATTGGTTCGAGGCTATGCCAGCCCGAAAAGACAACCCATGCTCGTAAAAAGGTCCCTGTCTTGAGGCTATTGTCAAGCCCAAGAGTAACTGACAAAATGAAAGTAAGGTACAATGACCTCATAAATCGTTTGTATGTATCAAATTGTTTTCGCCTGGTGACAATGTTGTAGGAATGATCATCCAAACCTTGGTTTTAATGTACTATCTTCTTTCATACTACAAAGGGTCATGTAATTAAAAATGTTTTGTGGAAACTAGCATAAAGTTATTAAAGTAGAGTAAAGTATATATCTTTTTTTTCTCTCTCTCTCTTTCTTAGTGAACTTAATCAAGGGGATTAAGTCCTCAAGCCTAATTCACTCCCCTTCCAGTTCAAGATTCCTTCGCTTAGGGAACGACGACCACCTGTGGTACTGACTAAATCTAAGCTCGGCCAAAAACTACAAACGCTACCACAATATTTCTTAAATTACTATCAACTATTATACTAAGTCGAGTACCACCTGTATTATCCATGGATGAGTTGATCAGTACCAACAACAGGTAAGATTATAAATATACTAGCATTACACTGGATGAACAATAACGGTGGGGATAGTAAATTCTTACCGTTACACTGGTGGCAACCGGTGGCATAAAAATTTACGGGTACTACAGTGTGGTGTGGCGTAGTGTTCTGTGATGTAGTGTGGTGTGGTGTGAAACGATGATGTAGAGTAGTGAAACATAGAGTTGTGTGGTGTGATATAATGTGGTGTGTTGTTTGGTGGTGGAGCGTACTCTAGTGTGATGTAATGTGGTGTGGTGTGCTACGATGGTGTAGTGGTATGATGTGTACAGCATGATAATATATGCATAAACAGTACGGTGATTTGATACCTTTTTCAATAATCAGTTAATTAAGTTGTCTCCATGAGCATTGCGATAATTTGTTGGACAAAATCTATGGAAAAGCAGTTAAATAAATTGCCACAAACAGTGCGATAATTACGATAGCGTGGTTATACATCAGGACAATTTATACGGCAAACAGCACGGCGATTATACTAGAAACAGCAGAATAAATGCTGGAAAATGGAGTAAAAAATTCCAACAGCTCTCTGAAGATTTTTTTTTTTACACATTCATTACGCTTAAAATGTTCTTCAACTTTAGCTTTAACAAAAAAAAAAAAAAAAAAAAAAATCCTTTTCCATTTCTTTTTTTACTGCAGCTCAGTGGCAGAATAAGACGATACTAATTTTCTACACCCTTTCTACAGCACCTCTTCGTGACTAGCTTCATATTCTAAACACGTTACATCTAAGCATTCAAGACAGATGTATGGCATTTAGGGCAAGTGAACATGTATGGGATATAGGTGTCACAACAGGAGTGTGACCAAATCACGTTAAGCTGTAAAGTACCAACATGCATGTATAATTGATATTTTTCTAATGGCTGAAGAATTTCTAAAATAATATACATAAAGTGAGTGAGGCGTATCATGTTATGGTGTTTTCAGGGTTCATCCATCCATCCTTAACCCCTCTCACTCCATACGTCAAACATTGCCCCCACCCCACATACTTCTTCATCTACGGTACTGCTACTACTACTACTACTACTAATAATAATAATATTAATAATAATAATAATAATAATAATAATAATAATAATTAATAATAATAATAATAATAATAATAATAATAATTATTATTATTATTATTATTATTATTATTATTATTATTATTATTATTATTATAACAATGATAGTAATAATAACAACTAGAACCCTGGAAAATTGTCCAGGGACATTTTTTATTTAAAAAAAAAGTTCAAACAGCCTTAGCCAACTAGAGGAGAGGCCGAGCTATAAAGGGATCTTAAAGTCAAGGTCACTGCTCTTGTGCATGGCACTTAAGGTCATCATGATCTATAAGTCCACCAACTTTGGTGACTCAATACTTTCATGTAAAATAAGGTGACTCCTCTCACCTCTGTCTTCTGGAGTAGTCCAAAATTTTGGACCATAAGCGATCTCATAGAAAAATCATCGGATCTGGACTATATATATATATATATATATATATATATATATATATATATATATATATATATATATATATATATATATATACATATATATATATATATATAAAGCACTGCATTATGGCAATGTCAAAGGGATAACCATAAAAATTTAAGTCCACTAAGTTAAGTGGTTCTTTAGCCTTAGGGTCACTTTTTTCCGGATCCTATCCGGGTTCCGGTAGTGGGATCAGGATAATATTTGGTCATATGAAGCGGCCAACGAGTACTATAATATGGCAATGAAGGCTGTAGCTCAAACGGTATGAGAATGACAGCGATTTAGATCTTGCATAGAACAACAACAACAACAATAATAATAATAATAATAATAATAATAATATTAATAATAATATAAATAATAATAATAATAATGATAATATTAATAATATTAATAATAATAATAATAATAATAATAATAATAATCTATCTGTCTATCTATATACCTAGGCTGCTTCCCCCAAGGAAAGGGAGGTAGCCGAGACAGGACGACACACTCCTCATTTACTCATCCATTTAAACACATTCATTCGCATCTTAGCCCCAAAGGGAAGAACGGACAGATCCTCACCGCACCACACCGCATAAGGGTCAACTGCGCAATGCAATCAGTGACATCCGCAGCAGGGCCCGACAGCAGAACTGGTTTACCCCTGCCACATCATAACAGACCCATCCCCTTACCCGCACCTGACCTGACTAACTGATCAGACCAAATGCGGGAGAATATCCCCTCAGGGCTGCATCATCACTTATTCATTCACAATTTCTCTCCATTTATTTCTGTCACGCACAGCCACTCTTCCTTGCTCAACAGACATCCCTCTCGCATCCAACGCTCTCTTCACACTGTCCATCCATCCTATTCGTGGTCTTCCTCTCAGCCTTACACCTCTCACATCAGATCTAGTTATCTTTTCATCAATCGCTCATTATCCATTCTCTCCATATGTCCAAACCATCGCAACACCCTCTGCTCAACTCTACCAGCCATCTCCCGAACAACTCCAGTTCTCCTTCGCACTTCATCATTTCGCACCCGACCATACACGTCACTCCACACATACTCCTCAGACACCTCATCTCCATTACATTCAAACTTTTCCTCTCTGCTACACCCATATTCCATGTTTCAGCCCCATATAACGCAGTTGGTACCACAACACCCTCATACAGCCTTCTCTTTACATCCATTCTAAGCGAACGACATTTAAACACTTTTTTCATTCCTCCCAGCACCTTTCCTACTTCATTTATTCTAAACTTCACTTCTGCATCTATTCTTCCATCCACAGCAACATGTGACCCTAGATATTTAAAACAATCTACCTCCTCAAGCAAATCACCATTCAAAACTATATTCATCCCCCTACTATCTATCAACCTCGTACACTTCATCACTTTACTCTTATTCTCATTTACTTTCAATTTCCTCCTTTCACACACCCTTTCAAACTCCTCTACCAACTGTCTCAATCTCTCCTCTGAATGAGTCACCAGTGCAGTATCATCTGCAAACAGCAGCTGCTTCAGATTCCACTCTCCACCATCAACATTCACCAGACTCAGACCTCCACCTAAAACTCTTGCATTCACCTCCCTTACAACACCATCTATGTAAATATTAAACAACCAAGGCGACATCACACATCCCTGTCGCAGCCCCACTCTCACGGGAAACCAATCACTCACAGCATTTCCCACTCTTACACACGCTTTACTATTTACATAAAAACTTTTCACCCCTTTTAGTAACCTACCATCAAGTCCATACAATCTTAAAACAGTCCACAAAGCCTCCCTATCAATTCTATCATACGCTTTCTCTAAATCCATAAATGCCCAAAACACATCCTTGCCTTTCGCTAAATACTTTTCACACACTTGTCTGACAGCAAACACCTGATCAATGCATCCCCTCCCTCTCCTAAAGCCACACTGCTCATCACCAATCACTCCCTCTGTACTCTCTAACTCTCATAATTAACACTCTACCATACACCTTACCTACAACACTCAACAGACTTATACCCCTAAAGCTAGTACATTCATACTTATCACCCTTGCCTTTATACAATGGGACCACACAAGCACTTGCCCAGTCAATTGGCACCATACCTTTCTCAAAGCACACATTCAACAATCTTGCTAACCAGTCATCAATACTCACTCCACCACCCTTCAGGCATTCCACAGCACACCCATCCATACCTGCAGCTTTCCCTGTTTTCATCTCCTTTACTGCCTTCTCCACTTCCTCCTTCGTGATCAAAGAATCATTTAACTCTCCCAGCACATTTATTCCTTGCACCCTTCCATCCGCCACAATCTCAGCCACCCTTTCCTCCTCTGCATTTAACAATCTTTCAAAATACTCTGCCCATCTCTTCCTTACTGCATCCATTTCAATTAACATCCTTCCATCCTCTGATTTTACTCGTTCTTCCTTCCCAGACTCTCCCTTTCCCACCCTTTTCATCTCCTTCCAAAACATTTTCTTATTCTGTTGAAAATTCTCTGTCAGCCGCCTACCCCACCTCTCATCTGCTGCCACTGTAGCATCACGCACAGCCCTTCTCGCCTATTCCTCTTTTCCTTATACCTTTCATATGACATCTCATCCTTCCTCTGCAGCCACACTTCATATGCACGTCTCTTCTCAGCCACAGCCATACTTACTTCCTTGCACCACCATTCACTTCCTTTTCTTACACCACCACCCACACGTCTCACACCACACACCTCTTCTGCATGCCCCACCACAGCACTCTTAAACAACTACCATTCCTCCTCCACGCTGCCATTTTCCCGATCTTTCACTGCGTTCCACTCATCTTTCAATTTCTCCTGATACTCTATCTTTTTCTCTCTTTTATCCAACTCACTCACTTTCAAAACCTCCCTGCCACACCTAACCCTCCTAGCTCTCACCCATCTCTTACCTACTCTTAACTTTCCCTCCACCAGGTAGTGGTCAGACATACCTCCACCCTCTCCTCTCAGAACTCTCACATCCAACAATCTTCCTATTACATTCCTAGACACAACCAAATAGTCCATCAAAGCTCTATCAACAACCCTTCCACCCTCCTGTCTCACCCTTGTATACTTATAAATATCTTTCTTCTCAAACTGCGTATTCCCAATCACCATCTCTCGCTCAGCACACATCGCTATCATTTGTTCCCCATTTTCATTTCTTCCAGGCACACCATGCATACCAACTACGCCTTCAACTGCTACATTTCCCACTCTAGCATTCAGATCTCCCATCATTACCACATTCACATTCGCTCCAAAACTCTGTAGACACTCATCAACATCATTCCAGAAAGACTCCCTCTCTTGTTCATCCCTTTCACTACCAGGCCCATATGCACTCACAAACATCCACAACTCACGTTCAAATTTCGCTGTCACCCACATCAGTCTCGATGACACCTCCTTCCATTCAATCACACATTGCTGTACTTCCGGACTCACTAACAAGTCCACACCTTCTCTTGCCCTTCCTCTATCAACACCTGACAATCTTCCATTCACACTTCCAGACATAGATTCCCCCTTCCCTTTCATCTTCGTTTCACTCAAAGCTAACACATCGAACTTTCTTCTCACAAACATTCTCACAATCTCCTCCCTTTTAGCCTCAATCGTACTACATCCACGCACATTCATAGACCCAATCTTCAGGGTACGGGGATAACTCCATCCCCCATCCCTTTCTCTGGCCTGTCTCTTTTTAGGAACTAAAAAACAGAGGAGGTGGTCCCTAGTCCCCTCACCCCGCCCCTTTTAGTCGCCTTTTACGACACGCAGGGAATACGGTGGCAGTATTCTTCCTAACACAACCTGGCTGCAGAGTAGTAGTACCACCCCATAGTGCGGCCAGGTTGTGTCCCCCCCGCCACAGGGGATATAATATAGTAATAATAGTAATATAAATAATAATAATAATAATAATAATAATAATAATAACAACAACAATAATAATAATAATAATAATAATAATAATAATAATAATAATAACAATACAATAATAATGACAAAAACAAGAAAACTTCCCACAAGGATATAGGAAGTTTTACTAACAAAGTGACTAGTCGTCAGTTCACAAAATGTTGCAATCAGTAGGCAGACGGGCACATCTAAGTTAATGTACGACGAGAGCTACTACACCCGTGTGTGTGTGGGGGGGGGAGGGGGTGATGGCACTTTCTGGACTTTGAGAGGAGGCAGAACTCGTTAAACAAAAACATGTCAGGTGTGTGTGTGTGTGTGTGTGTGTGTGTGTGTGTGTGTGTGTATTTTCCTTGCTACCTCCAGATAGTTCCATTCAGCATGGGTGATATCCTTTAGTGGGAAGAAGCCAGTGAAGGAAATAGGCCTACGTAATCCCTATATTTCGATGGAAGTATCCGTGACTGAAATAAATCGTTTGAAGATAACACGGGTGTATAAAAATCTTGACTCGATGAAATAATGGTGGTTAAGATCTTTTGCGACAGTGGTGATAATATAAAAAGTTATATGAACAAACAAACCCTGCAGCAACACCACCCTAGTGACAACAAGGACAACTGATATCAACAGCACCCCTTTTAATTACCCACTGGTGATTAATGGTGGGGAGAACTATGAAATTCTTTTTTCCAGTCACTGTTGGACAAATTTCCATAATGATTTTAATTCCCTCACTCTTCAATGCCGCTGGAAAACATATTAAACTAATTTTTACTAAACCTATTCACTTTGTATTGCCAGTCAACCCACGGTGGTTTTACGGAGCTTTCATCCTTACAAGGAAATATTTTTTAGAATGTATAAATTGGTTAGTTTTGCGGCGGGCATATATTGCCTAAACCGCTTAGGTGGTAAACACATGAATACACATAGATAGACAGATAGACGGAGAGAGATAGATAGATATACAGATATACACACGGTTATGCATTGCACGCTATAAATACATGCATTTATACACACTCAGTAAAATTAAATAAAAAAAAAAAAACGAAGAAAAATCATGCACATCTCAGAAACGAAAATGATTAAATTCTTTAGACTATGAGTGGCACAATTAACAGGCATCTGAATTGCATAAAACACACACACACACACACACACACACACACACACACACACACACACACACACACACACACACACACACACGTATAAACTGAACTCGATTACTTAAGGCTTCAGCATTCCAATGACGTCAATCCAATGACGTATTTCATATTTTGTTCTCGTTACCACCAGCCAATTTCCGGTGGCTTTTGATATACGTCAGGTGGTGAAAGGATTGAAGGGAACGCCAATAACATTTACTGCACAGAACTGTCTCGTGTTACCAAGAACAAGCACTAGAACAGGTGACTGCAGTGAATAGTGAGAGGTGAAATTCATTTGCCCCTAAAGTAAACTCACACATCTCTCATAACCACATTCACACTTCACACAACTTCATTCACAGAGCTCAGAAAACCTCAAACCACCTCATTTGCACCTCAAGGTACCACACGCCACCACAGTCACATTTATACGACAAAACTGTTTCAAACTACTTCATTCATACTTCGAAACTGTCATAATATCTCAGTTATACTTCAAAACTGTGTCTAATCTCATTCATATTTCAAAACTGTAACAAACTGTATCTTTCATATTTCAAAGCTGTGTCAAACTATTTCATCAATACTTCAAATCTGTTTTAAATTATGTCATTCATACCACTTCATCAAAATATCTCAATCATGCTTCAAAGCAATTTCAAACTATCTCATTTATACCTCAAAGCAGTATCAAACTACCTTATTCATATCTCAGCTCTGTATCATACTGTCTCATTCATACCTCAAAGCAATATCAAACTAGCTCATTCATACTTCAAACCTACTTCAGATTAGTATCGAACTATTTCATTCATTCTTCAGCTTTGCTTCAAACTATCTCCTTCATACTTCAAAACTGCTTCAAACTGTCCCATTCATACCTCAAAACTTTTAAACTATCTCGTCCATACTTTAAAACTGCTTCAGACTATCTCACTCATTCCTCAAAGGTGTATCAAGCTATCTCGTTCATTCCTCTTCTGTATTAAACTATCTAATTCATAGGACAGACTACTTCAAGCTGCTTCAGTTGTATGTCACACTTCCTCAGACTATCTCTTCCATATGTGAAAATCTTAAGACAATTTCATTCACACTTCAAATTATTTCAAACCATCTCATTCACACCTCGAACCATTTACAAAACTAAACGGGAGAAAAAATAGCTGCATAAAGCAATTAATTACTTCACTAATTACCGGTATAATGAGTTCACCGCATGCATGATTTTCTGTTTTAATTTACATGCATTAATGAAGGTAGTGCGTCATTAACTAGAGGGGCGCCTGTTTGAACCATGTTATTGGGATCCTTTCGGTGTGAAATTAATCATGTCCTCGGTCCACTGTGCAGTAATTTATTTCCTCGCTTAATGACATGGTAGATCAATGCAGCCTGACGATAATTTGCTTCTGTATTTTTTTTTTTTCAATATATTTTGCTTTATGCAAGAATAGAGAAGGCACCGTTGAGAGCAGCCAACATTTTTTCATTTTCGATAAAAAGTGAATAAAGAGAATTCCTGGTAAAAAAATCTGTTCACTTCGAGACGTCTGGGCGCACTGCATTTAATAGACTGGAGGTCATACGCAGGGGAAAATACAGATTGGGGAAAGCCGATCCTAAACTGACCACCTGCGTACATTAAGGACTGTAGTTACTACTCCTGGATTAGAGAGTTGGACAGCAAATGTGCTTGAGTGTGCAGCTAAATTGGTGCTTCATGCCCTCTATAATGGCCAAGGAATGCAAGCAAAAAATTAAGGAGCACAGTGATCAAAACAGCTGCCACAGAAGTGGGAGAGAGGCAGATGTAGCATCGCGGCGAAGAGAGTGTAGTTTAGGGGAGTCAGCAATAGAAGAAAAGTTGATGAAACAAAAACACTTTCCCTCGTACCCAATTTAGATGGGCAGTTTGAGGCGAACGTGCCAACATTTGGAAAGCTTTACTCTACAGAGGGATTAATAGATACACAGAATCGGTTCATCACACCTAACTTCTGCTGTATTTACCAGATACCCAATTTGACCTTTCAAAGACAGATTAGCAGAACAGAAAGACCAAGGATAGTCATATGAAAGATTATGCCAAGTTATGTGATGGAGCTATTGAGTTTCTGAGGCAATAAAAGTAACATGCTTCCTTTTGTTGTAGTCAGTAAGAAGTGACCAGAAAGAAGACAGCTGTTCCACAGCCTCATTCCGTGATTGTTGCTGAGATTGCTGTGATGGCCGCTTTGGAAAACAGGTTGAAAAGTAATGGGTGGAATTACCAGCATATGAGTAAAAAGACTACAGTATATTATTATATACAGCCCAATAAATTATTTATGAATATGAAGATGAGAGGGGGGTGAAAGAACAGAACTTTGAGGAACTCCACTATCGACACATTCAAAAGAAGAGCAGTGGCCGTCTATAAATATAACTATAGAATGACGGTAGATGAAGTTTGAAATGAGGGCACAGAAATATTGATAAAAACTCAGAAAGTAGTTTTGATATTTAAAAAAAAAAAAAAAAAGTACCAGACTCCATGGATGAAAATTCAAATGTCTAGAGCAATGGCAAACGGTTTACTGAAGTACCGAAAAAAAAAAAAATACCAAGAATATCAGAGGAATTGCAAAAGATCACCAGTGTTGTCCCAAGACCAAACACTTTACCAACAGTGGGATTAAGAGAGGGCAGAAAGTACCCTACGACATTTATATTTTAATAATAGGTAAGTGAGTGTTGGAAGGGGAAAGAGATGGAAGAGTACCTCCAGAAACGTCCAAAATAGAATTAGAGAAGAAAGTCTCAGCCAAATTGTCAGTTTTATCATAGCAAGAAACAGTTAAAGAGCCACTTTAGGGCTAAGTGTGAGAAAGAAAGGGGGAGAAGTTGGGGTAATATAACAGGATGAGTGGAAGGAATATGGTGTGGAAGGCTCGTAGTATCTGGAGTGTAAGATGAACAACAAACTTAGCAGGATCCCAAGCAGAAATGTTTGGTACACGTGAATCTGGGTTACGGTGGTGTTTATACCATTTGAAAAACACCGGTGTGTTGTGGACAGTATTAGAAATATCTTCATTAAATTAGTTTATTCAGTTATTTATTTAACTTAATTTGTTTTTTTTATTTTCAATCATATATTCCTTTGCTATTCTATTTTTTTCATAAGGTAGGAAAGAGGAAAGGATGTTTCCATCCCCAAGATGATAACTTCCATAATGCACGATGCGCAAGGAGATGGATCTCCAGAATGTAAAGTATATTCATTCCAAGGAGTGTAAGAAAAAAGTACAATTACAACACTGCTTTCCCGGCACCCTTGGTTCCAGAGCCTTGCCCGATGAACTATTTTGCAGGACGAATGGCTGCTGTATATGTCACATTTAATAATTCAACAGGGAACAGTGGACCCACTAACTTTCAGCGTTATACTTATGTCCTAATTTAAGTTCTTTATGGAACAACTGAGCCTGGTTCGTTATCGCTCTACCTGACAAGGGCATTTTGTCACACCGACTTGTCAAAACCATTCCATCGTCACTTGATCATGCTCAGTACTTGTACCATCTTTCTTAGTTTTTCTAATGCTCATTTGGTTCTTCGAATCACTATCGGCAGAGAATTTCAATATTTCTCTCTTTGCTTCTTCATGCCATAAACAGCTGACGAACCAATACCATGTGTGTCACACAACGTCCACACCAGAACACCATGGACCATATTTTTCAACAGTTCTACCTTATCCTGCTTTACTGTTTTTTTTTTTTTTTTTAGCATAATAATAATGTCTTACAACATTCTCAGAAACGTTATTAATACATCATTGTGGCCAGACAGGTGAGTGAATATATAAGTGAGAAAATGGGTGGCCAGTGTGGTAGGTCACTGGGTCGCTACGTATCAGTTACTATGGTAACGTCGAGCCTCGCGGTGACTGGCTTCCACATGAAAACAACTCCGAAACATAATAACTTTTTATGCACTCCACTGTCACTCATAAAGGCTCCCAGAAGATACCATTGATAGAAATAATCTTTAGATTTGACCGTGATCATAATTAAGAATAAAATGAAGTGGTGATATAGTATTTACAGGTAACAGTACTAAATAAACTAGAACTGTGATGAGACATGACATATTCACAAGAACAGAAACTGATAGTTAGGAATGTTAATTGTAAGAATTTCGCATCCAGAGATTAAAATACGTTGATAACAATGCTGGCTCACAGTTAGGAGAAATGTGAGAGAAAGGGGTTGTCTGGTTCACAGTCAAGAGCAATAAAATCGGTGTGAACATTGCTGCTCTAGTCCCTTTAGTCTTTTTATAGGTTGCTATTCAGATATTTGGCAAAGAAGTTAGCATAAAATTGTGTGCATTGAAGCAGTTACCATTTATTCCCATTTATTGCTTGATTTGGTTATTGAGGGGTTTCATCATTGCAGTAGTTTGGCAGACCAAATAACTACGATCAAAGAGGTTTGACGGTACTGAAATAGACTGGTTTTAATACCTGACACCACCATTGGCACTTGCATCTTCCATACATGCCACAGCTAGGGTTAATTGTAGATAAAATAAGAATCAGACAATACATAGGAATCACCACCACGGCTTTCAGTAAGCAAGCATAGTGAGCATACACTACACTCAGCACTATCTGTGGCTGCCCGGTAAACTAGTCTGATGGGCGCAATAACTTCAAGTCCCTCCACACAGTTTTGTCCGGATTAAAAGAGGTACCGGGCCATCTCATGCGAATAATTGGTGTACCTGTATTGTCTGACGATCCCTTCATTTACAGGACTGGAACTTCACTGATGCAGCCTCCTAGAAGGGTTCACAGGCCTTACTCGAGAATTTATAAGTTACTGAGATAAATTGTTAATTGAGCAATCTTAAAAAACGAGCAAAAAAATGATTTAGCACAAAATCAATTGTAAGAAGAAAAAAATATGTTGGGACTCTCTCCAGACGTTCAGGGTTACGGGTAGGAAGATGTACAAGCTCCCGGAGTTTAAAGAATTAGAAAGATAATGAAGGCAAAGCATAATCTAAGGTAATTAGGATAATAAGGATAGAAAAGATGACGGCTTGTTTTCCAAATGTATCACTAAATTCCGCTCCAATAAGGCGACACGCCAAGACAAGAATGAGCAACCATATTCACTCAGATTAAACCTATCAGCTCTCTTATGTAATGGTATACGCAACGCATTTGAGACATCCACATACACATCCCACTGATTTATGATTTATCCCAACTACTTCGTTTCTTATGTCCATTATACATCACTGACAGATTTTTTTTTTTAATAACAGAACAGAGGAAGGAAAAACGTGTGAATAAAAAGAAAATAATCGATACACCAGATTACTGGTGTCCTCTCCTCATAAAATATCTGTAACAGTTAGACTTGAACAGCTGTATGTTGAAGTTTGGAGGGAAACAACTCTGGAGAAGCGAGTTCCAGAGAGATGCAGTTCGGAGAATGGAAGAATTCTGATAGGCAGAAGTTCTGCAATATGGCTGAGTGACATTCAAGTCATGAGCGCTACCAGATGCCCGTGTAGCACGAGGGAAGGCATGGAGAGGTGGCACCATGGACATAACTTCGTCTGAGCATTTGCCATAAATATATCTGTAAAATAATGCAAGGGAGGCAAAATTCCTTCTTACTTGCAGGGGAGGTAGTTTATTTATAACAGCAGGGTTGTTGATAATTCTAAAAGCTTTGTTCTGAATTTTGTCTGGTTGTTTTAATGCAACCTATCCACATCCATTCCACAAGGGTGAGCAATATTCAAGCTGACAGCGCACATGACTTATAAATTATAGCTAACTGCTCATCAGCGAAGAAGTTACGGACTCTGTACAATAATCCAAGTTTCTTTGAGGCGGTTTTAGCAAGTGATCTAACATGAGAAGTCCAGCTGAGGGCATTGTTAAGCAAGACACCAAGAATTTCACTACTTTTGGAGATGGGAATATTAGTAGCACCGAAGGTAATGTACGAATCTGGCAATAGCTGTCTGTTAGTAAATTGAATATATTTAGTTTTACTAGCATTAAAAGAGACAATGTTGTTTTGTCCCCATTCACTGATCGTAGATAGGTCTTGATTTATGGAGATGGATGTACTGAGTTGAGAGGTAGAGATATTAGACTTTGTAAATGGGTGTCTGAGTGTGAATGAACTATGTAGTGTTGAGTTATTTGGATATGAGTGGATGGGATTGTGGGTGACAGATAAGAGATCATTAATATGAACCAGGAATAGGGTTGGCGCTAGAACTGATCCCTGTGGCACGCCGGCGTTAATTGAGTGAAAATTGGAATATACATCATCTACATTTACTCTTATTTTCCTGTCACTAAGATATGAAGAAATCAAAGGAACAAAAGACGTTAGTCCATAGCAAGGGAGTTTAGACAGCAAGGAATGGTGCCATACTCTTTTGAAAGCTTTAGAAATATTCAAGTGATCTAACATGAGAGGTCCAGCTGAGGACATTATTAAGTGACATGCCGAGAGTTTCAATACTTTTGGAGATGGGAATATTAGTAGCACTGAAGGTAATATACGAATCTGGCAATATCTGTTTATTAGTAAATTGTATATATTAAGATTTACTAGCATTAAAAGAGAAAAGGTTGTTTTGTCCCCATTCACTGATCGTTGATAGGTCTTGATTTATGGAGATGGCTGTACTGAACTGAGAGGTAGAGATATTAGACTTTGTAAATGGGTGTCTGAGTGTGAATGAACTATGTAGTGTTGAGTCATCTGCGTATGAGTGGATGGTATTGTGGTTGACAGATAAGAGATCATTAATATGACCAAGGAACAGGGTTGCCGCCAGAACTGATCCCTGCAGCACACCGACGTTAATTGAGTGGAAACTGGAATATACATCATCTACTTTTACTCCTATTTTCCTGTCACTGAGATAAGAGGAAATCAAAGGAACAAAAGACGTTGGTCCATAGCAAGGGAGTTTGGACAGCAGGGAACGGTGCCATACTCTGAAAAGAAATATCAAGAGCTACTGCATGAGTTTTTCCATGTAGGTCAATTGGTTGATGGATGGTATGAGTTAGGAGATTGAGTATGTCAATGGTGGATTTTTCGTGGCGAAAACCATATTGTCTATCACTAATTAAGTTGTTGGATTCAAGATGTTTAACAGTGTGCTTAATAAAGTTTCAAATACCTTACCAAGAGAAGATGTGACAGCTATTGGTCTGTAATCAGAGGGGTCAGAGGAACTTCCTTTCTTCGGAACTGGGTGGATATTGGCTTCTTTCCATGAATTTGGGAATGATGAAGTACGTATGCATAGTCTGAATAATTTTGCTAGAACTGAGGCAAGTTCAGGGGAACACTTGTTCAAAACAATTGGCGGAATTCCATCTGGGCCTGGAGCTTTGTTGGTAGGTAAATTGTCTAGGATGGATTTTACGTATCTTTTCTGTATTCTAAGTGGAATAATTTCGGGAGAGTCAAGTTTTAGTACTGGGACATTCTGGCTGGTATCGTCTATGGTAGAATTTCTGGCAAATGTACTGGCAAAAATATCTGCTTTCCCACGCGGGTCATTTGTAATGTTGCCATCTGAAGATTTTAGTGGGGGAATGGATGATGACTTGTTAAAGTTATTATTGAATGAATTAAGAGTTGACCAGAATTTTTTATTGTCATTAGGGTTGTTAAGTAGTTTTGATGCTTGCTTTTGAAGAAAGTTTGATTTAAATAGATTTATTACAGCTTTTGCATGATTTCTAGCACTTTTAAATTGAGAGAGTGATTCAGATGTTATTTATTTTAAGTAAGAGTTTTATGCTAATGACTTTTGGGCTGTTGCTCTGGCACAGTTGCCATCAAATCATTTTGGAAGAGTTCGATCTTTTAGTGAACTGTTGACTTGGTATGAATATAACCATTCCAGCTAGTATTAAGTCATTAATGTGGGACTGGGTAGAACTGACATCACTAGACAAGAAAGACTGCCATGGAATGTCAGCAAGATAATTTCTAAATCCATCCCAGTTTGCCCTATCAAATTGCCATCGGGTCACCCTGGCAAGTTCAGAACGGGAAGGTGTGGGGGTGTTAACTATTGAGGCTTTGATGAGATTGTGGTCAGAGGATCCAGGATAGCTATATTATCTCCTCATTAATCAGCTCCTTCCAATTTGCTCTGTTCTATACAAGCTTTTCACCCTCCTGGATAGTCAAACCTCTAGGATAAAACAAAATTTTTCACACCATCCTTCCATCTTCACCTAGGCCTCCTCATTCATCTCACTTCCTTTTCTTGCAATCTGTACGTATTCAATACCAATTTCTGATCACCCATTTTACGCATACGGCCATACCATCTCAACACATCCTGGCTTCCCCTCTTCATTATACCTGGTCTACTTCCACACCTCTACTTCACTGCCATTTCTCTTCCTGTGAAGCACCTTTTTTCCCACTACCTCTCGGGCATAATCATTTCCAGCATCCCCATCCTTTCCTAGTGTTCAGCAATCAAACGCACGCCACATATACCGCACAATTAGCACCACTTTGCCATCAGACATACTTATCATCGCCAGAGTATTCGCTGAACTGTTCTAGACAAGTGAGAAATGTATAAATTAGGAACGAAGAGTCAGATTTTGTTGATAATCACTTCTTCTTTTAGGTGTTTTATTTTACTGAGGGAAACACCTGTACTACAAAGCACTGATAAATTTTTCAATTAACCTGTCAGGGGGCTGGACATCACTTGAATGAGGCTACCACCTGACAGTTTCATTCATCTACCCGTACAGGTGGTCCCAAAGAGGATGACCAAAATTCATTCATAACAAGACAAAGGAAGCCTTTGATGGCCACACACTCCTGCAATAAAGGAAGTTGGATGAAATCAGTAGTTACGGGAGAGGGGCGATCCCCGGAGGTACCACTCTGACTAAAGCCTGGTCCGGAGAGAGACATACTACCGTGGAAAAAATACGTGTTCCTAAGCTTTAAAAAAGAAATTATGCGTTGCCCGCTCCGAGGCCATTTCCACCATGGGGCCGGGGGAGTTCCAACTAGCCTCAAACTTGGAGTGAATAAAACTTAACCACCGTCCTTCCTCCCAGTTGCCATCATGGGTTACATCCTGCCTAAAACCTAGTTCGAGTGGAAGTCTGTCATTGTGAAATTTTTGTTTTCTGAACATACACCCCATAAGGCCTGGACCACATCTTACAACTAAACAGCATCACAGTGCACATACCTCCACCAACACTTATACCAGACAACTCAGATCACCACCAAAATTTAATCATCTCTTCCTTGGCCCATGCCGCACATATTCACAAAATTTCATTCATATCCATCAGTAATTCTTTGAGATATCTTGTGGACAAACCAACAAACAGACAAACAGGAGCGAATACTATTATAATCTCCTCCACCTTTCTTTGGCAGAGGTATAAAGGTACAATAACTCACTGAGTGAGTAATGCAGTTTAGGACAAGCACTGTTTTTACCCACCTCTGTGTGTGCGCCAAAAAGAAGAGTGAAAATACTGGTAAAAGTGGAGCAGCAACATTTGCAGCAAATCATTCATATTTTGTGAATATCTAAATTAGCCGATGAAATGCACTTTCCTCAACATCAATTGTAAATTATGATAATTACTGCTACCCCAGGGGTCAGCAATAACTGGGCAGCATTTCATACGGTTACCTTGCCGTACCCATATAGTTCACCCATACTAAATGAATGAGGCAATAAATTAGAAACCAGAGAGCACTCAGGGGTAGTACACCTCCATTAACACCTACAAAAGTTATGATTTACTGCTGTAATCCCTCTTTGTTACCGGTCTGACGCTTTTACGATCTCACATAGTCAGTTAATTCTACGGTCTAATTCTGCCTCGTTACAAAACCTCAGAGAGTACACACCTTCAACCATGCCAATACTGTTAATGATTTACACTTGCATTTGGGTCCGGATCCATTTAAAAAATCAATCTAATCAAGTTTTTCTTTGACTCATCGCCCACCTGTCCACCAGATTCCACTGAAATCCAATAGTAACTTTTTGAAATATCTTGTACACAGTCAAAGGAAGACACTGGTGAATACATAACTTCATCAGCAAAGGGAACAATATAAAGTTACATATTACGTACAGTTTGAAGTTAAATGTGCTTGGACCTACAGAAAGAAAGGATAGAACAAATTTCTTGAACATACGAATAACTTCTGCCATACGGACCGTGACACAAGAGATATGTTTAGGTCCAAATTCATCCATTTTATGGGTTGGATGTCTGCCGAGTCTCTAACGAAGCTAATACCTAAGTTTTAAGTCAAATTGCAAGTAATCATCAATCTAAAGGTTTATTCATTCCGGAACTCTTAATTTCCCTACTAGTCAGGCAGGAGAACCACATGAAATATAAAACATTCACATCCGTGCTTGCTAATCCTAGTGTTAAACCCTTCCATAATAGTTTACAATTTACCCTTAAGAAAGTAGGTTAAGGCACTCCAGGCAGATGAAGCCTTTAGCGATTCAATCTGAAGGGTGATTGGGGTTTATTGCTCACATAATGCCACTCAGAGACAAGTGAGGCTGGCCACTCGTGTATTATGTGTCGGGACGATTTTAGGCTAGCCCCGGGTCCCTACGATCCAGATGGGGCAAAAAAGGATTAAATGATGGATGGATGTTTTTATTAGGTATTTCGCTATAGCCTAATGGAATGCGTTCAACCATTTGCGGACAGCCATTACAATATTTCGTCATTATATCTAATTCCCTGAAGTAATGGCGAGAATTATATGTTGGTGTGCCATAATTTCCCAACATCCAGTATTTGGTTAGTAATAAATGGATGTCCGGGGCCTAACATATAATCAGAATAAGTGGTACATTCAACTGGTAAGCTTCATTTGCTACACGGGACGGCTAGCATGATTAGCCTGGTGTGTGATAATTTGCCATGAGCCAGTGTTAGGTAAGCAATGAATGGATGTGAGGGTTATAACATGTAATTTGAGTAAGTGGTCTGTACTGATTACTATGGGCAATTACATCCTAGTTTTACAGTGCCGTGGTTTATTGAAAAGGGGAAAAAACGGTATGCATATTGAAATGGCGTTCAGTGATGAGAAAAGGCATCACATCTTTCAAAAGATGTTAGTCACCATACTATACTTATTTGTAATATAATATAGGACGTAATATATAGACAATAACACATAATATATTGTTCAGTAGGTCTTCTTTCATTTTCATGCCTTTCTCAGGTGTAGTGGATAGCAACAGTCTTACACGTCAAGTGCCTTTACGTACTTACCGTACTTCTACTGGTTCTGACTGTCTATAAAAACAATCATGACACATTGTAACAACACCTGCATTGGCTGTTCCACACTTATCGAACAACGTTTACACTGGGGTTGGGGTAGGGTGGGTGTGGGGTGCTCGATCGCCCGG
Source organism: Coenobita brevimanus (assembly GCF_032717465.1). Taxonomy (NCBI): domain Eukaryota; kingdom Metazoa; phylum Arthropoda; class Malacostraca; order Decapoda; family Coenobitidae; genus Coenobita; species Coenobita brevimanus. Next base: position 5,112,303 of record NC_136955.1, on the reverse strand, counting down.
TCGTCACTTGCCGCGACTCCTGCTATTGAAGGGGGGAGGGGAGAGAAATTAGTGCTTTCAGGTGTACAAAAGGATATTAACCAATCATTTCCAAAACTTCAATCGCTAAGGATGAGGTGTTGGGAAGCTTCCTTATCCGATGACAATACGAGCCATTCTGTAAGCAAGACACACAGCTAATCCCTTGCTGTGACTTACGAAGCTTTAATTACAACCGAACTTGAGAAGGGAGAGCGGATGTTACGGTTTAGTCTCTAGATACATACATACATAGATGTAGATGTGTGTGTGTGTGTGTGTGTGTGTGTGTGTGTGTGTGTGTGTGTGTGTGTGTGTGAAAATAAATCAGTTCTCATGCAATTATAACCAAACTTAGTGGAGGATTTGACGGTCAGCCTAGGGACTGATCTACTGTTTTTGAGAACCATTTGTCTGTGATCAAGGTCACAGGGCTAATCCAAGGTTGACCTAGCAAAAACAACCCAAACAGTTTTTATCGAACTGAGAGCAAACTTGGAGGAATAGTTGAGAGGCAGACAAAAACGAAGGGCTTCGATTCGTAGAACAATCAGTCAGAGGCATGGATCACAGGGCAAGGTCAAATTTCAACCATGTCCCTGTGTGAACGTAACTGCTAGATCAGTCTTGTTCTTATTTGAAATAAACTTAACGAAGCAGTTGAGGATCACTCAAGGAGTTGATTTACTTTTTTTTTTTTTAATAGACAAAAGGCCAGAGTCAAATAGAAAGGTCAGCTCAAACAGATTTCATCCATTATGTACGAAACTTTCTAAAAGCCTTAAGTGTAAGGCAAGGATAAATGTATTCATTGTTGAGAAGAATCAAGCAAATATCAAGATCACAGGGAAAGGTCAAAGGCCAAGGTCACAAGGCAGTATCAATTCAGTCTCATTTTATCTGTTTTGGACCAAACCTGCTGAAAGTAAGGGTCAGAAAAGGATGACATAACTCAGTTCTTATAGCAATCAGTTGCACTTCAAGGCCACATGGCAAATTCAAATGTTCAGTCACGAGACCAATTGAGGGCGCGGGTATTACACTCTTTGAGTGCTCCTTTTTGTTTCATTTTGAACTACTGCTCAATATCTTTTACCCAGGCAGCCAAAGAAGTAAACAATTGATCTTGATTAACTCTGGCTGCGAAAATACCAACACTGAATTTTTGTGTGACTAACCAGGAATAATTTTATTTAGAAGTGTGAAGCCACTTGTAGCCAGAGGGTTAAAAATAACCTTAATGAACTCTGACTGTAAAGTAACAAAGCTGCATCTTATATTGACCTACGCTACACAGTTTTATGTAGATCAGAAAAACTCAGAGCAGACAGGTTAATACTGTCAGCCCGAGGATTTATTTCTATCCTTGCTACCTCCAAATGATTTTCCCGAACTAAAAAGATAGTTTTCGTACCGGAGGGGTTAGTTGTAGCCTTCATTAACCCTTTTTCTTTTCGCAAGATGAATAGAATTGGTCTGGTAGTAGCTTAATAAAAAAAAAAAAGTTTCACTGTAGTCAATCAGTAACTTAGAAAGAGTGGTGATATAGAAGGTTGGTTAATGACATTCTGTCAGGATGTTGTAGTTGAAGTTGTTCAATCTCTAAATCGCAGCTGACCGCACTGACTGTCGGATAAGAGGTGTTTGGAATGCCCAGCTAACAGACATAGCCATTTTTCTTTTCCCGCGAGTTTGAAATGACCGCCAGTTTCTTTTGTCACCACAGCATCAAACAAACATAGGAGAGGTAGGCAGACGGTATATTCAGTTACCACATGCCATGGAAAGATTATTTCCAGTTCCACCTCATTCAATTCATTCATTGCCGCCACCTTCCACCCCACCCGCCCTGTCCGTTCCAGCTTCGCCTCCGCCAAGCCGCCCACTCAGGCATGGAAGGGATTAAGTGCAAGTGCCAAAGGGAGGAACATGGAGGTGCTAGTGTTGCCCTGACTGGGCTGCCCTGTCCTGTGTTGACAGCCCTCCCTAGCCACGGCTTTGTGCACTAATCTGAACGCAGCCTCACCACTACTCCAATAAGTGACCTGTCTTCTTTACCTCAGCGCTCCACAATGCATCCACTTAGGCACATGAAGATAATTGCAGTGGAAAGGCGAAGGATTGGTGAATATTTTGGTCTTTACTGAATTTTTTAGGTAGTGTAGTTGCTGAGAAATGAAGGTTCGAAAACAAGAAGCGTCTGTAATTATATTCAAGTACAGTGAGCAGAGTGCGAATTTTAGAGCCTGTCTTTAGGAGTTAACCCCGGTCTGTTTAGTCGTGCAAGTCTGTTGACCACAGGAAAGTAACTATTTCTGTGCGGCCATCCTACAGGTACAGTACAGTATATGCACCACTTAATGATCTGGCACCACCTTGTGTCAGGCAGCACCTCACCAGAACTGGACCAAACTCCTTCCCACAATCTTCTTCTTATCCTCCTTTCGGCTCTCCCCTTAAGGGTCGCCACAGAGGATCACCCGTCTCCATCTTACTCTGTCTTCTCCATCTTCTCCTCTTACACCTGCCACCCGCATGTCCTCCTTCACTACATCCATAAACCTTCTCTTTGGCCTTCCTCTCTTTCTCCTGCCTGGTAACTCCATTTCCAGCATCCTCCTCCCGACATACTCCTCATCCCTCCTCCGCACATGTCCAAACCATCTCAGGCTCGCCTCTCTAGCTTTGTCCCCAAAACTCCTTCCCACAATGACGTGCAGGGAAATATGACGAGGTTTAGATCCCGGTTGGACACAGCAACTGGTTCCTTCCACCCGGGGTACACAGAGGCACCACGTGTAGGCTCTTCGTCACTCCCTGCTAGGTCAAGTAAGCTCCTTTGACATAATGACGCCTACTGAGCTACATTCTTTCAGCTTCAGAATTTCGCATTTACACACAGGAAAGATCTGCCATAAACATTTCAGTCCACTAAATTGCTCCACACTCCATATGTTCCTTCGGCAATATATCCTTGCATCCAGCACATCCGCTCCCTCTCTCTCTCTCTCTCTCTCTCCCTCTCTCTCGCTCATGGGTGGTAGAGCCTCAACTTTATGCTTCCCTCACTAGTATACTGTAGTCGTAACGTGTACCTAACATCTTCATTCACGGTACCTTCTTGGCATGAGTCGTAAGATCTTTTGAGGTACTTCTTGCCCTTGTAACTCTCTCTCTCTCTCTCTCTCTCTCTCTCTCTCTCTCTCTCTCTCTCTCTCTCTCTCTCTCTCTCTCTTACACACACACACACACACACATACACTCACAAATTCACCAAAGGCCGTATTCAATATTAATCTCCATATTTTCCGAAGCTCTCCACCCTCCCTCCCCTTCCCCAGTAAGATGCTGGCAGCAGCTAACACGTCATCAGCCCCAAATTACTTTCCGGATAAAATAGTGCCATAATATCGAGGCGTAGGTTATTGCCAGTCTCGTTCGTCTTTTAGCATTCCCCCTTTAGCTCTCCCCTCCTCCCCTCCCAGACACGATGCGTATTATCTGTAACACTTAGTAGGAGGATGTGTTTTAACTTTATACTTGCTACTGATTGATGATCTTTATTTTATTTAACAGAGCTTACTGATTTGCAAGGGGCTAACTTCTTGATTATGATGATATGCTTTTTTTTTATTCTCTCTCTCTCTCTCTCTCTCTCTCTCTCTCTCTCTCTCTCTCTCTCTCTCTCTCTCTCTCTCTCTCTCTCTCTCTCTCTCATTCTCGCCAGTGCTTGTTCACGCCATTTCTTTCAACTGTTCGTTGTTAAATCTCTTTGTTACTGCATAGCCACAGAGCTAGCTCCAGCTGGAGGTGGGACTGGAGCTAGCTCTGTGGCTGGGGTGAGAAGTGGTTGGAAGAAGTTCAGGGAGCTCTTGCCTCTCCTGACGTTGAGAGGACTCTCCCTACGTGCTAAGGGGTCTTTGTATGCAGCATGTGTTAAGAGTGTAATACTGTATGGTAGTGAGACCTGGGCAGTGAAGGAGGAAGATATTCGCCGGCTCAGACGTACAGAAATGACAATGATTAGGTGGATGTGCAGTGCGTCCCTGCGTCCAAGGCCTGGAGGGGCTGGGTTTACGATGGACGAGTTGAGAGGTAGGATGGGACTGGAGTGTATTGGTGTTGTGATGAGGAGAGGTAGATTGAGATGGTTTGGACATGTGGAGAGGATGGGGGATGATAATTGGGTGAGGAAGGTGAGAAGTGTTAATATTGGGGGTGAGGTTACGAGGGGTAGACCGAGAAAGACATGGGACGAGGTCATTAAGTGTGACCTCAGGGTTAAGAGACTGAATAGGGAGGCTGCAATGGATCGTGCAGCGTGGAGAGCAGCCATTAGGTGACTAGGGCCGACACATGCAAGCATGTTGGGGCCTTTAAAAACGAAAACGAAAACGAAATAAACACTTAATCATTGCCTAATTTACTGAGTTCCCCTGCTTTCTTTTCTCTCTTTCCCTAACACTGTTATATTTTACTTTCTTTAACTTGGCCAAGATTTTAGTCGTCTTCAGTTTATTTCACGTAGCTCGGTGGCGAAAACAGACAAAACTACAGATTTACATCCTTTCCAAGGCATTTCTTTACGATAAGCAATATATTTTAGTGCTAATCTGTGTTAACAACTCAGCATTCGTAAGGAAAAGATAGCAACTTCATGCCAAGCTAGAGTAAAAAAAATACAGTAGTTTCTTCCTATCGGTATGGTCATATAAAAGTCTATGGAGAGGAACGCCTTCATGTGGTGACACTGATATTCCTGGCAGTGGAGTTGCCTGGGTATCCTAACTTCCCTTAATCCCACTTTATCCCATCAAAGAAAGACGGTAGACTGCAGGAAGAAGGCAACTTAAGTCAGCAGTCCACTGGGTTCACATTTTATATGAACCTGAGTCATCAACAACAGCTAGTACTACAACTATACTCGTTTCACTCTACCCCGGTCCTGATTTTTGTCTTTTTTGAGCTTATTTCACGAAGCTCAGTGGCAGGAAAAGGCACTGCTACAGCTCTACATGCCGTCCATGACACTTCGTCGTGACTATCATCATAGTCCAGCGTTAATGTACTGTTCCAGTTCAGCATTCAATATGAAGAAATGGATATTTTAGGCCAAGCTGGGTAAAATTAGTATAATACCAATACTCCTTACATTATTTTAATTTCGGATAGCTGTGCAATTTATCTTCATTGTACTGATAGGGGGCTGTTAATATCAATACTGCTGACATCAGGTTTATAGCTTATCGCCCAATGCTAAGACTCTCTGCATAGTCGAGTCTCAAAGTCGTATTTTTTAAACTGAGTGCCCGAAGGTGCAAGCGAGCCTCTTAATTTTCCATGGCCATTTATCATTTTCATCAGAGTGGTTCATAAACAGCGCTTCATTAGAAACCCATCATTCAGCTGGTGTGTGTGTGTGTGTGTGTGTGTGTGTGTGTGTGTGTGTGTGTGTGTGTGTGTGTGTGTGTGTGTGATTAGAAAATAAAATGACGCGAATAGCAACTGATAACGCCGATTGAACGGACCCTGCAACACAAGAGGGATCACCCGGCGAAGTAGAAAAGGAGCGTTATAGGCCACCCTGTACAGCATAAACAATTGCTAGATGTAGTTAGCCTGCATCTCGCATTACAAAGTGAAGCTAGGAACAGTACAGAAAGGTTAAACGTGTTCTATCACCATTACATGCTTCGTAGAATGTAAAAAGGAGGAGGTTCGTCAGCTTCATCGCCCTTTCAAAATTAATGTGATCATTAAACGGGGTCCACACCAAAAGCGTGCTGACGCGGACGGGTGCAGGCGGGCCACTTATAATCCTTATAAGTGGCCCCACTGGACGCATATGGGTGCAGGCAAGAACTTCTAAGGGATTTACAGTGATGAGGAACTCCCAGCAGCATTCGTCCGCGCCAGCAAGCACTTGGTATGGGCACTCCTTAGAATCCAGATATACAATTATTATGAAAATAGAGTATGCGAAGAATTGTGCTGTCTCCTAATTTATAAAGATCAGGTATAAAACACTGTAATATTGGCAAAGCTCATACTGCGATGCACTTCATATAACTCAATTACCATCGAGGTAGAGATGTCAGCCTCTGTTTATACGTCCTGTGCTCTATGGTCGTATGCTTTAACTGGATATCGAGAAGCGAGATGCAAAACTTCAAAATCTTGACGATGATTTTTGAAGTATTTGACAATGATGGAATATGTTTGGCCTTCCTATATACAGTAGCTGCTGACTGCATTGTGTGGTATGGTTTGCGGACTGACCATACGTAATAACCGGAGGCGTTACAAAAATAATTGTTAAAAAGTACGAGTTTGCATTCCATTTTGCGATTTATGGTTTAAACATACTATTCCTAATCTTCCCACGGTCAAGTTACCTCTGCAGTTTCATTTAGGCTGGCGATGGTTGATTGTATTCAGCTATGGGAGAAGAATATGAGTATGTGTCAGTATTGTCTCCATTAATTCCCTTATGATTCAGTCAATTGTGATGCATTATTTTGTCCTTACATGAGACGACGTGGTTCGGTTGAGAATGAGCCATGGGATCACTAGTCTAAATGATAATGCCGAAAGTCAGGGATTGCCTTCGTCTCCCTGAACTCAGGTTAAATAACACGACCGAAATTCGAGTCAAGTTTTAGTCATTTCCCTGGTGTCAAAAAGAAGTATTTTCCTTCACGCAGAAAGAATAAAAACGAGTCAGGATTATCTGAACCTCACCAGACTTAACCACTTCTCTCTAATAAGGTAGGCCTACTTTTCATTTAGTTTTTGCTACCTTCAGACGACTTCATTCAGCTTAGCAGAGACGTTTCGAACTAAAGAATTTGAGTTATAGTTGTCGAGTGACTCCGGTCTGTCTGGCCGAGCAGCGGCATCAACCGCAGGCAGGCAACCTCTCCTACTTGTCTGACCTGCTAAGTGAACCAGTGTTCCTTTGCGGTGCGGGGGAAGAGTGTGGATGTTTGATTCCTGGATGGATGCCGCATTTGGGTATCTCCACCCAGTTAACAGGGGCATAACAGCAGGCTCCCATATCACCCCGATATTTTGTTATATGTTACCGATCAGCATTGCAAGTAGTTTCATAAGTTACAAGAAAACAACAGGCTTGTCACTCAGTGTAGAGCCACTTGAAGTGGAAGAATAGTATAGAAATTATAGGACGGATGGGAGAAATAAGCAGAGGGGAGGGGAAAACACAGAAAAAAAAAATTGATAAAAGTGAATGGAGTAGACAGCACTAATCGAGTGAGTGGATGATGGTCACCACCACCTAGTAAGTCCTTCATTGTATTATCTGAGTATAACATAAAATCATCTGGAGGTAGCAATAATTAGCTATAAAAAGACATTATCGTACTGAATGGGTTAACGTCTAGACACACCTGTTCTCTCTTAAGTGGCATGCTTGTGGGGAGTGGTTGTGTCGTCGGAAGCACCATTAGCCTGCAGTCTGAAAGTCCTTAGTTCGATTCCCGGGCCGGCCATGAGCTCATCTGGCAAGGTCTTCTTTACTCCATTCTGTCCGTACACTCGGCTCCACCTATAAGTACTACACGGGGTGGTGTGTTAGGTATTTTACATGACACCAGTGTATTTATGTACTTCTCATTTACAGTGGTATGGTTATTGTAATGGGGTTGCTTGAAAATAATAGATATGAGACGTAAACTAATACACTAGTGTCACTAAGCCCTCCAACACACCACTCCCTGTAATACCAGTACGTGGAGGCAACTGCATAGTGTTGGCTCCCCTAGACCCGATGTTTCTGTAAATGCGCGCAACAGGTAGATACAAAATGGTTGGCATTTCTGACAATGGTCTGTACATTTCCGTTTTGTTTTCGTGATCATTATAATCACCATATATGTAGCATATCACATACTCTTACATTAGAAGACAGTCCAACACCTTTTATACCATAGGCAAAATCACTACCATTACTTGTAACCCAAGTAATTCATGCTCAATATGTGGAGTCCGTTCCAGCAGATGGGATGCCAAGTAACAGTATAACGTCCACGTCCCTATGTTTGCATGAACCGAACTTACTGTCGAACTGTTTCGAATGCAATATACAATAAACTAAAGTGACTGAATCATACTTTGCATGCACTGAAATGTGTATCAAACTGTCATATCAAATAACAACATTGTAATTTGTTGTAATACCAGTATTATTTCCCTCTGAAGTGAATGAATCCAGTGGAGACAATTGTGAGACATAAGTCGAAACAGTGTCATGCACACTCATGGGTTTTAGAGTCACCACATAGACCTCGCAAAAAACACTAGGCGTTATTATCACCCTTCACGAAACAAGACTAAGCTTATTGATATATTTAGCTAATATACTATATTACTCTATTAAAGATGGCCACTATAACACAATAATAAAGCACGCTCCTTAACACTACCTGGCAACTCTCCCATACTAAGACGGCAGGCCTACCAACATAATCTAGGTGTGTACAATTATAGTTTAGAAGGCTTCGTCCTTTGTGTCACAATGTATCGACAAGGAAAGAGGTTGATACTTTCCTTGGGAGGCTGTACCTGACACTGAAATAGAGACTGGGTTATAAATTCGACCCTTGGGTGCTGCAGTATGCGACTAAGCCAAAACTAAACATCTGCCAAACTGACCCTCGGATATAGTAGCGCCGGATGCAGGCCTTCTCCTGATTTTATAAAGCCTTGATATGCTAGGAAGTATTATGAGCTGGACGAGCTCCCCTCAGTACTTAAAGAGTAACGATTAATAATGAATGGAAAAGGTTTCCAATCGGTAAGGAGCGATGCAGAATATCTTTCTACCAAAACTTAATCCCCCTAGATCAAACAAGTTCACAAAGTATTGATAATGTGTGTATATTATTGAGATGATAGCGGATTTTCAGATAACTCCTTTGTCTTTATCTGCATATGTATACATTAATGCATGATACTTGTTTTATATATATATATATATATATGGATATATATATATATTTATATATATATAAATATATATATATATATATATTGTTACGGAACAGAGAAAGATAATGTACACTTTAAGTGAGAATACGAAGAGTCACTACTGTCCCGTAAAGTTCCAGGTTCAAAACAAAAGAGTTAGGTAAAATTACAAGTTAAAGTTTAATGCACAAACTAACAACAAAACATTCAGAACTCATAAGGATAATGTAATGGCAAATAAACAGGTTAAATATATGGTTAACTGCAATAGCCTCTATTAACACGAAATTAGCAAGAGTAAATTTATCTAAGTCAGCCCTGATAAAATGAGATACCAGATAATACTCAGTGAATGCCAGATAAATAATTACAGATACAAACTATTATCAAAAATGACTGACAAAGAACCCCACATGAATTACAAAAACTTCACTAGGCCTACAAATTAAACTTATGCTATACAGTACAAGAAAAAATGCAACAACAGTTATACTCAAATTACACACAGCTGCTAGATGGTTGGAGACTTCTTGAGCACTCACAATAATAATATCTGTACAGGGGAGGACAGAGATGTGAACAAAATGAGGAGCAGATCTAAGTGGCAATGATGCAGAGACTGAGCTCATTATATAGGGGCCAGCAGAGCCTGACACAACTTGTAAGCAGGACGCGCAAATGAAGCCATGGGGACAAAGAGCTGATAATCCCGCTCTAAGCAACAGAGAGAACGACTTACTCTACTATAACGGTAGAAGGGGGGGACTGAGGCAGAACACGCTCGTGATCAAACATGCAGCATACTGTGCGTTAAAATTACACAAAGGATGATGAAATCATAGGCTATGTAACACCTCCCCACAAAGAAAAAAGAAATTTACAAAGGAAATTTCTTATTACTCTAAAACAATCTGTATAAGGCATTACAGAACATGCAAAAGTCTTTCCTAGTGTTACAAAACATGAGATCTCCCTAGCACGTTCAGTCATAGGTACTTGCCAGTATCCCTTTAACAAATCAAACTTACTTATGTACCTAGCCTTTCCGATCTTGTCTAGGCAATCTTCCACACGAGGGAGAGGGTAAGTGTCTGTTTTAGTTATCTGATTAACACGTCTGTAGTCGATGCAAAGCCGCTGTGACCCACCTGGCTTAGGGACCAGAGTGACAGGAGAACTCCACTCGCTCTGACAGGGCTCAATCATCTTGTGGTCCAACAGGTAGACAAGCTCCTTCTGGATGAGAGGAACTTTCACTGGGTTCACACGGTAAGGAGGCAATTTAATTGGCTTTGCGTCTCCAACATCGACATCATGCATCAACACAGTGGTTCTTCCTGGAGTGGCACGGAACACTTGCGGGTACTCCTGCAGTAATGCCGAAAACTCCTGCCTTTCCTTGGGAGGTAGATGAGAAAGCTTAGTCTGGAGATCATTCATGATATCAGGATTCTTCCCCAAACTATCACTCAGGCTCATACTGCATGGGAGAGCTTCACTTGCAGACTCGGGTGGAACAGCTACAGTGCGGACTGGATTATTTTCGTCCCGCCTGTGATATAACTTTAGCATGTTGATGTGACATAGTTGCTTGTTCTTTCTACGATCTGGTGTGGCGATGACATAGTTGACATCACTGAGTTTCTTCTCCACGAAATAAGGGCCACTAAACTTGGCTTGAAGAGGTTGCCCATGAACTGGTAGCAGAATCAAAACCTGATCTCCTGGCTGAAAGTGGCGTAACCTGGACTTCTTGTCATACCAAGTCTTCATCTTCTCCTGAGCAGCTCCTAAATTCTCTCTCGCCAGCTGTAAAGCAGTGGACAGCCGTTCTTTGAACTTCATCACATACTCCAGCAGGTTGACGTCATCTTCCTACGACAGCCAGCATTCCTTGAGTAACTTAAGGGGTCCTCTTACTTCATGGCCAAACAGTAGTTCAAAAGGTGAGAAGCCCAGTGATTCATTTGGAGATTCTCTTGCGGCAAACACAACGAATGGAAGACCTTTATCCCAGTCTTTCTGATGTTCCAAACAGTATTTCTTGAGCATCGATTTGAGTGTTTGATGATATCTCTCCAACGCTCCTTGGGTCTGGGGATGGTAAGCTGAAGACGTGATCTGGGTGATGCCCAACTCTTTCAGAGACTGCTTGAAAACATTTGACATGAAATTACTTCCCCGGTCTGACTGTACCTCCTTGGGCAGACCAAACTTTGTGAAGAACCCTAGCATTTCCTTAACCACGTTCTTTGCTGAGATATTTCTAAGTGGAATGGCTTCAGGATAACGAGTAGCCATATCAATCATGGTCAACACATAAGAAAATCCTGAAGAAGTCTTAGGAAGAGGGCCCACAATATCCACCAACACACGGGTGAAAGGCGCCTCAAAAGGAGGAATGGGAACTAGAGGTGCAACCTTTTCGGTCTGATTACACTTCCCCACAACTTGACAGGTGTGACAAGACTTACAATACCAGGAAACATCCCTGAAGATACCTGGCCAGTAGAAGTGTTTCAAAATGCGTGCCACAGTCTTCCTCACTCCAAGGTGTCCTGCCAAACTGGAATCATGAGCCACTCTAATGATATCCTGCCTACAAACACGAGGGATGAAAACTTGATGTACAACCTCCCATTCACAGTCGGCTGATGCTGTTGGGGGTCTCCACTTCCTCATAAGTACTCCTGACTTTACATAATAACAAGTAGAAGCACCGGCTGACTCTTCCTCACTGCAAGCAGAGTTAGCTAGACCTTTCAACTCAGGGTCAGCAACCTGCAACTCAACCAACTCTTGACGAGACAAATTATCAACACTACGGGGTACTGCCTCATCTGGTGAGTGGTCCAAATTAGCAAGAAAAGTGTCAGCTAGGATAACATCATCATCATCATTATCCTCTAAATCACCAGTAACTTTAGACTTAGCCCTAGTGACAGCACATGCAGGGAACACATCAGGGACATCACAATCCTGGGACGCAGCCACTGGCTCACTAGACAACTGAGGAGCTGGACACACTTGACTTCCACCAATATCATTTCCAAGTAAGAAAGTTACACCTGACATTGGGAGTGTCTCAACCAACCCAACCATAACGGAACCATTAACAAAACCAGACTCTAAATTCACTCTGCACAGAGGGACAGAGAAGTAATTATTCCCTACACCTTGTAAGATTACAGTTTCATCAGAGGAATTAAAATTAGAGCCTAGAACACTGGTCAGCATAAGGGATTGGCAAGCACCTGTATCACGATATATTTTAACTGATTTCCTGTCATTACTGTCCAGAGGACTGACAAAACCATCAGACAGGAAATTAGCACATGAACTCTTGAGAGTGTCAACCACGTTACTGCTCAAAAGAGGAGCTCCATCATGAGAATTTAAGTTACCCCTCAAAGCAGGTTCAGTTAACTCAGTTAAAGAATTCTGGGAACTCTCAAGAGTGGACACTAGACCAATTGACTGAATATTTAAAGACTCCTTTTTGTTCACATCACGCTGTCTCCTGAAACATCTCTCCGTAGTATGACCAAGCTTACTACAATAAGTACATTTACTTTTCTGAAATCTAGAGGTGAAGCTGGTATTTACTTCCTGAGAAACATCATCCTTATTCTCTTTCCTGTTACCTGTACTCTGAGTAGAGGCAACGTACTGACTCTCAGCTTTCCTTTTTCCTCTAAAATATCTCTTGTGAGTGAGAACCTACTCATCAGCTAAAACTGCAGCATCAGACAAATTATCTATTCTTTTCTCATCAAGATATAGGCTTACATCTTTACTAATACACCTTTTGAAATCCTCCAGCAAAATCATCTGCTTAAATTTATCAAAATCAGAATCCACATTCTTAGAATTTAACCACTGCTCTAACAGATCTTCTTTGATTTTTGCATACTCAACATGGGATTGCTTATCTTGCTTGTAAGTTGTCCTAAATTTTACTCTATAGGCTTCAGGAACAAGCTCATAGGCCTTAAGAATCAACTCTTAACTACATCATAATTATCAGACTGATCCTGAGGCAAAGATGCATAAGTTACTTGAGCTTTACCGGTGAGAACAGTTTGAAGGAGTACTGGCCAATACTCCTTAGGCCAATTAAAACCTGTAGCTACCCTCTCAAACAACTGAAAATACTTTGTTAAATCAGATTCATTAAAAGGAGGGACAAGTTTAACATTTTTAGCCACATCAAAATCATCAGAGCTAGATGATCCAGTTCCACCTTGTTTCATGCGATACTCATGGTCTGCCTGAATCCTGGCAAGTTCAATTTGTGCCCGAGCCTGTACCTCTGCCTCTTGAATACGAGCATTTGCCTCCTTAACATCAGCCTCCTTAGCACGTGCTTGAAATTCAGCTTCCTTCACACGAGCCTCCTGCAGGGCTAGCTGTAACTTAGCTAATTCAATCTGCATTTGCTCATTTGGAGGAGTTACATTAAACAAGCTTTTATTAATCATGCCAACAATTTGATCTTTAGAATGATGAGAGTGAACTGCAATTCCCAATTGTTGAGCAACAAGCTTAAGTTCATTCTTTGTTCTGTTTTCTATATCACACACTGTTTGCACATTTGACAAAAAATCTTTGGCTTCATCAAGTGTAGAAATAGTAGCCATCATGAATATATCACAGTCACAAAATATCAAACAATATCCTTATGATAATATCCTGAATATCCTGATATGAGGTCGCCAAATTTATGTTACGGAACAGAGAAAGATAATGTACAATTTAAGTGAGAATACGAAGAGTCACTACTGTCCCGTAAAGTTCCAGGTTCAAAACAAAAGAGTTAGGTAAAATTACAAGTTAAAGTTTAATGCACAAACTAACAACAAAACATTCAGAACTCATAAGGATAATGTAATGGCAAATAAACAGGTTAAATATATGGTTAACTGCAATAGCCTCTATTAACACGAAATTAGCAAGAGTAAATTTATCTAAGTCAGCCCTGATAAAATGAGATACCAGATAATACTCAGTGAATGCCAGATAAATAATTACAGATACAAACTATTATCAAAAATGACTGACAAAGAACCCCACATGAATTACAAAAACTTCACTAGGCCTACAAATTAAACTTATGCTATACAGTACAAGAAAAAATGCAACAACAGTTATACTCAAATTACACACAGCTGCTAGATGGTTGGAGACTTCTTGAGCACTCACAATAATAATATCTGTACAGGGGAGGACAGAGATGTGAACAAAATGAGGAGCAGATCTAAGTGGCAATGATGCAGAGACTGAGCTCATTATATAGGGGCCAGCAGAGCCTGATACAACTTGTAAGCAGGACGCGCAAATGAAGCCATGGGGACAAAGAGCTGATAATCCCGCTCTAAGCAACAGAGAGAACGACTTACTCTACTATAACGGTAGAAGGGGGGACTGAGGCAGAACACGCTCGTGATCAAACATGCAGCATACTGTGCGTTAAAATTACACAAAGGATGATGAAATCATAGGCTATGTAACAATATATATATATATATATATATATATATATATATATATATATATATATTTATATATATATATATATATATATATATATAAAATATGTGTGTGTGTGTGTGTGTGTGTGTGTGTGTGTGTGTGTGTGTAGTTCATGCATATTTATAGCTTTATTTTTTTCACTTTTCAGGTTCTCTATTATTCCATATTTTCTGTTCTTTTCCTTACTCATACTTTGATTTCTTATTTACCTTTGTATCTTTAAATTCATTTAATATTTCTTAGTTTCATTCCCCTTTTTATAAACGCATTTTCTCCTCTCTCCCTTATTTCTAATATTCTACCGTCTTTTGTCAGTCGACACTCCCTTTGTTACCCTTTCATTCTCCATGCATTCTAAATTTTCATCCCTCTCGATACGCTTCTCTCAGGTGAATACATACATACATACATCCGTGAATATTCCATTAACACAGGGAAGCAAGCGGCACCGTAAGGCTTAGTATTCGTCACAGAGGCAGCGGGGAAACGACTCTATTGACCTGCCGTAGTTGGAGTAGCGAGTTGGTCAGCTGTTAACCAACCCTTGTGCTTGGCCATGCGAGGTTATTGCCATCGGTTGTGACTCGCTCTTTCTGTTTTTTATATTCGGTCTGTCGCGCTTTCTCTCGTTTTAGGTCTCTCTCTCTCTCTCTCTCTCTCTCTCTCTCTCTCTCTCTCTCTCTCTCTCTCTGGAGTTAGCTGGAACAGAAGGCTAGATTTGCCCTGACCACGATAAAGTTAATGGAGACTCAGAATAGCACCCAGGGTCTCTTATCTCGCTCCCGGATGAATAAAATCGTCTGTGTCCCCTGGAGAAAGAGTTGTCTGGACCATGCGAGGGTTAAGGCAGATGCTGAACAGTGTTTACCCCTTCAGTGCCATGACGTATATTTTGCAGTTTATTTTTGCTTTCAGACGGTTTTGTACAGTTGAAAGGGAACCATTTAGTGTATTAGTTGTAGCCAATCAATCAATCAACCAACCAGTCAGTCAATCAGTCAATCAATCAATCAATCCATTATTTCAATCAATCAATCAATCAATCAGTAAATCAGTCCATTATTTCAAACAATCAATCAAGTCATTATTTCGCAGTACAGCTACAGACAGTAATTAAAAACTAACCTTGAAAATTCTGTCTTGGTAGTACTAGTAGTAGTAGAGGAAGCAGTAATTGTGGTAGTAGCAGTAATTTCAACCCCAGACTCATCTGCCCATGAACCCAGCGGACTGCAGGCTGAAAATGCCCTCCTCCTGCAGTTCACCATCCTCCTTATGGGGGATAGGGAGGGAGCTGAAAAACTGATGCATACTCGTAACTATAGTCGGTTTCACGAAGTCTGACGCACTGATTTTGCCAGCTGGGAGAGGTGGATTTGGTAACACTGTGCAAAGCTCTAGGGCGGTGATTGGTCAATTTCCGTTGTGTTTGAACGTGCAGCAAAATGACTTTGTATTCCAACCAAGGCCCTCATTTATTTGTAAGATACCAGATTATTCAGATACAAATTAAAGCAATAATATCTTTAATGATAAATATGTGCCTTTTAAATTTCTAGAAATAAACCTGAACGACATTGATAACAAAACTAAGCAAAGTCGTGACTGGACGTACACGGACAACATCAGCGACTGATTTAACTTTATTTCATTATGTTTGATTTTGTTCACACTGTACGCGGTTTTATTATAACAGCAGAGTTCAACCATTATTATCTCATGGGGTTTGCTTTTTACTTACTTTCCTTTCTTCCACCGTTAACAGAAATTCGATTCACTGTACACTGATATTAATCCATTATTTTTCCGGCTCCTCTCTGTCGAGGGGACAGAGATACATAATGGGGAGAGGGTGCATGGTGGCCGGGGATTGGGTGTCCGTCTGTCACTCTGTATGTCTGTTTCTTATGATACTTATGAAAATGTTTAGGAAAATCAAACACCAAACTTAGTAATGTAAGAAATAATTTTACTGAATCTATGAATATAAACAAATGCAAATTTTTAAAGCTACTGTTACCTATGAAGGCAATGAAAATGTGTATATAAGCTATATCTACACCAAACTACATGCACAGTACACACTACACTTCCTATTCAAAATTCAACTAAAATGGCGTCTCTTCACCAAGCCTCGGAGTCCCCAGGGGGGGAGGACCATAAATGCCCCCACCATCCGCCCCTCTCCCGGTGATGATTCGAGGTGCCTGGAACCACTGTCTGACTCTCTTCTTCATTTCTGCAACATTCGCGGCCTTTCCTCTAACTTTCGCTCTGTTGAGCACCACCTCTCCTCCTCTAAACCTCACCTTCTTTTTCTAACGGAGACTCAGCTGTCTGAGGCAACTGACAGCAAACCCTTTTCTGTATCCTCCTACTTTCTCTATACTCATTTCAAAGCCAAAGGTGGCTGTTGTGTATATATGCGCAACGACTTATCTTGCTTTCGTGTTCCTGAACTCGATTCTTCTGAATTCTCTACACTCTGGCTTCGGCTTTCCTGTCATTCTCTGACTAAATATATCTGTGCTGTTTACTTATCCCCTAATTCTACTGACTATCAAAAATTCTTCGACTATCTTACTTCTATGATGGAACACATTCTATCCATTTCTCCTTTCTCTGAAATCTTCATTCTAGGAGATTTCAATGTTCACCACCACTTTTGGCTCTCCTCTCCTTTCACGGATCCACCTGGTGAACAAGCCTACATCTTTTCTATCCTTAATGACATAGAGCAGCTTGTACAGCACCCTACCCGTATCCCTGACCGCCTTGGAGAGAGCTCCAACATACTTGACCTCTTCCTCACAACTAATCCTTCTGCTTACTCTGTTAATCATTTCTCTTCGTTGGGCTCCTCCGATCACAACCTTATTACCTTAAGTCCTATCACTCCGGTACGGCCTGTGGACCCTCCAGGGAAACGTCGTCTGTGGCATTTTGGAGCCGCAGACTGGGAGGCCCTCAGGCAGTACTTCTTTGATTTTCCCTGGAATGATTGTTGCTTCCACGGCCGAGAGCCATCTAAGTGTGCATTGCGCTTTACGGAGGTTATTCTCTCAGGCATGGAAGCATACATTCCTTTCTCATATCCTTTGACTAACGCAAGAAAGCCTTGGTTTAATCACGCTTGTTCTAATGCTGTCCGCAACAAGGAGAGGGCCTACAAAAGGTACCGGAGCCAACCCATCCCTGAATCACATCATCTTTACGTTTCTGCCCGGAATCGTGCTAAGTCTGTTCTTCGTTCTACTAAAAATAATTTCATCCATACTAAATGTTCTCAACTCTCCAACTCGAATTCTTCCCGCTCCTTCTGGCACCTTGCCAAAAATCTTTCTAACAACTTTACCTCATCATCCTTCCCTCCTCTTTTCTACTCTGATGGTTCTGTAGCTATTTCTTCTACTGATAAAGCAGATCTCTTCACACAGACTTTCTCCTCCAATTCCACCTTAGACGATTCCGGTGCTGTTCCTCCATCACTTCCCCCCTCTGACTTCCTCATGACTGACATTAAAATTTCTTCAGTTGATGTATTTTCTGCCATCACTGGCCTCAGTACTAACAAGGCATATGGGCCTGATGGGGTCCCTCCTGTTGTTCTCAAGAACTGTGCTTCTGTGCTTACACCCTGCCTAGGCAAACTCTTTCGCCTTTGTCTGTCAACTTGTACCTTTCCTTCTTGCTGGAAGTTTGCTCTCATTCAGCCAGTCCCAAAGAAGGGTGACCACTCCCAACCCTCCAACTATCGTCCAATTGCTTTAACGTCCTGTATTTCAAAAGTTTTCGAGTCAATTCTCAATAGAAAAATTTTAAGGCATCTTTCCTATCACAACCTTCTTTCCGATCGTCAGTATGGGTTCCGTCAGGGACGCTCCACTGGCGATCTTCTCGCCTACCTTTCAGACTCCTGGTCATCCTCCTTTCGGGACTTTGGTGAAAGCTTTGCCATTGCACTTGACATCTCAAAGGCTTTCGATCGAGTCTGGCATAAATCTTTAATTTCCAAACTGCCCTCCTACGGTTTCTATCCTTCTATCTGTGCCTTCATCACTAGCTTCCTTTCTGGTCGTTCTATAGCCGCTGTTGTAGACGGCCATCGTTCTTCTCCTAGATCTATCAACAGTGGTGTTCCTCAGGCCTCTGTCCTATCACCAACTCTCTTCCTTTTATTCATCAATGATCTAAGCTGTACATCTAACCCTATCCACTCATATGCTGATGACTCCACCCTTCACCTTTCCATTCGGTTCCCGCAACGCCCATCTCGACAGGTACTTCAACAAACAAGGGATGAGGCTATGGCACACCTAATGTCTGACTTGGCTCGTATCTCTGACTGGGGTAAAAATAATATGGTTGTTTTTAATGCATCTAAGACTCAGTTCTTACACCTATCAACCCGACAAAATCTTCCACAGGTATACCCACTAATGTTTAATAATATTCAGCTTAATCCTGCATCATCCTTGAACATGCTTGGGAATTCATTTACTCGGGTCTTATCTTGGAAAGATCATATTACATCTCTTGTAAAATCTGCTTCCAAGAGGTTGGGTGTGCTAAGCCGACTCCGCTCTTTCTTTACCCCTGCACAATTGTTGACTCTATACAGGGGTTTTATCCGCCCCTGTGTGGAGTACAACTCTCATGTGTGGGGAGGCTCCCCACATACAGCTCTTCTCAATAGGGTGGAGTCAAAGGCTTTTCGTCTCATTAACTCTCCTCCTCTTACTGACTCCCTTCAACCTCTGTCTCTTCGCTGCACTGTTGCATCTTTATCTCTTTTCTATTGCTACTTTAATGGTCACTGCTCCTCTGAACTGTCTGCTTGCATTCCTCCACCTCTACGACGGGCGTGTAGCACCCGTCTGGCAGCAAACTCTCATCCCTTTTCTGTCCAACTCTCTAATGCAAGAGTTAACCGTTACTCCCAGTCTTTCATTTATGCAAGAGGTCAGCTCTGGAACTGTCTCCCTCTGTCTGTATTTCCTGCTGCCTATGATCTCCAGTCTTTCAAACGCAGTGTGTCCAGGCATCTCAAAATGATCGGATCTTGAATTTGGCTCTCTATTGTATTTTGTTTTTCTCTTGGAGGGTACTGTTACTGCGGGGTCATGGCCTTTGGTTCCTTCTTTCTCGCATAAAAAAAAATATATAGAGAGAGAGAGAATAGCATGTATTGGTCCCAGTGAGGTGTGTGTGTGTGTGTGTGTGTGTGTGTGTGTGTGTGTGTGTGTGATTACACAAATCATAATTATAAGAAGATAAGCTAAGCATATCTAGGGTCTATCTATCTATCTATTGCCAGACGCCTCAATCCCGTTTGGGGTGGCCACAAACAAATCGCCTCCAAGTCGCCCTGTCCCCCGCCATTTCACTGCCCTGCTCCCAACTCACACCTCCCTCTCTCATATACCTCTCCACCCCATCCCTCCATCTCATCCTCGGCCTCCCCCTCCCTCTTCCCCCCTCCACCTCACTCACATACACTCTCTTCGTCAGTCTTTCACCCTCCATCCTCTCCACATGGCAGATGAGGTAATGAAGGGCATGGTGTAGACTGTAGACTGTGACACTGTGTAGTAGTGGTGGGAAAAAACGTTCGAGCTTTCAAAGGACCTAGGAACCACTTTGCTGTGAACGTCCTAATTCCCGCCACAGTTGCTGACTGTGTTCGTATGCGTCTAGTTGCGACTTTAATTAGTTTTGTTATCATTGTCGTTCAGGTTTATCTCTAACAATTTAAAAGACACATATTTATCATTACAGATATCATTACTTTAATATGTATCTGTATAATCCGGTATCGTATTAATAAATGAGGGCCTTGGTTGGAATGCAAAGACAATTTGGAGCACGTTCAAACACACCAAAAGAGAATCACCTCCCGAGAGCTCCTCGCAGTTACCAAATCTCACCTGTCCTCAGCTGGCAAAATCAGCGCGTCAGACTCCGTGAAACCGACTATAGGTAGCTCCACCGCCTAGTTATATTGGCGCCACCACACGAAGGCGTCCCCCTCCAGTAACCCTTTTGGAGTGAGAGGGGACAGTGTAATTCTAACTAAATATCCGTCAGTCTAAAAAGCCCCTTCTGAAGACAGCAGGGATAAAATAAGTAAATATGACCTCAGTTTCAAGAGGTTGAGTTGATTGCTGACTGGTGGTTCTTTTGATGTGTCTGCCCCTCACTGGATAAAGCGTCTGGCAATTGATAGATATGTAAATGGATACTTAGATGAAGATATGGGTTGAGAAATAGGTAGTTAGAGGTACAATGTTGGGTAGTTAAACAGAAGCAGGGGCGACGAGATATAGATAGATCATCATCATCATCATCATCATCATCATCATCATCATCATCCAACTCTACATCGCCCCATGAGGAGCGTAGGAGCCCGGGGTTAGGCAAGTTGGTCCTGACATTTAAGATGAGAGTGACCAGCCTCACTCATCCCTGAGTGGCATTACGTGAGCAATAAACCCCAACCATCTCTTGAATATAAACCTTCACCGCCTTAATCCGACTGGAGCGCCGTTATTACTCACTAAACCACCAGGCGCCAAAATTTGGTTACATGGTTACCACCCAGCGTAGTAAATGGTTTCCTGGTGTACAGGAAACCATTTGGCTTGTCAGTCAGTGTAGAGTCACCCACAGGCAGAAGGAAAAGGAAAGAATGAAGGAAAGAAAGACAGAAAAGGGAGTGTAAAGTCACCCGTTGGCAGAAACTCTGAGGAAAAAATGAAGGAAAGAAAGACAGAAGAGGATGGAAGGAAAGAAGGATGGAGGAGAGGAGAGGGCAGACACCCGAGGGCAGCACTACATCGAGTGAGTGGATGGTGAGCGCCCCTACCTACCACTTGATATAGATAGATATATAAATAAGTAGATAGACAGATCTGTAGGTAGACACACACACAGACAAACAGATAGATAGGTTAGAAGGCAAGTAGAATGGTAGATGGACAGATTAATAGACAGACAGGTAGGTAGTGAGACTGGAAGGTAGGTAAACAGATAGACAAATATACATGGGTAGATAAATGACTGCAGGGCCACAAATTTATTTTATGTACGGATTCAATAGAAATAATTAATAATTGTGTCCATAGGAACAAAATGCGTTACTGAATGTAATTTAAATCTCCTTGACTATGAAAATATTCCTCAGCTGAATAAAATCCTTTGTTGAATAAAATAAAACAAATATTATCCAAAGTAAAGATTATACAGTTAACACTCGTGCTCCTAAGACTTTCTCTCTCTCTCTCTCTCTCTGTTATATAAAATCGCCTTGTGTTAGTAGAAATAAATTGCAAAGGACTCGATCGTAGGAGAGATATTGGTGAACATATTGGCACTCTTAGGCTCCTATGATCCACTCTTGGCCGAATAAAATCGTGTCATTTGCTGGAATAAAAATTGAGTTAGCGAGACCATGAAAGGGTTAAACTAGCATAAAGTCATCTGGCAGCCACTTTTTTTTTTTTCAACTAAACAAATTTGTCTTGGGTTAAAATGAATAATAAAAGTTGCTTATGTTCGTTGATAGCAGCAAATAATAATATGACAGTGCTGAGAGCGCATGCCTCCGCAACACTTACAGCCGACGCCTACACCAGACAAATCATCGCTACCAAAACTTAGTAAACTTTTCCTTGTTCCTTGGCCTATATATCCACAAAATTTTATTGAAATCTAACTATAACTTTCTTAGATACCATGTGGACAAACAAACAACAACAGTCCCAAACCGGAAGTCGAACTCAGATCACCACTAAAATTTTACTAACTCTTCCTTGGCCCATGACCCACATATCCACAAAGTTTCATTGAATTCCATTAATAACTTTTTAAAATATCTTGCGGAGAAATAACAACAAAAAATAGAGGTAAATACATAACCTCCAACTTTGGTGGCGCAGGTGATAATAATAAAGGCAATCTTTAATTTTTATCTCACTGTTAACACAATAATTGAACCAAATTATCTTGTGGTAGCAGGAATAAATTATCCAGGCGCGTTCATAGCAGCGAACCGATTCATTAATATTATATATATATATATATATATATATATATATATATATATATATATATATATATATATATATTAAATATATTAATCCTTACATGGTCGAGACAACTTTATTTTCTCATCCCTCTGAAACCAAAATATATTATTCTCCTGAGATTATATAAAGAGTTGATTAAGATAGATATTAGCCCCTCTTATGGTCAGGGCAGCTCTAGTTTTCCATTTTCCCTGACTCCAGACGATTTTATTCATCTGAGCGCGAGTATCGGAACCTGAGACTCCTTTGGCTTTAACCTGTCCTAAAACTGACATCTGTCCGTCTTCACTGCCAAGCTGTAACAATAGATTAACACTTGAATATGGTGCTAGTCACGAAGAGGTGCTGTGGAAAGAATGTAGAGCTACAGTATGGTCTTATTCTGCCAATAAGCTAAGGAACTGACCCCTGCAGCACGCCGGCTTTAATTGAGTGGAAATTGGAATATACATCATCTACTTTTACTCTTATTTTCCTGTCACTAAGATATGAAGAAATCAAAGGGACAAAAGACGTTGGTCCATAGCAAGGGAGTTTGGACAGCAGGGAATGGTGCCATCCTCTGCCGAAAGCTTTAGAAATATCAAGAGCTACTGCATGAGTTTCTCCATGTAGATCAATTGATTAATGGATGGTATGAGTTAGGAGATTGAGTATGTCAATGGTGGATCTGTCATGGATCTGTTTGGAATATATCTTTTTTCGTCTGCCAGTGTGGGTTTTTGTATCCTATTTCATGGTCACGATAGTGTGACTCTTCAGCCACTAATTAAGTTGCTGGATTCAAGATGTTTAACAATGTGCTTGTTAATTAAAGTTTCAAATACTTTACCAAGAGAGATGTGACAGCTATTGGTCTGTAATCAGAGGGGTCAGAGGAACTTCCTTTCTTCGGAATTGGGTGGATATTGGCTTCTTTCCATGAATTTGGGAATAAAGAAGTACGTATGCATAGTCTGAATAATTTAGCTAGAACAGAGGCAAGTTCAGAGGAACACTTGTTCAAAACAATTGGTGGAATTCCATCTGGGCCTGGAGCTTTGTTGGTAGGTAAATTGTCTATGATGGATTTTACATATCTTGTCTGTATTTTAAGTGGGGCAATTTCGGGAGAGTCAAGTTCTAGTATTGGGACATTTTCTGGCTAGTATCGTCTATGGTAGAGTTTCTGGCAAAGGTACTAGCAAAGATATCTGCTTTCCCACGCGGGTCATTTGTAATGTTGCCATCTGAAGATTTTAGTGGGGGAATGGAAGATGACTTGTTAAAGTTATTATTGAAAGAATTAAGAGTTGACCAGAATATTCTATTGTCATTAGGGTTGTTAAGTAGTTTTGATGCTTGCTTTTGAAGAAAGTTTGATTTAGCAAGATTCATTACAGCTTTTGCATGATTTCTAGCAATTTTAAATTGAGAGAGTGATTCAGATGTTTTTGATTTTAAGTATGAGTTATATGCTAATGACTTTTGGGCTGTTGCTCTGGCACAGTTGCCAAACAGCAACTATTATTATTATTATTATCATTATTACTACTACTACTACTACTACTACTATTAATATTATTATAATTATTATTATTATTATTATCAGCATCATCAGCATCATCATTATTATTACTATTATGTATATTTAGCTTAGCTAATTGGTTTTGTAACTATTATTATTTTTTCTTTGCACTTTTTTACTTACATCTTGACGATACCAGGTACCGAAAGACACCCCAGGGTAATCCAAGTACTTATGCAAAATATACATGACCTTGACCTATTTTTGGCCATATACTCATTTTTTATTTAAAATTGCATATATGAAATTGAAATACCGGTATCTCAGAAGTTAACTAAGATACAGCCATTTGGTTGAATAACCAGTGATAAAAATGTTTGCTGAGAATTTTGGCTGAGTATTTTGCCATTTAGCCTAGTGGAAACTACCAAATTCAAATTTGCTCGGTGTTAGGTTAATCTATGTGCATGCTCCACATATGAATGGCCTTGAACTACTTTTCAAGGCCACAGACTTGTTTATGATATCAAAATTTCATATCTAATATACCATAAACAGTTACGGCAAAGCTTCCTTATTGTGGCCACAAAATAAGTAAATAGGTAACTAGTTACTAGTAGTAGTAGTTATAGTAGTAGCAGTAGTAGTAGTAGTAATACTAATAGTTGCAGAAGTAGTAGTAACAGTAGTAGCAGTATCATCATCAAGCTAAGGATAAATCACATGAGCCTGAGAATATATCATCTCATTGGCTTCAGCCAGCTTATAAAGGCGATATCTAAAAACGGGTGATGTAAACCATACACATTCCCTCTACTAAGAACATATCTCTACTGAAGCTCTCTTAGTTTCTGCCCTGTATTACTCCATCTCTTCCCCCACCCCACTGAAATACGGGTAAATTGGTCTGCCGTCCCCTCTATGTTATTTTGCTTCGGGCCGTTCAGCAGTAAAGGGTAAGTGCCAATTAAAATCTTGTGTATGACTCTCATTCTCTACCACTCTCCCTTCTCTTCTCTCTCTCTCTCTCTCTCTCTCTCTCTCTCTCTCTCTCTCTTTCTCTCTAACCCAACGTGTTCAAAAATTCCATCTGGGAGCATGAAAATTAAAGTGGATTTAGGGGATAAAATTTTTCACAGGCAAATTGATATTAACTAGAGGCCCTCCCAAGGGGCCAATCACACCAGCCGCGAGCCGATACATATGTAGCGCGGCTAGGAATATGACCTTGACCTTGACCTACTTTCACCAATTTCGAACTCGTAGAATTTCATCCCTACTACACACCCGTAAAATTTTGTGATAATATCTTGACCGGTTGCGAAGTTTTCATGGTAACAGACACACAGACCTTGACCTACTTTCACCAATTTCTAACTTGTGGTCGATTTTTGTCCCTACTACACACCTGAGATGTCTTGTAATGATATCCTAAGCAGTTGCGAAGTCATCGTGCTAACAGACAGACAGACTTACTGAAAACGATACCAGCTTCACCATCGCGGCTGCTAAGAAACGCCGAGAACTTGGGGCCTGAGCTGTCGACGCAAACCTTTGCTCGGTATGCATCCACCATGCCTTGCACACGGACTCGCCATACAACCTCCATGGCAGGGTTCATTGTGCGTTGAAATGAGACTAAACATAAACTATGTTGACCCCATATACCCTTGACCTTTGACCCCTTAACCTATCTGACCTAATCAATTCCTTCATACTGTATTGCCAACAAAAGTCTGGTCGAAATCCGTCGAGAATATAATGTCCACAAGGATAAAACAAGTCAACCCCATATGACCTTGACCTTTGACCCCTTGATCTAGCTGACTTAACCAGTTCATCATCTCTTCATACTGCATCACTGATCAAAGTTTGTTGGAAATCTATTAATGTGTACAAAAGATATCGTCCCCACAAGCGTGTTATGGAAGCACGGACCCATGCATGCACGCACGAGCAGACAGACCAACCAAGGATGCGATGGAGGAATGGAGTGGAGAGGTATATGAGAGAGGAAGTGTGAGCTGGAAGCAGGGTAGTGAAATGGCGGGGGAGCGGGCAACATGGAGGTGATTTGTTTGTGTCCACCCCTTAAGGGATTAAGGAGTATGGTAATAGATAGATAGATAGACCTTACACGCAGGGGCACAAATTCTCCTACAATTCCATTCTTTTTTTCTTTTTTTCTTTTACATTTAAAGTTTGTCTTTCATGTTCCCTTTTGAAGCATTATTTTAAAGAGAATCATTTTTGAACAGAGGATCATACCAAGCTTCTCTTAGCTTAGGAATATTATCCAGCAGAGGAAAATGAGAAGAGGAAGAGGTTAAATAATAGATGAACAATTGTTTCACACTGTTTATATGGAAGGTGGCGTGGAATGGCATTAAATTGTAAGGATACAATAAGTTCCATACAGACAAATTTAACAATATTGCTCACTTAAGTAGACAAATATTACTTAAACTTTAGGTTAGTACTGTGAAGTGCTTCCAAGACCATAAAGATCATGGCACTAGGTTTGGAAGCCTACAACTCATAATTTCCTATATAACGGCATGGAGTGGATCGAAATTTTTGTCCGCAGTTGCATATGAGGGAGAACTATGCTGGACTGTCATAACAACTTTGTAGTTACTTGTAGTGGAGTTATATATGTTTTAGACTTGTGGACGAGCGGTTGTTATACTTGAGTAGCTTTGTAGGTAGATAATCTTCTTTCCCATTTGTCATGTAGTGACAGGAGAGGTAAAGAATAGTATGGGACTATTTTTATTTGTCTTGGAAATATTAACAAGTCTCTCACACAGAGCGAAGTATAAAGTAGAGTCCCGCTAGCTATCTCTCTGTCTTGCTCTCTCTGTCTCTCTCTCAAGTTGCTAAGCCCTTCTCCCTGCGACCTGTCTGTTCTATCGCTAGCTTCCTTCTGCCCTCTCTTTCCTAAATTCTGGTGAAACAGGAGACGTATCACGTGTGTTCCTTGTGAGTGGAAAGTTCTAGAAGCCTGTGTGTGAGTATGTGTGTATGTGTGTGTATGGTCACTAGGCGCTGTCGTGTGCCTATAAAGCATTCCTTGAGTTAAGAGTGTGTAAGCATGTTTAGCATTGCTCGATTCTCGCAGACACAATACCTTCTCATCATCTGACTCCCTGCTTCTATCTGTCTCTCTATCTATCTATTTATCTATCTATCTATTATGATTTGTAATTATAATATGGAGTCCTAACAGGACGAGGATAAAAATGGCACACACAAAAAATAGTTGACTAGTTAAGTAATGTCCCTCTAAGTGCGACAAGTCTTCAAGAAGGTGTAAAGGATGAACCTGCCCCTAATGCACAGTTGCTGATAATAACGGTCCATTTTTTAGTCGAATGAATATAAAACAATTCCATATTATTCTGAGTAGCTTGTAGGGCTCAGGAGATCACCTCAGTGGGTCCCGGAAATCACTGTTCACTTTCTCTTGCTTATCGTTAAGATTTACTAAGTATTTGTGTCGACAACTGAGTATCGCATTAATTTTTAAGAAGGTAATCTCGTTGAAATACATTCGTGTACATCTGTGAATGAATATATAGTACCATACCAGAAACTCATTGTAAAATACACTGTCATTAACCAGTTCGCTATGAGCGCATTGAACAGCACTTTCAACCTGCAGCAAAATAATAATAATAATAATAATAATAATAATAATAATAATAATAATAAATAAAAGATGGATAGATAGATAGATAGATACAAAATGAGAGAGAGACAGACAGACAGACAGACACACAGACAGACAAACAGACAGACAGACAGACAGAGACAGAGACAGAGGTTCTAGTACCAGTCAGATTCTTAGACAAAGTTCGTTTCCCCAATGTTCATGTTCATCCAACAGAAAACTGAGGACCTGTATAAAATTTCGATTGCTACCTACAGTTTGTGACGGTAAAAAGAAAATAAATAAATAAATAAATAAACTGTCTGCTTTGAGTATCCTTGTGTCATCGGTAAGCATAAATTCTAAGGTTCGTATTCTCGTCGGGTAAGGAATCTCCCTAACACCTCTTCCTTAGCGAGTTATTTTTGGACAAGGGTGGTTAATATCGTCTTGTGCGTTATTTTATGCAGAGTCTGGTGATGTTGGAAGGATTTATGTAGCACAGAAGAGAACAGCTAGGTGTAATAAGCTAAATAAATCACCTACGAAAAGGTGTTAGGAAGTTTCTTTAAATGACAACAATATGGGGTTAAATTTCCTTATTCCATCACCGTCATGAATCATATAATTATTGTCTTTCTTCCTCAGTACGATTTTAATATGAAACTTGGAAAAACAATCTTTAAAAGTTCTACCTATCAACTACAACTCGAATAGTCTGTCATAAACAAAATATTCAGGTAACTCTGGAAACATAAAAAAAGTAGTATAAATAATTTTCTTTGACTACTGAGGTTTATATGCTACCAGTGGCAAAGTAAAAAAAATATATATATATATGAGCATGCACTCCATTAGCAAGGAACACAAATAGAAAGAGAAACTAAACATCCCTGGGTACATAACCTGGCGCCTCTCATACTAGCAACAGGAAAATACTATCTATCTATCTGTCTTAGCAGACGCCTTAATCCCGTAAGGGGTGGCCACAAGCAAACTGCCTCCATGTCGCCCTGTTGCCCGCCATTTCACTGCCCTGCTCCCACCTCTTACCCCCTGTCTCATATACCTCTACACTCCATCCCTCCATCTCATCCTTGGCCTCCCCCTCCCTCTCCCCCCCTCCACCTCACTCACATACGCTCTCCTTGTTAGTCTCTCGCTCTCCATCCTCTCCACATGGCCAAACCACCTCAGTGTGTTTCTCATAACGCTTCCCATCTCATCCACATCCACACCACAATGCTCCTTCATTTCCTCATCTGTCGGTCTGTCTCTCGATGTGACTCCAAATGCTCCCTTCGAGTAGCTCAAGAAATTACTCAGTCTCAAATATCCACGCCACCATAGAGTATAAGTATGTAAATAATTCAGTAAAGAAGAAGAAGAAGAAAAATACTTGTAATAACAATAATAACTAGTCACCTGCCTTCTTATTGTGTAGCCACGAAAAGGAAACTTCGCCATAACTATTTATGGTATTGATTGTCTTTGTAATTATGCAAATGCTGCTCTGGTGTTCACCGCCTAAAAACTTCATATGAAAACAACATGTATGTTTGAACAATTTTTTATTGTTAAATATAGTTCAGTGATGCAAAATAACAGAACTAATGAAAGCAATTTTTATGCTCAGATACTTATCAGACATTAATATATTGTATAAATTTTGACATTGTAAACTGTGACCTTTAAAAGTAGTTCAAGGTCTTTTTTATTTGGAATATGTACCTAGATTAACCTAAGGTAGCTTTTTGTGTAATATCAACAAGATATGAAGACAAAGATGTGGAAGAAGTAAATGAAGCATGGGTACAATTTACATTTGTCTCAATAACTGGCTAACTGTATGCTAAACTGTAACCATATTCCTTTCAGATAATGAGAGGGACCGCAACAATATTTTTGTAAAGTTACAGCTTTGCAGCTCTTGTGGATTTCTCTAAAATTTGTTGCAAATAAAACACTGAGCAAATTTGAATTCCGTGCCTTCCACTGGGCTAAATGGCAAAATATTCGGTCAAAATTCTCAGCAAACTTTTTTATGATAGGATATCCAACTAAATAGCAGCATCTCAATTAGTTTCTGATATATTTTAATTTCATATATGCAATTTTTGCACCAGAAATGAGTATATGACTTTCAAAAATAGGTCAAGGTCATATATACTTGACACAAGTACTTGTGTTACCCTAGGGTACCTTCCTATATAATATCATCATAATCTAAGAAAGAAAGTGCAAAGAAAAATAATAATACTAAAACAATAAGCTTCGCCATATATAAATGGCGAAGCTTAATAACAAAAATAATGAAAAATAATAATATTAATAATAATAATAATAATAATAATAACAATAATAATAATAATAATAATAATAATAATAATACCAACATGAGCACCATTATCATTATCATCATCGTGACTCATTCCCAGCTAAAGACTGGGTGAGATACGAAGTACAAGGAAGGAAAGGGAAAATATTTAAGAAGTTTAACTAACATCAGCATGACCAACAAAACAAAAAGACAAAGACAGAAACAGAGAAAATAAATCGATGTTCCTTGGCAAGTGCGTGAACAAATATAACAACGAATGAAGTAGCAACAAATTTTCGGATGAATAAAATCGTCTGGCGTTGGGTAGAAGGAGACACGAGAGAAGATGCGACCACATAAGTCAAGAGAAGGAAAATACAAAAATACTTCCACCTGAATTTGGCTCAGGTTATGGTCCTTCTGCTGTTTTTCTCACGTAACTCAGTGGCAGAGAGAGACAATGCTGTGGCTCTATATCCTCTCCACAGCACTTCTTCATGACTAGCAATATATTATAGTGATAATTCATTGTTCAACTCAGTATAAATGATGGAGGGATGGCAGTTAATCCAAGTTAGAGTAAAAAAAAAAAGTGTAGCAGCAGAAAGACGAGAGAGTGAGAAAGAGTAAAATTGTAGGGAGTTAGCTGGCATGAGACGCAAGAAAGGGTGAGGCCATGATGCAAAATATGAGAGAGAGAGAGAGAGAGAGAGAGTAACCCCATTATCCCAGACAGACTCTTGCCCCAGCGAAGGATGCATGGAAAGTACTTATGTAGTATTTCAGTGGCAACAGTGTAAGGAGGTACTCTCTCTCTCTCTCACACACACACACACACACACACACACACACACACACACACATACACACACATACACACACACACACACACGATCCTTCGCCCTCTCCGAGAATATGATGACTGGGGTGTATGAGGAGTGAAGAAGGGGTAGAGAAGAGAGAGAAGAGGAGAGTGGACGAACAGTACGGACGTGGAGAGAGAGGGAGAGAGAGAGAGAGAGAGAGGGAGGAGGGAAGTAGGAGAGACCTGTAGCTGTAGGTGGAGAAGGAAAAGAGAAAAGGAGGACCTGGGGACGGAAGAAAAGGTGGGAGAAAGGCATGGGGAAGAAGAAGAGGGTAGCGAGAGAGAGAGAGAGAGAGAGAGAGAGAGAGAGAGAGAGAGAGAGGAAAAAGGGAGGAGGATGTTGAGAGGGAGAAGAGGTGAGGAAGGTGAGGGGATGAGGACGAGGAAATGAGTGAAGGGAGAAGGAGGAGGAAGAAGAGGGGGTGATTACAGGAGAGAGAAGGGAGTGTGAGAGAGAGTCGTTTTAAATAAAGTCTCTCACAGTACAGAATAAATTACCTTCTCATCAAGGAATTCCCCCAAGATTTCTCATATATCTTTTTCCGTTTTTTTTCTTTTTTCTTATTCTCTTTTTTCATTGGGCATTTTTTTTCTCCAAGACTTTCGTTCACAGTAGGGGAAAGGAGAAGAGAGGGAAGGAATAATCTTCATCTATAGTAAGGTGTGTGTGTGTGTGTGTGTGTGTGTGTGTGTGTGTGTGTGTGTGTGTGTGTGTTTCCTCTCTCTCTCTCTCTCTCTCTCTTAGTAAGGGAGAAGGTGTTATAAGAGCGTTGCTCAGAGCAAGGTGAGGGGAAGAAGAGGGGAAGGAGAAAAGATTATATGAAAGAGAAAGATATTGCTCCTCTACTTATAAATCTTCATCTTCATATCCTTTCCCCCAACACTCTCCCCTTCTCCTCCTGCTCCTTCTCCTCGTAATTTTCCTTTTCCTTTCAGTGTCTCTCTCCCCTCCTCCATTTCCTTTCCCATCCTTAGAGTTTGACGGTGATGATGGGGATGATGATGATGATGATAATGATAATAATAATAATAATAATAATAATAATAATAATAATAAAAATCATCAACATTATCATCATCATCATAAATTTTATATTATCACCTTCTCCCTCTCGCCTGATTCTTAGCTATGTTGTCATCTCTACGAATATTCTCACTTCCTCCACCTCTTGCTCTTTCTCCTCCCTTTCTTCTTCCATCCCATTTCCCTTTATCGTCTCTGTCCTCCTTCCTTTCCCTTCCTTCATCCCTTCCCAGTCCTCAGTAGATAATATTCCCATGATCTGTTTCACGTCTGATCCTACCTCACTCCCTTGTCACTGGAAATATTTTTTTCTCGTTTTCTTATTAATATTCCTCTTCTTCTTGCACCTCCCCTTATTCCCTTCATTTAGAATTTCATCTTTATTTACATGTACCCTAATATAACTTCCTCTACATCTTTCCTTTTATCTCTGTTATCCTTCCTTTCGGCTCATGGAAATTGGTAAAATCATATTATTCTCAATATCAAACAGCTTCTAAAAGCCATTAGGTCTCTTGCTGTTTCCTTTCCTTTGTGCTTCATATTACCTCTTTTTTACCCTTTTTCCTTTCCCACCTCCTCCTACTTCTCCTTCCCTCCATCTCCCTCTCTCCTTCTTTTATTTCTCGTCCTCTCCCTGTCCTACCCCTCCTCCCTTTCATCTCCCTCTGAGCTTCCTTTCTTTTTCATCCTCCTCCTCCTCCTCCCCATCATTTCCACACCCCAAACTGTAACATTATTTTTCCTACCATTATCTGCACCTTGCCTCATCTATATATTGTTGGCTCTATGAATACTCTAACTTGCTCTACCTCTTCTTCTAAATCTTTTTCCCTCACCTCCTCCACTAACTTTTCTTCTACGTCTTTCTCTGGCTCTGCATCTTCCTCCACCTCCTCTAACTCTTCCTCCACCTTATTCTCTGTTTCTTCTCTTTCGTCCACTTCCACTTTTCCTCCTCCTGCGTCTTCTCTTCCTGCCTCTCCATTTAATCTAACTTAAGTCTAACTTTCTTTTCTTCCTTTCTCTTTCTCTTCATCTTCCACTCTCCTTCTCTCAATCCCTCTCCCTCTTCCTTTTCCTCTCCTTCTTCCTTTTCCTTTCGTTCTTCCTTTTCTTTCCTTCCCCGTTCCCTTTCCTTTTCCTTCTTCCTTCTCTTGTTCTTTTCCCTCATTTTTCTTCACATCTCCTTTTCACTTATCCTCTCCTTATCCTCTTTTTCTATCTCTTCCTCCCTCGCTTCCTCCTCCTTCTAGCTTCCCCCTCCTCTTCTTATTCCCCCCCCCTCTCTCTCTCTCTCTCTCTCTCCTCTCTCTCACACACACACACACACACACACACACACACACACACACACACACACACACACACACACACACACACACCGACAAGGGAAAAGGTTTATGTATGTGTCCCTCAGGGTATAGAGAGGGGAAGGAGAGAGGACGGGAAAGAGCAGAATGGGTGGTGGAGGAAGATTGTGTTCTCCTTCGTCTTTGGATTCATTCCCTCCCTTAAAGTCCTCCTCATCCTCCTCATCCTCCGTCTCCATCTCCTCCTCCTGCTTCTTCTTCTTCTTCTCTTTCTCCTCCTGCCTCTCTCTCTCCCTAGCTCATCCAATATTTCTACTGTTAACTTTTCTCTCTCTGATGGTAGGTGTTGGTGGCCATCATCCACTCCCTTGATGTAGTGCTTCCTGCTTCTTTCTTCTCCTTATCATGCTATATCGTTGTCTGCTGTCCTCTCTTCCCACTTCTCCTTTTCCTTCCTGTCACTTTTTATTACTCTTCTGTCTACAGTACCTCAGATGGCTCTGCACTCAGTGACATATCTAACTGTTTTCTGTTACCCAGGAAACCCTTCACATCTTTAGGTGGTAACCATTCAGTCAGGTCACGAGTGAAGTGGACCCTACTATGGTGGCCTTGTTAACTGAGAGGAGAGACACAAGTGCGGCATCCACCCAGGTAGCAAACCTCTACACTTTTCCTCGCTCCTCGCTGAGGTTCGGCGCTGTCAGCCACAAGGAAACGTCACTCAGCGAGACGGACCTACAGGGAAGATTACTTGCCTGTGGCTGATGGGTCTGCTTGGCCAGACAGACTGGACTTGATTAGCAACTATTGCAATTTTGTCTCACTCCTGATCTTCGCTATACTACCATCTAAGTGTTCTCTCTTCCTCCATTTACTGCCATATCTCTATCTTTCCTTCCTCAACCCCTGTTACCTATTCCTTCCTTTCTTCCTGTTTCTTTCCCCTCTTCCAGTCTTTTCTGACCATCAGTTAATAACAATATTCCTCCTATTGTGGCCCGCGATTCGTTTCTTCTTTCTATAGCTGTGTTTTCAGCTTTATGGAGTTTATATCTTCGTCCACCTCTGTATCTTGCTCTTTCTCTCCTCCGCCTCATCTCCAAATCCCTCTCTTTCTTCCTCATCCACTCCTGCTTCTCCAGTCCTTTCACACTTCCTGATAATAACAGTTCCTTGCTACCATAAAATTAATGCTTCCTCTTATTTTTCCCTATGCTCTTGGTTTCGTGATTATTCTATCTTCCTCCGCCTCTGCATCCTCTTCCTCTACCTCATCCCCTTACTCCTTTCTTTCTTCCCGTTCCTCTCTTACTCCTCTCGCCCTGCCACACTGATAACAATATTCCTACTACCATGATCAGTGTCTAGTCTCATCTTTCGTAATGTTCTCGGTTCTGTGACTAATCTATTATCTTATACCCCTTCCTTTAACCTTTCTTCTACTTCCATCTTCTCTTTTAATTCTTCCTCTTCCTCCTTCTCTAACTATGGGTATTCTTCTTATTACACCTCTTCCACTCATTCATATTCCTCCTCCTCCTCCTCCTCCTTCTCTTTATCTTCTGCCCTTCGTCATCTGTTTACCTCTTTTCTCTGCCTTCTTACCCTTCCTCTTGCTAACCCCTACCTCTCATTTTTTCTTCCCTCACCACCTCTCTCTCTCTCTCTCTCTCTCTCTCTCTCTCTCTCTCTCTCTCTCTCTCTCATCCTCTAGCCCCCCCCCTCTCTCTCTCTCTCTCTCTCTCTCTCTCTCCCCTTTGCATGTGCTTTTCCCCTGTCCTTCTCTTTTCATTTTCTCTTCTTCCTCTCATCCTCTAACTCACTCTCTCCCATTTCCCCGTCCTCGTTTCTTCCTCCATCTTTCCTCTTCTCCTATTTTCCCTGTAATTTCCTCTTTCCCTTCCTCTTGCTACCCTCTCCCCACACATAATATTCCTTCAACCCATGTTCTGCCTTCCATGATCCTCCTCTGTGTAATTGTCGTCTTTCCTGTCTTCCTCCTCCTGCTCTTCTTCCTCCTCCTCCTCCTCCTCCTCCCGTTTTTAATCCTACACTCCTTCTATTCTTCCCCCTCCTCCACCTCCTCCTCCTCCTCCTCCTCCCGTTTTTAATCCTACACTCCTTCTATTCTTCCCCCTCCTCCACCTCCTCCTGCTCCTCTCCCTCCTCTTCCTCCTCCTCCCTCTCCTCCTCTTAATCTTAATCCTAATCCTAATTCTCTTTATGCCTTTTTCATCTTCCTTTTTTCTTCTTTCTTCTCCTCCTCCTTCCTCATCCTTTCTCCCTCCCTCCTCACTACCCTTGCTCATTTCCATCTTAATATTTTGTTTTTCATCTCTCTCTCTCTCCCTCTCTCTCTCTCTCTCTCTCTCTCTCTCTCTCTCTCTCTCTCTCTCTCTCTCTCTCTCTCTCTCTCTCTCTCTCAAAACGGATGGATTAAGCTATTTCTAACCCCTCCAGCTCGAACCGTCTATTTTAAGCTGAATAAAATCGTCTATAGTCCGTTCAGTTTCACCTAACAAGGATTCTTAACCCCTTTCAGCCCAGTTCATGGCCCTGTGTAGTCAGGCTGGAAGATAAATTTGACTAGTTACCAAGGAGACTCAATCCTACCTCAAAACTAACGCTAATCAAATTTCATGCAACTAGGATTTAACAGTAAAGTTGTAGGTGTGGCCCAGTTTTGGTACATGAAAATAAACAGACTGTAGTGATAAAGAACATAAAAAATAAAAATCCATCACCCGACTTAAAGGGATAAAACCTGGCAACTCTGCTCTCTTTATAACCTAACCTAATCTAACCTAACCTAACCAAATCTAACCTAACCAAACTTAACCTAACTAACCTTACCTAACTTCATCTGACCTAACCAAACTTAACCTAACTAACCTTACCTAACTTCATCTGACCTAACCAAACCTAACCTAACCTAACCTAGCTATGCTCTCCACGTGACATCTGATCATTCAACCCTTTCTGTGGCTCGTTATGCATTGTTAAGTAGCCTAAACAACAGCTTGCCTAACATGTGTGGGTGTATGTATTCATCTACGTATTGACCTATTTGTATCATGTAATTTAATGTGCTCTCTATATCTGCATGATGCTCTCTCTCTCTCTCTCTCTCTCTCTCTCTCTCTCTCTCTCTCTCTCTCTCTCTCTGTCTTCATATTTACGCACATTATATTCTCCTCAAAAGCACAGGCACGAATGTATACACACATATACATCGCCAGCATCTTATTTCCAGTCAAAATGTGGGTGCATAATCGTGAAATGCTCTCTCTCTCTCTCTCTCTCTCTCTCTCTCTCTCTCTCTCTCCATCTATCTATCTATCCATCTATCAGCATATTACGCACATTATATTCTCCTGAAATACACACGCACTAATGACCGCTCGCTGGTGCAGTGGTAACGTTCTTACTTGCCAACTGGTGGACGGGAGTTCGCGCCTCGCCCAAGTTGCGAAAAGTTTCACTGACGAAGTGTGTGGTTACTGTCCCCCTTGAGCAAGGGGACGGGTGTATCGTGTGTGAAGGCCACAGCCTTGCCCTTAGATCGGACTATATGAGCTCTCAGCTCCCTTCCGGGAGGGTAAAATCAGACGATCACGACCATCAAGTGATCCTGACCGACCCGGTGAATTACATATACACATCACCAGCATCTTATTCCTGTCAAAATGTGGGTGGATAATTCATGAAATGCTCTCTCTCTCTCTCTCTCTCTCTCTCTCTCTCTCTCAGCGGCGGCGGCATCAGTGTGTTGACGTTTCTATCCCGGGGGAATATTTACCTGGAGCTACCATCAGCTCCTCTGATGTACTGAGCGGGCCGGAGGGTGGAGGGGGGAGAGAAGGAAGGAGAGAGGAGGGAGTGAGGGAAGGGAAAGGTGAAGAAAGGAAAGGGGAGAGAGTGAGGTAAGGGAAAGGAGAGGGGAAGGCATGAGTGGGAAGAGAAAGGGGGAAGGGAAAGGAGAGAAGGAAGATGATGGGAGGGAGTGAAGGAAGGGAAAGGAGGGGAGAAGAAAGGAGAGGGGAGAGAAAGAGGGAAGGGAGAGGAGAGGAAGCTGGAGAGAGGAGGGAGTGAGGGAAGGGACAGGAGGGGAGAAGGAAAGAGAGGGGAGAGAGTGAGGGAAAGGAAAGGAGGGGATAAGGAAGGAGAGGGGAGAGAGTGGGAGAAGGGAAAAGAGGGGAGAAGAAAGGAGTGGGGAAAAAGTGAGGGAAGGGTAAAGAGGGGAGAAGGCATGGGAGGGGAGAGAAAGGGGGAAGGGAAAGGAGAGAAGGAAGGAGAGGAGAGGGAGTGAGGGAAGAGAAAGGAGGGGGGAAGAAAGGAGAGAGGAGGGAGTGGAGAAAGGGAAAGGAGGGGAGACGAAAGGAGAGGGGAGAGAGTGAGTAAAAGGAGGGGAGAAGGAAGGAGTGGGGAAGGAGTGGGAGAAAAGAAAGAAGGGGATACGGAAGGACAGGGCAGGGAGTGGCGGAAGGGAAAAAAAAAGAGAAGGAAGGAGGAAGTGAAGGAAGGGAAAGGAGGGGAGATGAAATGGAGTGAGGGAGGGAAAAGGAGGGTAGAAGGAAGGTGAGGAGAGGGAGTGGTGGTAAGGGAAAGAAAGGGAGAAGTAAGGAGACGGGAGGGAATGGGGGGAAGGGAAAGGAGGGGACAAAGAAGGCGAGGGGAGGGAGTGGGAAAGTGAAAGGAAGGGGAGAATTTCAGACTGGAGAAGGGAGATGCAAGGGAGGAGTGGAAAAGAGAAAGAAATGGGGGCTGGATGGGGAAGGGTAGAGGGATGAAGAGTGAGAGAGTGAAATGGCAGTGATGGGAGACACTGAAGTAGAAGGAAAGGAAGAGAGATTGGAGTGGGTGTGGAGGTGTAGGGTAGGACTGAAAGGAGAAGATTGGGAATGGTGTGAGGAGAGGGAAGGCAGTTAGAGGTGAAAAACAGAGAAATAAAAGAGAGGAAGTGGGATATAGAATGGAAGATCGAGCTGTGAAAGTAGAGAGAGGGAGGAGGGGAGGAGGGGAAGTGGGGAGTTAGGGAGAGGAAGAGAAAGGCAGAGTGGAAAATACAGGAAAGGAGAATGGAAAAGTGTGAAGGATAGAGATGCATGACAAAGGGAAAATGAAGGAATCCAAAGAGTGAAAATGAAGGCTCAGAAATGGTTAAATGGAGAGGGAGGGATGAAGGAGTGGAGTGGGGGGAAGGAACGGTGAGGGAGTGGTAAAGCGGGGTCAATGAGAAGGTGAAGGGAAGAAAGGGGACTGATAAAGGAAGAGGGAGGGATGGAGGGAGTGAGGCAGCAGGGAGGGAAAAATGGGGTGAAAAGGGGGAGAAGGGAGAGGTGAGCCAGATAGGAGGGAGAGTTGAAAAGGGAGTAATGGGGAGTTCAAGCAGAAAAAGGAATGAGAGAGGGAAGAGCATAAGAGAGAGGGAGGGAGAGGGAAAGCAGAGAGTAGATAGCAGGAGGTGAAGTAGGAGGAGATAAAAGAGAGGGAGGGGTGGAGAGATGGTGAAGGTGATAAAGGAATGGAAGAGGAAACATGAAGAAGGGAAGAATGGGGAGAGGAAGACGGAGGCAGGGATGAAAGAAGAGGATAGATCGAAAATGATAAAGAATGAACGTGAAACAGGGGTATAGAAGGAAGGAGAGGGGGAAGGAAGATGGATGGAGAGGGGAAAAAAAAAAAGGACGATGTAAAGTGGAGCAGGGAAGAGTGAGCTACAGTGGGGTTGATGCAGGGAAAGGAAGAGAGATGGATGGGGAGAGAGAGAAGGAGGAAGAAGGAAGAGTGAAACGGGAAGGAGGAACTGAAGTAGGTGCAGGAAAATAAAGAGGGAGAAAGGAGAGAAAAGAGGAGGAACAGAAAAGAAGGGAAGGAAGAGTAAAAGAAATGAATGAGTCTGGGTAAGGCAGGAAAGAAGAGACAGAGAGATAGGGATGGAGGAAGAAAAACAGGTGGATAAAAGGAAGAAACGAAAAGGGAAAAGGGTAGGGGTTTGTTGGAAGAGGTGGGAGAAGGAATGAAGCATGCGAAAGGAATGAAGAGGTGCTAAAGGAGGAAATGGAGAAGCAGAAGCAAGGGAAAGGAAGGGAGAGGCCTGGGTACGAGATGGAATGGGGAGGAAAGGGTAAGGAAGAGAGAGAGGGTAGGAGGATGAAACTGAGGCTATTTTATGTACACCCTTCAAATAACCTTCAAGATTTATTTTTACTCAAATATTATCCTCTTTTTTTATTAATATTCTCTTCTTTTAAATGTCTTCCATGTATACGTTAAATATAAATGGTAAGGGAGAGGAAAGAATGGGAGGAGAGATACATACATACATAGAGAGAGAGAGAGAGAGAGAGAGAGAGAGAGAGAGAGAGAGAGAGAGAGAGAGAGAGAGAGAGAGAGAGAGAGAGAGAGAAATGGTAAAATTTAGTAATCTGGTTCAGTGTGACAATTGTTTCTCGTGCATGCTAAACATTTTATCACTAAGAATATTCCTGATAAAAGCTGCCCTGTAATAATCAGATTCATACATCTCGGCAAATCTGAGAGAGAGAGAGAGAGAGAGAACTGTTACTTGACGAATAGCCAGTCATATAACGCATTTTGAAGATCCGAGTAAATGAGATACGATCCAGTGAGATAAGCTTCAAAGCCAAGCTCCAGCCTTCTTAACTTCATTTCCCTCCCTCATCACCCCATACCTCTTCTCTCCTCTCCCTCCTTCCTGAATGACTCTCACATCCGTATTCCCCCCCCCCAACTCCCGTCCACCACCTTGTCCTACCCCTGTCTGAGAGAAAACCTTCTGTGAGATAGAGATGAAGTAAAGGATTGATATGTCTGAGGAGAGAAAGGCAGAAAAACGAAATTTCGGAGACAATAATTAAAAAGACAAAGGCCATACATCTCCTTTCCGTCTACCGTCTTCTTCTCCTTCTTCTTCTTCTTCTTCTTCTTCTTCCTCCTCCTCCTCCTCCTCCTTCTTCTTCCTCTTCCTCCTCCTCCTCCTCCTTCTTTTTCTTCTTCTTTCTCCTTCTCCTCCTCCTCCTCCTCTTCTTCCTCCTCCTCCTCCTCTTCTTCCTCCTCCTCCTCCTCCTCCTCCTCCTTTTTTGTTCATCCCCTCTCAATATCTCCCTTCTTCCATCTCCTTCCACCACTCCCTCTTTCTCCACGTCTTACCTCTCCCTTCATCTCCCCTTCTTCTCTATTCCCTACTTCCCCCTACAACCCCTCACTCTTCCTCCACCCTGTCTTCCTCAGCCTTCCCGCTTCCTCTTACTCACCCCCTCTACCCTCATCTCCCTCCCACACCTCCCTCTCTCGCTCCCCTAAGCTTCTCCATGCCACAGTGTATTAGAAAGAGTAATATATGACTGCTTCATTTCACAGTGTAAAACACGTCCATCTTAGAACATCAGCGACTAATTAAAGTCAATGCATTTACTCTGCTACTGTTAACATGAATTCCACGTAAAGACTATGAGTCGAAGAAAATGGTGACACTGTTGAACTGACTGCCCTACTCTTTCTGTTTCGTTTCTTCAGCCAACATGGGTCTATCTTTGAATATATGAAATGGCTTCGTAGTGATGACTTAGAGAGGAAGAAAAAGTGGAAGTGTTTGATTTTCAACGGAATAATGTGAACTGTTTCTTTCATAAACGTTTCGTATTACAACACTGTGTTGGTTACCTCCGAGTAATAGCAATATCCTAAGAGGAATACTTCGCTCGTGATATTAATATCAGATGAATCCTCACTAATACTGTATCTGGAGAGGAATGGGTTAATAAAAGTATTTCTTGGCTCGGTGTATCGAAAAGGGAAGCTCCGAGTAATAGCATAATCCTAAGAGGAATACATAGCTCGT
Source organism: Coenobita brevimanus (assembly GCF_032717465.1). Classification (NCBI taxonomy): domain Eukaryota; kingdom Metazoa; phylum Arthropoda; class Malacostraca; order Decapoda; family Coenobitidae; genus Coenobita; species Coenobita brevimanus. Next base: position 5,071,130 of record NC_136955.1, on the reverse strand, counting down.
GATATTAATATCAGATGAATCCTCACTAATACTGTATCTGGAGAGAGATGGGTTAATAAAAGTATTTCTTGGCTCGGTGTATCGAAAAGGGAAGCATCGTTTTTATTATCCCTTTGTTTTAAGACTCTTGATTTTTTTTTTTTTTTTTTTTTTTTTTTAACGTGTTCGACTCTGGGCATAGGCTTCACAGCCTGCACTCAAGGCCCAGTAGTCCTCCTACATACCATACACCTCTCTACATGTCACCATTTCGGCGCTAACACCCACCGTCCATATTGAATACATGCTAGGGCTGTCTCATACAGAACTGGTGTATTGGTATTAGCGGGGGTACTTTTCTGACATGTCGGCGGGTCATCTGGTAGATTAGGAAAGTCTGCTTATATGCTAGTTTGTCTTCTAATAACAGTGATACATAAGATGAAAAGATCGCCTGTGTGACGAATGTCTCCCCACTGATGATTTATAAATGAAGGAAAAAGTGGGAATGTATGTTGCATCACTGTGTTAAAAGTGTGAAACATTTGGAGCTGTTTCCTTTTACACATTAACATGAACTTACTTTACCTTCGAATGACACTTGCATCATAAGGCAATCATGTCACATATACTGAAGACTTACCAGACGTTTTTGAGATGAAGCGTCTCCTGTATCGATAATTCTTGTACCAGTGCGTCGAAAATAGTGGTTTGTGTTACTCATTTTGCTTCGATGTTCCACTCGAGCCTTCAAGTAATATCAACATCGTAACGCCAATACATCACCTGCGCTTCTGATTTCACCCCACTTCCGACTAATAACAAGAGGTGAATGCAAGAGTGAATGTTTTGTTATCTCAATGTATCGAGTGAAGTGAAGCATCTCGTGTTGTGTTGCTTTACACTTTAACACGCGTTGGTCATCAACAATAGTGAGATCCAAAGATTAATACACTTTCAGTATCAGTGATATCACATGACTGCCATTACGAAGGCGAAAGAAACAGTAAAATTAACTGTGCAGTATTAAAATGTAAGTGATGCCATTTTCTTTCAAGTAGACACTAAAACTCTCATGAATCTTCATATAACTGTGACATCTTGTCACCATATGCTATCACAAGACTTCACAGTGATAACTCTGATGCCAAAGAAGCTGTTAAATTGCATGATTTGTAATTCACTATATTGTTACAAACGTTGTCCTTTTTTTTCGTTGCTACTCTCAAACACTTGCTTATTGTATAATATCCGCGTCAGCAAAACACCAATATATCCACTGCGTTGCTGACATACTCGTATGATGACTTAGACACAGAGGAAGAGGTGAAATCTCTTATCAAATGTACGATAATGACTGTACGAAAGTCAGAGTCTATAAAGAGATGCCGGCCATCTTACACTCCATGGCAACCACTTCAGTGAATTTACCGAGGCCTCAACGTCGAGTGAGTACTGGTGTTTTTACTTGAGTTTATATATTTATCGTCCGCCTTTACCAGGGTGGAGCATTAATGTTTTTGCCCGCGTCTGTGTGTGTGTGTGTGTGTGTGTGTGTGTGTGTGTGTGTGTGTGTGTGTGTGTGTGTGTGTGTGTGTGTGTGTGTGTGTGCCCGCCTTTCGAGGGTGGAGTTTTTTTTTTTTTTTTTTTTTTTGCCCGCGTCTGTGTGTGTGTGTGTGTGTGTGTGTGTGTGTGTGTGTGTGTGTGTGTGTGTGTGTGTGTGTGTGTGTGTGTGTAAAGCTAACTAGATGAGCGGACAGACTCAAATCATTATTTATGCCTGAAGCACTACAACGGTACTCAGAAATATTCCACCAGAAATATCACTCCAGGTTTTAGTCAGTGATTACGAAATTCTTACTGAATAGTGTGATAGTGTGATGAACTCCGAATCCCGAGACACAGTGCTTCGATCCTCATAAACCACTATCTCACTGTTTACAGTAATCGACTGGGTTAGTATTTATGTCGGGAACAATACCTCAGTTCATCATCTTCTAATTCATTCTTTTACTTGATACTCTGCAGAAACTTACGCATTTAGTTTAACGTTTTTCCAGCACTTTCCACTTCGTCCCCTAGCATGTGGACCCGCCCTTTCTGATAATCCGGCTGAGGAAGTATTAAAACTTTTCATCAGCAGACTCAGAAGATCAAGCTTATTTTCACTTCTTTATAACTCCTTGAGAATTTGTGAGAATTATAAATTCTGATTTATCCAGTGAATAATATAGACTGGAAGAGTGTTATAACCTGACTTTGAAATATCCAGCAGTTTAATAATAATAATAATAATAATAACAATAATAATAATAAAATAGTAGTAGTAGTAGTAATAGTAGCAGTAGCAGTAATAATAATAATAATAATAATAATAATTATAATAATAATTAGCAGGCTAATAATGAAGTAGACAAAAAAAAATTCCTAGATTTGCATAAAGTTGCACTAATGAGTAATTGCATTCTGATGTGTGTTCAGTGACATTTTTACCTGCAGTCACATAATGAATCTCAGTGTTCATTAGCAGCCCACTATACAAGAAAAATACTGTATCTCTATAACATTACTAATCCATCCAATCCGATGTTGTATTTTACTTGACTGTTTTTCCTGCCTCTTGATAACTTCATGTACTGTACCTTTGGGATGAGCTTTGGTGGTGACCTAACTGTTTATCTGTTCAATTATCTATCTCTCTATCTATCTTTCTATCTATGTATTTATCTGTCTATCTGTCTATCTGTTTGTGTTTATATATGTGTGTGTTAGTGTGAGACATAACTCATTAGGAAAAAACAAGATTGGAATACTGAGCTTTTGTCTATTATATCAAGACATGTTCAGGGTGCCGTGAAACAATAGACAAACGCTCGCTACTTTTCTTTTTTCTGTGAGTTTTATAGATATCAATAAAGGCTTGTTTTAAGGAAATACTTATTAACTGTCAATTCCCTGCCCAGCCAAGGATTGAACTGGCGTCATTTCAAACAATAGATTACTTCTCTAACCACTCGAGCAAAACCCCCTTATTTTTGAGTCACTCCTGAAGAAAAAAAAATGTCCAGAGATAGCAATAATAATATGAAAATACCTGGACCGAAAGAGTTAATAAGCTACACTATAAAATCAAACATCACACACGCAAAGTTTTCCTTGCATTAATCCTACACCAGACGGCTAATCCTAATCCACCGGACCATAACTTTTTCAAACGACCACATATGTACAGTTAAATACAGTAGTCCGTTGCTGGTTAATTAGATGCTTGACTGATAATAATGGACAAAGGTACATATTATCACCTACAGATGGAAAATAAGATGCGCTCCAGTCCACTACGTGACATTTAGGCGTTTGTGAGTCTGGCGATGAAAGAAGCGGGAGAGGCAAATGGACTTAAGTATTTGACTGTAAAATACCATGCATGAAAATATCCTAATCTACGTACTTAAATATCCTTAACAGTCTTAGGGATTTCTGTATCACTTTCAGCTCAGTAAAATCATCTAACTTAAGCTGAAGGAAAAATTAATAGTTCCGAATATGAGAGAGTTAATTCTGAGAGTGTTTACATTGAATCCAGAGCGAAAACTTTGCTAAATAAAGTTGTCTGACTTCAGGTGGAGCTGAATGGGAGCTGCCGCAAATATGAGACAGACAGAAAGACAGACAAACACAGAGTATATAGAACTACAATAAACCACAAGAGACAGAAAGACAGACAGACAAATACTCAGGACATATGATGAGCCAAGAACGCAAGAAATGAGACAGACAGGCATACAGACACACAACAAATACACAGTATATGATGATACAAGAAAGCAAAAAGAGAGAGAGAGAGAGAGAGAGAGAGAGAGAGAACACATCACCGGGAAGGAGAAGCACAAACAGAAAACTTTAGGTGGCAGTGAATAAGGCCTAAAGCACACTCACAGCCTCAGCTCTGACAGCCTGCACCATCTCTCTCTCTCTCTCTCTCTCTCTCTGGCTCATTTGTTGTTATTTATTGTCCTCCTCCTCGCCGTCCCCTATCTGCTTTTTTTTTTTTTTTTTTTTTTTTTCATTTTTCTCTCATTATTCTTGTATTCTTGCCTCTCTCTCTCTCTCTCTCTCTCTCTCTCTCTCTCTCTCTCTCTCTCTCTCTCTCTCTCTCTCTCTCTCTCTCTCTCTCTCACATTCTTCTTACCTAATCCCCCGCCCTGGTACCCACATAAATCCTTCCCAACAAACCGGTTTCGCATTTTTCCCTCCCACCTCCTTGGGCTAAAGTGAGTTACCCCTCTTCCACTCTCTTTCTATTTTATTCTATACTGGTCAACCGATATCTTTAATTTTTCTTTTCTGTCTCTATTACATTCATTCCTATTTGCCCGCTAATAACATCGTGCCTCTACTCCTCTTGTTTTCTTCTCTTCTGGTTTAACGATGTCTTTAATTTTCCTTTCCTTTTTTATTCCACCCTTCCTGCTTGACCTTCATCGACTTTTCTCAGCTTGTTCTCTCAGACAAGGAGAGTATGTTTTCACCTCTGCTCGCCTGTTTGATTGTTAGCAGAATTACTCAAAATCTAAGAGACGTTTGGACCAAATTTGGTTGGTAGATAGCCCATGTCCCAGAGAACAATCGATGAACTTTTGGGACCGATCCGTATCGTATTACAGATTCTGGATCCGGGAAACACTTTTTACGAAACCCTAATCACTGACGACAAACCTAACCCATTATGAAGAGTGGTTTGGAAATTACGTTGCCCTTGTCGGAGAGATGCGCTCCACTGAGTGCCCCTCCAGCTGGGGCTTGAACTGAATAGCATAAAAGCGATTCGTAATAAAAAAAATAAATGTAATCTGAGTTATTACCCTACTATGATGATGTCATTTTTTTTTTTTTATTATGAGGCTATTTTATTGCGGGACGCTTTTAGTCACCCGAAGATACGAACAGTAAAACGCTAAAAAAGGTCTCTGCCTCAAGGCAATAACTACTTTATTTTCCTCGAATCCATTTTGTTTTCATATTTCGATAATCCTTTTCCCAATAAACCTGTAGCGCTGACCAAGAGACTACATGTGGTGGCGCTGTTTACCCTGAGTTGAACGAAGCAGATGCGGCGTCCACCCAGGAGCTAAACCTCCTCATATTTCCCAGCACCTCGACGTGGGGAAGGGCCATGGTCGGACCCTGGTGAGGCGCTGTCTACCAAAACGGGGACGCCAGTTTCCTACACGATGTATGTATTGTACTGTTCATGTAGGACGATTTATTCATTACATTCTGCCATTTTATTCATTTCTCTCTCTCTCTCTCTCTCTCTCTCTCTCTCTCTCTCTCTCTCTCTCTCTCTCTCTCTCGGCACTTCCTTTAGTCGACGTGTATGATCAGCCACACATAAAGCGATTAAACAAGAGCAATGCATCCGAGGTTTAAATGAGGGGAAAATTATGTGAGGTCCAGATAAACAGATAGGCTACTCTGATCGATGTTACTCGCGATGTTAAGCTTTCTTGTAATTGTTTCTGCATACCTTCCATCACATACAGTAGTGGAGAATGAGGTCAGAAAGGTAATGATAATGATGATGTTGATGGTGGTGGTTGTGGTGCTTGTTTTAGTGGTTATGATAATGATGATGATGAAAAGAGATGAGAATGTCAGAAGAGAGAGAGAGAGAGAGAGAGAGAGAGAGAGAGAGAGAGGAAATGAAATAAAGCAAATAATTATTATGCCACTGACAGACCCGTATGTCAACCTCTTCCATTTTATTCTTCCTCAAACCGGACGACTTCTCTTAAACTAGAGATAATTGTCTTGAAAGGATTAAGTACGATCTTTATTAATAAACTAATGCTCTGAGAAGGGTCTTATAAATTGAGTATAATCGTCTTTTGGCAGCAGAAATAAATCGTAGTGAAGAATTTAACATTTTCAGCCCCTAGATAGTAGTAGTAGTAGCAGTAGTAGTAGGGGCGGCAGTAGTAGTAGTAGAGTAGTAGTAGTGGTAGACGTAGAAGTAGCAGTAGTTTCATCCTCCAATCTCCAAACGATTTCTTTCAGCTGAAGAGAGTCCCCTAATAGTAAAAGTATTAATGATGGCTTTATCTAAACTCTCCTGCTCCAAAAGTCCATCCCAAGGAGAATGAAATTTTCTGGAGGCAGCGAGATATAGCAGAAAATACACGCTGAGAGTGACAAGGTTAATCTCCCTATCGTTGATCTTGATGGAGATTTTCACTGTCATGATTGACTCCTTCGACTTGTGTGTGTGTGTGTGTGTGTGTGTGTGTGTGTGTGTGTGTGTGTGTTTTCTAGACGATTATATTCCCTTTAATGGAGCTTTTATTACTGCAAAGCTTAGATGCAGGCAAATTTGATCACTATTACTTGGGTGAGTTCCTTTGTTGCATAAAATCGTCTGACTACAGTAAAAAAAAAAAATAGCCTGAAAATGACTCTCTCCGGCTGAAAAGGGGATCAGGAAATACAGATCCATTTCACCAGTCTTTCAGGACAATATTTTACATATATTAATCAAGAATTTTATCACTGGGAGTCAGTTTAAGGACTGAAGACGTATTTTGCGATATTCTCTGCAATATTTTGGGAGGGAAAGGGAGGCGTAATCATAGAGGGAAGGAAAGAGTGAATGAAGAAAGACAAAATTCAGAGAGAGAGAGAGAGAGAGAGAGAGAGAGAGAGAGAGAGAGAGGGGAGGTTGGGAGAATTAAAGAAATTACGAGGAAAGAGAAGTATATGGAAAGTACAGATAACACAAGACCCTCTGACCCAGAAAGAGTTTATCTGCCTGGGAAAAACCAATTAAATGATAGATTAAAACAGTGTGTGTGAGAAGGGGTAGATATGGGAAAGCATATCCCCCTCTGATCACACCCACTTCCACTGCCGATGCCAGGAAAAAGATATATCATTAGTTTTCAGAAGAATATAGTGTGAAGTGTTTATGGAAATGACGTAAGGGGAATTATTATACGTTCAGTACTAAGCACTCTAGTCTACAATTCTACACACACACACACACACACACACACACACACACACACACACTCATACACACACACACACACACACACACACACACACACACACAAACACACACACACACACACACACACACACACACACACACACACACACACACAGTGAGAGAATTCTAGTATATTCTCATAAATGGTCAGGGAAGGTGGAGTAAAAATGAAAAAAAAAAGAGGTGGGGGGAAGGGAAGGGAAAGGGCAGAATTCGGGAAGGAAAGGGACTACGAGAGGAAAGGACAGGAGGGAGAGAAAGCAGGGGGGGAAAAGGGTTAGGAAGAGAGACTGAGGGGAAGAGAACGAAGGAAGAGAGCAGGAATGAGAAAAGGAAGGGGTAGGGTAGGAATCAGGAGAGGGGAGAAGATAGGAAAGAGGGGTTGAGGGGAATGAATTAAAGTAGAATGAAAGATGAGAAGGAGAAAGGGTAAAGAAGATAGTAGATGGAAAGGATAAAAAGGGAGAGAAAACGAGTGAAAGAGACTGAAACGGTGAGGGGGAATGGTAGTAGGGCAGAAGGGAAGGAGAGGATGCGAAAAAGGGGAAGGGAGACGGCAGGGAGAAGGGAGGAGGTAGGAAAAAGGAAGAAGCGCAGGGAGGAGTGGAAGAAAGCGAAAGGGCAAGGAATAGGCAAGAGGAAAGAGAGAAGAGAGAAGGAAAGAAAATAGCAGAGAGGGAAAGAGAAAAGGAGATTAGGAAGAGGAGACAGGAAGAGGAAAAGGAAAAAAAGACAGGAGGAAAGAAAAAGCATGGAATGGAGAAAGGAAAGGGAGATGAGGCAAGAGAAAGATTTAGAGGAGAGGAAGATAAAGCAAATAGGGGACTACAAAGTGACATATTTCAGTGCCAAGGAAAATATAAATAGGCTCCAGGCTTCACTTTCTCCTTCACGCCAGGCCTATGATAAACTACTCAGGAAATGTGAGAGTTGGTTTGGACAAGATCTTTTACGATACGTGTGACTGTAGGCCTAAATGGATGGATGGATGGATGGATGGATGGATGGATAGATAGATAGATAGAATGAATGCTGGATAGACATAGATATACATTTGAATGGGTGAATTGATGGATAGACAGGCAGATAGACAACCAGATATACAGATGCATAGACTGATTGGATGGATAAATGGATGGGTAGATGATGGATGGATAGACAAATAAAGTTATATGGTAAGATAGCTGAGTGGATGCTTAGGTGCTGGATAGATGTATGGAGAGAGAAGGAGAAGCTACATTGATAGATAGAGGAATTGATAGATGGAACGATAGACAGATAACTGGATAAAGGTAAATAATTGGATGGAGTTGTGGATGGTGAGAGAGAGAGAGAGAGAGAGAGAGAGAAAGGGGGAGGTGCAAACTGATAGACAATAGGTATCAGTGTTTCAGTGTCATTTCAGGAAGCAGTCAAATTTACTGTATCGTAGTTCATTCACGATATTTCAGCAACTTCCTTGACTTTACAGCTTGTTTCCTGTAGTTCCGTGGCAGTGTAAGACAATACTACAAACACAGCACTTCTTCATGACTAGCATATTTTTGTGTTAAGATCTTGGTACAACACAGCATTTAGAGTAGAGATTTTCATTTCTTTTTCTTTCATTTGTAAAGAAAAACAACCAGAGACAAAACCTGCCAAAAACTGCCCTTTCCATGAGAACAAAACAAAACAAAGCCAAATTCAAGGTCCATTCATTTCCTTTTATGATGTCATGACTGGACACAGCAAATTAAAAGCCAGGCGTTCATAGGCAGAAAGTAATGTAAACTGATGAAAACAGTTCCAGAGTTGATCTTTTGCAGACATGAACGGCAGAGTACGGAATTACTGTGCACTGGAGATGAAACAGAAAATAGGTGAGACTGTGTTGCCAGACAGGTGCTCAGTGTCTGCTGAAACAGAAGGAACGCAAACAGACATTACTGAAGAGGAGTGACCATTGAAATAGCCGTAGCAAATGGATATAGATTCAACAAAACTAAGACTGAGGGGCTTGGGTGAGTGTGAATAAGAGAGAGTTGATGGGACTAAAAACCTTCGACTTCACCATATAAGAGCTAATTTTGTTAATTCCCATCCCTCCCACACAGAAGCGAATAAGACTCGTTTGCAAGTCAACAGTTAGGCGAAAGGGTAGTGAAAATATGGTGTCGGCTTAGCACATCCGATTTGCAAGAGAAGTAATGTCATCTTTCCATGACAGGTTCTGAGAGAGAGAAACCCGAGGATATTGATAGAGATGGAGAGGGACAGAACTGTGTATTGCTTAATCATAAAGTATTACTGTGAATTATTTCGATGGGTTAAAAAACTGTAGGCACTGATCGTTTGATGGATTAAAAGAAGCAAAATTTATTTTGTTTTAATCAGAAATAGCAGCCATGTCAGAGAAGAGGGGTGTGCCATAGCCTCATCCCATTATTGCTGAAGTAATTGTTGTTAGGGACGCTGTGAGAAGCACTTGGAGGTGTGAAGGATGGAGCCATCAGCGCCTAAGTGGACAGAGTTATGTGCTGCTTAGGTGATGATTCCGTAATCCCAGGATGAGAGTTGGTGACAGGACAAAACTTCGAGGAAGATCATTAACGAAAACTTTAGAACACTGACCGTCTACAACAGCTATAGGATAATCAGAAAAGAAGCTAGAGATGAAGGCACAGACAGAAAAGCGAAAACGATAAGAGAGTAGGTTGTAAACTAAATATTTGTGCCAGACTCGGTCGATAGTCTCTGAGAATTCCAATCCATGGCAAAGGTTTTACCAAAATTCAGAAAGCAGGATAACCAAAAGTCAGAAAGGTATCAGAGAATATCGCCAGAAGAAAACCAGTGGAACCTATAGTAAAAGCCACAAAGGTTATGAAAACATGTTTCAGAAACTTCCTGCTAAGGCTAGTTTCAAATGCCTTAGAAGTGCATGATAGTAAAGCAAGTAAAAGATAGAGCATCAGGAGTTATGTCTTGAGGGCCAGTGAAATTTTTTTTTTTTTTTTTTTTTTTTTATGCGAGGAAGAAGGAACCAAAGGCCATGAGCCCGCAGTAACAGTTCCCTCCAAGAGAAAAACAAAATACAATATAGAGCCAAATTCAAGATCCGAACATTTTGAGATGCCTGGACACACTGCGTTTGAAAGACTGGAGATCATAGGCAGCAGGAAATACAGACAGAGGGAGACAGTTCCAGAGCTGACCTCTTGCATAAATGAAAGACTGGGAGCTCTAACTCTTCCTATCACCAACTTTCCATCCATTTCGAGAATACCGCTCTGCTTAACTGGTGCTGCAGATTATGAGAGCTTGTAATATAAAAAACATAATCATTCACTTACCTCCCAAATGTTGCTGAGTAATCGAATGGCGTGCAATATGTAAGCCGACCCAATTTCCCACAACTCACTCGCCTCTTATTACGTTTCTCCCATGCCCCAGTTCTTTCAGCAGTACAGTTGGGGGTCTGGGATGGGGTACTCACACGAACTTATGATCGTTTTCTTGTACCTCAGCTTTGTTTTCGCCAGAAGGGTATGGGAAGAAGTGTGCAGAGTGTTTCCAAGTCTGAAATTAAACCTATGAGAAAGCAAACTGATTTACGAGGAAAATGTTGTTGTAGATTATAACTGTATCTGTAGGAACGACGCCTAAATGAACATAGAGAATCTTCTCATCTTTAGTTCTTCCTGGGAAATGAAATCAAAGTTACGACACCAAATCGATCATAAATATGTTCGTGTATTTTACCCCTGAATGTAGCATTTACAATAATTTAGGAGAAGACTGGAATGCAGTTAAAACAGATGATCCGCCTTAAGCTCATCAACACCACAACGTATTTTCCATTTGCTTCTTGTTATAGATAGACAGTTTTACATATTTTAAGAGACACATCGGAAAGAAAGGTTATATATTGCCATCAATGACCCACTCTGTCGAACAGAGCTCTTCTGACTGAGATCGTCTGGATATAGAAGGCATATTGTGCAAGCTATGGCAGTGGATTGAAGGGATAATGACTTCTTCAGTCTAAAGGCATAAATCCTACACCATCTTCCTGCCTCTACGGGTATCATCCCTTCCTCCTCCCCTTGGTACTGGTCTACTACTTCCATTCCAACCAGCAAAGGAGAAACTTCTTTACCTGGAGGAGACAAATAATTTCTTTACTACTAAGATAATTCTGCCTTATTTATCGTATCCTTCCTACTTCTGACGATCATATTCACCTTTCAGTAAAAGAGGTTATGTAGTCAGGTTATATACAGCTTTAACTGCCCCCTTTTTTCCGAGAGGTTTTCTTAAGTTCAATAAAAATGTCTTGAGGTAGAAATAAGAAATTAGATTACATGTCATTATGTTGAAGAAATTATTGAAGTCGTCAAGTAGAAAGTATAACAAATTCTTATAAGTCCTGGCATATAAGGGATTAATTAGGGTGGGAAGCGAACTGAAATATCTAAACCAGACTTTTACGACTATGAAGCGGTAGGCGAAGAATGGTACATAAAATCGGTTAATGACCCCTGTCTCACCCCAGATCACTGACTGACACACACACACACACACACACACACACACACACACACACACACACACACACACACACACACACACACACACACACACCACTATACACTTTATCCTCCCCCCTCCACACACACACACACACACACACACACACACACACACACACACACACACACACACACACACACACCACTATACACTCCATCCTCTTTCATTCACACACACACACACACACACACACACACACACACACACACACACATTTATTTTCAGGCACTACTACGCTCTCCATTCACACACTCACACACACACACACACACACACACACACACACACACACACACACACACACACACACACACACACCTCCTTCAACTTATCCTTCCATTGCACAAGTTCCCAGCAGCGGGTATGTATGATTTTCGTGAAAGGGCTGCAGTATTTACCCTTCAGAAAAAGAACGTCATTTATATCTATCCTTTGAGTCAGAGGGCGATTTCAGTGAGGCTTGGAGGGATTTCAGGAAGTTTTGGAGGGATTTCAGCAAGTTTTGAAGGAATTTCAGTAACTGCGAGGGGTTTCGGTAAGTTTTGTTGGGATTTCAGCTAGTCATGGAGGGATTTCTTTGAGTCTTTGAGGGATTTCAGTAAGTCTTGGTGGGATTTCAGAAAATCTTGGGAGGAGTTCAATGTCTTGGGGGATTTCAGTAATTCACGGAGGGATTTCAGTACGTTCTGGAGGGATTTCAGTAAGTTTTCGAGGAATATCCGTACGTCTTTGACGGATGTCAGTAATTCTTGTTGGGATTTCAGTTAGTCTTGGAGGGATTTCTTTGAGTCTTGAAGATATTTCAGTAAATCTTGGAGGGATTTCAGGAAGTCTTGGAGATTTCAATAAGTCTTGGAGGGATTTCAGGAAGTCTTGGAGATTTCATGAAGTCTTAGAGGGATTTCCATAAGTCTTGGGGGAATTCAGTAAATCTTGGATATTAATAAGTCTTGTAGGGATTTTAGAAAGTTTCGGAGGGATTTCAGTAAGTCATGGAGGGATTTCAGTAAGTCATGGAGGGATTTCAGTAAGTCGTGGAGGGATTTCAGTAAGTCATGGATTTCAGTAAGTCTTGTATGGATTTAGGAAGTCTTGGAAGGATATCAGTAAATCTTGGGGGGGATTTCAATAGGTTTTAGAGGGATTTATCATACTGCATATGGCGTCGTCCACACTGCAAAGAAAACCGTCTGATCTTAGGATTATACAAAAAGACATCCTTGGAATAGAAAGGTACACTGCAGCTCCTTTTTTACCAGGGCAGTCGCAGTATATAATTTTTTTTTTTTGTATAAAATCGCCTGGTGTGAGTGATATTCAAATGTATATTAACCATTAGAGAGAGAGAGAGAGAGAGAGAGCAACAGGATTCAGAAATGTAAGAGAATTCGCTTATCAACCTTTTCACCCCATGTCAGGAAGGAGCCAACTTGACTATGCAATTCACTAAGCCCCCCCCCTCTCTCTCTCTCTCTCTCTCTCTCTCTCTCTCTCTCTCTCAAGCTACAATAAAATCTAGAATTGCTCCGATGATGAGTAGGTTGACTAGTTGTGGATTTTCTTCCTTTAAGCGTATTTTCCTTGCTCAATAGCAGAATAAGTGCAATACTGAGGCTCTTCATACTTTCCATGGTATTTCTTAACGAATAGCATCATGCTATAGTGTTATTCTTTCATTACAAGTACATGGCAGGATAAGATACCACTACGGGTCTGCTTCCTTTCCATAGAATTAATCTTTGTGACTAGCATCCACACACTCCCACACACCTTCCCTCACTCACCGCCACACTCTCTATCTAACACACACCAACGGCTCCTTCAACTACATCCTTTCTAAAATACTTCTTCGTGACTAGCGCACACACACACACACACACACACATACAAGAACATGACTCCCTACACACACACACACACACATACAAAAACATGACCCCCTACACACACACACACACACACACACACACACACACACATACAAGAACATGACCCCCTACACACACACACACACACACACACATACAAGAACATGACCCCCTACACACACACACACACACACACACACACACACACACACACACACACATACAAGAACATGACCCCCTACACACACACACACACACACACACACACATACAAGAACATGACCCCCTACACACACACACACACACACACACTCCCACGCACACTTCTGCACGCACCACCACACTCTGCCACCAACACACACAAACAGCTCCATTAACTACATCCAACTGCATCCTGACCATAACACTTCTTCGTGACTATCATTCACACACTCCCACACACCCTCCCTCCAACACTCACAAACTGCTCCCTCAGTTACGTACATCCAACTACATCTTGTCCATAATACTTCTTCGTGACTAGCATCCACACACTCCCACGCACCCTCCCTCATGCTCCACCACTCTCCATCCAACACAAACTCCTTTAACTCCATCCAACTACATCCTATCCATAATACTTCTTCGTGACTAGCATCCACACACTCCCACGCACCCTCCCTCACGCTCCACCACTCTCCATCCAACACACACAAACGCTCCTTCAACTTTATCCTTTGTAGAAAGTTCCCAACACCTGATATGATTTTAGTTAAGGGGTCTGAAGTATTTACATTTTTAGCACAAAAACGATTTATTCATATTTATCCTATCATTTTGGGAACAGCTTTTTTTTTTTTTCACTTATCGTCATATATATAATTTTACGAGTGAGTAATTGGAGTCAAAATTTATTATATCTTTCAATTAGGTGGTCAATTTAATTTTTCTGTTCTTTTTCCTTTATTTTTTTTTTTTATATATTTGCTCTCTCCTGTCCATCTTATTACGCTTAGGAGAGTTGGTTTTTATATGAGGTATTAGATGAAAGTGACTATAATAGAGAGAGAGAGAGAGAGAGAGAGAGAGAGAGAGAGAGAGATCAGGTGGAAGACAGCTGACGTAGAAGCTCGCTCAAGTAAAGCGGAGAGAGGAAACATGATCATCTATTAAGGAGAGAGAGAGAGAGAGAGAGAGAGAGAGAGAGGGAGGGAGGGAGTGAGACTTCATTGTCTCAGAGAAACTGGCATCTCAAAAAACTAGAACGAAATTTATAAAGGGGAGACTCATGACACCAGATCTGCCATTAAGTTAAATTAGATAGGTCTGGAGGTCGAGAGAGAGAGAGAGAGAGAGAGAGAGAGAGAGAGAGAGAAAGAGAGAGAGAGAGAGAGAGTCAACTGGAGGGGAAAATGAAGAGGCAGAGTGGGAGAAGGAAAAAGAGAAGGAATACGACATTGATGGAGACGTAGCGAGCGAGAGGGAGAAAGAGGGGACGAGCATGAGGGAAGTAGTTTTTGTAGGGTGGGAGGGAAGGAATGAAAGCATGTTAGAGAGGGAGTGGAAATTTGGAGGAAGGGAGGGAGGGAGGGTGTGCAGAGGGAGGGAATGGAGAGAAGCAGGGAGAGAATGGAAGGTAGAGGTGATGGGGGTGTAAGTGGGTTGAAGGTAAGGTAGACGGTTGTGGAGGAGAAGAAAGAGGAAGGGAAAGAATGGGAGACTAGCGGAGGAAGAGATATGGGAATGTACACACAGCAAAAAAACTATCGTTACAGGGGGGTCCGATGTGTTTCATACTGAACAACCTGGCTGTCTCGCTAGGGTTGGTAAGCCTGACAGTGGGTGAGTTGCCAAATAGGACGAGGTAGAAATATGTATGGGAGAAGCAATGGATATAGCTTATAATAAATATGCAACAAACACACGCAGGGATACCAATGGAGGAGGCTGTTATCAAAAACCTTCATTCGTGTGTCATTTTATATCGCGCAGAAGGTGTAACGATAGTTTTTTTTGGTGTGTGTACATGTAAAAGGTTGGTTTGGAGAGAGAGAGAGAGAGGGAGAGAGAGAGAGAGAGAGAGAGAGAGAGAGAGAGAGAGAGAGACACACACACACACACACACACACACACACACACACACACACAGAAACTGAGACAGTGACGGAGAGATAGACAGACACGCAGACAGACAGACAGACAGACTGAAACAGTGACAATGACGGAAAGACAGACAGGCAGAGAGACAGACAGACAGACAGACAGACAGATAGTGACGGAAACACAGACAGACTGAAACAGAGACAATGACGGAAAGACAGACAGGCAGATAGAGAGAGAGAGAGAGAGGTGGGGAGGGGAAAGATCATTAAAAGAGAGAGAAATAGAGATGCTAAATACAGAACTGATGGCTGAAACGATAAATCTCTCTCCAAATTCCACTGCAAGAGTCATTTGGCTAACTGAACGAAAAAAGCGACCCGGCAAATGAACCATAAGTTCTCTTTGAATTCTAAGTGTGGTTCAGAGTCAGGAGAAGTGTGTGTTGTCGCAAAGGTTTGAATAGGCGGGTGAGTACCAAGGATTTGCAGGCATTAGTGGTCATCAAAAGATCTGAGGACCCAAACCAAAGAGGTACAGTGGTGGACAAAAGTTCTGTCCTGATCCCAGGCACAAAATGAATCTCTACCAACTGAGGTTCGAACAACGGTGCTTCGGGAGGAGGGGGATGCGAGGTGCCGGGGTGGCAGGAGACGGGGTCAGAAGGAGGGATTCAGTGTCCATAATCCATGGGATGATAAGTAACCAATATTGCCATGATCCCAATATGATTCACTGATAAGGTTGGGCTGTGATATTGATGACTTACAATAATATGAGTATAGTCAAGTATTCCATGAGACTGTGAAGATACGTAAAAGTCAGCCTTCGAATTCTCGTAGTGATTTTCAGCCTTTGCAGTTCAGTGGTGGAGGAAACGGACAGCACTAAGTGATGAGGTTAAGCAGATTATAGAAATTTCCCAGACTACTACTAACTTCGATCAAAATAAAGTTTATCCATCCCTTTCTCTTACATCTCAATCTCAAATCCACCCATTCTCACCCTTCCTGTCAACCTCCTACCTCTTTCCTTCATCTTCCTTACCTCTCTCCGCCCATTTTCGCTCTTCCTACCTACTTACTTCCTCCCCTGCAGGTCCATGGACCTCGTGATTAGATCCAGTGCTATATGTGATGAAAAATACGGAGAGACCAAACTGGTGATCTAAAAACCAGTGGTAGTGGAAAGTTTCCCTTTATTACGTATACCACGACATTCATTGCATAAATATTATCCAGAGACAGTCTAACCAGCTTTATTCATAGCCTCCTGATTATCAGAAAAAATACTCATTTTCAAAACCTTCCCGTATTCATTGCACGAATCTCTCTCTCTCTCTCTCTCTCTCTCTCTCTCTCTCTCTCTCTCTCTCTCTCTCTCTCTCTCTCTCTCTCTCTCTCTCTCTCTCTCTCTATATATATATATATATATGCCTCCATTCCCACCCTATGGCAGGGTGAGGGTTAGCAACGTTCAGACAGCCCAAGTCTGCCCAGTCCAATGGGCGACACTTTCATTCAATCATTATTCAAGCCCCCGGAATCCTGGCTCTAATTGATACCCCCAAAACATTCACCATATTCTGTAGCTTCACGTAAACGTATCCTATTGGGTCACACACACACACACACACACACACACACACACACACACACACACACACACACACACACACACACAGACTGCTGACTCAATGCGAACTCTTTACTAAGCATTGCAAGTTATCATGGATGGCAAGAATGTGGGAATGGCAGGAGGGTAAAACCCCATAATTATGTAAAATGACAAAAGTGATTGTTCGAAACAGAGAGGGAGAGAAAAATGAAATGAAATGAAAAGGTAGCACCAGGTAACAAAGACCATATGGCACTAAGTCACATCACAGAGTGCGAATATGGTAAAGGAGGAAAATAAGGGAAAAACGGAAGATAAAATTAAATATCATACAAAATTCCTAAATGAGTTAAAAAGGACATTAAACGGGTAATAGAAACATACCGAGAAAGAGAGAGAGAGAGAGAGAGAGAGAGAGAGAGAGAGAGAGAGGTTCTGAACGTATGTGAGAACCGCAGTGCAAGATGGTTTTACCATTGTTATCGTGCAATATACAGTAATCAACAATGAACTATGAACAGTCGAAGACTATAATACCAACTATTGTATTACTTTGTATTCACTGTACAAATAGCAGAGAGGCGCGGCAATGCGATGGGTGATGGGAAGAGTGCAAACGATCCTGAGCATTACCCTCCGTGGCCGTATCATCGGGATGTGGGAAGTGGGAAAATCATCTAGAGAAATTGCCCTCCTCACAGGTGTCTGTCAGGACTGTGAATCGATGGATTCGTCGGTGGCAAATGGAGGGCACAGTGAAGACAAAGCCTAGCATTGGAAGACCTTTGGTTCTCACTTGTCAAGATGTCACCCGATCAGCGGACGACGAAAAGACGCATTCACGAGATGGACATTCACTGTTACAGGACGGCCAAGAAAGAAAAACTCTCTCAAGCCAATAAAGAGTGTAGACTAGGCTTTGCTTTACAGTATTTAGCAGCAGACGTAGATTTTTTTTACTGACGAGAAATGCTTCACCTCAGTGGAAGCAGGGGCTCGAACGTGCTGGAGACCAGGAAACACACGGTATGAGATGAAAAATATACAGAGGGACAAAACTGGCCTGGTGAACCTATCATTTGGGGGATGGATGTGGGCCAGTGGACCTGGAGAATTGACGAAAATAGAAGGAAGATTTACAGGGAAAAAATACATTGACATTAGAGAACGTCTTATTGCCATCCGTGTGAAATACGGCAATCCCACTTCCTCATCCTATTAGACTTGTTCACGACAGGAGTCCTGTGTGTATGTGCACAATGTTAAAGGATTGGTTAAATCAGCACCCGGAAGTGAAAGTCCTCGATTGTCCCTCAGAGGGTTGGGATCTAAACCCAACTGAGACTTTATGGGCCATTATGTGCAAGGACTGGGACGTGGGTGAAGAAATAAGTGTTCAAGCTGTAGAACGTAAAGCCCTTGAGGTTTGGGAGTCTGTGAAGAACCGTCCAAATATTTGTCATAATTTAGTAGCATCCCTACCCAGGAGAGTTGATGAAGTTGTTCAAGCTCAAGATGGTTGAACCTTGAATTGATGTGTTTGCGTCATTTGAATGCTTGATGATATAATTTTCTTCGTGTGAGATAACTTTCACAATGAAAAGTAATATCGTATGTATTCTATATATATATATACTGTTGGCAATGATTAACCGAAAGCCTGGTATTATATTTATGTCACTGTCACCCTTATATTTCTTAGGGTTACCATAAATTATTGTAATTATATATGAATGTGTTTTTCTTAATACAGTCAAAGTGAGTTACTTGTATGTGTAGTAGTAATATTCCAAATCTATATCATAAATACACTAACTACTTTATTGTGTGTTATTAATAGTGTTTGACTGATATAAAAGAATTTGTTTAACTCATGTGTTTCAGTTTCCTCTGAATTAAAATTTGCAGATAGATTCTCTAACTTCATCCCGAGCACCTTCTCCCGAAACTGACTGAAATGACCAGGTTTTTGCCACAAAGTCCTTCCTTAGCTGAAGAGACTCAAAATCTCGGTGGTATACCTATAAGTGTGGTATGAATTATAACCTTATTAAAGACAGAAAAGTATGACCATAATATACACTGAAAATTTTAATATCCAGTGATAACCGACGACTGGCCCCTCCACAAAGAAACCAACGAATCACAGATATGCGAACGATGATTTAAAAAATGAAATAGAAACTGATTACTTCTACCATGCGAGGACTGAGAAACATCATAGTACTAACCATGATTCTCTAAATCACCTTTTAAAAAATTATGTCTCGCGGAATATGTAGTTACCTGTATATCATCATGTTGATATTTATTAATTTAATATAACCTTATCAGAATCATATTGAGATCATGGCAATATTGCTTACTTATCATCCCAAGGATCTGGACACTGAATCCCTCCCTCTGACTCCGTCTCCTGCCACCCCGGCACCTCGCATCCCCCTCCTCCCGAAGCACCGTTGTTCGAACCTCAGTTGGTAGAGATTCATGCTGTACCTGGGATCAGGACAGAACTTTTGTTCGCCACTGTACCATAAGTGGAACTGCTATTTATTCTATCATTGAGAAAAATATGATAAAGATGATGACTCTCCACCAACTTTTCCCACTCGCAGAGCAGCCACGGAAAAGGAATTGTACCTAACGCAGATGAAAAAGAAAAGGTTATGTCAGGCAATGTCACAGGAAATAATGAAACATCCATTCAGCCACTAAATTATGTCTGGCAAAACATTACTCAATCATGCCGTGAACCGTTCCATTCAGAAACCGTGAACTATCTTTGCTAGTAGCTGATTTCAAGCATTACCAGACAGAGATTTACATGGAAGTTATAGAAACAGAAGCCTCAGGGCCCCAGCTTTGTGGCGCCCCTCAGTAAATAAAAACATAAATAAAAAGATAAATAAACAATGTCGGTAAACCTTAAAAACCTCCCAGGCACACCAGTACAATGAAAATCTACTATCAATGTGTATGTATGTAAGAATGTGTATCTGTATGGATGCATTATGTGTGTATATGGTGTATATGGATGGATGGATGTAGTTAAAAAGGCTTGTAAGCAGAATTTGACTCAGGTCCCAAGTACTCCTAGTCAGTACCTGGGTATTGAAGATCTTGCACATAAACAGATTACCAAATGTGCTAGAGCACAGGTACTTCAAAGCACGTTTACATCCGTGACTCCCCGTTTAGATGGTATTTAAGCAAAATATGTGGTGATTTTGCAATCTTCAGTTAGTTGTCCACACAAAAGCCTAGTAACAGATAATAAGCCCCGTATCTGCTGCCTTCTCTGGTGTCCGATATTCCTGACTGATAACATCAATTCTTTAGTCTCTGTCTAGATTTCCTGTAGCCAAGCAATATCCCTCTTCGGGTCAACGATCATAACTACACAGCATTTCCCAGATGCGGCCATGCTGTACAGAGAAAGGACTTTTTCCTTGTTTCTTAACGTAATCTACCACTTTACATAACCTGTTAGCTTATTTCTTTTTGTCTACTTCAATGCACTCTTTGGTGAACTCAAGTCACTGTTGATTGCTACATGTAGAAAAAATCCCCAGATCAATACTACTGATAGTACTTCGTAACAAAAAGTGAGTGTTTCTTGGATTTGCATGATAAGTGTAAATCACAGTGCAGTTGTCCAGGCTGAGTTGCATTTGCTGTCATTTAGGCTACTCCCCCTGTCTTAATCAGATCCCAGCGTAGGTCATCTTTCTCCTGGAGTGGGGAACCATTACCTCCGAGCTACGTATCGTCAGCGGCTTTGTAGCTCGACTAATGATGGCCACATCTGTATCACTGATGTAAACGACAAAGATTAATGGACCTAGAATTTAGCAACTAGGCACTTCACTTTAATTGATATGTAGCCAGAGGAATCCCCATTGACTACTTGTTTTTGGTGCTGGTCGGTCAGACAGTTCTTTATAAGCTAGTTCTCGCTGAAATTCCAGTTCTTGTCATCAACTTTTGATGAAGTACTTTCCTGAAAACCTTCTGTAAGTCCAGATAAATCACGTCAGCACCCCGGCGTTGACCATATTCAGAGAGCATTCAGTGGAGGAATGCAGTCAAATTAGCTAAAAAGGAAAGATGTAGCCTAAAGAAATATGGTGATCCGTACACTAACTTACTTCAATCTAGATGATCCTCAGCCCTATAAGCATCTATACCTCTCAGACTCTTCTCTGCCATAGGTGAAAGACTGATTGGAATGCAGTTTTCTGGATAATGCCTGTCATCTTTTATCTAAAAAAAAAAAAAAAATAGGAGGGGGTGGCATTTGAGGCGCATGTTTGAGAGTCAATGGATGTTCAAGGAAACTGGTGAAAGACTTTGTGAAGATATGTGTGTGTCAGGGAGAGAGAGAGAGAGAGAGAGAGAGAGAGCATGAGCAAAAGAGAAAGCGAGCGCCAGGCAAAGGAAAAGCAGAGAGAAAGAGATAGGAGACATTAAGGAGAGAGCGGAGAGTTGAGGGAGGATCTCCCTAATTGGACGAAAAACTGCCCAGCCAGAGGGACGATAAGTTCTCAGGCGAAATTCAATGCTCTTTCATCCCTTTGCCAGATGCGTGGACGGGAAATATGCTTTTTGGATTTTTTTTTTTTTTTTAATTTTCCCTTATTGACGACGACGGCCTGACGAATGAAAAGAGGAAAAAATGGGGGAACGACATCTTTAGATTTCATAATATGACTTTTGATTATTATTTTGCCCTTGATGGAGGCTGCCGAGAAATTGAAAAAAAAAAAATGTCATGGAAAATATTTTGGAACTTTTCTGATTTGACTTATAAGAATGTCGCTTGTGGTGCAGACTTGAAGGGGAATCTGAGAAAAAAATCTGTAAATGAAGCTGTGCACTCTACTCCAACTTGGTCCAGATCTTCGTCCTTTTATAGCTTATTTCATGTTGTTCAGTGGAAGAAAAAGACAATGCTGCGGCTCTACATCACTTTATAGCACTTCTTCGTGACTAGCACCATATTCCAATGTTAATCCATTCCTACAGCTCAGCAGTCAGGATGGAAACACGACAATTTTCTGCCAAGTTAGAGTAAAAAAAAGTATAGTTGACACACCCAGATTCTTATGACTCACTCTCAGCTAAATAAAATCATCTGGCATCATCGGAATAAAATAATAGAGTTCTCCCGGCCATAAAAGAGGTAATTGCACTACTATTGACACTCTTAGGCTCCAGTACGCTTCTCAGTTGAATAAAATCGTCAAAAAAATGCTAAATAAAACATGAGTGAAAATGCAGGCATGACCAGACTAATGCCAGATATCCACTTGTTGAGTATCCGCGTATCGTATCATCGTTGCGTATCAGTGTGGACGGGCAAACGTTGCACCGTTGCATGTCAAAATGTGATACAAAGATACGCAACGGGCTCGATCGGCCACTTGTCTGTTTTGGGCCGTCAGATCAAAGGGATGATACGGCACTGGCTGATGCAATGTGGACGGGAAGATGCAGTCAGAAAGAAACTATGAGGTCCGATCGTAATCCCGTGTCCTGTGTTTTGATACGGATATACAGTGAAGATACGGGGAGTGATTATCCGATTTAGGACACTGTTGCACCGTGTCTTATTATTGGGCGTTGCAACGATGATACGATACGCGGATATGCAACAAGTGGATACGCACCTTGACAGTCTCAGAATCCATGTTTGAAAAAAATATAAATATCAAATATGTCCAATCTTCATTTTTATCTTTATTTTTATGTTTACATTTTATATTTTGATATATTTCTTATATTACAAAAATTCTCACACTGTTCGGAGTTGCGCCCAGCAGTCACAGTTGTCTCAGTCTATGGTATATGTTTAACAGGAAACGTCAGAAATAAACTTGCAGATGGTTTGTGTTCTTTTAATTTTATTTGTAACATTTTCAGGGAATTTTTACTCACATTAAGGGACATCTCTTGTACTGAAGGGGCACTGGTAGTGTAGCGGTACGCTAGAACACACGTCACCAGCGGGAGGACTCTGGTTTGATTCCTTTTTCGGTGGAACTGCTGGCCGTTTTTCTTAAGCACCCATGAACCCACCTACCTAGCAGCGAGTAGGTAATGAATGTTGATATAAATGTACTGAGTGGGTCGTATTCTTGGTGAAGATAATAGACTTCCAGTACACCCGAACATTAAAAACCAAACTGCCTCACATGTCCTCAACCTCTTCACCAAACTCCTTCGAATGCTAGCTACACTATTGTGGAAAGGGTCTCCTGGTTTCAGCGAACAGAAATGAAGTGTTCTAGTATTACAGCGACTTACAAAAAACCGCACATTCTGCTTCTCCACCTCCTCCACCTCCTTACCGTATCAAAGACATTAGTGGAGATAACCTTCATTTCAATTAGTCTGTCAGGTCTCTCGTGTTCTTAAAAAATGAATCCAAAAACTACGAATATAAGAGACACCATCAACCAAAAGGCAAACTGCAAAATTTTTATACTACACGAACGACATGCATTGTAAAAAAAAAAAAAAAAAAGAAAAAAAAAAGAAAAGAAAGAAAGAAAAAAACGATATACTGCAACAGAAAAGTAAACGCTGCTTGTTCAACACGTTCCTTTCGCATGGAAATTTAGAATAATCACCACCACTACCATCGCCACAACCATGACCACCACCACCACCATCACCATCATCATCACAACCACCACCATCATCATTACCACAGCCATCACCACCACCACCATCACCATCATTACCACAGCCATCACCACCACCACCATCACCATCATTACCACAGCCATCACCACCACCACCATCACCATCATTACCACAGCCATCACCACCACCACCATCACCATCATTACCACAGCCATCACCATCACCATCATTACCACAGCCATCACCACCACCACCATCACCATCATCACCATCCTTAGCCTATTCTTATTATTTAAAGTGCTGTAAGTAAGATCCAGAAACAAGAAAAACACAAAACCAGGAGTACTGTGGTAGGACTGTCAAAGAAAACCGAACCATACATGTCTTCCGTTCCCTCAGATAACACACCAAAATGATAACATATAGATAAATGTAACTTGCTATAGCTAGATAGACAGATAGGTAGACATATAGATAGGCACATAGATATATTACCTTCTACTCACTAGTGCCATGACACCGATAATTCCTTTCTTACACCACTAAACAAGCTATTTTCGTTAGCTGTAGGAAGATATGTGAAATCTGAGGGTGGATATCATGACAGCTTCATTTATTAAAGTCTAGTCTTCGTTTACCAGAGTGGATTAAAAAAAAGAAGAAGAAGAAGAAGAAGAAGGTTAAGAAGGCAATAGAGAAATTAGGTAGAGTGGAGGAAAGGCACGGCATGAGAAAGAGGATGACGCATAAAATCTATCTATCTATATACCTAGGCTGCTTCCCCCAAGGAAAGGGAGGTAGCCGAGACAGGACGACACACTCCCCATTTACTCATCCATTCAAACACATTCATTCGCACCTTAGCCCCAAAGGGGAGAACGGACAGATCCTCACCGCACCACACCGCACAAGGGTCAACTGCGCAATGCAATCAGTGACATCCGCAGCAGGGCCCGACAGCAGAACTGGTTTACCCCTGCCACATCATAACAGACCCATCCCCTTACCCTCATAAAATGAAATAAAGAAATGGCTGAAGCATTAAGCGAATATGACAGAGCGAGAGAGAGAGAGAGAGAGAGAGCAAAAATAAAAATGTAAATGACCGCAGGCGGAAAATAGTCCCGATAGAAAAAACGAGTGCAAATCAGAATAAATGGGAAAAAAGGTGTAGCGACTGTGGAGGAAAATGTCTGCTTCAAGATCGTGAATAAGAAACCAGGGAGAAATGGCGAGGTCAGGGGAAAATGGAGAGAGAGAGAGAGAGAGAGAGAGAGAGAGAGAGAGAGAGAGAGAGAGAGCGGAAATGACTACAAGAGGAGAGAAGTACCGGTATGAAAAACGCTTGTAAATCAGAACGTGGAAAAAATAGAGTGTAGCAAGAATAAAAAGCTTTGACATATGACGGGATGAGAGGTAAATGATGAGAGAGAGAGAGAGAGAGAGAGAGAGAGAGAGAGAGAGAGAGAGAGAGAGAGAGGAAATTCGGAAAGAAAAATCTGAAAGAGGGAAAGATATCACAAAGAAAATAAAAATTCTGACAAACTGGTGCACTGTTCCCTGTTCTGTCAATCTTAACTTCCGAGTTCATGCTGTTTCTTTTATTGAGATATTTTTGTTTTAGCTACCCTCCCTCCCTCTCTCTCTCTCTCTCTCGCTATTGATCTCCATTTCTGTCCCTCTCTATCATCTATATGGTATCATCAATATCATTTATTAACTATTATGTCATCTGTCATCTGCCATCTATCATCTATCTAGCTCTATCTATCCATGTCTATCTACCTTGTCTATTTATCCATATGAGGGTGAAGAAAATTTAATAATAATGGAGAATCACAGGCAGATCTTTCAATACAAAAACATCAGAAAAACAGTAAGGAATAAGGATAACCCATTGATCCGAATTCTTGTCGATTAAGGAAGCTCCCAAACTCCTTTTTCCTAGGCGATTTAGTTATTGATATGGCTGGTTAATATCAATTTGTGTGTTATTTATAGTGCGTGTAGCAGTATAGAAATATATAAATGACTCGGACGAGGATACTAAGGAGTAATAAGCAAAATAAATCTCTTAGGAAGATTTGATAGGGAGCTTCCTAACCGACCAGAATACTGGGCCACTCTGATGCAAGCAGGGATTTGCCAAACTCTGGGTTCATGAGTTACTAGACAGTCTGAATCTTCACTTGTCGTCAGAGGGGTGGTAGGTGACATCCCTGACCCAGCCATTACTCATGAGGGTGTGACTAGAGAACTCACAGTGCAAAGTAACAGAAGCTTGTCACGCTAGCCAATTGAAACCGTGCCTTCAGATGATTCTTATAATACTAGTAGAGACTTTCTGAACTTGAAGGGTAATATATAGTCTCCATTAATCACCTTAGTACCAGGAATTTTTACAAAGCTGAACAAAATCGACTGGAAACAAGAGGAATGAAACATTAAGAACTCGAGCCCCGAGCTGTCAACGAAAGCATCGCTCAGTATGCCTCCGCCAAGTCTTGTGTATCGTCTCGGCCTACAAACAACCCATATGACCTTGACCGTTGACCCCTTGACTTTGCTGACCAAATCATTTCATCGTTTCTTCATATTGTATCACTGACGAAAGTTTGGACAAAATCCGCCGAGGAGGTCAGGAGATATCGCGCCCACTATGATAAACCAAGTCGACCCCATATGACCTTGACCTTTGACCCTTGACCAAGCTGACCATATCTCTTCATCATTTCCTCATACTTTATCACTGACAAAGGATTGATGGAAATCCGTCAATGGGTTCAGACGATATTGCTCCGACATTAGTGTTCCAGATGCATGTCCACTAGAGTAAACTAAGTTGACCCTATATGACGACCTTTGACCCTGTGACCTTGCTGACCTAATTATTGCATCGTCCCCTCATACTGTATCACTGACAAAAGTTTGGTTGAAATCCTTCTAGGGGTTCAGCAGATATCGCGCCCACACGGTTAAACAAAGTCGACCCCATATTACCTTGACCTTTGGCCCCATGACCTAGCTGACTTAATCAGTTTATCATCTCATACTGCATCACCTACAGAAGTTTAGTGGGTATCCGTCTTTGGGTTCAGGAGATATCGCGCCCAGAAAAGCGTTACGGACACACTCACGCACCCAAGCACGCACGGACGGACAGACGAATCACTTAATGCCTCCTCCACCATAGGTGGACGGAGACATAATGAAATACAAAAAGACATCATCGGAGCTAAGGGACTAAGAGCCATCAGATCCCCCAGTTTTGATACATTTCCTCTGCGGGAACTGAGAAAAGTACGTAACCAACTGGCCCTAATCTAACTTCTGTATTTACTAATCCTGTGGCTACTGTACAACTCGCATCAGACTAAATAGTAGCACATTTTCCCCCCATTCTATTAAAAGGAGGATGGTCATTATCATCGTAATTAACGTCCAGTTAGCTTTACAGTACATCTTCGGGAGGATTGTATTAGAAGGTATAGTGACATATGGAGGTGTAAGTTATGCAGGAGGACTACTGGGCCTTGGAAACAGGCTGTGAAACCTATGCTCAGAAGTGGGACGCATAAAAGATAAATAAATAAATAAATAAATAAGAGTGTACAGCATTTTGATGAAAATAATTTACTACATTATTTCATAGGCATTATCACGCAAATTATGATTCATTTAGCTTTACATCTTTGGTAGGGGTGATATTAGAAGGTAAAGTTTCATTTAAGACTGCTGAACATTTAAAATAAAATAATCTACTTCATGATTCACAACATGACACTCTGGCTGCGATCATATCTGACTAGTTTTTCTCATACTGCTTGTTCTCTAAACCTGATCAGTGTCGGGCATTTGGCACTCTTTATCTAGACCTCAGAAACGAAATTGATAATGTGCTTAATCGTAGGCAGGTTGGAAAATCTCGGGCACCGGGAAATTAGGGAGACAGGCTATATGAAGTGAGAACTTGCTGACCCACCAAAACCAGATTAGTCATTGGGGGGATGGGGAAAACTGTGGCTGGGTATCTGATACTGTTTATGCTAAGTTCCCAAGCAGAAAGTCCGGTATTTTTCTCTTATTTATACTAGTGATATAAATATGAACATTATCAAGCACACACCTCGTAGTCCGTTATTGTTTACTGTTTACATCAGTGTCATGTGAGCATTATCACCCGAATTATGAACGTTGCGGACGACCCAGAGCAAGGAAGTAACGTTTCGTTACTTGAAAAGACAAAACCTTGTATGGAATTGGTTAAGATAGGTAGGTATCTGAATGATGAAAATATTGCTCAAACTGGACCAGTGCAATGTGATGCACACTGGTCCTAATAATCCGAGAATCAATTAATCTGTGTCAAGCACAATAAGCATTTTTAACTTGGAAAGAGACCAAGTGCACTAATAAACACTGACTTCAAGTTCTCTAACTGTAACAGTAATATAAAGGAAAATGCACAGAGCTTGTTTTCTTGGATATAGAAAGAATTGCTTGAGGTAGAGAACCAGAGATAGTTCTTTCGCTGTACACTTGTTTATATTTTGAATGTTATTTTATTGTCTGAACAGCCGCGTCTGGAGTATATGTGCCGTCTATATTATTACTCCTGAAAATGGACATCACGAGACTTGATGGAATCCAGACAGGAGTTACTAAAACAATCCCTTCCATCTAGCACATGGTATGCTTAGAAATGCTGCAGGCACTTTCTTCGTTTTCACTAGGCGTCTGCTTCTACGGCTAACTTAGGTTTTGAAAATCTGTCATGGACGTAAAAACATCGACCACCAGCACGGCTTATTACTAACATAGTGAGAAACGAGTGAAAGCTTAAACTGAATTGATTCTCCTTGATAAATTAGAGGTACTCCAGATGAAGGATCTGCAATACATGGAATTGCCAACTAGCAGAGGTAAGTAAGAGTTTCTCCACAAACTAGGCCAGAGCACAGTCAGACAAAGTTTTGTTAGGCCAACAGTAATTTAATGGTTGATTAAATGCTTCTCCCTTTCCTGTAAAATTTTCTGGAGCCGCTACATTTCCAGTTCAGCTACAGTAGGTGTACAGTTGTCCACCTACCAACCTAGGACTGCATCAATATGTAGCAGAGGTTTAACATTTGGTACACTTGACACCCTTAGTATACTGACATATTTGATGGTGGCACTGACATGAATGAACGTACATGACAAATACCAGTTGCAATAACCAACTGATGCATGAATGTCAGTAATAGTAGCTAAACCTTCGCTCCACACAAACACCGACCCAGGTTCATGTGTGGCCAACTGTACATCTTCCGTGTCTGTATCGAGGGTGGGAGAAGTGGGTGAGGAGGAACCTTAATTTTTGCTACACAGTTAAACACTATAAGAATAGAAACGTATAGCACAACTTTGGCCATGATTCACAGCAGCCCTATCGCTGGTACATTCTTTGTATGAGTCACTAGGCCTTATTAGATAATACTTGTCCCTGTAACTCTCTCTCTCTCTCTCTCTCTCTCTCTCTCTCTCTCTCTCTCTCTCTCTCTCTCTCTCTCTCTCTCTCTCTCTCTCTCTCTCTCTCTCTCTCTCTCTCTCTCTCTCTCTCTCTCTCTCTCTCTCTCTCTCTCTCTCTCCCTTGTACATATATCAACCTTATTTTCTTATATATGTCCACTTCTCTCTCACTCTCTCACAGCAGCCCTATCCCTGGTACATTCTTTGTATGAGTCACTAGGCCTTATTAGATAATACTTGTCCCTGTAACTCTCTCTCTCTCTCTCTCTCTCTCTCTCTCTTTCCCTTGTACATATATCAACCTTATTTTCTTATATATGTCCACTTCTCTCTCTCTCTCTCTCTCTCTCTCTCTCTCTCTCTCTCTCTCTCTCTCTCTCTCTCTCTCGTTTCTGTTTTCCGAGCAATCAAAAATGTAATAGATTTTGCACCACAAGGGGGACGAAGCCAAACACTTCAGTCTCACCAGAGCTCAGAGTCCGTCTCTTCGTTCAGCTCTTATTTTCAAAAGCAGAGAGAGAGAGTTTCCACCCATTCGATATGATAATACCTTTAAGTGATTCTATAATGAGAGAGAAGCCAAATGGATTTCGGCGGTCTAGGAAACCACTTAACCCCTTCACATCCATGACTCTCTCTCTCTCTCTCTCTCTCTCTCTCTCTCTCTCTCTCTCTCTCTCCCAGGCCACCAGCTGGTAGTTCTCAATTTAGGAAGGTCCTCTGATAATAAAGGAGTCACCTAAGGTTTTATCCAACCCATCCAATTCGAAATTTGTCATAAGGTGAAGAGAATCTTGGGATGGTAATAAGAGTAACATGTAACAGGCGTCCACACTGAGAGTGTGCAATGTGTTCAAGCGAGCGAGAGAGCAAGTCAGGCAGTGCTGAATATTGTCTCATGTGGCTCATCATCTTCCTCTGATTTCCTGACCTGAAAATACTAAAAAGAACTTATTAGATTACACCAAAAATATTTCCTCACACCTCCTAAAACCAATACTCCTCTTGTGTTAAGTTTAGGTCTAGGGCCAAACAGAAGATATTTGTTTTGAAAAGGCAAAATCTGGTTGCTCTCAGTAATCTTCGGAAAATACTGCTGCGCTACTCACGCAACCTTAGACCGTTACTTCTTGCGCAGCCGGCTGTTACGCTGGTCTGCCTTATAAAAAAATCGTTTCCTCGATTTACGGAAAAACTATTGGGAAGTACGGGTTGACTATGAAATGAAAATAATTGAGGATTTTTATTCGATTTCCAAATTGGTGTCTATCTTTCTTGTAGCTTCAAAATTGGCTGAGATATCCAAAAAAGTTCGCTGCTGTGCAACAGAGTTTTCCTCCCGACCCCTGCCCCCGTTTCTTGCTGATGCGATAAATCTTTCGCTCGGGTACATAATGTCGGAGATCCAAACTGTGACTAAATTTGTTCTCGCTCGCTTCGCTCGCTCGAACAGTTATTTAAATCAAGGCATCGGACTGTGTAGGTATGTGCATTATTTATACCCCTTTCACACTGTGTTGGCCTATAAATGTCTATCCATCTTGTATTCCTAATTCTAGCAAAGTATTAACACCATAATATGCTGTGAGTCACGAAGAAGTTCTATGGGAAGGATGTAGAATGGGAACCTAGTCTTTTTCTGTCCCTAAGCTACGGGAAATGAGCTGCAATAGGTTGACAATCTGGGTATAGTTTAAGCAAAAGAACTAGAGTAACCATATAGTCAACAACAGGTAGCCTTGTGGTTTAGTGGGGTAAAGGCTCTGCATGTGGATGTGAGGCAAAAATTAAATAAATAAATAAATCTTAATTGTTATTGGTGTTTGTTGCCCAAATAATGCCACTTTGGGATAGGTAACTTCTCACTCTTGCCTTAAGTTTTAAATTGTGTAGCCTAGCCTCTGTACCCAACACTTCTCAAGAGGCAATAAAATGATGATGAAGCAAGAGGCTGGAGGAAAGAGGGAAAGTACACGATAGTAATTTGGGAGTTAAGAATGAAAATAGGTGTAGGGAATGAGAGGAAGAGCAGGAGTAAAAAATGAATATGGGTGTAGGGAATGGAAGGAAGAGCAGATGATGACCAAGTCCGAGATGGAATATATACATTAGACTTCGCAGGTATTAAAGAGGACACTGTAAAGAATATATACTGGTAAAGTTGTGAGATGTGATTCAAAGCGTTAAGAAAAATACAGAGATGACTTGGCCATGTGATGAGGATGGAAAATGAGAGACTGACCTGAAGAGGTGGAGGGAAAGAGGTTGAAGGGGATGCTGTGGATGGGATGGAGGGATGGAGCAGAGAAATGTATACGAGTATACGAGAATGGACAGAGGGTTAGCTGGAAGGAGGAATGAGAAATGGTAAAAGACAAGGCTACATGTAGACAGTTTGTTTGTGGTCACTCCTTACGGGATTAAGGAGTCTGGATAGAGATAGACTGACTGACTGACTGATTGACTGATGGATAGATAGAAAAGTGTGAGGTGAATGGGACTACAAGGAGAGGTAAACCTGGAAACTGGTGGATTACAGGTCTATAAATATAATCAGAAGTAAGTTATCGTTGGTTTGGTCATGTGGGATTAGGATATAAATAAATGTACAGAATGGAAGAAGTCGAAATAAATAATAACCAAAATTCTTTATAGACTTAGAAACTACTGAGTGTATACATGTTAGCCTATCCATGTGAAGCTCATACAAAGAACTGAAAGGAATTAGTGTCTATTATAAAGCATTAAAATGAATGGAAGGAAAAGAGGTTGATCAAGAACGACTTAGAATATTGACTAAACAACTGAATAGAGAGAGAGAGAGAGAGAGAGAGAGAGAGAGAGAGAGAGAGAGAGAGAGAGACTTAGGGACTCTCATTACCAGGCAAGATGTCGGGAGGGAGTGGAGGGGGGTAGTTCCTGGGAGGCATATTGGAGGAAAACATATGAAGAAAACATCTCGTTCTTTATCACGGACTTCTTTCTCCTCTCAGTCACACAAGATACACTTCCAGATACAGTTGGCTTTCCCTGTACATGATTAAGCTTTCAAAATCAATTTCTTTTTCTGGTGAGAATTTACTACAAACTTTTCGTACCATGGTGGAAAACACACGACGTAATGAAGGGATCACCTACTGGGATCGTGGTTCCGTTCATCACGCTTTCATGATTATTTTTATACGCATTCTCCATAAATTGCTTCAACAGGTACTCACTGGTCTGCATTATGGATGTATACTGTTGCCATCTCACAACGAACCTTGCATACTGTAAGGAAAAGAATGTTGCACCTGTTAATAATGCGGAGGCGGTGGCTGAATCGGTAGAGAGGCGGCTTGCAGTCCTAATGGACCCAGGATCGAATCCCGGCTGGGGCAGGGAACAGTTTAAGGATTTGAATTTCCTAAAAAGCAGACTTTCCTGATCTACCAGATGACCCGCCGACATGTCATAAAAGTACCCCTGCTAATGCCAGTACACCAGTCCTGTATGAGACAGCCCTAGCATGTATTCTGTATGGACGGTGGGTGTTAGCGCCGAAGTGGTGACATGTGGAGGTGTAGGAGGACTACTGGGCCTTGGGATAGGCCACTGCCCCCAAGAAATAGGCCCTGAGCCTTTGCCTAGAGTCGGACACGTAAAAAAAAATAAATAAATAAAAAATAAAACTTGAAACCGTGAGCCAATCTGATCATGGCCTAAGCAATTGAGATAAATATTTACCTTCATTTCAGTCATATCCTCATGTTGTGGAAGGTCTGCTGAGAGGTGAGGACGACATTCTTCTATAGCAAAGAGATAAAACTGTCAGACTACACCTAGGGATCTTAATCTAACCGTAAAATGATAGGAGACTGACTAGATGAGTGCGTGTTAGTGAGACAGAGGGAGAGAGAAGGAGGGGGACACCAAGGATGAGATGGAGGACTGGAGTGGAGAGATATATGAAAAAAGAGAGTGTAAGTTGCCATGTGAAGAGGATAGAGAATAAGAGACTAGTCTGACTAGAAGGATGTATGTCAATGAGGTAGATGGGGAGACAATGAAAGGGAGACCAAGAATGAGATGGAAGAATGGAATGGATAGATATATGAGAGAGGGGAGTGTGAGTTTCCATGTGGAGAGGATGGAGAGTGAGCGACTGTCTAGAAAAGTGCATGTGAGTGAGGCGGAGAGGGAGAGAAGGAGGGGGCGACCAAGATGAGATGGTGGAATGGAGAGATACATGAGAGAAGAGGGTGTAAGTTGGAGGGAGGGCAGTCCAACTACTGAGGGTAGGGAGGCGTTGGGGCGATTTGTTTGCGGCCACTGTTTACGGGATTAAGGCGTCTGGCAATAGATAAATAGATCAAAAGTGGTATAACTAACCAAAATATACTGAGATCGATATATGCCTACACATTATTCATTTCCTCTCGTTTTCAAAGATCGGCAGAATGGTGACGGCAACTGTACCTTTTTCAACTCTAATTCGGACTAAAATTGTCATCGCTGCATCTTGAGTACTGTGTTATAACAAGGGATTAGCAATGGAATATGATGTTAGTCAGGAAGAAGTGCTATGGTGAGTATGTAAAGCCATAGCAGTCTTATTCTGCCATACTGAGCTGCGTACGAAGAGGATAAAAATCTGGGCCAAGTTATTTTGAAAGTACTATAATATTCCATAGGAGAATATGATACTAGTCACGAGGAAGTGCTATGGAAAGGATGTAGAGAAATAGTACTGTCTTATTCTACCTCTGAGCTACGTAAAATAAGTCCACCCAAAAAAAGGACAAAAATCTGGGCCAGGTTAATGTGAAAGGATTATAGTACTCCATACATAAGACTCTCATAATCATATTCGTTCGTAACACCTCTTTCTAAGCGATTTATTTCCATACTGCAACAAAATATCCTCTAATGGTCTATTCCTCTTTGCAGTATCAACATGGATTGCAATAGTAATACATTGAAGATTGATAAGTTCCAACAGATAAAATAAATCGCTTAGGAATGGGTCATTAAAGTGAAACACGTAAAATAAATTGCTTAGTAAGAGATCATTAAGGTGCAACAGGTAAAATAAATCGCTTATGAAAGGATCATTGAGGTGCAACAGGTAAAATAAATCGCTTAAGAAGGGGTCATTCATGTGCGACAGGTAAAATAAATCCCTTAGTAAGAGTCCATTAAGTTGCAACAGGTAAAATTAATTACTTCAGAAATCATTAAGATGCAACAGGTAAAATAATAATCTAACAAACTTAACCAAATTTAGAAGCGATGTGATTGTGGGTGGCTTTCTAAGTGGCTCTAGAGATTTCGTAACACCTCTTCTTTTGCTATTTATTCTATACATTGCGTCTAACTATCCTTTTGAATGTTACTGGTACAAACTATGTCCACATTGTAAGGATCTAAATAATGTACAGGGGTGTTGAAGCATAACAGGCATGACAAGAATACAGTACCCTGACAGCGCATACCTCCACCAGCGCCTATACCAGACAACTATCACCACCATTGTTTATTGAACTCTTCCTTCACCCATGACCCATATATCCACAAAATTTCATTAAAATCCATCCATAACTTTTTAAGATATCTTGTGGACAAACAAACAAACGGGGATGAAAACAACCTCCAGTTTTGTCAGCGGAGGTAATAAATCGGTCGGGAAAGGCAGTTACGAGGCCTTCTGTGCCACGTGGAATGCCGAGCTGTGGCCTAAAATTTATACCAGCATCTATTCCCAGCATCCATGTCTTGTCTCATGAACCTAACCTAACCATGAACCAAGGTAACTTTGAGACTAAAATTTCCGTATTATTTCCAGTTATGGAAGACCTGCCAGAGGAGGTGGGAATATTCTCCTATGACACGAATATTTGCCTCCCTGTTATTTCCTCAAGTTATGGAAGGTAGGTGTGGTGGCAATGTTCTTACACGACACGAATATTTCCCTCAATGTTCGTTATTTCCTTAGGTTATGGAAAGTATGGAGGTGGTGGCAATATTTCTCCATGACACGAATATTTATTTCCATAGTTTTTTTTTTTTTTTTTTTTTTTTCCGGCCTATCAACCATTGGGGCCGAAGCCCCTGGTTATTAAGGCCATGTATATATATATATATATATATATATATATATATATATAAATATAAATATATATATATATATATATAAAAATATATATATACACACACACACACACACACACACACACACACACTTCCATGCATACATACAGACACATTTTCATGCAAACGTACATATATATATATATATATATATATATATATATATATATATATATATATATATATATATATATATATATATAATTTTAATCTTATTTATTTATTTTTTTGTATTTTTATTTTTTTATTTTTTTCTTGGTTTTATATTTTTTATACCTTATAATATAAAGACAAACTAATCTAAAGACCCTAAAACTAATCACCTAACAGACAAATCGCTAACCTATACTAAATCCTACAGAGACAAATAACTAGACCTACACTAATGGTAAAAATACCTCGACTAACAGAACACCATCGACTGCAGATATGTAATGCCTTTCTACATGACATACCTGCACTCATCACCTGGTGACTGTCATTCGAGGCACAACCTAATGTAGGGGACATCAATATATGAAAGGGAACCAGACGAGTCAGGAACATTTCCATATACGTCAGCTGTCGTCCCTAATTAGAACAACTTAAGCAAGATAATATAATGTATTTACATAATTTGTACAAAAAGTGAAGAACCTCGCCCAGCAGACCACCATCGACTGCAAGTGCCCAATACCTTCCTATATTGCACACTTGCACTCATCAGCTGGTGACTGTCAGGCGAGGAACTTGGCTTAATTAGGGGACATCTATATTAGAAATAGATCGGTGGGAGGAGGAACTATTTAAAATATGTCAACTGTCAACCCTAATTAATATTACAATATATACATATTTACTGTTCATAAAAACCATAACCACGCAGTAAAAAAGTCACATCACTCTGATCAGTCCGGTCTCTCTCAAGAAAGCCATCAATTTATCAGTCATAACAATGTCCCCATCACCCAGGATGGTGGAAAGGGTGAAGGGGACGTCTACTGCGCTGCAGTAATTTATAAGTGAAGCACGTTCACGAATAAATCGCCGACAGCGCAGGATGATATGACTAATAGATAACACCGCATTACAGAAGTCACAGTGCGGTGGGAAGCGTCTTTCCATATATGGTTTTATGTGGGTTAAAATGGTGGCATTAAGCCGTAACCGTGCCAACACTTTTTCTTCTAGGCGACTGGGACGGTTGGCAGTGTCCCAGTCGCCCAGGTACGGCTTACAAGTCGGAATATTTAGTCCGGTCCACTGACCTTGCCACAGAAGATTTATTGATTTCTTTCCGAGAGATAGACTCGACCGTAGATCACGAGGAACGTCCCAAGTCTCCTCGAGCTCCACAGCCGACTTTGCAAGTAAGTCAGCCTGCTCATTGCCGTAGATACGACAATGACCAGGCACCCAGATCAGCGTGAATGACTTGTTGCATGAATGCAACTTATTAACGATGCGGCCCTGGATCTCATGAGAGTTCGTAGTGCAAGA
The DNA here is from genome assembly GCF_032717465.1 of Coenobita brevimanus. NCBI lineage: Eukaryota > Metazoa > Arthropoda > Malacostraca > Decapoda > Coenobitidae > Coenobita > Coenobita brevimanus. Next base: position 5,034,197 of record NC_136955.1, on the reverse strand, counting down.
TGCAATTGCCAGAGGGGCTGATTTTGAATCTGAAAATATGACAAATGAGTCATGCCTAGAATTGAGAGCATAGTCTATGGCTTTGTCAATAGCAAAAAGTTCTGAAGTAAACACAGATGTATGAGTCGGCAACCGATACCTGAGGGCACATTCAGTCGACCACACACTTGCACCCACACATTCACTCAACTTGGAGCCGTCGGTGTACAATTAATGGGACCCCAAGTGACGAAGAATGATGTTACGAAACAAGTGGTGGACCTCCGCCTCCGGCGCCTTGGCCTTTGGTGCTGGGAGCCATGATACATCCACTGTAAAGCTGGGTGGCTCCCAAGGCGCTATATTTTTAAGCACCAACTTGTCACAGTCACTGGGGTCCACATCAAGCTCCTGAGTCAGTAAGTGGAGGCGAGCGGCATGTGGCCGACGCACCCCCCGCAGAAGGTGGTGGTATTGACGCAGGGGGGTACAGGCCACATTGCCAATATTACTCTTCCTTAGCGTCCATATACCGTAGGACAAGGCCAGGTGGTCACGGCGAATACGGAGGGGAGGCACATTCGCCTCCACTTCCATACGAGCCACACGGGTACACCGGACGGCTCCAAGACACATTCGCAAGCATTTATTCTGTAACACATCCAATCCTTTCAGAGTGGCATCGGATGCCGAGCCATACACCTGTGCGCCATAGTCTAGCTTCGATCGAATAAGGGACTTATACACCATTAATAAAGATTTCCTGTCGGCACCCCAGGTAGTACCCGCTAGGTACTTGAGGACATTTAACGGTTTATCACAACGAGCAAGCAAAGTATTAACGTGAAGTTTAAAATTCATTCTACGATCAAAATGTAATCCTAAAAATTTTACAGAATTTTGAAAAGGTACCGCCTGATGATCCAGAGTTAAGCACAAATTAGGTACGTTACGATTAGTGAAAACTATAGCGGCACACTTACGGACTGAAAACTTAAATCCCCACTGCAAGGCCCATTGGTGGACGGAGTCAAGGGCTGCTTGAATCTGCCCAGCCGAAAATTGTGCATTACGGGAAGAGTGCCATATTGCACAATCGTCAGCGTAGAGCGAGTATTTAAGATTCCTCGGGATGGGAGCTGATGACAGAATATCATTGATCATAATACTAAATAAAGTAGGACTAAGCACACTTCCCTGTGGCACCCCGTTTTCCTGGATAAATACTGTATATCCGATGTTACGTTACGGGGCAATTTGACAGAGAAAGTTCTGTCCCTTAAGAAATTTGAAATAAAAACAGGCAAATTTCCTCTTAAACCATAAGCATAGAGCATCATTAGTATACCGTGTCGCCAGGTCATGTCATAGGCTTTATGGATGTCCAAGAACACCCCTATCATGAATTCTTTATTGGCAAATGCCTCTGCAATACAATGCTCCAAATTCATTAAATGATCTAGTGAACTTCTGTATTTACGGAAGCCACATTGTTGATCATTTAACAAATTCTTCGACTCTAAAACAAAAAGAAGCCTATTGTTAACCATACGTTCCATGACCTTACATAGACAAGAAGTCAACACAATAGGACGAAATGAAGTGGGATTCATAAGACGACCAGCCTCTTTGGGTATCGGTATGACGTGCGCCAAGTGCCATGAGTTTGGGAACGTTCGAGACGCCCACATCTCATTGTACAATGCTAACATCTTAATCAGGTTGTCCTGATTAAGATGCTGGATCATACCGTACGTGATGGTGTCTGGTCCAGGGCTGGTGTCTTTACAACATTTAAGGGCAAGGAGCAGTTCATCTAGCGTAAACTCTTGGTTGTACGGGGAGTCTACGTCTTCTGTGGCAAAGTCTAATATCTGTAGCTCAGCCGTGCGTTTATGATGTTGGAAACGCGGGTCATAATTGGCTGAGCTACTTACATGAGAAAAACTCCTGGCGAGGATGTTAGCAACGTCCACGGGGTCGTCATAGGTGGTGTTATTCACCTGCAAGGTTGTGACAGGGAAGTATGGCCGTTTATTATTTAATAATCTTATAGGGGACCAGACTTTATGTAATGGTGTTGTACGAGTCACCGTGGACACAAAGGACCGCCAGGAGTCACGTTTAGCCCTTCTTATTATTCTCCTTGCCTCAGCCCGTGCCTGTTTGTATGCAATAAAATTTTCCTCAGTGGGCTGACTATCAAAAATCCTGTATCTCCTATTGCGTTTTCTTAATGCTTGTCGGCAATCCGGCGTCCACCAATGTGCTCTATGCTTCGCATGAACTATAGAAATCTTGGGAATAGCAGCCTCAGCTGCGTGTAATATGGATTGGGTTATATTTTCGACCTTAACATCTATGGTCTCCCCAGATATATCTAAATTGGCGATCCTTGAGAAGGATCCCCAATCTGCTTTCTTATAGTTAAATTTTGGAGGTGGAGGGTCCGAAATGATGTCGCGTGTATAAGAAAGACAGATGGGTAAATGATCACTTCCCAAGGAGTCGTCATAAGGGTCCCATGAGAGATCTTGATGTATACCAGGGGAGGCCAAAGATAAGTCAATGGCCGAAAAGTTACCAGTACGATCATCTACACGAGTTGCTCTACCATCGTTCAGAAGACAGAGGTTGGACTGTAGTATTAGGTCGGCTACTTGCTCCCCACGACCATCAATCCTCAAGCTATCCCATTGATAGTGATGGGCGTTAAAATCGCCCAACACTAACTTATTTCCAGGCAGATGTTCCACTAGTGAATTTAAAGCATCACTATCAATGGGGCCATGTGGAGGACAGTACAGAGAGCAAATAGACAGATACGTGTTATTAAATTTTACTCTGCACGCGACAGCTTCCAGAGTAGAGTTTAGAATCACTTCCGTTTGTGGGTGTGATTTGTGTGTGTAAATGGCAACTCCGTGTCCTTCATATCTTCTATACGAGTGGTAGTGTTTGAACTGTGGAGGATCAGGACGATCCTCCAGGCGCGTCTCCTGTAAACAAACAACGTCTGGCCTGTGTATAGAAAACAAGATTGCTATATTTTGTAACTTATTCCCAATACCTCTACAATTCCACTGTAATAGGGTGAATGCGGCGGTTTAAGATTTTCGTTGGGGGCCAGTGTGCTTCGTCTTTTTTTGTCGCTCGCCAGAAGGCGAGCGACTACCGGGGGACCTATCCCTGTGCTTGTTCATGGAAACCTCCATATTATCGTCAATTACGAGGTTCCCAGACTCCCCCGAGGAAGAGCTAACCTTCCTCTCCCTCGCTGGAGTGGGAACTGGAAGAACGTGAGGACGAGACTGTTTTGTGAGGGCGGTCAGATTAATCTTATCAGACTTGTCGGGCTTCGATTTTTGCCGCACCGACTGCGAAGGAGCAGCGGCAGCCTGAGAGTAAGAAGTGGCGACAGGGATGTCTGTAAGAGAGTTGGTACGTACAGGGGGTCTAGACTTAGAGGTAGGGCATGTGGCATGTGGAGCGAAGGTAAGGTCAGTCTGTGTCCCCACAGTGCACATCACGGGACGGGACGCAACCGCCGATGCATAGGAGACATTAGGCTTGGGAGTTGCATGCAACTCCTTCACCTTCTTCCTAGCATCGTAAAAGGATATGCCCTCAGTCGCTTTCACTGTGCAGACCTCTTTCTCCTCCTTCCACTTGGGACAAACCCTCGAGGAAGTGGAGTGAGCATCCTTACAGTGAAAGCAGCACTCAGTCTCGGATGTACAGTTGTCAGCAGAGTGACCTACAGCCGCACACTTGCCACACACGATGTTGGAAGCCCGACAAGCCTTTTCATGATGTCCATAGAGCTGACATTTTGAACAACGAAGGGGATTCGGGATGTACGGTCTTACATTTACAATTTCATATCCTACTTTGACATTTGTAGGTAGCAAAACTTTGCCAAAAGTGAGGATAACTGTGGCTGTCTTCGTCCTTACACCTTCCTGATAACGAGTGATGAATTTGGCATCAATTACATCCTGATGAGCAAGTTCCTGTATGATTTCTTCCTCACTCATCACCATGAGATCCCTGCAAGTGATAACACCCTTGCAGGAATTCATGGATGTTGGGATCTTGGCCTCGATATCATGACAGTGAAACTTACGCAGCTTTAGCAAGTCTTTAACTTGTGAGGAGTTGAACGTCTTAACCAGGAGGTCTCCATTTCCAAGTTTTTTTACTTGTTCCACCTCTCCCGCACAGTGGTCAATCACCTTTTTGACAATGAAGGGATTGAGTCTGGACAGGGGAGTAGAACCTAGATCATGAAGAGTTACAAAGGTCGCGTTATTGACAGGGATGTCAAGCGGGGAACGAGCCTGGCGTCCGTCAGTCTGGGGCCGGTCAGTCACGGTAGGGATGTCGTCAGGACTACCTCCCCCCCTGAAGGGGGGGGGGAGGCAGTTGTGGCGTCCGCCATAGTTACTACTTCCCCCGTGAGGGGGAAGTGGAAAGAAAGAGAAAAACAACCAAGGGAGAATTTGCCCGGGGAAAAAACACCTAGTCTGAGATTACCCTCTCAAACCACTCTCGGGAGGACGCGCCTGTGTGTTACTCACACCCCAGAGCGATCAGTGGGGGTACACTCCAGAGGTGAGTAAGCAAAGGCAATCTCAGTAATTAGATATAGACACCTACTATATCTACTAAGGCCAGGGAGGAAAGTGAGGTCTAGCTAACCTAACTTTATTGAAAAACGCCTTAGTGGCGGAGAAAACAAAGCTAAAGCCGGTGAGGCAACCCTGCAGCTAGACGAGAGCTCAGAAACACGTCTTCACTCTTCGCAACCATCCATGAAAGCCCATTTCCATAGCAATAAATATCATCTTTTATGGAAGACCCCTGAAGAGGCAGCGGTAATGTGGTTCCAGGCTTTCGACATCCTAAAAGAAGTTCGACTACTGCTCTCATTTTTCCAGATTCAAGGAAAGAGTAATACTTTTGTCTTCTGGATTAGTACCTGGCATAAAACAATAATATTATGTGTTCCCAGCACTGAAAGATGATGTGGGAGTTGGTGTATGTTCAGTTATTTGGGTCCTTGTGAGTTAAAAGTTTGCCTTATTTCATAGTAATAATAATAATAATAATAATAATAATAACAATAATAGTAACAACAATAATAATAGTAAACCTTCAAAATCAGTACTGGACATTTATACAAAAATGATGTTCCTTGTCATATTTAGAAAGTATCCTGAGTTGGAATGAGTACTGGCCCTTTAGATGTTAGGGTAAAAGTTTTATTTTACTGTGCACTTACCACAGATTAGAGATAATGTCCACCTACCCACACAGGGAAAATTTTTGGTTGTATCTAGGCTGTCTATCCACCCCTCCCCATCTCTCTCTCTCTCTCTCTCTCTCTCTCTCTCTCTCTCTCTCTCTCTCTCTCTCTCTCTCTCTCTCTCTCCCTCCGTGGCGTAGCATACTAGTACCGATCGTTCTCTCCACGCCACACCACCCTTCCGTCAACGTAATACTTATAAGCGTCTCTTCCATGCAAAGGGTTAAACCATGGTGTTCTCCAAGCCTCTGACCAACGGAGATATCTCCCAACCGAGCAAATGCATCTAGTAAAAGCCAGATATCCTTAGCTGACGTTCGGTTACCCGCTTTACTTCGAAGACATATGTTCGTAGGATATCTTTGCTATTAAGAGTTGAATTAGCCGGCTTAAGAGAGCACCATGACAGTGAAGGAGTTTACATTTAACCAATCTAGTTTGATCTGTCTCCTGATGAAGCAGTTTGGCTGAAAAAAAAAAAAAAAAAAAGCACCATCGGAATGAGGGGGGTGAATTTAGATATATTTTACACCCTTGACAGTGAGATTTCTGCTAGTTCAACAACAGCATCGAGAGAAGAATACCAATGGGAATAAGAGGTTTTGATATGGAAGATAACATTCTAAACGAACATATATTTTATCAGTGTCAGAACAGACGGGATTATAATCAGTGTGTCCTTCCAGTTGTAAAATTATGGGTAGGAAACGCGGAATCTAATAAAATATTTAGAATGAAAAACTACCAGTGCTCAGGAAGTAATAGAAAAAAGTTATGTTCTGTGTAACGTGAAGAAATAAAAAGAGCTTTATTGGATAAAAGTACAAACAAATTTAGAGGATATAATGATTACAAAGAAAGCATGAACAGAGGTTACGTACATAGTAGAACAAATGAACCTCAGAGAACACAGGCCTGGGCTGTCGACGCAAAGTGTTCCTCGGTATTCCACTGCCAAGCCTTGCGCACGAATTCGCCACACAACCTCCATGACAGGGTTATTTATGGGTTGAAATATGACTGAACTTAAACTACGTCGACCTTATATGACCTTGACCTTTGACCCCTTGACCTTGCTGACCTAATAAGTTCATCGTCCTATCATACTGTATCACTGACATAAGTTTGGTCAAAATCCGTCTTGGCATTCAGGAGATATCACGCCCATATCCATATGACCTTGACCATTGACCCCCTGACCTTGCTGACCTAATCAGTTCATCTTCCCTTCATTATTTTTTTTTTTTTTTAATAACAGAACGGAGGAAGGAAAAACAAATGGGGAAAAAAAAATAATCCATACACCAGATTACTGGTGTCCTCTATTCATAAAATATCTGTAACAGTTAGACTTGAACAGTTGTGGGTTGAAATTTGGAGGAAAACAACTCTGGGGAAGCGAGTTCCAGAGAGATGCAGTTCGGGGAATGAAAGAATTCTGATAGGCAGAAGTTCTGCAATATGGTTGAGTGACATTCCAGTCATGAGCGCTACCAGATGCCCGTGTAGCACGAGGGAAGGCATAGAGAGGTGGCACCATGGACGCAACTTTGTCTGAGCATTTGCCAAAAAAATATCTGTAAAATAATGCAAGGGAGGCAACATTCCTTCTTACTTGCAGGGGAGGTAGTTTATATGTAATGGCAGGGTTGTTAATGATTCTAACAGCTTTATTCTGAATTTTGTCTAGTTGTCTTAATGCAACCTCTCCACAACCATTCCACAAGGGTGAGCAATATTCAAGCTGAGAGCGCACATGACTCTTATAAATTATAGCTAACTGCTCATCGGCGAAGAAGTTACGGAAGTTTCTTTGAGGCGGTTTTAGCAAGTGATCTGACATGAGAGGTCCAGCTGAGGGCACTGTTAAGTGAGACACCAAGAATTTCAATACTTTTGGAGATGGGAATATTAGTAGCACCGAAGGTAATGTACGAATCTGGCAATATCTGTCTATTAGTAAACTGTGTATATTTAGTTTTACTAGCATTAAAAGAGACAAGGTTGTTTTGTCCCCATTCACTGATTGTAGCTAGATCTTGATTTATGGAGATGGCTGTACTGAGTTGAGAGGCAGAGATATTAGACTTTGTAAATGGATGTCTGAGTGTGAATGAACTATGTAGTGTTGAGTCATCTGCATATGAGTGAACGGGATTGTGAGTGACAGATAAGAGATCATTAATATGAACCAGAAATAGGGTTGGCGCCAGAACTGATCCCTGCGGCACGCCGGCGTTAATTGAGTGGAAATTCGAATATACATCATCTACTTTTACTCTTATTTTCCTGTCACTAAGATAAGAAGAAATCAAAGGAACAAAAGACGTAAGTCCATAGCAAGGGAGTTTGGACAGCAGGGAACGGTGCCATACTCTGTCAAAAGCTTTAGAGATATCGAAAGCTACTGCATGAGTTTCACCAAAAAGATCAATTGATTGATGGATGGTATGAGTTAAGAGGTTGGGTATGTCAATGGTGGATCTTTCGTGGCGAAAACCGTATTGTCTATCACTAATTAAGTTGTTGGTTTCAAGATGTTTAACAATATGCTTATTAATTAAAGTTTCAAATACCTTACCAAGAGAAGATGTGACAGCTATTGGTCTGTAATTGGAGGGGTCAGACAAACTTCCTTTCTTCGGAACTGGGTGGATATTGGCTTCTTTCCATGAATTTGGGAATAAAGAAGTACCTATGCATAGTCTGAATAATTTGGCTAGGACAGAGGCAAGTTCAGGGGAACACTTTTTCAAAACAATTGGCGGAATTCCATCTGGGCCTGGAGCTTTGTTGGTAGGTAAATTGTCTAGGATGGATTTTACGAATCTTGTCTGTATTTTAAGTGGGGCAATTTCGGGAGAATCAAGTTCCAGCACTGAGACATTCTGGCTGGTATCATCTATGGTAGAGTTTCTTGCAAAGGTACTAGCAAAGATATCTGCTTTCCCACGTGGGTCATTTGTAATATTGCCATCTGAAGATTTTAGTGGTATCACTGACAAAAGTTTGGTCCAAATCCGTCAAGAGGTTCAGGAGGTATCGCGTCCACACCCATTTGACCCTGACCTATACACCCTTGACTTTGCTGATATAATCAGTTCATCGTTCCCTCATACTGTATCACTGACAAAAGTTGGCCCAAAATCCGTCAGGGGGATCAGAAGGTACAGTGCCTACAAGGATAAACTATCGGTAAGTCGACCACATAATTATGACCATGATCTTTGACCCCTTGACCCAGCTGACCAGTTCAATTTATCATACTGCTTCACTGATAAAAGTTTGGTGGAAATCCACCAATGGTTTCAGGATATATCGCACCCACAAGAGTGTTACGGACGCAAGGACCTTTGCATGCACGCACGCACGCACGGACAAACTAATCACTTAATGCTTCCTCCACCATAGATGGACGGAGGCATAATAAGAGGGACATCCAAAGTAGCTGAGTAGTCACCAAGATATGAAGTGAGAGGTAGAGCAAGACAGATCAAGATGGAGAGTTAATATTCACAGATTTGCAGGGACCTGATGGAAAAGGTTAACAGCCAATATGTAAGAGTGGACAGAGATAAGGGAGTCCTTCGTCTTGGATCGAAATATCTCCAACTGATAATGACAACGACGAAAAGGATGATGATATGGATGATGATGATGATGATGAACAAAACAGGCTGGTGTTACTATACAGTAGTCGCGGCCCGCGACTCTGAGGTTGTTATTATCGTGTCCTGGCAACCTACCATTCAAAATGCGTCTGATTTCGTGTCTAATATGAGACGCATTGATTCGTGTATAATATGCTCGTGTATAGTAATATTCGTGTATAATATATTCGTGCATAATAATGTGATTCGTGTATAGTATGATACGAAATCGGACGCAGTTTTGAATGATAGGTTGCCAGGGTACGATAATGACAACCTCAGAGTCGTGCGCCGCGACCATAGAATATATCACCTAACAAATAGCACAGAAGAACCAAAGGTCAATCTATCTATCTATCTATCTATCAATCTATCTATCTATCTATCGCCAGACACCTTAATCCTGGAGGGAATGACCACAAACGAACCACCTCCATGTCAATATGTCCTTCGTCATCAGGCTGCCCTCTTTCTAGCTCACGCCCTCCTCTCTTAAATACCTCTCAAGCTATTCCCCATCTCGTCCTTGGTGTCCCCCTCTCTCACCTCCTCCTCCTACTCATTCACATAAGCTCTTCTAGTCAGTCTTCATTCTTCTTTCTCTCCGCATGGCCAGACCAAGTCAAGGTATTTTTCCTGACGCATTCCAAACACACCCACATCAGCACCACCAAGCTCTTTCGCTTCTTGGTTTGTCTGTGTGTCTGGCTCTCCTTGCAACTTTATATATTTCTCCACAGCCCTCTTGACTTGTGTCCTTCCAAACGAACCCTAAGCTTCAATTCTGTACATCAGAGTGGAAAATCAAAATACTTTCATTCACCTACGGTCTTTGTTTATTTGCTTATTTTTATTTAGTTGCTTATTAATTCACTTATTTTTAATTCCATGCTCACTTCTCTGTTCCCAATCACTGTTCTCAGTGGCCAAAATCCATTCTTCTTTTCCTTTCAGTAGGTCTCCCATATACTGAATGAAACCACCTGATAGCAGCGAAAACCAAATGAAAGCAAGAAGGTGCACTCAGAGACAGCAATACCCCGCGCCTACCAGTTGGTCTAAAAGCTGAACATTTGACGATAATGTGGAAACTGGACCTTAGACCGACTGTTCTCAAAATCGAAACCCTTCAGCCTTACTTTACCCTGAGCCCACCAACAAACTTTGGTCTGAATCACATCGAAACTCTTTTAAGTAGACCTCGCCATCTGACCTTGGCATTGACCTCTTCCTATGACCTTGATATTTAATTGACTATTTTCAAAAGCGAAATTCCCTGTTCTCGCCTTACCTTGAACTCTTCCACAATTTTCGCATAAATCGGGTAAAAACTTGCCATGTGACCTTTTCATTGTCGTGTGACCTTGACCTTCGACCTGTTGTTCTCAAAAATTGTAGATCAGCTACTTGGCAGACCCTCAGCATTTTCTCTTCATTTGATCCACATCTGATCAAATGTATTTTAGTTATTTTGCATAAATGCAGACACGCAGGTCGATCTTTTACCTTCTCCTATAACTTTGTCCTTAAATTCTTTCCTAAATTGATTCACCATGTTTTTGCCTTAACCTCAGCCCTTTCTGGAAGTTCCATCTAAGTTTCATCAAAACTTTTACGTTAACTTTTCTGGGTCAAATTTTATCTATTCCTGTGGCCATAACTTTGACCTATTGTTTTAAAAATCAGTAAGTCAGCACCAGGCTAACTTTCAGTATTTCTTCCAAGTTTGGTTAAAACTGGGTGAAACTTTTTTTTTTTAAGATATTTTTGATCACACACACACACACACACACACACACACACACACACACACACACACACACACACACACACACACCAGCTCTCGTTCCGCTAGCTCAGGTGTAGCGAAACTGATCTCATCACTATTCTTACGTCGTTTTATAGATTATATTTACTTCTACCAGACGATTTAATTCCACATACAAGAGTCCACGACACTGAAGAGGTTAATTGAGGCTTTATTTAACCTTACAGATTTAAGCGTCTGTCTTTAGCTTTATAAAATCGTCTGGATATACCAGGAATAAAATATGTGATTTCCTCCTCCTAAAAGGCTATTAAGTCCAGTGAGGCATTATTATACTTTATTGGTGCTTTATTGATATGATTCTATTCATCTTTGAAAATAATCAGAATGTAACGGCTAATATGAACTTAATTTACTGATCAGCTGAGACAGACAGACAGACAGACAAACAGACAGAGACAGAGAGAGATAGGGACAAGAGAGACAGACAGGCAGACAGACATAGTGTGTGTGTGTGAGACAGACAGACAGAAACAAGAGACAGAAACAGAGACAAGAGATAGAGACAGAGACAGCTATAACTGTCAGAGGATAACAAGAGCAAAGTATACTCAAACGTACTCTGTCTGGAGGGTCTAAAAGATTAATAACAGCACACATGGGGAAAGAAAAAGATTGCTTAGTTTTATGAAGTTCAGCTCGGTTGGTGAATTAGATATCAGATGCCAGGAGTGCATTATGTATGTGTTTCCTACTGTCTCTCCTCCCCCTCCGCCTCTCTCTCTCTCTCTCTCTCTCTCTCTCTCTCTCTCTCTCTCTCTCTCTCTCTCTCTCTCTCTCTCTCTCTCTCTCTCTCTCTCCAACCATCCATACATACTAATGCATACATACATACATGCATACATCAATGTCTATCTATCTGTTGACCATCTATTTGTCTTCCTTCACTCTATTTATCTATCTATCCATACATTCATTCATCCAACCATCCATCCATACATACATATCTATCTATCTATCTAACTTTATTATGGGATACATCAAACTCCACCAGGCCTAACAGTCACTCCATAGCTGAGTAAAAATATCATAAACTAAATAATCTTAAAAACTTTATTACTAGATACTCAACCGTAATAATTATTATCCATCCACCATCCAATCCTACGTTGCCCCATGAGGAGCGTAGGAGCCCGGGGCTAGGGAGTTGGTCCTGACATTTAAGATGAGAGTGACCAGCCTCATTCATCCCTGAGTGGCATTACAGGAGCAATAAACTCCAACCACCACTTGGATATAAACCTGCACTGGAGCGCAGTAATTACCCACTAAACTACCAGGAGCCAAAATTTGGTTATATGGTTACCACCCAGCGTAGTAAATGGTTTCCTGGTGTACAGGAAATCATTCGGCTTGTCACTCACTCGGTGCAGTCACCCACAGGCAGAAGGACGAGGAAAGAATGAAGGAAAGAAAGACAGAAGAGGGATCTGCATAGTCACTCTTAGGCTGAAGGACAAGGAAAGAATGAAGGAAAGAAATACAGAAGAGGATGGAAGGAAAGAAGGATGGAGGAGAGGAAAGGGCAGACATCTGAGAGCTGCAATACATCGAGTGAGTGGATGATGAGCCCCCCCACCCACCATTAAACCGTGATATTATAATGGCATTATAGATAATTTCCCTTATGCTACATCACAATATTTTGCAGTGAGAGTTTTAAGTAATATTTCCAGTTCGTTTTCCTGCTCCATAGTAATCCTGACTTTTTTTCTTTTTAATCCCAGCAGGACTACTGGGCCTTGAAATCAGGCTGTGAAGCCTATGCCCAGAGTCGGACACATAAAAAAAAAAAAAAAAAAAAAAAAAGTACGGATTAATGAGGAGGAGAGAGAGGATTATTCTGTTTCACTATATTACATTCACTTTAACTTGGCCCAGAGTTTCTTCCCATAGCAGCTTATTTAATGTAGTCACGAAAAAGATAATACTGTGGCTCTACATCTTTTCTGTAGCACTTTATCGTGACTAGCATCATAGTCTAGTGTTATCTCTTATCATATCTCAGCATTCAAGATGGAGGGATAGAAATTTTAGGCCAAGTTAACAGATTAGTCTATGATATTCTTGTTCTCATAAATTAGATATCAGAGTCTTGTCCTGCCATGCTAAAAACCGCATTTTGTAGTGTGTTTTTCCTTATATACACTCCCCCTACCTCCTCCATCCCCTTTCCTTTCTCCCTCTATCTCCCTCTCCCTCTTCTTTTCCTTGTCTGTTTCTTTCCTCCTCCCTCTCCTTCTTCCTCTCCCTCTTATTCTCCCTTTCTCTCTCTTTCTCTCCCTCTCCCTCACCCTCTCCCATGCTATCTCCTCCCTTTTCGTCTCTGTCTCCCTCTCCCTCTTCCTTTCCCTCTCCCTCTCCCTCTTCCTTTCCCTCTCCCTCTCCCTCTTCCTCTCCCGCTCCCTCTCCGTCTCCCTCTCCCTCTCCCTCCCTCTCTGTCTTGCATTGGCCTACATAAGCTTATGCATTTATGTGCACATGCATATGTCTACATATTTTTGCATAAACACGTGCCTATAAATATACTGTACATATCTACTGTACTTAAATAAGAGAGAGAGAGAGAGAGAGAGAGAGAGAGGTGTTTGGGTTAAATTTTCACGTTCTGTCTTTATAAACTGTATGCAATAACTCAAGATCAAAATTAATATATGTGTGTTCAATCATTCCAATTGTATTACTATTCTCCTCTCTGCTGATCCAATAAAAATTTCCTTCAGGCTGTTCAGTCCCGCACGATGGTGTTTCTTACTTTTTCCCTGTACGTCAAATGATGGAGGGTGGAAGAGAGAGCCTTCTGCTTTGGTATCTTTTTCTCTTTCCCTACTGTATAAACCGAACCACCTCGTAGGGATGGTAAGGTGTGTGTGGCCTGTGTAATCTCTCTCTCTCTCTCTTGCTTTACTATCCTTATTCTTCAGCATGTAGAGTTAGATCTTGTAGTCATAGTTTTCCCTAACAAGCAGCCTCGAAAGGACCATAAGGTCTGTTGCTGTTTGCTTTCCTGTGTAATCCTGTGTAATCCCCTTGTGCATCTTCTCTTTCTTCGCCTCCCTTTCCTCCGTCCTCTTCTACGTCTCCCTTTCCCTCTTCATCAGTTATGCTAAGCGGCTAGTAACGTCTTTGGTCTAATTTATGAAGTCTATACTCCTTTTACTCTATCCTGGCCTAAAATGTCATCTCTCCATCATGAACCCTAAGCTGTATCAATGGATTAGCACCAGAATCGGATGCTAGTCACGAAGATGTGCTATGGAAGGATGTATAGCCTTTGCACTGTCTTTTTCTGTCATTCATCTACACGAAATAAACTACAAAAGAATGAAAATCTGGGCCAAGTTAAGGTGAAAGAACTATTGACGTAAATACTTTAAATTTTGAAGGTAATTTATCCATATCCCAACAGGGTGAAAACTTTTCCTTACATAAATTTGTAAGAACGTTCATTAGGTTAATTATAGACTAGCCAAAAGTCGAGGTAATGCTGGATTTTGAGAGGAGCTGGTGATCTATTGGTTAGCAAGTCCACCTCGCGAATGGAAAGACCTGAGATCGACTTTGGGCCAGTCGTTCTCCTGGACAAAGCCTGTTTAGTCCTTGTCCCTGTTCGCCAAGCAGAATAAATGGGAACTTGGAAGGAGCAAGGGTTATAGGGTCGGATTCTAAGGGAAGGTTGTGACTTGGAAAAAATGGTCTTCCTTGATGGCCGCTGTGCAGTCGGTAGACATCAACCTTAAGTATTATTATTATTATTATTATTATTATTATTATTATTATTATTCCTCTGTTTCTTCTTCCTCTACTCCTCCTCATCCTCATCCTCATCCTGCTCCTGCTCCTGCTCCTATGGCTGTGTGACAGTCCAGTCATGAGCGCTACCAGATGCCCGTGTAGCACGAGGGAAGGCATGGAGAGGTGGCACCATGGACGCAACTTCATCTGAGCATTTGTCATAAAAGTATCTATAAGATAATGGAAGGGAGGCAACATTCCTTCTTACTTGCAGGGGAGGTAGTTTATTTATAACAGCAGGGTTATTAATAATTCCAACAGCTTTGTTCTGAATTTTGTCTAATTGTTTTAGTGCAACCTCTCCACATCCATTCCACAAGGGTAAGCAATATTCAGGCTGAGAGCACACATGACTCTCATAAATTATAGCTAACTTCTCGTCAATGAAGAAGTTACTGACTGTACAATAATCCAAGTTTCGTTGAGGCAGTTTTAACAAGTGATCTGACATGAGAGGTCCAGCTGAGGGCATTGTTAAGTGAAACACCTAGAATTTTAATACTTTTGGAGATGGAAATATTAGTAGCACTGAAGGTAATATACAAATCTTGCAATATCTGTCTATTAGTAAATTGTATATATTTGGCTTTACTAGCATTAAATGAGACAAGGTTATTTGGCCCCATTCACTGATCTTAGATAAGTCTTGATTTATTGAGATGGCTGTACTGAGTTGAAGGTTAGAGATATTAAACTTTGTAAATGGATGTACGAGTGTGAATGAACTGTAAAGGGTTGATTCATCCGCACATGAATGGATGGGGTTGTGGGTGACAGATAAGAGATCATTAATATGAACTGTGAATAGGGTTGGCGCCAGAACTGGATGCCTGTGGCATGCCGGCGTTGATTGAGTGGAAATTGGAATACACATCATCTACTTTTGCTCTTATTTTTCTGTCGCTGAGATATGAGGAAATCAAAGGAACAAAAGACGTTAGTCCATAGCAGGGGAGTTTAGACAACAGGGAATGGTGCCACACTCTGTCGAAAGCTTTAGAAATATCAAGGGCTACTTCATGAGTTTCTCCATGTAGGTTAATTGATTGATGGATGGTATGAGTCAGGAGATTGAGTATGTCAATGGCGGATCTTTCGTGGCGAAAACCATATTGTCTCTCACTAATTACGTTGTTAGATTCAAGGTGTTTAACTATGTGCTTATTAATTACAATCTCAAATACTTTACCAAGATGTGATAGCTATTGGTCTGTAATCAGAGGGGTCAGAGGAACTAGAAATCATCATGTATTCAAAATCAACCTCAGTGTAAGTACGCCTTTATGCTAATTATGAGATCTTAAACTACAAAAGTGTATGTTTTCAATTGATGTAAGTAAGCTATAGACATTAACAATTACAGTGTCACTGATTAATTATCGCATGTAATGATGTATGAGGTAATGTGTACAGGGAATACCAATAATGCTCTTAATTATTATCTTAGATTTCGTGATATTTTCCCTGCAAAAAATATTTATCTCACATCGTGGAAACAGCAACAAAAAGAATCCAGGTTATAAAAAATCGTTCACCATAACAACTACAAGGCTCGAAGGAACTAGACTGAAAAAAATAAGGATGAATCTTCTTTGGGGAAATCTAAAAATCTAACAAAACAACACAAGATAAAAGAAAACAATTAACGAAACCATTTTATTTATTTTTTCTATAACAAAGACAGAGCCGGTCATAGCCGTGGAACCGAACATATCAGTGGAGCACGTCTGCCTCTGAATGCTGAAAGATTATTAAAGCACCACAGTAAGAAAAACAAATTAAGCGAACACAAATTAATTTCTTTCTAAAGGGTAATGCCAATATATCCTACCGGTCATACTGGTGGACTCAGTTTGTTACCTCCCCTGTCCCCGTTCATCCAGCAGTATAATTGGAAGGCTGGGTACAATCCGATTAGGGAGGGTGGCTTTCTGTGGCAAGACTGGCACTAACATAAACTGATGGTCTTCTTTAACGACCTCCTTGCAGTCAATGGGTAGAAAGCCGAGCCATCATTATTTTTACACATTATTTTCCCATTACTTTAAGATAATGCTTAGTAATGATATGCCCCAGTTATATACGTTCAGTTATATGCTCCTTTTGTTTTAAATAATGCTCAGTAATGATATGCATGATAAAAACAAAAGAGATTAAGTTACTGAATGTTTTATTTTAGTGTTTTATTTAGTTTACAAAGCACGTGTATCAAGAAGAGAGTAAAAAAGCGGAACTATTAAACAGAACGTCCAATGAAACTGGTCACAGATCCATTTATTCATCACTTCAGTCTTTCACATTCCTAGCTCCACCTTACAGCCAAGTGATCAGTGGAGGATGGTGCTTCATAACACCTGTGAAGTAGACATCAATGCACTGACTGCTGAGAGAGAGAGAGAGAGAGAGAGAGAGAGAGAGAGAGAGAGAGAGGGGGAGAATCCTTGGACATTTCATACTTATTTATGCTTCTTGAGAGAGAGAGAGAGAGAGAGAGAGAGAGAGAGAGAGAGAGAGAGAGAGAGAGAGAGAGATTCCATGAACATTTCATCCTTGTTTATGCTTCATCACTTCTTCCTCAGCTTCCATACCTCGCTTATTCACGCATTCAATTAAATTATCAATTCACCTTTTTCTTGACCTTCCACGCCTCCTTCTACCCTCAGGCTCACTCTCTTCTTCGGTTAACATGTTTCTTTAACCGCCAAGAAAGTTATGTTTATACCGGCGTTGGCTGCTTGCCGGAATCGAAAGATTTGGCAAGCATGTTGGTCAGATCCATGTTTGTCTGTCTGTCTGTTTGTTTGTCAACACTCTACAGGTCACAATTTTGCTCCTATCGTTCTGAAGAAAAAAAAAAATCAAAAGGTAGATATCCTTAAACCTTGGAAGCCTATTGTTTTTCATCAAAATCGGTCAAAGGTCCTGGGCTAGGTGGAGGGTTGAAACCTCTCAAGGACCTTGGATCCGGAAATCGTCTGGACCCAGTGGCCGGCCCCGCACCATTTTCCATGTTTCGAAAATCTACTTTTTTCTTTCTAACCAAATTGAAGAGAAACGTCTGGCACACCAGGCAATGCAACTTTTAGCTTGCTAAACCCATCCTGTGCTTTGCAATGAAGCGCGAAAAATTTGGCCAAATGACTGCCTACAAGCCTGTGAAAACTAAGCAGACACAATCGGATCCATCCAGCAAGCCCTCTGCCTGTGGCAGTTTCATTTGTCTGATTGTCTGTTTGTCTGTTAGCAGGATTACTCAAGAAGTTATGAACGGATATTGCTGAAATTTTATGGCGGGGAAGGGTATGGTCCAAGGAACAATCGTTTAGAATATGGTATTGTGATCCGGATCATTTTCCGGATCCAGGATTTTTTTGTTTGTTTGTCCACATGATATCTCCAAGTTCATAATGAATTTAAATTTTGTGGAAGGGTGGGCCATGAGACAAAAAAAGAATTGATTAAATTTGGGGGCGGATTCGGATCCTGATCCGGATCCTGCAATGGCATTGGCTCAGGTATGCTCTCTCTGAGTGCATTCTAGTTTATTGATTTATTCAATTATTTCTGAATTCAGCAGCCTGCAAAAACCTCATCCATTCCTTAACATTGCCACTCCTACTTTTGTCTTATTCTGAATCTCTTCAGTCCGACGAAACATTATATATTTTATTCGTGATATATTCAGATGATATAATTCAGCTCAGCAGAAATTTTTCGAACTTAAGGAGTTAGATATAGCCTTCATTTGCCACTTTACTTTTACTAGAGAGGGACGCCTTCATGTGGCGGCACTGACATAATTGGCCGAGTAGATGTCCGGCTATACAAATTCCTATACAAACTCCTTCAGCTCCATCCTCGCCCCCTCCCCCCCCACAAAGGAGGATAGTGGCCCGCAGGCGAGGGCAGCTTCAGTCTGCAGTTCACTGGGTTTACATTCGAATGAACCTGGGTTAAAAGTACTACTATAGCGCTTTACAGTAACGTGTCCAGATTGCGGTCTTTTTACTGCTATAGCTTTATGGAAGAAAAAGACAATGATAAGTCTCTACAAGTTTTTAGTAGCATATCTGCCTGAGTAGCATCATATTCTAGTATTAGTCTATTCCTACAGCTCATTTGTTAAGATAGAGAGATAGTAATTTTAGGCCAAGTTATAATGAAAGGAGTAAGGTATCCTCTCGGAGCAAGAGTTCTCCAAGCTGTGTAAAGTTTGTAGAGGTAATAAGAGGAAATTAATAAGACATGTACCTGGATTCAAGAAACTAAAGGCTAGTAACCAGAGAAGGAATTTTTATTTAGTTTTAAAGCTCAAGCACAAAGGAAGGATGATAAAGTCTGTGTTACATGTGTACCTAAATCATTGCATACAGTCGAAAAAAAAAAAAAAAAAGTAAAAGCGTAGGTCCACTTTTTACGGGAACCTTTCTGACACCATAGAAGAATGCTGTTGGAAACTCTGCAGTAATTTCTACCTCACGTTGGTAAACCTGCTTTCATGAGAATATCATATATCTCTTGCCTGTGACGCTGCCTAATCGGTGTTTTTGCTATATGCACCTTTTGATGATAATAGGTTCATTTCCGTCGTCAGTGCTTATAAAATCATTTCGGATTTCTTCGACATTGTCCTGTGCGATACTTTTTTGATTGACTCTCTCTCTCTCTCTCTCTCTCTCTCTCTCTCTCTCTCTCTCTAGATTAGTAAGGTTAGGTTAGGTTAGGTAAATTTAGATAAAGCTTAACATAACTTAGCGTTCTTCTAAATTAACCTACCCTAACCTAACCTACCCTGACCTTACCTAACCTAACCTAACTTAAACTTAACCTAGATTATCCCAACCTAACTTAAACGCAGCCCCCCTGTTGTCTATTGTATTAAACTTTGCCAAAAAAAAAGTGCTAGCCTTTTTATAGAATACCTAGGCGTTCTATCAAAATCCCTGGGTAAAATGTATAAGGTCAGAATTAACTAATCTTATTTCATAATTTGCCAAAACATGCTAGACATTCTGTAGAATACCTGGGCCTTCTATACAATACATTAGTTTCACACAATGCCGGTAGTACATAGACAGATAGGCAGATAGATAGATAGATAGAAAGATGGATCGATACAGATAGATGGATATATAGATAGATAGATATAGATATATAGATAGATAGATATACTGTTTATAATCCTTATAATTATTTTCTGTGGCCTATTTTTAATCATCCTCGCCTCCTCCTCGGATTAATTTTCTCCTTCATTCATCCTTTCATTTCCTCACCTCCTCGTCCTCGTCGCCATCATCGTCGCTCTCGTCCTCCTTCTCCTCCCTACTTCTTTCTATTTTCACTTTCTTCCTATCTTTCTTTCTTTCATTGTTTCTTTCTTCTTCTACTTCATCTTCTTTTGTTCCTTAGCGGTTTTCCTTTCCGCTGCGTTCTCTCTCTCTCTCTCTCTCTCTCTCTCTCTCTCTCTCTCTTTTACTTGTTTTCTTTCTTGTGGGGCATTTGATAAAAAGAATACCCTATAAAGAATGGAATTTTCGGTAGATCATCAAGGCATGTATAAAAGGGGAAGGAAAAAAAAAGTGGAGTGAGCAAGAATAAGTTGAATAATCTAAGACAGTGGTGGTTTGTCGATCGGGGAGGAGTGAGAGGTAAATGAAAAACCCCGTGATAATAAAATTCGCGCTGCAGCTTAGGCCTCAGAAACTTGTCACAGATTTTTCTTATAAGTTCGATGTGAAGGGAGAAAGGACTGACAGAAAAATTAGCCGGAAGGAGAGTTGTAGGCGGTTTGGGATGGGATGGTAGCTTGATTTATTGCGTACACCAAAAAAAAAAAAAAAAAAAAAAAAAACAGCGTGGCAGAATAACAACAGAGATCATTACCGCCGTACAATAAAAGCAGAAAAAAAAAAGCTAAAATATGAAGAGATAAAGACATATGCAGATTACCATATGATAACTCAAACTGAAATAGTCATGTAAAAGTAGAGTTCATATACCGTGTCAAGCATTAACACTAAAGGTGGCTCCTCCAGTCATACACGCGTCTGGGATGGTGGTCGATGTCTAGGCAAGGGTAATACAGCTTAAGATCGACGTTGTTGGTTGATAGGTATTGGTGTGGCGGTGGTTTATCCTTTTAATATCTCTGACATTACATATATTTTGTTCAGATTATCTCCAAAGGATTTCAGTCTGCCAGGTATTGATTCATTTATCCCTTCTCTGTTAGACTGCTCTCTTCATCTGAATAAATTTTTTGAGAGGCTGTAAGAATTCAGCAAAAAAAAAAAAAAGAAAAAAAAAAGAAGACCATTGTAGGTATTGTTTTCCCCAAGCACAAGTAGCAAGTAAGGACGCCTACCGCTTCCATACCCGATGTCTCACTATTCAGGAAATAATAAGTAAATTCCGTCTCTGTTCTGCTCTATCAGTTATATAGAATTTCATTGTCCGCTCAAGAACGCAGGGGCACAAGCGTCAATCGAAGAAGTACAGCCATAAAGATGAAAGTGATCAGTTGTTTTTTCCTGAGTGGTATTATGAAAGCAATAAATCCCAACCAGCTCTTGGATGTAAACACTTATGGACCACATCTTGAAGAAACGCTTAACCCAGTAGACCATCACGCGTCGACTTTGTTATATGGTTGCCATCTTCTGTAGTAAATAGTTTTCTGAGCTACAAAATTAAAATGTCCTTCGGTTTGCCACTCATTGTGGGGTCACCTGAAGTTAATACTACATAACTACCTCATGTGGAATATCTTCTGCGGTGTATAAAATCGTCAGTCGATAAGAATGACGCTACAGCTCAAATGTTTAATGGAGTCTGCATCTAACCCTTTCACTACAGAAAAGGGGAGATGGTTGTAGAGCACGGAGATGCAGAGCCAATACTTTGACCTTGACCCGAAAGCTTGACCATGCATCAGTCTGCATCCAAATGTAAACACTTTTCCGACTCCCACGCACCGAGTATACGAATATGTGCCAGGATCTAATTCGGTCCAGACGATGAGGAGATATTTTCCGGACTAAATTGTAGCTCATATCTGTAACCTTGATTTCAAGTGGATCAGCAACAAAACTGATTCATCTTTATTTATTCATTTAATCATTCATTTATTTATTTACTTACATATATTTTTATTTCCTAAGCTCGCCACATTTGTACGTGCCAACAGTGATCTAAATCCGATCAGGCATTTTATTGTTAACATAAATGTTTACCTAAAGCCACACACAGGAATCAACTGAATCATAACAATTAAGTCATCAGCGTCGATAAATAATCCTTAACCTCGGGGCAATATGAAAAAATATATATGTTTGCTGAAGAATCATAAATGTATGCTAATATTTTCTTTCTAATTCCTTTTCTGAACAGTTTGTGCCAGTGGGAAACACACACACACACACACACACACACACACACACACACACACACACACACAAAGCATCGTGCATAAAAATTAAGCTGAATCAAATTATCTAATCTGTAAAGTTGGAAGGTCTTAAATTCTCTCTCTCTCTCTCTCTCTCTCTCTCTCTCTCTCTCTCTCTCTCTCTCTCTCTCTCTCCTGTAATCATTCTTCCCCCTCTTTTTATTCCTTCCTCTTTTTCAGCTCATTTATTCCCTGTTCCCTCCTTGCCAGTCGTTTCCTCTTTATTTAATAATACTCTCTTTCTTCCTCCCTTCTCCTCCTTTCTCAGTTTCATCTCACTTCTTTTTCACTCTTTTCATTCTTTTTTGCTCTCATAATTCCCTGCTTTTTATATGCCATTCGTTCCTTCCTTAATTCACTTTCTTTCTCCCACCTTCCTTCCTTGCCTTTTCGTTTCTCTCTCTCTCTCTCTCTCTCTCTCTCTCTCTCTCTCTCTCCTTCCTTGGTTTTGTGTTCACTTCTTTTTTTTTTTTTTTCGTTTTATATCATTCTCCTTCTCTCACCTTGTCACGAATCAAATTCGCGACATTTCCCTTTTGTGAAAAACACGAACTATTAGTGAAAAACTCACTGGTATCGCTCAGTTAACCGTTTCTCTCTCCACTTCGGTGGTATACTTTTCAAAACATTCGTCACTGTTCCAAAAGTGACCGATTTAATGCACGTCACTAAGTGCTCTACTGAGTGATACTATTGTTTCTTTATTGTTCGCCCCTGCTTGCCTTGACCGTTAGAAAAATGCGGCCTAGTGCTCCGCTTTTGTTTCCCACGACTTAAGCAGTCGAGTGTTTGCTGTGACGGAGAGAGGTCCTGTGCCCCAGAAGTGAGAGTAGAGAGAGGTCAGCTAGTACCCAGACTCCGTTTGACACAGTTTCTCCAAGCTCCCACCCTTAGCTCTCCAGCTTTGGGTGATACACATCATTCATCGACCAGTATTTCCTTTTGTATTTTCCTAGTTTTAAGAGTTTAGTTAAGGTGTTTTCCTAGACGTAAGAATTTAGCTCGTGTGAGTGAGTGAGTACGATCTCTTTAGTTGAATTCATTTGAAGTGTAACGTTAAATTTATTTTTGTAATCAATAAATTTAACAGTTCTTTTTCTTGAGCTTAATGTAATGTAAACTCTTGTTTCATTTCTCCAATTAAGCTTATTTTCCATATAGCTCCTAGCTTGCATAAACGTTTTGCTATTCATAACTGGTACTTAGGCCAGTCTTGTATTAAACTTAAAATCCGTTGTGCCTCCTAGGAGTTAAGCACCAGCAAGAGCCTGATATTATTATTAGTATTAGTTATTTATTGTCAGGGGTGAAGTAACTTTCTCCAGAGGCTAACAGTACAGTAACAGCAATTGAGTAATTAGTCTCTGCTGTGTACTGTTGAGAAAGTTTATAAATTCTCGTTCTGAGAAAATCGGCGAAGTAAGCCAACGTAAATAATCATTGCTTGATGTAGCAAGACAATCATTGTCCCTGCTCTTCAATATTATTGAATATTATTATCATTATTGAATATTATCAATTAAATAATATTTAGCATTTATTTTAAAAACCCCGTGTTATTTAAAAAAAAAACCGTGACACACCTCCTCCTCCTCCTCCCACCCTTCTATTTCATTTTTTTTTTTGTTTATCTTCAAGTAGTTTCATTCTTCATCCATTCTTATCCTCTGCTCTCTCTACAGTTTGCTCTCAATATGCATCCGTCTTCATTTTTGAACGCAACAATGAATAGTCGGTCTTACCTAGAACTACAAACTGCTAGAATAAAAATCATGAACACAATGGGACTGGAGAGTGGAAACTGAAGTAATATCCATAACACGTAACGCCGACAGAAGGCTTTATACCCTATCAGAGAAGGAGTGCATTTTTCAGTTTACCCTGCCAGCTACCCAGTAATTTTTTAGGGTACATTCACAGTGAGGCCAAAACCAAACATATCAAGATGCAAACTGTCCTATCGTGAAGCTAAGGATAAGACCTATACAGTACTACGTCTCGATTCATGGCCTGTCTTCAGCACAAACTGTTTTTTATTGTCAAACGCTGTGTAGTTGCCACTGAGAAAAGGAATGGCCAGAAAGTGAACCAGTGAAATACTTTTTTTTTCTTTTTTTTCTTTTTTCTTTTAAATCTCAACCTATGTGATTGGACAGTTTGCGTCAGAAGTAAATTTTGACCTCTGTGTGAATGCATCCTCAGTGCCCAGACACACTTGCCTCCGAACCTGTGATCGACAAGATGAAACGAAGCACCGGGTAAGAGCTGCTTCAGTATTCGAGTCTGAGCGTTGGGCGGACCCCTGAGCCTCGCTTCCTCTTGACGTTCACATGTTCGGGGGCAAGTGTGTCCGGGCCCTAAGAGAGGTAGTACACAAAGCAAAAGAGTTTAATTGGCACTGTTTCCAACCTCTTCACTGAAAGAGATTGCCCCAAAGTTAAATAAAATCATCTGGAGGTAGCAAAAATATAATAAACTAGAGAGGCAAAGTTTACGGGCAGTGGCAAGACATTTCCCTAGGTGAGCTTCTGCTGTACTTCCGTGTTCTCTCATACGTGGAAAAAAAAAAAAAAAAAAAAAACGCGAGAGGGCACATTCGATTCAAGTTCGTCACGTAACTACGTTCCGAGCTAAATGAAACACCCGAACACATGCCTTTATTGGGCTGGTTATTTGGTGCTTCGTGGTTCCGTGCTTCTTCCTTCCTTTTCTTTGTTTTTTTAGCACTTTCGGGCTATGCTTTTTTTTTTTTTTTTTTTTTTTTTAAGGGCCAGAAAGTGTATGCAAGTAAAGTTTTTGGCCAGACCTGAAGCCTACTTGTTAGGACTTGACAACGAGAATTGATACGAAAAACAAGAACACCAACAGTACGAAGAAACAGAGAAACAAACTACAAATGAAAAGCAAATATTTCCATACAAATAAATCTGAAAATAAATGACCAAATGGTATATCTTACATCCATTAAGCCATTTCTTCTTGATATTCATTTTTTCACCATGCTTTTCATTCATTTTTTTTTTTTCCACTGTCGTTTATTCTCTTCTCCTTCTGGTCATTCATTTCCTCTCTACTCCAGTCTTTCTTCACCCTCCTTGTCACTTCCTGTCTCTTAATTTTTTCACTTCTCTGACATCGTTAATTTCCCCCTTCGTTTCTTCAGTTTTCCCCTTCCTGTCCATCTTTCTTATCTTTCTCTTTATTTCGTTATATCTACAGCTTTCAGCCTTCCTGTTTTCTCCTTCCTATCTTTCTTATTGTTAAAAGGGTGCTTTTTCACTCTCTCTCTCTCTCTCTCTCTCTCTCTCTCTCTCTCTCTCTCTCTCTCACACACACACACACACACACACACACACACACACACACACACACACACACACACACACACACACACACACACACACAATTTTTCATTTTGCCATTAAACTGATAGACAGATAGATATTTTGATAGATGGATAGATATACTGCATTGTTCTTTCATCCCCCTCATCTTATTTGTTTTTCACCTTTTTCCTCGCTATCTCTTTCTTCAGTCATTTTCTTCCTCCCTCCCCCGTGCCTTTAATATCTTCACTATATAACTCTTTTTTTCCCTTTTTCTTCCTTCTTTGTTCTCATTGTTCTCACTTTTTCACCCTCATTCATTAACCTTTTATTTTCTCTTGTCCTTTCTCACACAATTTTCTTTTCCTGTCCTTCACATACTGTTCATTCACTTTTTTTTCTTTTTTCCCTTCCTTCTCTTTTTATGCTTGCACTTTCATCTCTACACTAATACTTATGTTACCTTTTCATCATTCACATTTAATCCTTTGTCTTTTCCTTCCTCTCTATTCATTGTGGGTACCTTATTCAATGTTCCCAACGTCTCTTTTTATTTTCCTATAATACTTGCACCTTTTTTTTATTGCTTTCTCTTTCCTTATTCTTCTTCCCCCTGATCAAACTAATTTTTATTCTTTTTTTTCGTTTCTCTCTATTTCCTCTTCATCTGACTCCTTTTCTCCAAACTTACCCCTGTTTTCTCTTATTTTCCTCTTTCCTGTTTTTTCTTTCGCTTGACTTCTCTCTCCCATCCCTTCTTAATACACTCTGCTTCTCCCTCTCTTGGTCAAATCAACTTTTTTTTTTTCTTTTTTAACACCAGACAGTAATATTGAGTGTAAGGTATGGGGGACTGAAGCCCGTATTCTCGTCGGTTAAGGAGGCTGTATAACACCTCTTTCTAAGCGATTTATTTTTTGGATATGAAAGGTTGCTGGTTCTTTGACGGCAGTGATAAGGAACAGGGAAGTGAACATGGGAGTAATAAAGTCACTGCATGAGAGTACTGTGATACCAACTAACGTATAGAATTGAAACTTGGACCATTTGGAGGGACAGAAGTCAAGAGTGAGAGCAGTGGAAATGAATTTTCTTCGAGGAGCATGTAGAGTTACATGGAGAGACAGCCTAACAAATGAGGAAGTGAAGGAGCTTTGTGGTGTGGATGTGGATGTGATGGAACGCGTTAGAAATACTCTGAGGTGGTTTGGCCACGTGGAGAGGATGGAGAGCGAGACACTGGCGAGGAGAGTGTATTCGAGTGAAGTGGAGGGGGAGAGAGGAAGGGGGAGGCCGAGGATGAGATGGAGGGATGGAGTGGAGAGGTATATGAGAGATGGGGATGCGAGCTGGGAGCAAGGCAATGAAGTGGCAGTGGACAAGGTGACATGGAGGCGGTTTGTTTGTGGCCAACCCTTACGGGATTGAGGCGTCCGGCAATAAAGAGACAGACTGGTTAATAACTTCGGTCACGCTACTTGCGCAGGGTATTGAGATATTTGAATGATTTATGCTATGTGGAGATGGACGGTAAGATGTAATTAGCAAAACAAGTTGGTTTGGAAAAGGTGTTAGGGAGCTTCCTTACCCGAAGAGAATACTAGTCTGAGAGTGTTAATACGGTGTTCATTAAGCACCTCATAGTTCACTCTATTATTTTGCCTTGGTTAACAAAAGACATTTTTAATTAGTTGTGGATGGCTTTGCAGCCTGAAATATTGAAGTTAAATTATTCTCAACTTTCTTTTTTCCTTCTTACTTTTTTCTCTCTCCTCCTCCTTCTTTCTCCCTCTTCATCACTTTCTTCTTCACCTAAATTATTCTGTTCTTTTCAGCATACTTCATTCTCTTTTTCACGTCCCCTTCCTTTCTCCATCTCACCTCATTCTTCTTCCCACTCATTTATTTCTCATTCCTCTTTGTTTTCCCTTACTTTTTTCTGCTTTTTCCCCTCAGTTTCTTCCTCTGTCTTTTAATCTGTTTCATCTTTCTTTCAGTTGGTTTCATTCCCGTCTCGCTTGCCTCATTTCCTTTCCCTTCATCGCTTTCATTTTCCACGTATTTATTGTCTTTTCTCTCTTCTCTCTAACTTTCCTTTCTCTACTCCTCCCTCTTCCCTCCTCCTCCTCCTCCTCCTCCTCTTCATCTCACTCTTTTTCACCTATTACACTTTTTTTCCCTCTCCCCCCCTTTCTTCAGTCTATCTCTTGGTTTTCTCTTTCATTTTTCTACTTATTCCTTTCTTTTTCTTTCTTTTTCTCTCCCCTGAATGCCTCTCCTGTTCACTGTCTTCCCTACTTCTTTTCATCTCACTCTTTTTTCATCTGAGTTATTCTCTTTTCTCACAATTTTCCCGTCTATACTCTCTCTCTCTCTCTCTCTCTCTCTCTCTCTCTCTCTCTCTCTCTCTCTCTCTCTCTCTCTCTCTCTCTCTCTCTCTCTCTCTCTCAGTTATTCTTAATTTCTCCTTGTTTGCTTCCTCCTAACTTTCCTCTTTGTTCTTTTTTCTTTTCTTTTTTTTCCTTTACTTCCCCTTCTTCATTATTTCTCTCTACATTCTCCCCTTTATCTCACTCACTTTTTTTTACCACCTCACTGATTCATTTTTTCTTCTCAAACTTTATTCTCATTACTTACATCCTTCTCCTTCAGCTCCATCTCATTATCATTTCGCCTCTCTCTTCCTTACCTGATTAACCTCACAGTCTTTCTCCTGAATCTCCACTCACTCTCTCTCTCTCTCTCTCTCTCTCTCTCTCTCTCTCTCTCTCTCCACCTTCACCTTCCCCTCTTACACCCTCTCACTTCCTCTCCCTCCACTTTTTTCTTAACTCTCAAACCCACAAAGTTTTCACGCTAAACTTATCGAGCAAAATCCATCAAGTTGGCCCTCGTTGGAAAGTTTTATTCGACGCAGAGGGATTTCGCTGCATAAATCGAGCGAAGGGGCCCCGATTCTGCTCAAAGCTGTGTGTTTAAGGGCTTGTGATCAGAGCAAGCACCGGGAAAAACACTCACACTCCCTCCCAGCTGAAGAAATAAGAAGGGTCCGAACGTGGTGGGGGAAACAGTTTTATTTGCTGTTGTTGCTGTTGTTGGGGAGCGAGAGAGAGAGAGATTTAATATTTTGTTACAGATCATTCCATGGTGCAGTTACAGTACATAGGGTTGAGCAAGTAGATAATTTATATAGGGAACATACATAAGATAAAAATGTCTAAAGTCACAAATTACCAAAAGTAGTAGAAGTTCAAAGTATACATTAGCCTTCTTCAATAAATAGTAGTTCAGTCTTTTCTTGAATTCTGAGAGGTATTGATTTCCTTTACGTATACCGGCCGTGATTTTGGCTCCATTACTTTGACCTGACCCCACGAGTCGGTGTTTAGGATAATATAAATTGTTTAGCCACCTTGTTTTACTATTAGTCACAGTTTTTACAGCTGGAAGAGACAGAAGGTATTCCGGGTGATGGTGATTCAGATGCTTGAAGATTGCTAGGGGTTTATTAAGTTATTTATTGTTTCATATTTACCCATTTCAGTTCTTTGAGGATAAGACGAAAGTAATCATACTGTCTGGTTTTCCATCCGAAAGTCTTCCAGCAAAACCGTATAGTTTGGGGGTACTTTTTAGCACAGTATTATTAGTTGTGCTCCAGTTGATATGACAATAGTTTATACTCAACACAGGATACTGTACCAATGTTAGACGAGTTTTACAAATAATGTGATGCTTTGTCCTATTACCATACCCGTATATCAGAGCCCCCAACATTTATACTCTTTTAATTGGTATACGTATTGAAAACCATGTAGCGGTCCATATGTACACCTGGAGTTTTAGATGACTGGCTGGTTAAAATGCGTTTTTACCAAACTTAATGGTGGTATTACTAGGTATTTTTCATAAATTATCGTGTCTCTATGAAGAAGCCATGAGTCCTAGTAGTGTTCGCGATAGGACCAATATTAAGGAAATTTAGCCAGTCATTATTCAGAGTTTTTATTCCTTTCTCGATTAGGTCATTTACTTCAGGTACTGTACCGCTGTGGCTGCTGTGAAGGAACTTAGTAACATCGGTATATTGTATCTGGATAAATCCATGAAAGTAGTTGCACATTTCATTTATATATACTGTATATTAAATAGTACTGGGCCCAATATTGAGCCCTAAAGGACACGGCACGTAATTTTTACGGAGATCTTATTACCTATACGAACTGATGTTAGTCCTTTCGTTTGAGCAATTATAGGATCAGAAAGTATCTACACTGATGTTATACAATTCTTTAAAGAGAATACCATAGTTAATGCTATCAGATGCTTTGGATAGGTGACAAATGGTTAGTATAGATCTGCGTTTTTTATCAGTGTTGTCATATATTTTATCAGTAATTACTGTGAGCACTGTCTAGGTAAATATTTATTTTTAAGGAGTGTTGATTATTAGAAAATGTACCATTTAATTCAAAAAATGTTGCCATTTGATTTATGGCGATTTTTATCGATGATTTTGAAAATAGGTGGTGAAAAGTTGATGGGTCTGCAGTTGTTTACGTTATATGTGTCACCATCTTTACTGTTTGGGATGACTAGCGCGATTCCAGGATGCTGGGAAGTTGCTGGTATCTATAGAGGTGTTTATTATTATTGTTATATACCAGGCAGTGATAAAAAGCGTATCCCTGATAAATCAAAGTAAGGTATTGTCTGAATTGAATGATTTTGATTTCAGAGAGAGGGAGAGAGAGAGAGAGAGAGAGAGAGATCTGGAAAGACCATTTCGTGCTGAGATGATTAATAAAGGCTGAATCTAACTACCATTTGAAACATCTCTTCATTTGTCAACAATATCGTCAGTAACTAGCGTGAATAAACTTATATATGACGTCCATGGACTGAAGGGGTTAAGAAAAGAAAGAAAAGGAAACAGCTCAACATTGTATTCTTTCATTCAGTGTCTTATTTTTTAATCTCTTCACCATGATGATTTGTTCCTGTTATTCTTGCTCTTATCAGGCAGTAATATTCAACTTACGAGTTCCACTTATACTGTTTGTTTTAATTTGGCCTACAACTGCCCTCTTTCCCTCCTGAAGGCTGAGCTGGGGCAATAGAGTAAAGCAAATATTTGATGTAGGTCATAAGGAAATGCTATAGGAAGGATGTAGAACATGTGCATTTTCTTTTTTTACCACTGACCTGCACGATATAGGCTGCAAAAGTACTAAAATCTTGGCCAAGCTAGAGTAAAAATACTATACTAAAGAGGCTAAATTAGGCTATGGCCAACCCACCGAGTTCTGAGAATCTCTTCCAAGTTGAATAGAACAGTCAGGTCGTAGGAAGAATCTGTGAAGGTTGTGTCATCGGGCAGAATGGGTTAGTCGCTGCCTCACTCCCTCTTATCGCATCAGGCAAGTGATTGGATGGTGTCTCCTTGCACAATACTCGCTCTCCCAGGCGTACACCATCATCATCATCTGACTTAATCACCTCAGGGACACCAGATACTCACAGTCGGGCTCAGTGTGATTATCTGATTGGCTTTCGAGTGAACCAAGCATTTCAATCGTGTTCGGCTTATGAATGAAGATGCAGTAGTGTAAAAGACCTCTGGCTTACCATGATATCCAAGCTAGTTAATTGGCAGTAGATCGTAATTATTTGTTAACAATAGTGAAATTCTGCCTAAAACCTACCTTGCGTGGAGATGTCTGCCAATGTGCAAAATTTTGTGTTCCTAGGTAAAAATAAATAAATAAATAACTATGATGTCCCCTGTGGGAGCTACCCCCACTTGAGTGGGCAGGGGGAGCTGTACGCTGCCTAAGACCTAGTTTGTGCAGAGATCTACCGCTGTGTAAAACTTCTTGTCCCAAGCAAAAAAAAAAACTATGGCTGTGCAAAAAGGCTCTTGCCTGGACCGACGGGACCCTCCCCTTCAGAATTTGGCTCAGGTGGAGGTGTACCATCTGCAAAATTTGTGGTCGTAGGAAACAAAGAAAACTATGACCACACATAAAGGACCTACAGAGATCCGTCCCTCCCCACTGGGTGTTCCTCTCTGCCTAAAACAGTTGCAGATGGAGGTCTACCATGAGATCAAATTTCTCCTTCCTGACATACGTCCATGGAGGCCTGAGTTCCATAATTCAAAAAGCCACAATACCTCAGTGAATGAAGGAATGAGTACCAATGGGGAACAAGAAATGTATTGGTCGAGGCTTCGTTCTCTGTGTGTGTGTGTGTGTGTGTGTGTGTGTGTGTGTGTGTGTGTGTGTGTGTGTGTGTGTGTGTGTGTGTGTGTGTGTGTGTGTGTGTGTTTTAGAGAACCAACTTTATGAGATGCCAATGCATTTTTGCTGTTGGTGTTCTGTGTTTCGTATGTGTATCGAATGTGAGCTCAAGAATTTTCAGAAGTAGGGTCAAGGGTAGTGACTGGTTATGGAAAGTTACATCATGGCGTTTTGGATACCTGTTTGATGGCTAATATTAGTTTGTTTTTAATGCAAAGTAGCAGGACCCAGTGGCCAGAAGCTCGCATGCTGTTCTCTCCAAGAAAAAATAAAAACAAGATAACAGAGAGTCATATTCAAGATCCGTACATTTCGAGGTGCCTGGACACACCGAATTCTAAAAGCTGAGGCCAAAGACAATACGAAATATAGCAGAGGAAGACAGTTCCAGAGTTGACTTGTTGCATACATGAAGGACTGGGAGTAACTGTTAATTCTTGCATTAAAGAGTTGGACAGAAAAGGGATGAGAGTTTGTTGCTAGACAGGCGCCACACACCCTAAGTAGTAGTGGAGAGATGCAAGCAAACAGTTCAGAGGAGCAGTGACCATTGAAGCAGCGGTAGAAAAATAAAGATACAATAGTGTGGCGAAGAGACATTGGTTGAAGGAACCCAGTAAGAAATGGAAAATTCGTCAGACGAAAATCCTTTGACTCTACCTTGCTGAGAAGAGCTGTACATGGGGAACCTCCCCACACATTAGAGCTGTACTGAGTACGGGGGTGAATAAAACCCGCGTATAAAGTCAACAACCGTGCAAAGGTAATATGATCTTTCCAACATAGGCTAGTTCCTGAAAGAATGAAACCCCAAATATGTTCAAAGATGATGCAGGGTTGGGTTGGACAATTTTAAAAATTAGAGGATACTCCTGTGAAAGATTTTGACAGGTCGAAATATGTAAGAACTGAGTGTTCGATGCATTAAAAAACAGCAAGACTACTTTTATCCAAGTCAGAGGTATGGGCCAAGAAAAACATTCATTGTGTCATAGCCTCAGCCCATGTTTTCTGAGGTAACTGTTGAATGGATGTTGCGGGAAGCAGATGGAATAGTAACGGGTGGAGTCATCAGCATATGAGTGGTTAGGGTTAGTTGTACAACTCAGAAGGTCATTGATGAATGAAAGGAAGAGAGTTAGTGATAGGATAGAACCCTGAAGAACACGGCTATTGATAGCTCAAGGAAAGGAACGGTGGCCATCTACAACAGCATCTATAGAACGACCAAAAAGGAAGCTAGAGATGAAGGCACAGATAGAAGGATAGAAACCGTATGGGGGCAGTTTGGAAATACAAAGATTTATGCCAGATCCGATCAAAAGCCTTTGAGTTGTGAAGTGCAATGGCAAAGCTTTCGCCAAAGTCCCGAAAGGAGGATGACTAGGAGTCTGAAAGGTAGGTGAGAAGATCGCCAGTGGAGCGTCCCTAGTGGAACTCATACTGACGATTGGCAAGAAGATTATGCTAGGAAAGGTTCTTTTTTTTTTTTTTTTTTTTTTTTTAAGACAGATTTTAAAAATCTAGAAATAAAGGATGTTAAAGGAACTGGGCGATAGTCTGAGGGTTGGGAATGGTCATCCTTCTTTGGAACAGGCTGAACGAGAGCAAACTTCCAGCAAGTAGGAAATGTACAAGTTGATGAACAAAGACGAAAGTGTTTACTTGGGCAGGGTGTAAGGACTGAAACACAGTTCTTGAGGACAACAGGAGGGATTCCATCAAGCCAATATGCCTTGTTAGTATTGGGGCCAGCGATGGCAGCAAATACATCAACTGAAGAAATTTTAATGTCAGCCATGAGGAAATGAGAGAGGGGAAGTGATGAAGGAATGGCAGCAGAATCATCTAAGACGGAATTGGAGGAGAAAATCTGAGCGAAGCGTTCTGCTTTATCGGTAGAAGAAACAGCTACGGAGCCATCAGAGCAGAAAACAGGAGGGAGGGATAATGAAATATTGCTGTTAGAGAGGTTTTTGGCAAGATGCTATAAGGAGCGGGAAGAAATTTAGTCAGAAAGTTCAGAGCATTTAGTGTGAATGAAATTACTTTTATCACAGCACAGGACAGAGTTAGCACTGTTCTAGGCAAATACATAAAGGAAAGGATATTCAGGGGTGAGTTGGTTTTGGTACAGTACCTCAGCGGTGCCTATAAGGAATAAAACCCAGAAGTGTTCAGCTGCCTTCGATTAACCGCCTGGCCTGTCTACCTGTCGTTCTCGACGTATCAACGTGACCCTAAGGTTGTAACACTGTTATTGCTAGCAGCCAAGAGGCGAGCCCTTGTGTGAGGAGACTGGAAAGTCACTTAGGTCTGTGTGGACCGTTTGTGCGCAAGATCGTTGGCAAATTCCACAAGGTTGTGGTTGAGAGGAAGGGAGGGAGACTCATGTGACTGAAGAACTGTAAATAAGCCACCAAGCTCTAGTTCGAGGAGTGTGTGCGTTGTTGTGCTAGAGAGAATAATATCAGAACTCCTGTCTAACATTGTGTTTGAGGTAGCGGGAGGACCTGGCAACAGT
The DNA here is from genome assembly GCF_032717465.1 of Coenobita brevimanus. Classification (NCBI taxonomy): domain Eukaryota; kingdom Metazoa; phylum Arthropoda; class Malacostraca; order Decapoda; family Coenobitidae; genus Coenobita; species Coenobita brevimanus. Next base: position 5,000,038 of record NC_136955.1, on the reverse strand, counting down.
GAGGTAAGCCTGGAGGTTGTGAATGCGGTATGCTACTGCCGCAGCCACACCTCCCTCTCACTGTCGTGTTGGCAGAGGTCCCGAATCCAGTCACCAGATTGCCGGGCAGAAGATCTCGTATGGTTGACTTGCAGCACATAACTGTCATAGAATTACTGTACTACGGCCACTAATAAGGTATAAAGTGCAGAGTATGATGCAGTGACCGGCAAACCAGATAGTTAGCTTGTTCTAAAAAGAGGGCTACAACGGAGGAGGGATATTAATCTTTTCCTGACATTGCAGTGCAATGCAGGATGCGAATGAAATATGCGACAAGGATGGTACTGTTGTCGGAGATTAGAATGTAGAAAATGTTGATAATGACGGCGTGTTGTACCACGTTACGGCTGGAAAGTTAAATTTATTTGAGTCTATACTGCAAACTTTTCTCACACAGTTTTCTCTGATGCCGTTCCATTCACAAGCTGGCGATCTATTATACATTCTAGTAGGCTGGTAGTCAAATATTTCTGGTGTCTTGAAACTAAGTGATATCTTGCAAAACTAACATTTTCAAGTTTTTATGACATATAGTTGAACAACACTGTCGAGCACCAACTGGATGAGAATACTAAAGTTAGGGTCCTTGATAACTGAAATATGACGTTAACTGGAATGGAATACAAGATTGGTCCCGATCTTAAGACTTAATTGTACCAGGAGACCTACTATCACGCAGGCTTCTATGACTCATTATTAGCTGAATATATCCGTCTCGCATTAACTGGAATACAATCCTACAGAAGGTGTATCTGTGAAAGGGTTATTACAAGACATTCCTATATTCATATTTTCACACGAATTAATATCTGGACATGTAAATTTTTTCAGATGACTTCCAATTTTTCGGAAGTTAAGCCTGTTTGTATTTTCGGCCATACAGTAATAACCTATCAGTTTTTAGAAAAGAATTATTTTTCCATAAGGCATCCATCTATTTTTATAATCCAGCTTAAATTTCTACCTCGTGGGGATGGGGGGGTTGAATATTTCCCCAGTTTCGCTGCTTGCCGCACGAGGCGACTAAAAAAGGCCTTTGTCTCCAGTCTTTCACCCCTTACTGTCCGCTTCATCTCTTCTGTCCACAACATCTTCTTGCTACAACCACATTTCTTCCTGTCTTTATTTGTCCTCTACTCATGTCAGGCTGGACGTCTGGTTTCATGGTGTGGATGGTTTAAGGATCTCCCACTGACGTTCACCCTTCCTTCCTTCCTGTAGGGGTCAAGGCCACCGACTTTATCAACACCGGCACTGACAACGCCGATTATGTCGACGCCGACTAGCAACGCTGAATCTGTCAACGCCGTGTCTATCAACGCTGACTCTGCCAACGCTGTATCTATCAAGGTTTACTCTGCCAACCCCGTACCTATCAACGCTGACTTTGCCAACGCTGTATCTGTCAACACCGACTCTGTATGTAATTCTCCTTTTCTCTTTCCCGTGTCTGTATCTCTTCCATTTCATCCAGTTTTGATATCTGGTGACGGGAATCCATTATTCATTTCAGTTCAAATTACCCTAGTAGCTTTTCACAAGATCTTCAAAAATTCACAAGGAATCAGTATTTTCGCAAGATATCCGTATTTTTTTTATAATACTATCGCAAAATGAAATCACATATTCCTGTCAGCAAAAAAAAATTAAAAAATATCTATATACCCACAAGACACGGATATTGTCACAGTTTCTCTAGATATGCATTTTTTTGCAAGAGAGCCATAATTTGATGAAACATTTTTGTAAAAACAAGAAATCTACTTTATTGTAAGTCACCCAGCTTTTCACAAGCCGTCCATATTCTCACAAAAATGCAAATCATTAGTGCCCCTCCCCGGAAAACAACTAACTAAAAAAACAAACAAGAAGCCTCGGACAAGGACTGACCAAACGATGACGACCCAGGACCGGACAAAGGACTTGGTAATGAGTACATGGAATGTAAGAGGAGCGAATGATGAGGTGAAAGAGAGAGAGATTGTCCAGGTGCTTGAGGGTGCGAAAGTGGATGTATGTGGAATAACTGAAACAAAATGGAGAGGAGAAAGTGTGAGAGAATGGGAGTATGGATGGGGTATATGTGCAGGAGTAGATGAGAATGAGAGGGCAAAGGAAGGAGTGTGTATAGTTGTGAGTAAAAGATGGAAGAAGAGCATAAGACAGTATGGATCAGTTGGGTCAAGGATTGTGTGGGTAAAGTTGAAAGTTGGAATACAAATGTGGGCGATTGTGTGTGTGTATGCGCCAACGCAAGATCGTGCTAGAAGAGTGAGAGAAGAGTTCTGGACAAATGTGGAAATGTGCATGGAAAAGTTTGGAAGGAATGAGAGAGTGTTTTTGATTGGTGATATGAATGGTAAAGTTGGGAATGTGAAGGTGGATGGAATAGTTGGTGAGTGGGGTGTGCCTGCCGAGATAGATGAGAATGGGAGTGCGTTAGTGGACATTTGTGCTGGGAGGGGGTTGGTGATAGCCAATACCCTCTTCAGGCATAAAATGATCCACAGGTATACATGGCGAGTGATGAGAAGGGTGGGTGGTGAACTGAATGAAAGGAAGGCAATGATTGATTATGTGTGTGTGGATGAAAGAATGCGAAGATGTGTAAAGGATGCAAGAGTGTATAGAGGTTGGGGAGTGGACTTTCTGACCACTACTTGGTGGTGGCCAGAATTAGGATGCAAGTGAGATGGAGGAATAGAAGAAGGGAAAGACGAGAGGAAGGAGTAGTTGCAAGGAGAGTGGAAAGGTTGCAAGAGGATGAGAAAAGGCAGAGTATAAGAGAGAAGTGGAGGAACGATTGGGCAAATATGAATTGGAGCAGATGGGAGATGTGGAAGGTGTGTGTAAGATATTTACAGAAGAAATATGTGCAGCATGTGATGTGGTGAGGAAGGGAAGAGAAGGCGGAGGGGGTACAAGGAACAGCGTGGTGGACTGAAGAGGTGAAACAGGCTGTGGCACAAAAGAAGAAAGCATACAATGAATGGGTGAGAAATAGGGGCGTGGAAGAAGTTGAGAGGCGGAAGAGAGAGTTATATGTGGAAAGGAAGAGAGAAGTGAAAAGATTAGTAAGAGAGAGTAAGAAGAGAGTGGATGAGGAATTTGGAAGGAATTTGAGTGTAAAGTGGAGGGACTGTAAGAAAATGTTCTGGAGAGAAGTGAAAAGAGTAAGACAGGGTGGAAGTGAAGTTAGCAGGGGAGTGAAAGATAAAAATGGTAGATTACTAGTGGAGAAGGGAGAAAAGTGAGCAGATGGAGAGAACACTTTAAGGAATTGTTGAACGTAGAGGATGGAAGTAATGCAAGTATAAGTGGCTGGGGAATGGCTGGGAGAAGGAGGGAGGTGAGAAGACAGGAAGAAATCAGTAGGATAGAAGTTGTGGAAGCAATGAAGAAAGTTAAATCGGGGAAAGCCCCAGGAATTGATGGAGTGTGTGGTGAAATGCTGAAGCATGGGGGAGAGATAGTAGTAGAATGGATGTGGAAGATGTGCAGATTGGCCTGGGAGGAAGGTAGAGTCCCGGAGGATTGGAAGTCAGGTATAATTATTCCCTTGTACAAAGGAAAAGGGGAAAAAGAAGTGTGTGGTAATCATAGGGGCATTTGTCTTCTTAGTATAATAGGAAAAGTGTATGGTAGGATACTTATAGACAGAGTTAGAGAAAGAACAGAGAAATTAGTTGGAGAAGAACAGGGAGGCTTTAGGAAGGGGAAGAGGTTGTGTAGATCAGATATTCATTCTTAGATCTTTAGTGGAAAAGTTTCTAGAGAAGGGAAAGAAGTTGTATGCGGCTTTCATGGATTTGGAGAAAGCATATGACAGGGTGGATAGACAAGGATTGTGGAAAGTGTTAAGAATATATGGAGTAGATGAGAAGTTGTTGAATGCTGTGAAGAGTATGTACGATGGTGCGAAGGCTGCAGTGCGTGTGGATGGTGAACTAAGTGAATTTTTCTCTTTGAAAGTTGGTTTGAAACAAGGATGTGTCATGTCTCCATGGTTGTTCAATCTGTACATGGATGGGGTAATAAAAGAGGTACAAGGTAGGGTAGTGGATGTTGGAGTGGCCCTGGTGAGAGAGGATAGTGTTTGGAAACTCCCTGTACTGTTGTTTGCAGATGATACTGTGTTGTTGAGTGAAGACGAAGGGGAGCTGCAAGGCTTGGTGGATGAGTTTGAGAGAGTGTGTAAGAAATGGAACCTAAAGGTGAATGTAGGGAAGAGTAAAGTGATGGTCTTTGAGAGAGGTGAAGTTAGTGAATGTACAGCAAGGTTAGATGGTGAGGAATTGGAAAATGTGAGTACGTTTAAGTATTTGGGTAGTGTGATGAGTAAGGATGGAGGTTTGGAGTGTGAAGTGCTTGAAAGGGTACAGCAGGGAAGAAAGGTTGCTGGTTCCTTGAAAGCAGTGATAAGAAACAGGAAAGTGAGCATGGAAGTGAAAAAGTTACTACATGACAGTATTGTGATACCAACTCTAACGTACGGAAGTGAAGCTGGGACATTGTTGGAAGGACACAAGTCAAGAGTGAGAGCAGTGGAAATGAGTTATTTAAGAGGAGCCTGTGGAGTCACGTGGAGAGACAGGCTGACGAATGAGGATATAAAGGAGCGTTGTGGTGTGGATGTGGATGTGATAGGAAGCGTTATGAGGAACACACTGAGGTGGTTTGGCCATGTGGAGAGGATGGAGGGCGAAAGACTGACGAAGAGAGTGTATGTGAGTGAGGTGGAGGGGAAGAGGGAGGGGAGGCCGAGGATGAGATGGAGGGATGGGGTGGAGAGGTATATGAGAGAGGGGGGTGTGAGTTGGGAGCAGGGCAGTGAAATGGCGGGGGACAGGGTGACTTGGAGGCGATTTGTTTGTGGCCACCCCAAACGGGATTGAGGCGTCTGGCAATAGATAGATAGATAGATTATTATTATTATTATTATTATTATTATACACCCATATTTTCTCAAAGCAAGCATATCTTAACAAGTCAAAAATATTTTCCTGGTAGCCTACTGCTCGAATTCTCGTAGGTTAAGGAAGCTCCTTATCACCTTTTCCTAAGCGATTTATTTTGCCTATTACACCTGACTGTCCTCTTCTGTGTTACATAAATCTTTACAATATCATCATACACTGCATAAATAACGTACAGAAGGCTATTAACCACCCGTATCCAAAAATAAATCGCTAAGGAAGAAGTGTTAGGGAGCTTCTTCAACCGACTAGAATACGAGCCTAAGACTTTCAAAACACATTAATATTCACGATAGTCATACATGTACAAAACTCCGATATTTTCACAGGATATTTACATTTTAACAAAACATCAATATTTTCATTCACGACGTCTCAAATTTCGCAGATCAGTCAGCATCGAAAGTACTGTCACCTCTCTCTCTCTCTCTCTCTCTCTCTCTCTCTCTCTCTCTCTCTCTCTCTCTCTCTCTCTCTCTCTCCACTGATCTTGAAAATCAGAGTAATGGACTTGCGGAAAACAAAGCTTATGACACTAATATGAAGCTAAATCAATTCATCACTGTCGGTTGCTGAGGATTCAACACCCTGATTTTCTAAGTGAACTGAGAGAAAGAAGGAGAGGGGGCAGGACTCTTGATGCTTCCTGTACATCTTTCATTCTCCTTTTTTTTTTTTTTTTTTTACATCATATTTGCATAAAGTATTTCTGTTACTACAACGTATGCAAAGTTTCACAACACATCCATATTTTACGAGAAATGTATCTATTATTCAAGATTTTATTTAATCATGTATTTACATATCTATTTATTTATTATTATTATGTATTGTTTCCTAATGCCATACGTCTTCAGTATGCATTGTCATCTCGAAATCAACTGATCCTAATTTTGTCTTTTTTTTTTTTTTTCCATCCATCCATCCATCATCCAATCCTACATTGCCCCATGAGGAGCGTAGGAGCCCCGGGCTAGGCAGTTCGTCCCGACATTTAAGATGAGGGTGACCAGCCTCACCCATCCCTGAGTGGCATTACATGAGCAATAAACTCCAACCATCCCTTGGATATAAACCTTCACCGGCTCAATCCGATTGGAGTGCAATAATTACCCACTAAATCACCAGGCGCCAAATTTGGTTATATGGTTACCACCCAGCCTAGTAAATGGTTTCCTGGTGTTCAGGAAACCATTTGGCTTGTCACTCAGTGTAGAGTCACCCACAGACAGAAGGAAGAGGAAAGAATGAAGGAAAGAAAGACAGAAGAGGGAGTGTAAAGTCACCCGTAGGCAGAAGGACAAGGAAAGAATGAAGGACAAGAGGATGGAAGGAAAGAAGGATGGAGGAGAGGAAAGGGCAGACACCCAACAGCTGCACTACATCGAGTGAGTGGATGGTCAAACTTTTCTAAAGAAACAAAATCTCTCTCTCTCTCTCTCTCTCTCTCTCTCTCTCTCTCTCTCTCTCTCTCTCTCTCTCTCTCTTGTAAAACTTCTTGTACCAATATACCGCACCGTCATGTGTGAGTGGGCAGTTAGTATGCAGAGAGACCCTTAACTTTCCCCACCAGTTTTCATTCGTACCTAGAAAATTAATTAACATGCAAATACTTGGATAAATTTTCTTTTTTAGACTTTTTTTTTTTCCATTGTCTTAAGGCCAAGGTCAAATTGTAGGTTTTCACGTCCCCTATTCCTATCATCATCATCATCATCATCATCATCTTCAATCTGTGTAAGGCTACTGTAGGGCAAAGGTCACTCCTTACTTTTTTCACTATGATTTATAAGTACATGTGTGTGTGTGTGTGTGTGTGTGTGTGTGTGTGTCCTACTTACAACATAGACTTAACTGAGGCACAGGAGTCCTACCAATGCATGTTCCACACGCCGTTACATGACACCACTTCGGAGCTATTACCCACAGTCCATACTGAACAGATGATGGGGTTGGTTCATTTATGACAGGCGTGATGGTACTAGCGGGGATGTTTTTATGACATGTCAGTGGGTTTTATTGAAAATCAGTAAAGTGTATTCTAAAAACGATTCAAATCTTCAAACTATTCCCTTCTCCAAATTAGAATCGAACTCCCGTCTTCTCGAACCGCATGGCCACCATCTGTTCCATCCACACCTGGGATATGTTCGGATTTCATTTCCACCTTATTCCATGTCAACCCCTTCCTCGAACTCCATCTCAGAACTATACTCTGTCCATCTTAACTTGGTCCAATATTGCAGCCTATCTTAATTATTGAGATGTAACAACAGGCCAACACCAGAATATGGTGCGTGTCACGAAGAAATGCTTTAGAAAGATGTAGAGCCAATGCATTTTCTTTCCCGCCACTGAGTTGTAACAAGAATTTAACACTACAATATGAAATACCACAGTTTAATGCTAGCGAAGAGGAGCTATGGAAGAAATGTCGAGACGAAGTACTGTGTAATTCTGCTACTGAGCTATAGCAAGGGATTAGCAATAGACTGTAATATGGTGCTGGTCAAGAGGTAG
>NC_136955.1:4972500-4987500 GCF_032717465.1 Coenobita brevimanus | reverse complement strand
GGAAGCAGAGGATGGGGAAGGGAATAGGAGCGGTAGGGGGAGTAGTAAGGAGGTAGGGGAAGGGGAACGGAGAGAAATAGAGGAACGCAGGTCCAAACTATCCTGCCCACCCTGTTATCGTGCTAGGCCAGTTATGTTCGCTCTATATACTCACTCCAACAGCCACGTTCGCATGCACTATTGGTTTATTGTTGCGAATTAACAGACTAACTTATCGACAGACTGGCAAAGCAAAGTGACTAACGAAATGGCTGATCCAGTGACTTACTGACAATGCAAAGTGACTGACCGATTGATTGACTGACTGACGCTGACTGACATACTGGTTGACTGACTTCCTAGACTGCTGTGTATTTCATCAATCCTTTCAGCATAATGGCGTCATACTTACTTTAGTCTTCCTAGCGCCAGACTATTTTACTTAGCCATCGAGAAATTGCTGGTGGTCAAAAAGTAAAGATCGCCATTATTCCTCAGGAGCGGAATTACGGATTTTGGTCTTGCTAACCCTAGATGGACTTTATTAAGCTTAGAGGTGACATATGCTCAGAGTCAGACATTAAAAAATAATATTAGTAACTGTTTAGCCACTGACTTCAGCTTTTTTATGTTTTTAACCTGGCTCCCTTGAAACGTGTTTATTCAGTTCAGTAAAACTCGCATCTGCAGAAAAATTATAATCTCTTTTCATGAATAAAAAAATATGCGTTTTATTCCAGCTTTGGCCAGATGATTAAACTCAACTGAAACATCCGACTGCCATTTTTTAAGATTTTTTTATCAGAACTGAGACTACGACGATGAAAAGCTCCCAGTTCATGACGATAATTTCTAAACCACGTGTTAATAATCCATCATGTCTGATTTTTCTGTACCATTGCAGATTACATAAAAGAATTAGATGTGTTCTATAAGTGATCATATATATATATATATATATATATATATATATATATATATATATATATATATATATATATATATATATATATATATATATATATATATATATATATATATATATATATAAAAGAGGCCTGTGCTTACACCTACACACTATAATAAAAATAAGGTAATTAATTCCTTCACGGCAAGGATGTTATCTGTTATATTCTTGTTAAGCCTTACTATTTTTTCAGCTTAGAGGTATACTTCAAATAATAAAGGGGTTAATAAAAGCTGTACAGTCATGAACAAAAGACAGTCGACAATTCTTTGGCAGCAGTATGTCCTGCCTTCCACATTTCTCATTCCCCAAGAAACAACAGAGGACAGTACTTTTGTGCGGTTGGGAACATAAGAACATAAGAAGAGAGGATAACTGCAGTAGGCCGGTTGGCCCATGCTAGGCAGCTCCTAGAAGAGTAACTGAACTACTAGAATGAGATAAGGATAGCAAAGAAGAAGGCTCTCCCCTGCCCTCCAAACCCTCCAGCAGAAGCTGGCAGGAAAAAGTCAGAAAGAACACCACGCATTATAGAAAAACTGGCGTGGACATTTTACAGGAAAGTGTGAAAGGAGAATAGAGACTATCATAGTGTAACCTGAAAAGGAAAAATTATGAATTAGTATTGGTTATAAGATTTTCTTTTTTCTATATCCACCCCTTATTTGTCATATGCTTATCTAGCTTATGCTTGAAACTCTCAGTGGAAGAGGCAGCAACTACTTTGCTAGGTAGCTTATTCCATTCGTCTACTACTCTATTACCAGACCAATTTCTACCGATTTCCTTATTGAAACGGAATTTTTCTAGTTTGAAACCATTATTTCTAGTTCTATCCTGTATGCTCACTTTAAGTATCTTGCTAATATCTCCCTTATTTATACCCTCCATCCACTTAAACACTTCCAATTAAGTCTCCCCTTACTCTACGCCTCTCTAGCGAATGCAGACTTAGTCTTTTCAGTCTGTCTTCATATAACAGGTTCCGGACGTCATGTATCATTTTTGTCATTCTTCTCTGTACATTTTCTAACGAATTAATATCCATTCTATAGTAAGGACACTAAAATTGTACTGCGTAGTCTAAATGTGGCCTTACTAATGCTAGATAAAGTTTCATCTATTGCTCACGCTTCTCGAAATAAATCCTAGGACCCTATTTGCTTTATTTCTCGCATTTATACACTGTTGTCTTGGTTTAAGGTCGTTACTAATCATAACTCCTAGATCCCTCTCGCATTCCGATTTGCTAATATCTTTGTTATCTAAGCTGTATTTAGTGTCTCCAATGGTCTTGCCTACGTTAAGTACTTTTCATTTTTCAACGTTAAATTCCATTTGCCAAGTTTTAGACCATTTGGACAATATATCGAGGTCTTTTTGTAAGTTATGGCAATCGTCAGACGAGTTAATGATACGCCCTATTTTTGTATCGTCGGCAAATTTGCTGATGCTACTATTGACTCCTAAGTCTAGATCATTTATATATATAATAAATAATAAGGGACCGAGTACTGAACTCTGTGGTACACCGCTAGTTACTAATCCCAAATCCGACTTAGTTCCATTTATTAATACTCTCTGCTTTCGTCCTTTCAGCCATGATTCTATCCATTTTAAGATATCGCCGTCTATACCGTGTGCTCGAACCTTTCTAACTAACCTTTCGTGTGGGACCCTATCAAAAGCTTTACTAAAGTCCAGATAAATAACATCGTAAGCTTTATCGCTATCTACTGCCTCATAGACCTCCGAGTATAATGACAAGTTTGTGGGGCAGGATCGTCCTTGCCTGAATCCGTGCGGACTTTCATTTATAAGATTAAATCTTTCTAAGTGTTCTCTAATCTTATTTGCCAAAACTGCCTCTAACATTTTTCCTACTATTGACGTTAGACTTATCGGACGATAATTCGACGCAGCTGATTTATCACCCTTTTTAAAGATGGGCACTACGTTTGCGGTCTTCCACGCCTCTGGAACTTCTCCTGAACTTAAAGAGTCATTAAATAACGTTAAAAGTGGCTGACATAATTCTTCTTTGGTTTCTTTTATAATTTTTGCATATATATCGTCCGGACCTGGCGATTTTTGAGGTTTTAACTTATTACTTTCTTTCAATACGTCCACCTTACTAACGGTTATTTTACTAAGAATATTTTCCGTATTCTCATCGTAAATATTTGCTGCTTGAGGGACCAGGTCTAGATTTTCCTTGGTGAATACTGATATGAAATAATTATTTAGGATGGAGTACATTTCTTTATCTTCACTGGTAATGTCACCTGATTCTGTTCTGAGTGGTCCTATCCTATCTTTATTTTTCGTACGGTACATTTGATAAAAACCCTTGGGGTTTTCTTTTGATTCACTTGCAACCTTAATTTCATAACTTCTCTTTGCTTTTCTTACCTCCCTCTTTACTTCTCTATTTAAAATCGTGTATCGGTTAAGTAAGTGTTCCTCTCCACGTTTTATTTTTCTATATATTCCTTTCCTTTGACCTATGAGAGATTTTAATCTATTGTTTAACCATCTTGGTTCTGAATTATTCGTTCTAAACGGTTTTGAAGGGATATATCTATCTTGGCCTCCGTGTATTATTTTTATTAACTCGTTATATTTCTCACTGGTCGAACGTCTGCTTGGTACTGGAGCTGAGTTAATTCCCGTCACCTGGACTACATTCCTATCTACCACCTCCTCCCCTCACAGACACCTGACGGACATTCCCACGTGTTTCCTGCCCCTCACCTATGACCTGGGGTTCCCCACTGACCTGGCATTCTCTCAAATAGCTAATTTCCCTGTGGAATACCGTTCGAAAATAAGCTCTTAAGCCATCGAAATCTCCTAGACGAAAATTAGGAACGGTGGAGGTATTTTCAGTGGAACAGACATCCCAAATAAATTTGAACTTAATTTCTTCATGATCGCTATTACCAAGTCGTCCACCAACCTCTATATCACTATTGATATTTTCTTTATTAGCTAAAACCAAATCTAATACATTATTACCTCTGATGGGCTTCCTAACATACTGATAAAGGAAATTATCCTGTACTACCTCTATAAATTCCTCTGACTGCATCTCTTGTCTGATTTCTCCAATCTATCTTTGGCAGTTTAAGGTCCCCTACAATTATTACTATGATGGACTGTGATGCTTTCCTAATTTCCTCCCAAAGGTATTTACTATCAGCTCTACTTAATTTAGGAGATCTGTAAATTGCTCCTAAGACTAATTTCTCCCTGTTGTTACTAATTTCAACCCAGACACTTTCTGTGTCCCTGTTTACTTTAATGTCTGCTTTATTGTAACAGTTTAATGAATCCTTTACAATCTTACTAACATCTCTTCCTTACCGGTTTATTTCTGATTCTGCCCCATCACTGTATTCTTGTGTTTTATTCGTGCAATCTTTATCGATATTAGGAAGATATACGTAGCAAACAAGAGTACATCAATGTGTAGTTTGGAGAGTAAATAGCTAGGGAAAAGATGTTAGGGAGTCTCCTTACCTGACGATACTGCGGTCCTTCCCACACTCTTTTCTTGTGTACCTTATATTGCTATCACATAAAAATAATTCATGTACCACCTCCAATGCCAAAGCCAGCAGGGAAGTGTGGCTACCTCTACCTTACCCAGTCTGAGAAGTCTCCTTGATACTGAGTTAAATGTGGTCCTAGCAAGAACAAATTACAGCTTACACTAGATTTTACTTATGAGTTAGAGGAGACTGAGAGTTAATATGATCTATTTTAACCCATTCATGGTAGGGATAATTCTAGTATTCGTTTCCAGCTATTGCCAGACGATTTATTTCATCTAAGAGTGAGTGATAGACCTGTAGGTTTTCATTTCAAAGTCTAATGGGGTTTGCAGATTCTCAGGTCTATATATCTGTCTACTTTTCATCTCTCTCTCTCTCTCTCTCTCTCTCTCTCTCTCTCTCTCTCTCTCTCTCTCTCTCTCTCTCTCTCAAACACCACCACAATGACGCCGTCTTTATTCCATTAAGGCTATCAATAGACGGTTTTATTCAGCCTCCAGGAGATTTTCCGAACGGGAGATATTCAATAATCTTTTCACCACGAGGGGAGTCTCCTAAGCTGAATAACACAACCTGATATCAACGAAATACAGAGCAGTTTGTTGGCAGCCCTTCACTAAAAACTCGCCTGGTGATATACTCGTAAATTACGGGAACTGCTCAGTCTGCTGATGTGGGCGTGGATGTGGCAGCGGGAGTAAGAGCTAAATTATACAAGTTGGACATTGGTAACTTTGACTCTACTATCCCCCCCATCACATGACAAAATGCCTAGAGGAGTGAAAAAGGAACGTTTTATATAGACAACCATGTAGAAGAAAAAGACGACCTACTGCTGACCGGCCGAAGTAATTCTGTGCCTTTGACCTCTTTTACTTTACAGAGATCCCTAGCCCATTTTAGTTAGTTCGATGGCCGTGAAAAGCCTGACTAACGGGTCGATTTGACTAGTAACCAAGGAGACTCAGTCCTAATTCATAACTAAGACTGTCTTTGATCACATCCGGTGTTTGCTTTACATGACAGAGTTCCCAAACCCATTTCAGTTAGGCTGATGCCAAGAATAGTCAGAGTAACGGGTCAATTTGACTAGTAAGCAAGGAGACTCAGTTCTAATTCATAACTAAGTTCATGCATGTACAGTATATATAAATTCATATACAGACATACATTAATACAAAATCTGTGCACATGTGCGCTTGTTTTGGTGAGTGTAAATTCAGAATAAAATTAAATATGCATAAACTGCGTTCATCTGATTTTCTGAACACACACACACACACACACACACACACACACACACACACACACACACACACACACACTAATCTACTTAAAGTCTGCAGTTGTGAGTGCATGACCTGTTCCTAGGTAATCATGCCAGCAATCATTGGGCCAGTGTCACATATGTGCAGGACTCAAGCTAGCAACTTCCAGCCACATGCATTACCTGCCACCGACATCCTCTCCTGACAATCTTGTGTGTGTGTGTGTGTGTGTGTGTGTGTGTGTGTGTGTGTGTGTGAAAGAATGAGATGGAAGGCGAGAATAGCAGCAAACTTACGCAATGAACTGGTTTGGTGTGATGGTGAGGGTGCACCATTCTTACCACTACATGACTTGGTCGTTCTCAGTCTGTGATGGTGGCACGAAGATTCACAATGACCATCTACTGATAAGGGTTGCAGGAGTCTTCCAGAGGCTCTGTCTGTTGAGTCCTGCCTTTTGAGGGACTCCACTCACAGATGTTTCGTTTGAGGTTTTCACCGTAGCCTTAATCCATTCAAAGGTAATCTACAAGGCAGTGGATCTGGAAACACAATCTGTCCCCTTACTGATTACCTCTCCACATGGGTAACTCTGTCTTTCTGCTGAGGTCGGAGGGGCTCCCCCACCCGCCGCTGGTACGGTCCACCAGATTTACTGGGTACGCAAGCCCCTAACCACGACAAGGTGCTTCCCTTGGGGGAGCACACACACACACACACACACACACACACACACACACACACACACACAAGATGGAAAAAGCAATATATTTTCCGTTCGGGGAATATAGGATTCCACCTTATCGCGCTGAACTGTAGTGGTGCATTCGGTGTGATATGGTTAAAACCATGTCAGCTCCAAGTGACTGTTTCTGTAGAGCAAACAGAAAATATATATAACATTATGGTACAAACTCTTCAAGTGTAATTCATAACCAATATCATTTAAAGAATTAAACTCTTGCCTCCCTCCATCCACAGACATACACTGCTTCTCTTTACTTATTCACACACACACACACACACACACACACACACACACACACACACACACACACACACACACACACACACAACTAAACGGTCTTGAACACTTTTCTATCCATACACATATGTCCTTATAGGTAGAACGAGAACAAACATGAACAATGTTAGATGCCGTTTTTTTTTTTTTTACGCTCTTTGAACTTTCTGAATTATTGTGCCAAAGCATCCGCTACACTGTATACCTTTTTTTCATCATTCACTTAACACCTACTGTACACATTCTACATTAAACACACCAGGAGAGCATATGTAGGGGTTGCATACCGTAGGGAACATGACCGGTGAAACAGAAAATCACTTGAAATCGACCAATAATTTCACCAGTCCTCTGCCATCGTTCCTCTTTCACATGGTTTGAAATATAAAATCCATTAAGAACTGAAAGTGTGGTTGAAAGCCATCCTAAATTATACACCGTTTTTACCTGTATGCCAGTTTGATACACTGTTTTTACCTCAAGTGGCCGTTTCACCATGAGATTCAAACATGTCTCTTTTTACCTTTATGTCTGTTTGCCTGTTAAGATATTCTAATAAGTTGTTATAGGATTTCAATTACATCTGAAGGGTAGGTGGGCGGTTGGTCAAGAGTCGATGAAATTTTGATGTGGACGTGGGTCCAGGTGTAAGAATAAGTCACATATCTTACTGGCGTTAGGGGAGGCATGCGCTTTGTGAGTTCTTTATATTGTCTTAACGTTCTACACGCAACCATCCCCTTGAGAGGCACCAGCCCCTTCAGACGCGTGCCATAGCCGGTTGTCAAGGCCAGTCAGGTAGAAGAGGTAAAAATAACACCTCACAATAGCTGATTTTCAACAACGCCTCCAGGACCGATCATAAGAGACTTACATCCCAAAGCACGCCATACAGAGTGTGTGAAAATAGTGCATATTTAATCTAGGGTACAGCTGAAGTCCCTTAAGCAGCACGACTCACAGAAGCAATAGAAAATGATCGCTAGATCTCTAGAGGGCCATCATTGCTGCCAGCAAGGGCTAAACATATCTTTGAGAGTTTATATATACTGTGTATACAGTGGCGTACCTGAGGGGGGGGGGCTGTTTAAAACTGCCCCCCGGGCCCCCAACTGAGGGGGGGGGCCCCCAAGCCTTACAAATTTATAAGCTTTTTTATTAATTTTTAAAAATACATATATTTATCATCCCGACAATCCCGGCTGAGATATCAGATAAATTTTGAGAATGAGTGGGGCTAGGTTCTTTGCGGTGGCCCCCCCTCCAGAAGGGGGCCCCACAAACAACCTAGCCCCCCGGGCACCCAAATCTCTAGGTACCCCCCTGTGTGTGTGTATATATATATATATATATATATATATATATATATATATAAATATATATATAATATCAAACAACAGGCAGACATATTTTGGGAGCAGTAAGACCCTGGGATATATCAGACAACGATCAATAGGTTCAGGGTAAACTCACAAGAACATAAGGATTATAGGCAGGTAAGGGGAAGTCTATACTTGTCTAATTCACGTAGTTATACTGGTACTGTCAAACTGTACAGGACTAGCTGCAGGCATCTTCTTTTCCATATTTGGTACACCAGATATATGATGGTATAACGAAACACACTTCTTAATGTTTATATATTTTAACTTTTGAATGGTCAGTTGTACTGGCAAAGAATATATTCGACTCATATAAAGGTGATGATCAATACACTTTAATGTGATCTGTCTGTTAACTATTGTTTTTATATATAGCGTTGACAGTTTTCAGTAACACTACATCATATCAGTGTAGAATGTAATCCACTTCACCAGTCCTTTTTACCTCATGGTGGCCAGGGCAGCACGGGAAAAAAAATATGTACAGAATGCTTGATATATTCAGTGCAAACCTACGTTGGTTTTCATAGCAAGATATGAAAATCGTAATCACCAAATTTGCCATAGTTAACTACAACAGACAATCAAGTACTGCATACCATATCGATTCTATATTATACAGCAAGTGCAACATTCCTTAATATAAAAGTCACCAAGTGCTATATCTCTGGCTATATTAGTCAACAAATCGCGTATGTCTTGCTATATTAGTCACCAGTTGCTACATGACTTAGTATTCCAGACAACTGCTGTTTTATTTTACCATACCGATCATTAAATGCTACATATTCTGCTATATCAGCCACCAAGGGATACATATCTAACCATATTAGTCACCAAATATTTCTCACCGTATTTACTTAATTAGTCACCAGGTGATGTACATTTACTGTGTGAATCACCAAGTGTTACATACTATATAAATCACAGTGTTACACAGATTACTGTAGTATGCTCCTCTTACTCTAACCTGACCCTGGTTTTCGTCCTTTTGCAGCTTACATCAGGTAGTTCGATGGCAGGACAACATAACGCTATATGGCTTTCCATAGTACATTTTCGTGACTAGCATTATACCATATCGCTAAACTATCGTTACGACTCGGCATTCAAGATAGATAGATGGCAATTTTCTGCGATGTTAATGTAAAGGGAGTACGGTTACTAAGTGTTCCATATCTTAGACAGGTCATCAGGTACATATATTACCATTCTAGACAACTCTTGTTTATCTTCCTGTAGTCACCCAAGTGCTACATACCCTTATGTCTTACCGGAGTCGTCATCAGGTGTTACATAAGTTTTTGCAATACTGAGTTTAGATACATCACCGATTTTTAAACCTTTACTTAACTATTTCGAACGGCCATGCCACGTTGAGTACACCGCTTCCCATCCGATCAGCGAAGTTAAGCAACGTTGGGTCTGGTTAGTACTTGGATGGGTGACCGCCTGGGAACACCAGATGCTGTTGGCATCCCTACGTGTCAAGTGGGGTTGGTGGAGGATTAGTGCCCCTCCCTGTAAAACAATTAACTCTAAGCCCTTGGCCACCCCGTTTGGGATACATGGCGTCTGAAAATGAATGAAAAAAAAAACTCAACTCTTTCATGGTCGAGACATTTCTAGTTTCTATTCAAGCTGCCGAAAGATTAATTCAGGAGAAAATGAGTCACGGTAGCCTGAGAGTATTAATACTGGCATCATTAACCCTCTTCTGCTCTGGACGACCCAAGCATCCTTCTCCTGTCTTTGCTTCCACTTCAGTTACTTGGATGAAAATGCACACGAAACTGTATATAATTTTATTTGTTAAAGACTGTGGTGAGTACTAGTTAAAATTCCTAGAAGTAACAAAAGCACTGACATTGTATTTCAGGGATGAAATAAAACTAATTAGCAATTACAGTGTCATCCTGGATATAAAATATTAACTATTAACTTAATAACCTTCTCAGAGATTCACAATAATGAATTTCAATAAACTTCAATGTGTGCAATTTGAACACTGATGTGGGTGTTCAGTGTTTTCCATATATACACGAACCTGGCGTGTTCCTGGCCCTGGAAAGTAGCCAATGAGACTGTGGCCAGAAATATCCTCAGAAGATTCCATGGCTGTCATACCAGTGCGAACCTCGACTCCAATGAAGCGATCAGTGACTACCCAACGTGGTGCAACGAGGACAACTTGGATAAAGATTACTTCTCGGCCGAAGTCCACAGCCAACCATACTTCAGTGGGCCCCAGATATTTGCTCAAAAAAATTTTCTAAAACAAATCATAGAACCCGTCGACTAGATTCTTTTTCTTGCACTCTTTGTGGACAGGCGGCGTTACGCCGCCCGTGATATTGGCTTTGGTGGCGTAGTATTTGGGTTCGAGTGTGTGGCAGGTGATGGCGTTGGTCATGCTGTCTCCATGTAGTTTGGCATAACAATACAGTAGTGCTGGAAAAAAGGCAGGTGGTGGTGGAGGAGTGAGGACACCGCAGGTTGCACCAACCCAGACGTGTGTAGGTGGTGCAGTAGTAGAGGACCTGACTGGCTCCCGGCGGCACGGCACGGCTTTCCTGTTCCTTGATCTTAGCGAAGGGGGCCTGGACTGATTGCCACAGACGCATGAGGCCGCCCTCCACAGCTCAGCAACATCCACAGTCCAGTCGGACAGGATATGTGATCTTGTAGCAGCAGCGTCCATACAGCAACTGTACAGCCACACAGGTACACGGCGTTGATACGACAGCAGCGGTGCCCACACAGCAATTTCACAGTCAGGCAGGATAGGGTGTTGGTACAGCAACAGCAACGGCCACACAGCAACTGTACAGCCAAACAGGGTAGGGTGTTGGTTCAGCAGCAGCAACGGCCACACAGCAACTGGACAACACTGAAAAGCACAGAGATGGTGCGGCACTTTGCACTAGTATTGACTTATCTTGAATTGTTCTCTGCTGCTACAACTTTACACCAAATATTTTATATTCAGTGCTACCTCCCTTTCCTTGGGGGAAGTAGCCTAGGTATATAGATAGATAGATAGCATACGTACATGTAAGGGTTCCAACTCTGGAGATGGAAGTGGATGTTAACCTATCTTATAACATGTTACCAGTTAAGAAGGTTGAAATCCTGTCCATCAATGAACCTTAACCAAAGCAGCTTAGATTTGGATCTCCTTATGTTTGGAAAGAGGTCATTTAAGACATGCGGTGTCTAAAGCAATGTGTGTCAATAGTTTTAAATCAGAAGCTTTCATAGGATACCTTTCTTACTTTCCTTAAATTATATTAGTGAATACATACTAACTGTGAGGGATTTATTACACATTATGTTTCTTCAGGGTAGAGACAAGAATACGAATTGGTGAATTCCTTACGTGTGACTCCATGCTTTTGTAACTTCTGAATAAAGCTTCTACGCATTTACACGTAACTTCCACACAATTACTTGTCCTCCTGAGTACTTTCTTACTTCCTGCCTTCCTGACTTTCCTTCCCGTTTTTAACAGAATATACCTGTAATCTGCTTGGTTACAGTATCTTCATTAGTCACAACTAGGAGAATGGGAGTTGGCCATTTGACGAATTAGCCAATGTATATTCCAGTGTGGATGATATATATTCCAATTTCCACTCAGTTACTGCCAGCGAGCCACAGGGATCAGTTCTGGCTCCGACCTTGTTCCTGGTTCATATTAATGACCTCTTATCTGTCAACCACAATCCCATCCATCCATATACAGATGACTCAACACTTCACAGTTCATTCACACTCAGACACCCATTTACAAAGTCTAATATCTAACTCTCAACTGTCAAATATCTCTAACTCTCAACTCAGTCCAGCCATCTCCATAAATTAAGACTTAACTACGATCAAATGGTGGGGACAAAACAACCTTGTCTCATTTAATGCTAGTAAAACAAAATTTATACAATTTACTAATAAACAGATATTGCCAGATTCGTACCTTACCTAGACAGATATTGCCAGATTCGTACCTTACCTTCAATGCTACTAATATTCCCATCTCCAAATGTACTGAAATTCTCGGTGTCTCACTTAACAATGCCCTCAGCTGGACCTCTCATGTCAGATCACCTGCTAAAGTCGCCCCAGAGAAACTTGAATTATTGTACAGAGTCCGTAACTTCTTCCGTGACAAGCAGTTAGCTATAATTTACAGGAGTCATGTGAGCTCTCAGCTTGAATATTGCTCAACTTTGTGGAGTGAATGTGGACAGGTTGCATTAAAACAAGTAGGCAAAATTCAAAACAAAGCTGCTGGAATCATCAAAAACCCAGCTGTTATAAATAAACTACCTCCCTCCAGGTAAGAAGGAATGTTGCCTCCCTTGCATTATTTTACAGATATTTTTAAGGCAAATGCTCAGATGAAGTTGCGTCCATGGTGCCACCTCTCCATGCCTTCCCTCGTGCTACACGGGCATCTGGTAGCACTCATGACTGGAATGTCACTCAGCCATATTGCAGAACTTCTGCCTATCAAAATTCTTTCATTCCCCGAACTGCATCTTTCTGGAATTCGCTTCCCTAGAGCTGTTTCCCTCCAAACTTCAACCTACAGCTGTTCAAGTCCAACTGTTACAGATATTTTATGAATGGAGGACACCAGTAATCTGGTGTATGGATTTTTTATTTATTCATTTGTTTTTCCTTCCTCTGTTGTTATATATATATATATATATATATATATATATATATATATATATATATATATATATATATATATATATATATATATATATATATGTTTTTTACGTTCCTGACCGGAAATCGAACCCCAGACCTCTAGACAGAAGTCAGGCTCTGATGCCACACCACAACGGCGTGATAAAAGCTGAGCCACCTGAAATTTTTTAACGAACCAGGTAAATTCATTGTGGAAGGATATAATTCAGTCACAACACATCAGGATTATTGCTCAGCCCAACGCAACTCGGCAAGTGACAGAGCAGTTTTAATCTATCCCAGACACAACACGAGCGTCTTTGTATGTTGGAGAGACACACATTACACGCGTGTGTACAAATGTTTTTTACGCTACTGACCAGGAATCAAACCCGAGACTTCTAGACAGAAGTCAGGCACTGATGCCACTCCACCATGGCGTGATAAAAGCTAAGCCACCTGAATAATGTTTTATCTATGTGATTGTTAAATTATGTAATTTTATCTATGTCTGTATGCTAAATAATTTAGTGTTATGCAGTGTAAGAAAACTCTGGCATGATATGGATGTCACCGATTTGGTAACTGTTGTAACTGTTGCTTCCCCGAGAATATAGTAGATTATTCTAGAATGTATGAAGCTTATACAAAGATGGGGAAGAGACTAGAGCGGTTTCAGTTCAATTTGAGTTTAGTTCAGTGTCAGTGCAGGGTAACTGCAAACTGTATACCTACGGTGCTTGTGAAAACAGTGTAGTTAGCAAGCATTAAGTGTAACTGCAGTTAGTGAAGATTGTATAGCTCCGGTACTTGTGAGAACAGTGAACCGAAGTTGGCAAGCATTAACTGTAATTATTTGGAAAATAAAGACAGCGAACTTAAGAAGCCAGTATTTATTTACGAAACCTGAGCTGATTTTCAGTGCTGTACACCGAAAGGCTGACCATAGCAAGAACAATTCACTGGGCAACGTTCTTCTTATAATGAACTACTGCTATTGTAGCCCGTGGCAGTGTAGGTTGGGGATGTAACAAAATTTTAGCAGTGGAAGTTTCGGAGGTCAAGAAACCCATCCTGCATTGCTCACCAGCACAGCTGTGGTGTGGATACTCATCCAGTCTCGCACCAAAATCGCCTCCGAAATCGACACTGTCAAAGCCAAGGAAAATTACACCTTGTTACTCTCGACCCGACTGACCAAAATCCAATGGCAGTTTACATTCCAATGTAGATACATTGAGACACCAGTTGCAGCATGAATTTCGGTTTCAGTCCGGCTGGTGGATTCACCCCTTCCCGCACTGGGGGCATCAAATAAAAAATTAAACTCACAGTAAGATGACGCTTATCTATCATCCGCCACCTCAGTGATATGCAACTGTCAATAAACTGTAAGAAGAAATTGCAGATGTATATCGCACCCATAACAATGTTGAAATTTATGTAGCGAACTTTACAGCAAGTTGCAGTACGAGTCTTACCCTGTGCTTGAGGACAGAGATTCAGTCTTCTTGCAGGAAAGTTCAAATCAATAAAACACTGGGTCGGATAGAATTTCCCCAGGAATTTTAAGGGAAGTAAAATACAATATACCGAAACTTTTAGTCCAAAAATTCGACTTACCATTCGGAAGTGACACTGTACCACATGACTGAAAAGTAGCATATGTAGCTCTTGTGCAGCGATGTAACTCCTGTGAAGTGAATTATCCTGATGATTTTACATGAAGCTTCAGTTACCTCAACCTTCTTCTGTCATCATCATATCCAGCTCACTTCAGTCCTGTTGCTTTAGTCAGCCGGACTGCGACTCCAGTTCAAACCCTGTGGCACTCGTAGGAGTTTCCCGTTTTACTTTCGTACTACCACATACGCTGGAACGTGCAGATTGGCTGTAGAGAATGGACCAGGCATCGTCTTCCAGGGTGACGTCATGTCCTGCCGGCGGTAGCTTCAGACAAGCAGGTTAAGGTGAGGCAGAGTGATTTGGATGGAGCAGAGTGAGGCAGAGCTGGGTTATCTACTATCATCCTCCAGGGAGTGCCAGTGTTGTACGAGTGTTATGGATCAAGTATGAGTCTTGTGTTAGGGAAACTGTTTGGAGTTGAATCTGTGAAGATATCAGTCGC
>NC_136955.1:4925000-4967500 GCF_032717465.1 Coenobita brevimanus | reverse complement strand
AATGAAGATTAAGAGGGAAAGGATAAGTTCGGGAGGGTGTGAATAATCTTAGTTTAAATTTAGTGGAACTACAATTAGTAAATCGAGGAAACATTGGAAGTATATATCAAACATTACTAATTTTTGGTGTAATGGAAAACACGTCTTCAGATTTACATCATCTTTATTAGTTTTTGAATAGCCAGTTACGTTTTGAACGGACGCTCCGTATGTATATATCTCTTTTAGCATGAGTTGGGTAGTATTAATGCAACCTAAAGCGATCTAATTGTCAGATACTAGTTAATTTGTATCAGCGCCAAGTTTTAGATAATATTCTTCTATACTACAACAAAAGTAGTGCATCATGTTCCATTTCACAATCTATTTTATCTATTTAGATCGTGGTGACCAGCTCAGCAGGGAAAATTAGAAAATGTCTATATTCAATGAAAATTTTCGACTGTTAATAGAGCCACAAAATTTTCTGTTTTCATATGTTTATAGATTTTTTTTTTTTTTTTGTCAGCAAATTAGTCACGTTTCATTGTAAAATACACCAAGTATTAATTTTTTTAATAGCATAAGAGTCATCAAATACTGCTTACCATTTAGTGCAGGGGTGGGGAACGTCCGGCCTCCGGGCCGTATAAGGCCCGCAAGACCATTTGATTAGGCCCGCGAGGCAATGCATAGATGCAATTTCATAAACTCATGAACGATTATATATATATATATATATATATATATATATATATATATATATATATATATATATATATATATATATATATATATATATATATATATATATATTATATACTGGGCTACAGCTGATTTTAAGTTGATAATTTTGTACGGCCATAGAATGATGTTAAAAATATCCTAATGGCCCTTAATAGGAGAAAGATTCCCCACCCCTGTTTAGTGTGTTTGTCACCAACTGCGACATTATCCTACCATTATCTCAGTATTTTAGGCAGGAAGTGCTACATATCAGTATATTTGTCACCAAGTGCAATGTATTATCTATCTACCAGAGGACCCACCGACATGTCGTAAAAATATCCCCGCTCATACCAATACACCAGTCCTGTATGAGACAGCCCTAGCATGTATTCAATATGGACGGTGGGTGTTAGCGCCGAAGTGGTGACATGAGAGGTGTATGGTATGTAGGAGGACTGCTGGGCCTTGATAACAGGCTGTGAAGCCTATGCCCAGAGTCATACACATGAAAAAAAAATTATCTAAGTTTAATAGTTTCCAAGTGCTACAAATCTTAGTACATTAGTTACAAAGTGCTACAAATATTAGTACATTAGTTTCCAAGCGCTACAAATTTTAATATATTAGATACCAAGTGCTACAAATCTTAGTATATTAGTTACCATGTGCTACATATATTAGTACATTAGTTACCAAGTGCTACAAATCTTAGTACATAAATTACCAAGTGCTACAAATCTTAGTACATAAATTACCAAGTGCTACAAATCTCAGTACATCAGTTACCAAGTCCTACAACTCTTAGTACATCAGTTACCAAGTGCTACAAATCTTAGCATATTAGTTACCAAGTGCTACAAATCTTAGCACATTAGTTACCAAGTGCTACAAATCTAAGTATATTAGTTACGAAGTGCTACAAATCTTAGTACATTAGTTACCAAGTGCAATATATTATCTTAGAATATCAGTCACCAGGTGTGGAATATTATACTCTTTTAGTCATCAAGTGCATATTATTTTAGTATACTTATCTTGGTATATTAGAGCAGTATATTTTATTCTAGCTTGGCCTAAAAATGCCATCTCCCCATCTTAAATGCGGACATTTGGTAGAAGATTAGCACTAGGAAATTATGCTAGTCAAGAGAGAGGTGTTGTAGAAAGAATTTAGAGCCATAGTCTTGTCATATGCTGCCAATGAGCTATGTTAAATAAACTGCAAAAGGACGAAGATCTAGGCCAAGTTAAAGTGAAGAGAGCATAGTCACCAGATATTGAATTCCTCTATATGCTAGACTCCACGGGGTACAAATCAAACTTTATAATCAGCAGGCATTACAAACATTATTACCCATTCAGTGCTACGTATTTTTCAATCTTAGTCACCACAAGCTACATGTTAAAATGTCACCAAGTGCAACATATCTAACTCTGTCACAAAGTGCTACATATTTAACTCTCACCAAGTGCTCTACTTGTCATATCATGTACAAGAGGGATGTATGTCTATATTAATCACAAAGTGCTACATATAATGCAATATTTGCCATCAAGTGTTGGACAGTTTTAAACATTACTGAAATACATTGCATCACTAGTCCTCACTTGATACTGAAAAAGGTCGGAACAAGTTTTGTATTAGATTCCATGTAATGCCAGACTATTTCATTCAGGTAAGAGTGGCTCATAGTAGGTTGAAAGTGTTTATACATGTAAGATTCCCTCTCCTAGTTTGGACAAATTTAGTATTCTATTCCTGTCTCCCCTCTCACTTCAGTTTAATCCTGAAAAGTGTAAGCAGTGGAGAAATAGTTTTAGAAGAGAACCCAAATAATTGTCATTATACTTTTGAGTTGAAAGAAACCTAATCAACAATTAAATTATCGTCCATTATGTAAAATGGTAAATAAATCTTCGTGAACTTTTCCCATATTCACAATACAGAATTTCAGAACACTTCAATATGTGCGATCTGAAAGTGACTGGTAGTGTTCATTTGCCTCACATACACGAACCTGGCGGATATGGGCTTATTGGACTCGATATCAACTTCCTCATTATCATTTCCTGGTCCTGGAAAATAGCCCATGACACTGTGGCCAGAAATATCCTCAAAAGACCTTACGGCTGTCATACCAGTGCGAACCTCGACTGCCCTGAAGCGATCGCTGGCCCGACTTTGTGGTGCCACAAGGACAACGTGGCTAAAGGTAATCTCACGCCCGAAGTCGACAGAGAACCATGCCTCAGTCGGAGCTTCCTTCTTACTCATAAAACTGTTTTCAAAATGGAAGTTATGAAAGCCATCAGCGAGATTTCCTTCCGTTCTCCAAGGTAAACTGTTATCCACTGAGCCAGCAGTGATGTTGGCATTGGTGGCGTAGTCTTTGGGTTTGCGTGTGTGGCAGGTGATGGCGTAGGTCGTTTGGGTCTCCACGTAGGTGGGCATCACGATAATGTTGGAGAAGAGGCAGTCTGCTGTGTCGTTGTTGAAACACCACAAGATACACCAGTCCCGCCGAGCACAGTTGGTGGAGCAGTAGATACCATGGTTGGCGCCAGAGGGAACAGCGAGGCTCTCCCGCTGCACAGTGTTGATCTTCAGCTTAGTGAGGGAGACCTGGACTGATCGCCACAGACGCAGGTGGCCGCCCTCAACAGATGATGATGATAGCAACACCCACACAGCAACTGCTATGGCCATCACACACCACCACCACACTGGCCACACATGTCTTGTCGATGTCCACATCTGTTCAGACAGGTAGGGATAGGGTGTTGGTACAGTGGCAGCAGCGTCTACTCAACAACTGGACTGCACCGTCAAGCACAGAGGTGGTGCTTCTGAGTGCAAAGATATTGATTTTTTTGCACTGTTCTGCTGCTACAACTCTACACCATACAGTCTTATAAACAAGACTCAACTACGTATTATTATATATATATATATATATATATATATATATATATATATATATATATATATATATATATATATATATATATATATATATATAATACTGCGCTATAAGTAATGAGTTAAGATAATTTTCATTGGAAAGCTTTTCTTCGGTGACCCTTGTAATGTGATGTATGGACAGAAATCAAGAAAGCGAAAGACTCATTACATATAATATTGCTCATAGGTAACGGAAAGAAATGGATTTGCTGATTTCTTGATCTGTGAATCAGTGGTAATGTAAAATGTATCATTTAGCTTTGAGTTATTCGCTCACACCTGCGTTTTCTCATCGTTACTTTCAATCTTCGCAACAACTTCCTTCTTCCTAAGTACCTCTTTCCTCCCTGCATTAATCACCCTTCTTTTCAAGTAGTTGTGGAAGGATCTATACCAAAGTACAATATCGATACTTCAGATACTAACTATTAACCTGCAAGTATTGATTTTGAGGCTAGATATCGATTGCTATGAGTACTAAAATAGTTTCCAGTTTAGTGAAAAGTATATAAAACTATCCCAATGCACTTAAATGCTGGCTGTATTACTTTCGAGGGTTTGCATATTGTGTCATGCGTCCTTGTCTTATACAGTGCCAACATTTTAAACGGCAGAAATATACATGCCTAGAGGTCTCTGAATACGCATTTTCTGTTTAGCATAAACAAGATTCCGTGTCGACACAGAGGTGATAATCTCTTTAGTGAGAATGAAAGCTTTTAATTAATCTGACACGCGACATCGCAGGGAAGCAGCAGGTAAACGATATTATTGTAATCTGGGGTTGTTCATCCGGCTGAGAAGGTTATGATTACCTTAAGGTTATGATTATCTTAAGTATCGGTACAGACAATCGCCACCACCGATATTGGCCAACAAAATAATCGGTATCATATCGAAATAGGATCACTGGTATCGCCCGCCAGTACTCTCATACTTGCCCTTCTGCTTTATTTTCCTCCTTCTCTGTCTCTATTTTCAAGCACCTCCCCCTATCGTTCTCTCCCCCCTCCCTTCCGTGTCTTTCCTCCTCCCTTCCGTGCTGCATTTCCTCCATCCTTCTCTCTTACCTTCCTTCATTGCCTTCCTCTTGCATTCCCTTCTCCTTTCATTCCTCCCTTTCCGCCTACCTTCACTGCCTTGTTCTCTCCAACCTTCCTTTTTCGTTCTTTCCTCGCTTCCATCCATCCTTTCCTCCTACCTTCCAGTCTTCTTTCCTTCCTTCCTTCTACCCTCTCCCCCACCCACGTCTCCCTTCTATTCTTCTGCTATTCTTCCTACTCTCTTTCTATCCTTGTCTTCCTTTTTCCTTTCTTTCCTCCTGCCTTTTCTCCCTTTTACCTACTTTTTTCCATCCTCCCTAACCCTTTTCTTTCTCTTCTACCCTCTTTTCCTTCTTCCCAGCTTCCCGCCTTCCTTCCCTTCTCTTTTTCGGTCTTGCTTCCCTTCATCTTTCCATCTTGCCTCTCTTTTTTTCCTCCTTCCTCCCTCTTTTCCCATCTTCTTTTCCTCCTCCCTCCCTTCCTATCTTCTTTTCCTCCTCCCTCTCTTCTATTCTTTCTTCCCTCCTCCCTTTCCTCCAGTCCTTTCTTACTACTTAGCCCTTCAAAAACATAAATGCACTTAGCGCTTATCTCCACCAACACCAAAAAACTTTATGATTTACCATTGCAATTCTCTTTCGTACCGGGCGATTACTTTCAAGGTCTCACGTAGCCGGCTAATTTTACGTTTTTAGTCTGCCCTTTTACTTAGCCTCAGAGAGTGCATACCTAAATGTGTGATTCCTGTATCCGGATTCGTATCTACCCCAAAATTTAATCAACTCTTCCTTAGCCCGTTGCCCACCTGTCTATCAAATTTTACTGAAATCCAGGAATAACTTTTTATATATACCTTGTCAATAGCCAAACAGACACTGGTGAATAAATACGTGACTGATGAAATCATGATGTGGTACAGCAAACAGAGAACGTAACAAACTGCTTGATTTGAAACTTTCATGTAGCCTTATCAGGGACAAGAAATTTTTGGCTGCATAAAATAGCATACTGTTCTGTACGATTAAATGGTGCCAGCTGTCAGCTACAAACATTATTTTCAACGTCTGTGTAGTTGCTATCATTTCCTCATTTCCTTTAAACACATCCTGAGCCTCTTCTAACAGTAACAAGGAGGAAAAAAAGAGTGGTGAAGGCCATGGACTGGATAACATAAAATCTCCATTCTACAGTGTCTTGGGGCAAACGAGTCTTGGCTTGCCAAACAGTCGAATGATCCGAGGTGCAGCCAGGTTCCCAAGTCTTCCCACCACCAGCTGTCACGGTTGCCAGGTGCTTTCAGTTTTGGCGCCTTATACCAAACATTTCGCACCAAAATTTGACATAGTCCAAAACAGCTGTCCTTAAGTCGTGTGGTCAAAAGGCGGAAAAATGCATTGGTAAATACCCAAACTGAATTTCAGTATTCGGTAACACTAGCTGCCCCTTGCATTCTCTTATTGAAGCCATGCATGAAACGGGATAATTTTCAACTACTAATGTCCTGACCTCCTGTTATTAGACTACGGTTACAACAAACCCCTCCAGTTCGAATAATATCTCCAAAATTTATTAGAATGGTCTGTAATTAACAAATACAGACCATAATGAAACGTCAGTCAGGGGTGGATCCAGGAATTTTCGGTGGGGAGGGGGGTCTGATTCGCTGATTCAACCAAAGACTTGACTCGACATACTGATATTTCATTGTTGAAATTGCCTCTTTATTCTCACAAAGTGAGACATACTTGCTCCTCACAAACAGTACCTTTACAAGCTGTTTAGTAATTACCAAAATTTTTGTCTTTTCGTATTTTATAACTTGTTAAAAATATTTCATGTATATACAGTATGTATATGCATTCTCCACACATAATGATAGCCTTGTACATTTTCTAGGTATTCCTCTTCTAAATGAAACAAACCTAGCCCCCAGTAAATCTATTACTCGTGGTGTAAGTAATGATGTAAGTGCATGAATATGCTTGCACAGACGTTCAGTATATACCAGTTTTCACAGGTATTGCATATTTTGGTCAACTGAATGTGCACTGCCACGTTCACTGCATGCACAAAAGATCGTCCTTTTTGCTCCAACAATATATATATATATATATATATATATATATATATATATATATATATATATATATATATATATATATATATATATATATATATATATATATAAGTTTTTAAGCAGCTAAAACTAAGCCTAAAGGGTTGTTGCAAAAAGGAGTACTTAGTGGACCGACATCTGCCTATCGGTATAGTCGTGAAGTTCATAGGTCCAGTCCCTGGGATGCATCCTTTTATAACCTTTTAAAAATACCTATTTCCTTCCCTTTTAAAGGGCATTAGGCACAGATAACTTAGTGTGTTCTATAAGTATACAATGGTTTGCACACGGAAGCTTAACTCAGTAGAAGCCCCTACCCTGCAGTTCTCTGTCTTCCTTCTCAACGCACCAGCCCATACCGACCGGACGAAGACTGAAAGCAACCCAGGGATTCACGCCTCATGCTTTACTTCCTGTGCATATCTGAATGTTTTACTTTGTTACCACAGCATGACCACACATGCTCCACATGCCTGAGCCTTCCCCTCCAGGTTTTGTACGGCCAACTCCTGTGAGATGAAGGCCCGTAGATATATCGTCAAGAATTCAGGTTATTCTTTAAGACTCTCTACTACTACTGGATAATTTAATGGGGGGGGGGGAGTTGTGTTGCACTCTCAGAGTCTGTCACTTTAATGTTTCTCCTAATATAATTCGAGGAGAGGTAAGTGAGCTTCCATTCTTTATCCAATGCCTTGACGTTAAGCTGAGTTAAGGAATTTCAGCTCTGTACTCACAAAACAGTCTTCTCACCATTGCCTCACTGAAGCAGCAGATTTGGCCAGAGGCAGCCACCACTTACAATTCGTCGCATTCCGGCAGCGTCTGAGTCGCGACGACTAAGCAATAGACATCCGCTCACTTACAAATGTCTCCCCACGGGTAAATAAGATGTCTCCCAACATGTTATAGACGTGGAGATTAGATGACAATTTAAATAATAAAACAACACTGATATTGTAAGTGAAGGACATGAAAATTATTTGACGATATATTATACTAATAGTAAAAGCATACCAGTTAGTAGGGAGATGTTTAACTAAACTAATGTACATACGTAAGAGACTCATAAAATCCCGGTAATTATATAAATTATTAAAGTGATAAATAATAAAACTACATTAATATAACAGTCGGTTATACAGGATTTATAATGGTATCGCGAGAGAAGAAGATCTCATACTAACTAAATAATGTTCACATAACTATTATATTTGAATGTCCGCACTTCTTCACGTAAATCAACACTGTGTAGTAGAGGTGGAGTGGGTCGTGGGTCGTCCGTTTCGTCATGTCCCCACACAAATTTCTCCATCTTCAGCGTCAGGTTGCAATTTCTTCACGTCACTTTCAGATTTAACAAGTTTCACTGTTTTCCTTGGCCAATGGAGTCTTTTTTTTTTTTTTGCATACGTTTTACACAGCAATGGAAAAAATATGACTATTATTCAGAATCCTACAAGGGTGAAAACAATAGAAAGATATATATATATAAACTGAGGGCTCGTAAAAAAAAATAAAAATGATGAAGCGAGATATCTGGACTATAACATTCTCACAAGGAACAGCTATGACAGGAAGAATGCTAAAGGGAAACACATGAAAAAGGCCAAGGGTATGAACAGCTGACGAACACGAATGTAAGAGACCAGACGGGACATATGGTCGTCAGACAGAGGAAAGAATTCAGAGGACACAGAGACACTGCATTTTATTTTGTTATAGGACAGTGTATTTGAATACAGATTAGTTCATCCTAAACTTGGGAAAGGAAAAATAGCATCAAGATTAAAGTTAGTGCGAGCGCATTGCAAAACGAAATGAAGATCTGACCCTGGGACAAGGTCTGTGGTAAGGCGACTGACAAATCCACTACTTTGCAACATAAAAATCTGGGGGGTCAGAGACAATGATTGAAGGTGATATACAATATTTCTGTAATAATATTAATCTTATTATTTCACTAAGACATTCAGAACTTTGTACAATTGCATACCTATTTCATTCATATATGTAACAATACTATCTAGTAACGAAGATAACGTCCTTCACTAACATTACTCACCACCGGGGCCTTACCAATACCCTGGGGAGGAGGACCTCATCTCAATTCCCAAGGACAGAAAGTGCCAGCAAGGCTGTCTACACCCTCTATAACATCTTACTCATAAAAGGAATCCGGATTAATGTTCATATCATCCGTGTTGTCCTGACAGGTAGAGGAATAGACACAAGAAACAGTGGAGCGAGCTGCTGAGCGAAGTTTTTGTCTGTACTCATTAACAGGTAGAGCAGAAGGTGATGAAGGGTAGCAAGGGCAGGAGGAGAATAAAAATAAGATTCATTGTACTTCTTATTATTCTCTCACTCCAAGTACCCTGGAAATTGCCTTAAGATCATTTGCATGAACCCATTTACTCTCAGATGACAAGTCCTTAATCTCAAATTTGTTATCTCTACGAGATATCATGCGGTGTGGAATTGTAATTTTGTCATTCCAATTTAGAACTACGAATATATGAATAAACAAATACTAAGTTCCCAACGCTAATACTGATAGGTGAGGCAGAGCTATGCTGGAGATGTAACATATCCTCTTTAGACAAGGCCAGATTTGCCTTAATATACGGGTGGATTTCTTGAAAGTCTATCAGTTTCACTTTCACATACTCATCCAGGTTTTAGAGTGGACTAGGTTTTGATAGCAGTATTGAACAGGGCAAAGATTTATCGAATCCATATGAGACAAAGAATGAAGTTTTCCCCATGGATTTAATAATGGAGATGTTGACAGAAGCAGCACCTTGGGGTATCCACTCATCCCAACAGGCGCCTTGAGCACCGAAGTACCTCAAGCACCGCAACACCTTACGATTTTACCTTTCGACAAGGCCATTGGAAGCCGGATGGTTGGCTATGACATTAAATTTATTGATGTTAAACTGTTTACAAACTCAACGGGAAGACTATTGTTAAACTCCGAACCATTATCGGGAATAATGGTTGATGGCGTAGTGAAAGGACAAATGACATGATCAGTGATGGCACTTTCAACACTCTTAGATGTCATCGATAGAGACGTGTCAGAAATGAAGTGGCAAAATTGCATAAAAGAAAACGTTGAGGGCTTTATATGCAAAATAATTCACAAATACCAAAGTGTTACCCAAAGTACGATCTCTAGTCCTAGTGATTTCAATACTGACTGTAGAAATTAATATCCAGGTGGTGATATGCGAAGGCCTGTGACATTTAGAGGAGTGGCTTCGCATTAAGGAATGTATACACTGTAAAGCCTGTCCCCAGCACCGGATACATTAAAAATCTATTGCGCGCATTTTATTCTCAAAATAAAGCGTTCCAGCCTAGCGTCGTGGAGTGTCATTAATGTTGATAAGTGTGCCGGCAAAAGAAACCTCGGCTCAAGTGAATGGCAAGAAATGACAAGGTATAAATGTACAGGTCGTTTATCAGTGCGTGAGGGTGTGGAGTTGTGAAAAAGGAAAAAAAGAAAAGGAAAAGAAAGAAGACTGCCTGGGTTGAATCGATGACTTCTGAAACAATATAATTTAAAAATAATAATAGTTAACAATAGTAATGCGATATAAGAATGTGTATTAAGCTATTTGTCATTGAAAACATTTGACTCATGAGCAAGGAAGACAGTTCAAGTACTAATCAAGGTATGGCACAATCATGATGGTACAAGTATAAACACTTCCCAGTACGGTATCTGTTGTTCATGGTCACGCATCATTTCACACAAACGTATAAACACAGATACCACCTCTCTCTCTCTCTCTCTCTCTCTCTCTCTCTCTCTCTCTCTCTCTCTCTCTCTCTCTCTCTCTCTCTCTCTCTCTCTCTCTCATGTAACAAGATGTGCAGTCCCGGAATACGAGTACAAAACCGAGGTAAGTGCATTCTTTTATAATAAATCTATCACTTCTCTTTTACGTACATACTGACTGTATTCAGTACAGCTGAGTTGCTTCATTCTCTCGCAATATGTTTTTCTATGAGCACCTATCATGTGTTGTTGAGTGAAGACGAAGGGGAGCTGCAAGGCTTGGTGGATGAGTTTGGAAGAGAGTGTAAGAAACGGAATCTAAAGGTGAATGTAGGGAAGAGTAAAGTGATGGTCTTTGAGAGAGGTGAAGCCAGTGAATGTACAGCGAGGTTGGATGGTGAGGAATTGGAAAATGTGAGTACGTTTAAGTACTAGGGTAGTGTGATGAGTAAGGATGGAGGTTTGGAGGGTGAAATGCTTGAAAGGGTTCAGCAGGGAAGAAAGATTACTGGTTCTTTGAAAGCAGTGATAAGAAACAGGGAAGTGAGCATGGAAGTGAAAAAGTTACTACATGACAGTATTGTGATACCAACTCTAACGTATGGAATTGAAGTTTGGACGTTGTTGGAGGGACAAAAGTCAAGAGTGAGAGCAGTGGAAATGAGTTATTTAAGAGGAGCCTGTGGAGTCACATGGAGAGACAGGCTGACGAATAAGGATATAAAGGAGCGTTGTGGTGTGGATGTGGATGTGATAGGAAGCGTTATGAGGAACACACTGAGGTGGTTTGGCCATGTGGAGAGGATGGAGGGTGAAAGACTGACGAAGAGAGTGTATGTGAGTGAGGTGGAGGGGGGAAGAGTGAGGGGGAGGCCGAGGATGAGATGGAGGGATGGGGTGGAGAGGTATATGAGAGAGGGGGGTGTGAGTTGGGAGCAGGGCAGTGAAATGGCGGGGGACAGGGCGACTTGGAGGCGATTTGTTTGTGGCCACCCCAAACGGGATTGAAGCGTCTGGCAATAGATAGATAGATAGACCTATCATTTTTAAAAAGCAATACTTATCTCCAAGCAAAACAAATTAATCAGTAAAGTTCAAGATGTTAGTGGCTTCTGTTCAGTTAAATGGATCGATTATTACACGCAATATGAGATTTTGGATTATTTCATTTTCACCTGCATTCTCTTCCATTTTTAGCCATAAAAGTTTTATACAGATATCATAAAAAGCCACAATATATGAACGGAAAGACTTCGAATGAATACTTAGTTTCACACACCAAGATATATTCCCAGAGCTGCTAATTAACCATTTTGAAATCTCATGTTCTCTTGTGAACGTATGTGTGTGTGTGTGTATATATATATATATATATATATATATATATATATATATATATATATATATATATATATATATATATAATCCAATCCTACGTTGCCCCATGAGGAGCGCAGGAGCCCGGGGCTAGGCAGTTGGTCCCAATATCTAAGATAAGAGTGACCAGCCTCATTCATCCATGAGTTGCATTACGTGAGCAATAAACCCCAACCACCCCTTGGATATAAACCTTTACCGGCTCAATCCGATTGAAGCGCAATAATTACCCACTAAACCACCAGGCGTCAAAATTTGGTTATATGGTTACCACCCAGCGTAGTAAATGGGTTCCTGGTGTACAGGAAATAATTTGGCTCGTCACTCAGTGTAAAGTCACCCAAAGGCAGAAGGAAGAGGCAAGAATGAAGGAAATAGAGACAGAAGAGGGAGTGTAAAGTCACCCGTAGGCAGAAGGACGAGGAAAGACTGAAGGAAAGGAAGACATAAGAGGATGGAAGGAAAGAAGGATGGAGGAGAGGAAAGAGCAGACATCCGAGAGCAGCACTACATCGAGTGAGTGGATGGTGAGAGTTTTATATATATATATATATATATATATATATATATATATATATATATATATATATATATATATATATATATATATATATTGTTACGGAACAGAGAAAGATAATGTACACTTTAAGTGAGAATACGAAGAGTCACTACTGTCCCGTAAAGTTCCAGGTTCAAAACAAAAGAGTTAGGTAAAATTACAAGTTAAAGTTTAATGCTAAAACTAACAACAAAACATTCAGGACTCATAAGGATAATGTAATGGCAAATAAACAGGTTAAATATATGGTTAACTGCAATAGCCTCTATTAACACGAAATTAGCAAGAGTAAATTTATCTAAGTCAGCCCTGTTAAAATGAGATACTGGGTAATGCTCAGTTAATGCCAGATAAATTATTACAGATACAAACTATTATCAAAAATGACTGACATAAAACCCAATAGTAATCAAAAACCTCACTAGGCCTAAGAATTAACCTTATGCTACACAGTACAAGAAAAAATACAACAGTTATACTCAAATTACACACAGCTGCTAGATGTTTGGAGATTTCTTGAGCACTCACAATAATAATAACTGTACAGGGGAGGACAGAGATGTGAACAAAATGAGGAGCAGATCTAAGTGGCAATGATGCAGAGACTGAGCTCATTATATAGGGGCCAGCAGAGCTTGATACAACTTGTAAGAAGGACGCGCAAATGAAGCCATGGGGACAAAAAGCTGACAATCCTGCTCTGAACTCCAGAAATGACGACTTACTCTACTATAACGGTAGAAGGGGGGGACTGAGGCAGAACACGCTCGTGATCAAACATGAAGCATACTGTGTGTTAAAATTACACAAAGGATGATGAAATCATAGGCTATGTAACAATATATATATATATATATATATATATATATATATTATATATATATATATATATATATATATATATATATATATATATATATATATATATTATATACACGCGCGCGCAAGTCAGCTCTCGTACAAGGCACGATCCTTTAATGTGAAATTCCTTTAATGCTGGAGGCACCATTTTATATCTCAAAATCTTACTACACGGTTAAAAAAAAAAAAAAATGTGGCGGGAGGCAACTTTTATGTGTCAAACACTTACCACTTGAGAAGGCAGGTTGCCAGTTGATGACGTATTGTTATCAAGTGTCTTTGCAGTGTGTAATCACTGTCCACTAAGCATTTCTTCTCCACTTGAGCCCTTCCTCTCCCCGTGCTGTGACTGTCCTCGTGCTCCGTGTGTGTGTGTGTGTGTGTGTGTTTTTTTTTTTTCACATAACCCATCCCCACCATTCCACCGATGCCTGACCCTGTCGAACATCGGAAGTCTTTGACGCAGGAGCAGGAGGTGGCTGTCATAATGAGAAAAGCCAAGAGTGAGAGGAACTGCGACATAACAAAGTTCTACAAAGTTAACGAGTCCACCATTCATGCGATTCTGGGCCAGAAGGACTCCAGTTTGAACACAGCTTATGGTTATGGCGGGTCTCGCATGGATAGCAATGCACAAGTGACAGACCCACATTTTGTTTTAATGGAGAGATTCTTACTTTTGTACTCAGCAGGAAACACAGGGAGGACATGCCAATACACTCGCTAATATTCGTAATCAGGCCCGCCATCTTTATGCTGTAGCCTGCCACAAGCTTTCAAAACCACTTGGGAGATTTAAGGCATCAAGTGTCTGGTTTGCTAAATTTAAGAGATGGAAGGAACTCAAGAGGGTTCAAGTGACTGGAGAACGAGCATCGGCAGACACAGGAGCAGCAGAAGGCTTTCCAGTTGTCCTGAAGGAAATAATCAGGGAGGGTGGCTACAGCAGCGAACAAATCTACAGTACTGAAGAAAATGGACTGCGGTATAATAAAAATGCTGAAGAACGCTGTCATAGCCAAGCAACATCGTCAAGGAAGAGGCTGTAAGGTGGACAAGGTCAGCATCACGATTTTGTTTGCCTATAATCTGGCGGGCCATAAGATGCGACCTTTAATCGTGAGCAAAATGAAGAAACTTAGACGTTTCATATACCTGAAGGATATAAACAAGTTTGGAATTTACTGGGAAAAGTCAAACAGTGATTGGATGCCTTGAG
Source organism: Coenobita brevimanus (assembly GCF_032717465.1). Lineage (NCBI taxonomy): Eukaryota > Metazoa > Arthropoda > Malacostraca > Decapoda > Coenobitidae > Coenobita > Coenobita brevimanus. The sequence continues at coordinate 4,952,865 of NC_136955.1, read as the reverse complement.
GATTATTAAATGATTGGCTTAAGCACCATTTCATTCCAGATGCCAAACGAAGGTGTCGTGACCTTGGCATCCCTTTCAACATCCTCTTTGATCTAGACAACGCCCCTGGTCACCCAGCCTACTTGGAGGGCTTGCATCCATCAGTTAAAGTTGTGTTCTTGCCTGCCAACACGTCGTCTCTCATACAACCCCTTGACCAGGAGGTTATTGCCAGCTTCAGGTTCAGCTACGAAAAACTTATGTTTTACCATCACCAAGATGCCATTGATAACAATGAGGAAAAACAGCACATGTTAGAAGAGGAACAGTTTGAGGCTGACAAGGGAGTAGAAGAGGAGTCTTCAGAGGAGAGTTGTTGGATCTACCTATCGAATCGCAGCCTGGCCCATCCGTGAGCCTTGGCCACCTCCAGCACCTCCAAAGCCTGGCCTGTCCTGTGTGCCTGAGTCTGAGCCAGCTGAACGTTGCCTGATGACAGTTACGGCATTTTGGAATGGCTGCAGCATTATTTTTTTTTTTTTTTTAAATAACAGAACAGAGGAAGGAAAAACATATGAATAAAAACAATAATCCATACACCAGATTACTGGTGTCCTCTGTTCATAAAATATCTGTAACTTGAACAGCTGTGGGTTGAAGTTTGGAGGGAAACAACTCTGGGGAAGCGAGTTCCAGAGAGATGCAGTTCAGGGAAATGAAATAATTCTTATAGGCAGAAGTTCTGCAATATGGCTGAGTGACATTCCAGTCATGAGCGCTACCAGATGCCCGTGTAGCACGAGGGAAGGCATGGAGAGGTGGCACCACGGACGCAACTTCGTCTGAGCATTTGCCATAAAAATATCTGTAAAATATTGCAAGGGAGGAAACATTCCTTCTTACTTGTAGGGAAGGTAGTTTATTTGTAATGGCAGAGTTGTTAATAAGTCTAAGAGCTTTGTTCTGAATTTTGTCTAGTTGTTTTAATGCAACCTCTCCACATCCATTCCACAAGGATGAGCAATATTCAAGCCGAGAGTGTACATGACTTATAAATTTTAGCTAACTGCTCGTAAGTGAAGAAGTTACGGACTCTGTACAATAATCCAAGTTTCTTTGAGGCGGTTTTAGCAAGTGATCTAACATGAGAAGTCCAGCTGAGGGCATTGTTAAGTGAAACGCCGAGAATTTCAATACTTTTGGAGATGGGAATTTTAGTAGCACTGAAGGTAATGTACAAATCTGGCAATATCTGTCTATTAGTAAATTGTATATATTAGGTTTACTAGCATTAAGTGAGACAAGGTTGTTTTGTCCCCCTTCACTGATCGTAGATAGGTCTTGATTTTATGGAGATGGCTGAACTGAGTTGAAAGGTAGAGATACTAGACTTTGTAAATGGGTGTCTGAGTGTGAATGAACTATGTAGTGTTGAGTCATCTGCATATGAGTGGATGGGATTGTGGGCGACAGATAAGAGATCATTAATATGAACCAGGAATAGGGTTGGTGCCAGAACTGATCCCTGCAGCACGCCGGGGTTAATTGAGTGGAAATTGGAATATACATCATCTACTTTTACTCTTATTTTCCTGTCGCTAAGATATGAGGAAATGTTGTCACCAACTCTCTCAAGGCATGGAACCAGGTCACTAATGCTACAATCAATCTTACCTGGCGAAATCTGGCACCCGAGTTGAGTTTGGCAGTGCTGCATATGTCCAGTCGGTGCAAGCCTTGTGGGAGGAAGCTGTCAGAGCCTGCCAATCTGTGCCCGAGTGTGAACATGTACAAGAGGAGGAGTTAGTGGCTGTCGTCCAGGACAACACACCAGAAGCCATGCAATGAATTGAGAAGTTAGATCGGGAACATCGTGAAGCACAGGAACAGGAACAGGCACAGTCACCAAGCAATCCAGAAGTTATGTCTATGGCTCATATCAACCACATTTTGGCAGATGTGGAAGTGCTGAAGGAAACAATCCAAGAATATGAAGTGGATGATGCACTCATTGCTGAAACTGTGGACATTGTATTGCGTGCAATGCGAGTCTATGAAGACCTGCAACAGGAGAAAATGGTCCATTGCCAGCAGACTCTCATCACCCGTAGTTTTCCTCGTTAGGAGATTCGAGAGCAACAACGAAATCAAGAAGATGCCATGTCTGATGTTTCTGGGGACTTTGAGGGGTTTGTGTAGGAAGCAGAAGAGTGGCAGAGGGGAACAGAGATGATCAGGACTCTCAGGATTCACCTAGCTCGGAAGAGGACTCCAGCGAACCGGCAAGGCAGGAGGACCGTGCTGGGGACCTGTAGGAGTCCTGCCCTCCATCAGAACCCCATTCCCCCTTCCCCCAGCAAGCCCACAATATCTTGTATTCTAGGTTAGGAATATTGCAGTGTTTGTATGTTAAAGTCTCTAATAGTTAGGTACATGTTCTGAAAAAAAAATAATAAAAAATACCCAAACTTGAAACTGGACTGGGATGAGTACCACGAAACCTTTTAACATGTAAACATATGGTTCCCATTACACGCGTTATGGGAGAGCTGACTGTATATACAATAGGTATATATATATATATATATATATATATATATATATATATATATATATATATATATATATATATATATATCATCATCAGCCGCTTGAGTATCCACTGCAGGACCAGCCTATCCCGACCGAAGTCGTAGGGATGATACAGCCAATGTATCTGTACCAAGTTGCTTAGGCTGTCTAGTAGAGATTGTATGTAGGGTGAGAAGTGCTTGTTAGTGTAACTGTAGTGTTGGAGTGGCTTTGGATGTGTGCGTAGTCTGTGAACCAAGTGTAATCGGCCCGCGCAAGCCGACTGGGTGCAAGCATACTTTATAGTACACGACACTGGTTCAACCACAGCACCCCTGGTGTCCACCAATGCAGTACATGGCCGGGTGAACACTCCCAAAGTTTATTACCCTGGCGGGGTGCGAACCCTGGCTCACCCGTGTACGAAATGCACACTCTACCACTGTACCACAGAGGCTCCATATATATATATATATATATATATATATATATATATATATATATAGTGGGAAGAGAATGTGCAAATAAGCAGCCGGGTGAGTTCCAAGAAAACACATTAGACAGATTACTCTCAGAACTTAATTAAATCACTGTGGCATAATCCTCATCCCTTCCACCAAATTTGGTTCACATGATAATAAAATATTTTGTTGATATTGTCCTGTGAACTTGACCTTTGACCTTTCCCTGTGACATTAACCTTTGATAGTTTGCTCTTAAAATCTAATATCTTTATTTATGTTTTATACTTGGGACTTCCACGAAGTTTAGTCTACATCAAAATTTGATTATTTCAGTTGATACTGGTCATGTAACCTTGACTTTGACTAATATCTCAGAAACCACAGGTCAACCTCTTGGATGGTCTTCGGTGCATCCAACAAGTTTGGTCCAAATGAGATCAAAATTGTTTTTGTTATTCTGTTTTCAGGAGTCGAAATTTGACCTTGCCCTGTGATCATCGCCTTTGACTGACTGTTTTCACAACTGAATCATTTCATTTTTGCCTGACCCATAAAATTTCACAAGGCTTGTTCTAAATCGGATACAAATTGTTGACCTTGACCTGTGGCCTTGACCTTCGACCTATTATTCTCAAAAGCAATAGGTTTCTATAGGTGGTGTCCCTCCATCTTTACACCATGGTTGGTTATAATGGAGTAAAATTGCTTTAGTTAAACCTTTTTCACACACACACACACACACAAACACACACACACACACACACACACACACACACACACACACACACACACACACACACACACACACAGGACATATAATCCCACTTCATCTCCTTCGATGTGTAAATACTAGTCGTCTGTAGTCCAGTAGTCTCATGGTAGAATTTCATCATCGATTAAACTTCTCCTGCCTCTTGGGGATCAAACATAGGCTAGGCTATCACTTCAACTGGGATATTTATTCTATTAAACCACCATCATAGAAAAGCATACATTATTTGATACAGTAGTAACACAGATAAAGTCTACATCAGTAAAAGTCTGATTACCACAACAGTAAAACATTTATTTCCCTTTGTGCACATCTGATTTCTTCTTCAGTAAAGTAGTGAATTTTACATCAATGAAAGCTTGAAGTACACAACTGCTACTATGAAAGCCAAAAGGACTAGGCTAAGCAGTAATGTCTGAATTCTATAAGTAGAGTTTGAAAAAAAAAAATGACTGCCTTATTAGTAAAGGTTTTAACCGACAAATACTTTGAAATTACCAAGGTAAGGTAAACGCCTCAGCAGCAAACATTCCAGAGTACATGTTTAAATTCCACACGAGCAGAAACAAAAAAAAATCTACACTATCAAGGTTAACAATAACAACCAGAAACAGAAGAAGACAAGTGAGCAAGAGTATTAATACCTGAATATTAAAACTTTCAGTTTCTTTTGGGTAAAAGTATGAATTCTGCAGCAGATAAGGAATTACTTCAACGATTATAAGTTTGACTTTTACATTTGCAATATGTTAATTCTACATTAAAATTATAAATTCTACAACAGTTCAATCTTATCTCATTAGGTCCAATTATATCTTTCATCTTAATTATTTGCCACCGCCAGAAACTCTTAGTTTGAATTTTTTCGAATTTGAGGACAGCCTTCATTATACTCTTCGTGACAAGAGATTTCCATGAAGCAAATTCATAATTATAATGCTGGCCTGATCCAGCTGAAAATTTCGGACAGGGATGAATACCAGAACATCAAATGTTTAAATCTCCCCCCCCCCCCAAAAAAAAAAAAAATGTCATTGCTATAAGTTTTACTTCCATAATAATATTGGAAGTTTAAAAAACTCTACAAAAGTACACCTCTGGATACCTATAAAGCAACCATCTGAATTTTACAGATGCAAAAGTTTCATTTCCACAATAGCAAACGTCGGCATTCTACAACAAGAGCGTAATTCTACAGCAATAGTTAATTACAATAATGTGCTTCAGTTCTGTAACATTAAACTCTTTCCACACCAGCAAAAGGTTGATTTGTACAACAGTAAAAGTGTGAACATCAAAACAGCAAATATAAGAACCGTTAAAAAGTGAAAATTACAACTAAACTAGAAAACAGGATAATCATTAAACTTTCGTGAGGGTTATAATATGACATAAAAGTAATGTCACAAAAACAAAGTTCATATTGCACACTGCAAATTTTTAAGTTGCAAAATTAGCCCCTATGATTTGGTGACGTCATTAAATTTTTCCGTCTCGCTGCCACAAGATTTTTTGTTCATCTTAGGAGAAACTATGAGCTGGGATGAAAGAAAGTTGAATAGAGCCATCATTAACTCCTTCACTGAAGCTAAGTATAATCATTTGGTAGTAACATCAGTAAAGTAGGTAACAGAGAGGGAGAGGGAGAGAGAGAGAGAGAGAGAGAGAGAGAGAGAGAGAGTATAGTTACACTTTCTTGGTAATTAATTTTAATTCATGTAGGTCTATCTATCTCATCTGTCTATCTGTCTTTGTATCTTGCTATCTTTCTGTCTAGCTATCAACCACTCCTTTATTGCCACATCAGAAGCTTAGGGGCCCGAGGCTAGTCTAACAAATACTGACCTTTAAGGTATGAATTGTTCATCCCCAAGTGGCAACTATTTCTCAGCGATTTTTTCTGGACATCACGCATCATGAATATACTCTACGTTGCTGATTTAAACTACAGAATTAAAAAGACATAAACAATATACGCGAGAATGTTATGGTGCAGTATGCAAAATAAATCGTTATCGAAGTGGAGTTACGAAGCCTCCTCAGCCACATAGATTACGACCCATTATGTGCAATATTCCCCAAACCAATCCTTGGATGCAAACCCTGGTAGACATCATCCAGCTGAGGCCCCTTAACTCGCTAGACTATCTTCACTCTAACTTGGCTAGAACTGGGCCCTTTGGCAGCTTATTTTGCATACCAAAAAAAAAAAAAAAAAGTAATGCTATGGCCTCTAGATCCTTTCCATAGCACCTCTTCGCTACCAACACTGAATTCTGTTGGTTATCTATTGTTGAAAGTCGGTATTCAGGAGGAAAAGCATACAATTTTAGGCCAGGTTAGAGGAAAAACTGTATGGAGCTCCAGATGTCTAGGTGAGTAATGGATCACTACCAAAGTATTATAATCTTTTCTCTTTAACTTGGGATAAATTTGCTATCACTTCATCTTGAATGCTGACCTGTAGTAATGGAGTAACTAGAGAATATAGTGCTAGTCATGAAAAACGTCTATGAACGGTATGTAGAGCCGAATCATGGTGTTTTTTGCTTACTGAGATATGTGAAAATAAACTACTAAAGAACAAATAGGTAAAGCTAATATAAATGGTTCCCTGGGCTATAAGAAATCATTTGTCTTGCCATTCCATGTAAGGCCACCTGAGAATAGAACTACATCATAAATCTGAGTCATCGTGACGTACTATATAGTTGTCAATAACACACTCTTACTATGGAAAATCACAGGGGCATCTCAGTACACTTCAACATGTGCCACTTGAAAATAATCACCGTTGTCCAGTATTTTTCGGACATAAACAAACCTGGCAGACACTGGCCAGGGAGATTCGAAATGAACTTCCTGATGTGCGATTGCTGGTCCGGGGAAATAGCCAAAGAGCTGATGAGACGAGATTTCTTCAGCTCTTGTTACAGGAGTCTTGCCGATACGAACCTCGATCTCCAGAAAGCGCTTTAGAATTAAACCCGTCGCCCTGAGAATAATGTGACTGATCGTTATCTCACGCCCGAAGTCAATGGAGAACCACATTTCGGATATAGATCTCTCACTCATGAAACTGTTTGAAAAAATAAAGTCATAGAACCCATCAACTAGGTTTTCTTTCACACGCCGCCGGTCTACGGTGCTCAACGACCCAGCAGCGATGTTGGCGTTGGTAGCGTAGTCTTTGGCTTTGCGTGTATGGCAGGTGGTGGCGTCTGCTGTTCCGGTCTCCACGTAGGTGGGCATCACGATGATGTTGGAGAAGAGGCAGTCTGCTGTGTCGGTGTTGAAACACCACAAGATACACCAGTCCCGCCGAGCACAGTTGGTGGAGCAGTAGATACCATGGTTGGCGCCAGAGGGAACAGCGAGGCTCTCCTGCTGCACAGTGCTGATCTTGAGCTTAGTGAGGGAGACCTGGACTGATCGCCACAGACTCAGGTCTCCGCCCTCCACAGCTAGTGGTGGCAGCAACACCCACACAGCCAATGCTGTGGCACTCATACACCACCACCACACTGGCCACATCATTACACTTTAGAATGCGATTTGTTACACCTCTGTGAGGGGATAATTCTGCAACATAAGCATCCACACAACTGCCGTTCAGTCATACAGGATATGTGATCTTGTCGCAGCAGAGTCTACACAGCAACTGTACATCCAGGCTGGGGCAGGGTGTTGATACACCATCAGCAGCCTCAACAAGGCAACTGAAGAGCAAGGCAGTATGATGGTACAGCAGCGCAGCGTCCACACACGGACTGGAACAAGGCATGCTCCAATCTACCTCTCATATTTTTCTTCAGCTATCGATGTTTTGCTGAACCTAATGTGTCCTTGGTTGATCCACTAGTAAAAGATTTGCATGTAGTGTGTGTGTGTGTGTGTGTGTGTGTGTGTGTGTGTGTGTGTTCCATTAATAAAATGCTTGTACGTAGTATGTGTGTGTGTGTGTGTGTGTGTGTGTGTGTGTGTGTGTGTGTGTGTGTGTGTGTGTTTGTGAGAGAGAGAGAGAGAGAGAGAGAGAGAGAAAGAAAGAGAGAGAGAGTTTGTCTGTGTATGTGTTTGTGTTGGCGTGTGTTTGTGTGTGTTTTTTGTGTGTGTTTGTGTGTGCGTTTGCGTGTGCGTGTTCTGTGTATGTGGTTCTGTTTGTGTGTGTGTTTGTGTGTGCGTGAGTTCTGTTTATGTGATTGTGTTTGTTTAGTGGTTTGCTAATTTGTTGATTACCGTAACGCCTTTGCTATTAGTATAAATGGTAAGTGCATTGCCTAGAAAGAGGTAAAAGCGAGTAAATGTTATCTTTTTTTTAAGAGAAAATGCGTACATGCTATAGTCGGCCTTGCGCCCGTAAGCGCCTGTGGTGTGGCTCGCACCTGTTTACAATGGTGCCACGTTTCCTCAACTTGCGATGTGAAACGGAAGCTATTTATGTACAAGGCATCACAAATTCGATAAATTCAGATGAATAAAACTTACACTTGTGTATTTTGATGGATGAATCAACAGTAATCTAATTATGCATAAAATATTTATACAGTAACACAGAAACATGGCATACATATTGTACAGTGTTGCTAAAAGAAATAGCAGTCACTTTTAATGTTTTTTAGCGTAGTTTTAGGGTGGTTAATAATATTACAGTTATGGATATAATAGAATGAGCCTGAAAAAAGAAGAAATATGCCAATATCCAAAGTAAAAGAAATAATTCATATAATTCTTGTGAGTGGCAGCACTGACAGATAGCTTCCCTACAGAGAGAGAGAGAGAGAGAGAGAGAGAGAGAGAGAGAGAGGCAGGAGAGGGGCATGCATTGAATGCATTGTCGGCATCACTAAATATAACAAAACCAAATTAACAAATGAAAGCACAATTATAAATAACTTATAAAAGAATCAAAAGTACTCAGGGTGGCTCACATTTCCCGCCATGTGGTAGGTGAATCCAGCGCCCCCTTCCCCTTCCCTCCCTTCTTAATCCCTCCTGGGTGTCTCAGGTCAAATCCCCCTTCACACTTCCCCTCCCCCCTGGACCACCACCCCAACAAACCCACATCCACACTCCCACCCACACCTACACCCACACCCCACTACGTCGGGGTGTATGAATCAGTAACGTAACAAACCTCTCAGCAGACAGTAACTTTGACACTCCATCTACTACTAAATATAACAAAACCTAATTAACAGATGAAAGCACAATTATAAATAACTTATAAAAGAATCAAATGTACTCAGGGTGGCTCACATTTCCCGCCAGGAGAGAGAGAGAGAGAGAGAGAGAGAGAGAGATAACGGTATAGAAAACGTGGCAACACTGTACACAGGTGCGGACCACACCACAGCCGCAAACGTGCGCGAGTCCTACTATAACCAATGAAATGGTAAAATAGAAGCAAAGTGGCAGGAGTCAGAAACACTACATTATACCATACACACACACGATGGACGTTCATAGCCAAGAACCACGCACCTCTAAGCACATACATCTACATTCATAAGTTAAGTTACAAACGTACTCCAGATATCTGCTGTTTCTTCCTTTGCTTGTGAGATGTGGAACTGTTTCCCTTACCACTTCGTGCACTGATTATTAATATACTAAGCAAGAAGTCATATAGTTTGACATCCATCAGCAGTGGACACTATAGTACATAATACGACCAGATGTGTGTGTCCTTATTTATGAACGTGGTGGTGCAGTCAAAGAAACAGCTGTCTTTCCAGACCTGTCTGAAGCAATTTACAAGTAAAGAACTACAATGAAAATTTGTCAATGCTGGTGAGTGTTTCAGATGGCCCGATATTTCCGCTATGTATTCATCAGTCTTTGGGAAGATTCTTGTGTCTCGGTATTTATCACTCATTCACTATACACAAGCACAAAAAGTACCATGCATATATATATATATATATATATATATATATATATATATATATATATATATATATATATATATATATATATATATATATAGATAGATAGATAGATAGATAGATACATAGAAAGATACATAGATACATAGATAGATAGATATAGATATTTATGTTTATTTATTTATTTATTTATTTTATTCATTTATTTATTTATTTATTTATTTTTAAAGCATGTTGGAGACTTTAAAAACGAAACGAATATATATATATATATTTATATTTATTTATTTATTTATATTTATATTTATAGAAATTTATATATACTGTATATATATATATTTTTTTTTGGGGGGGAAGAGGCAATATACCTCATCTTTGTTTTATACGGCATTTATATTAGACCACAGATGAAGGCCAACTGATATATTAAAATGTTTGGTGAAAAAAGACGTTTCTTTCAACATTGGCTGTACTTTTTTTTCCTGCAGCATAGAAAAGACATTGAAAATATTTTATACAGTGATAAAACGCTTGAGACAAAGTGATAGATGATACGAGGAACACGACAGAGCCAGACAGTGTTATCCATATCCTTATTCACACATCCGCGACCCAACCTGCGTCACTTGTCCTGCTTCCCTTCATGATCCCCTTCATCTCAACCTTCCTTCCTTTATGAACCCCTTCCCTTCACCCTCTCTCCCTCCCTTCATGAGCCCCTTCCCCTCACCCTCTCTCCCTGCCTTCATGAGCCCCTTCCCTTCATCCTCTCTCCCTTCCTTCATGAGCCCCTTCCCCTCACCCTCTCTCCCTCCCTTCATGAGCCCCTTCCCCTCACCATCTCTCCCTTCCTTCATAAGCCTCCTGCCCTCACACTCCCTTCATGATACCCCTCCCTCATACACCCTCCATCCTTGATCTCCCTCTCTCCATGATCACCCTCCCCTCACACTCCTTCCTTCCATTATCCCCCTCCCCTCTCTCTCACACTCCCATCCTTCAAGATCCCCACTCCCTTCACACTCCCTCTCTCCATCATCCCTCTCCCTTCACACTCTATCCCTCTTTCCATGATCTTCTACCCCTCATCCTACCTCCCTTCATGATCCCTCTCCTCTCACACTCCCTCCCTCCATGATCCCCCTCCCCTCACACTCCCTCCCTCCATGATCCCCCTCCCCTCACACTCCCTCCCTCCATGATCCCCTCCCCTCACACTCCCTCCCTCCATGATCCCCCTCCCCTCACACTCCCTCCCTCCATGATCCCCATCCCTAGCCGTGCCCACCCATACGCCACACACTCACTCACACCCACCCCCAGGAGCCCCATTTTGCGAGGAGTTGTATGCAAATAGTTATGTTGTATGGAAACTTTGAGGTACACGTGTTTTATATAGTCAGCTACATTTATCGTTAATTTTACAGCTTCATTAAGCAAACGTCATTGAAATAACATGTTCTGGGCATCAAACTGTTATCTTAAAAAGCCCCTCCGTGCTATCAGTCTTTATCAGTAATCCGAATGCCTTATCGCCTGGGTATACCATCTAATGTGATATTAACAACCAAAGTCTTATTCTATTTCTTCGCCTTCAGCAGAGTATGGCTGAGGTGCATTGTAATCGCTCCTAGCTATAATATTACCCTTACATGATCTCATTACTTACACTCCATATCCATCGTCTCTCCTCCCCATAGCTCTTTTCCCTCTTCCCTACTCCACACCCCCTCACCATGACCTGGCTGGCAAACAGGAAGGAGTGGATTTTAAGAAGGAAGGGATGGTGCATAGCTACTTTTGCTCGTGATTTAATGATAATATTCAAGAAAACTTTGCTTCAGAGAGACACAGACAGGCAGACAGACAAACTCAAGTCCCCCCCCCAAAAAAAAAAAAACCTTGGCGGAAGATATAGGGGAAAAATATCACCTGTGTTCCTGAGATCATAGTAATCATATATGGGGGGAAAATCTGTAGGTGGATGATTACACTGACAGGGAATGGAAAAATAGGTGGTCCCCTTGGTGGATAATTCGTTTGACCAAATCCTATATATACTGACGTAGAGCAAACCGATCTAACCCAACCTAATTCATCTCAACCCACCCTAATCGAGGCAAATATTGTCCTGAATGCAATCCAGTTGGTTTCATCCCAGTTTAATCCGGACCATTATATCCAACGAGGCCTAATCATATCTAAATTAATCCAGGGCAAACAAACCCAACCCAGCCTGTCCTAAGTCAGTCTCTCTCAGTCCAAACCAGTGTAATAGTAGCCTTGTCTGCCTGCCACTCACTAACGTTTTTCGAGAATTAAAGTGGCTGCTTACCTACAGGAGACTTTAGTGACTTTAACCAATCCTCATATTCGATCCCTAAATTTCGCTCCTCAAGCCCATAGACTCTAACGACTTCAACAGAGACTTAGGTTAGGGCGCCGAATCCCTCCAAATCTATGTAGCATTTTTGGGTTTGTTTATTTCATTTTATTTTTCGTTTAAGTTTGTCAAGATGAAACAGTGCGGCCATCTTGAACATTTAGCCCTAGCTGAGTAATCCTCCACTTTTCACAGGTACATAGGAGCTGATTTTCTTTTCTTTTTTTTTTTACTGATAAATCCATCAAGGGAAGTACGTAGGAACAAAATCGTCATGGATTCCCCAAAAATGACCTTACTATTCCTCAGGCTGTACACTCCACGTATCTCTCAATTCATGGACCTTCAGTCAAAAGATTTTATTCAACTTAAAGAACAGTTCTGCTTTTAAGGGACTGAAAATACCACCCACTCTCACACCATTATCCACCACATATTTACACCTATACCATCACTCACACCCACCTCGCAAACACATCCGTACCCACATCAACACCCACACACACCAAACATTCACACTCACATTAAAATGCATGTAATCTCACATCCATACCCCCACTTACGCTAACATGTACACTTACATCCACATCCATGATACATACAGACCCACAACCACTCCCACACTCACATGTACAACCATATCCATACTCACACCCATATCCACACCCACACCCACACCCTCATCAACATTCATACTCACACCGACACTCACAGAACTGAACTCACACACGCAAGTCTCAGTCTCACACCCACACTCACCCACCCACACTCACACTTACTCTCACACCTACACCCATCCACCCCTCACACGTCCCCCTCACACACACACACACACACGCACACACACACACACACACACACACACACACACACACACACATACCATTTCAAAAGGCATCATACCCTCGAGACTCTGGCATTTGCAAGTATCAGAAGACTCTATTGCATGCTTCAGGCCTCTTTTGATTTTTCTTGTGTATTTCTGTAAAGCTTTATTAGTTTTTTTACAGGTTTTTCAAGTCCAAAATTATTCTGTATTCTCTCTCTCTCTCTCTCTCTCTCTCTCTCTCTCTCTCTCTCTCTCTCTCTCTCTCTCACACACACACACACACACACACACACACACACACACACACACACACACACACATACACACACACCACCCCTCCAACTGGTCTGAGGCCCGAATATTTGTCCTTGACCTTCGGCAGATTACTCACAGAACTGAACTGCTTCTTTCTATCCTCACTCTAAACCTTTCCACCAAAATTGGATAGTCAGACAAACATTTTTGTTGACTTTATCCTGTCACCGTTACCTTTTACCTTTCACTTACTATCCACATGGAGGCGATTTATTTGTGGCCACCCCTTACGGGATCAATTCGTCTGGCAATAGACAGATAGAAATTCTCATTGTCTTACCTTGAATTCTTTCTCAAAGTTTGTATAAAGCAGATGAAGTCTTTTGAAATTCACTTTCCCTTGTGACCTTACCTTATGACTAATTGTTTTGAAAACAGTAGGTCAACCCCTTCACTGATCCTCAACCCTTCCATCACGTTTGGTCCAAAGTAAATCAAACTTTCTTAGTTATTTTGGTCACACACAGTCATAAATGTTGAATACTGACCTTTCTCCGTGGCCTTAACCTTTTACCGATTGCTCTCAAAAATCGAACCCCTTCGATGTGCGTTACCCGCAAGCTTTCCACCAAGTTTAACATGAACTGGATGAAAACTGTTTGTCGACCTGCCTAGGTCAAAGTTTGACAGCCCTGTGACCTTTGCATTTGAATTACTGTTCTAAAAAGCAATAGGTCTACCTCTTGGTTGCTCTTCTACCGCTTCACCGAAGTTGGTTAAAACTGGATAAAAACTCCATAACCCTATAGCTCGGATGTCGGCTATGTCAGTAATATAATAGGAGTTCGGGGTGCCTTGGATGACGGACGTAGCTTCTTTGCATTTCCCATCTGTTTTAATTCCTATCCATTTTCTGATAGCCAGTGCGTGACATATGCATATAGAAGGCGGGTGAACTACAATTCCCGTCTTCCTTGGGAAACGGAAGGGATAGGAACAATGATTTCTGATTCGTACAGTCAGATTCGCTTGCTGCCGCGGGCAGCCGACCACACCCTGCCACCTCCGTCCATACCACCTCGGCCCCTGTCACCTTCGCCCTTGCCACCTCCGCCCCTGCCTCCTCCGTCCCAGTCGAGCCTCCCATTCATGCCAGGAATGGGTTGAGTGATACTGCGACTGGGAGAGGTTAGAGGGGACAGCATTGTACTTATCATGAGCGCGAAGTCAATCACGTGGTTTGTAACGATTATATTTTGCTAAGATCAGGCGATTGATAACATTCGGAGAAGTAAACCTAGATAAAGTACTAATATGATTTGTAATCGCTTATAACGGATATGCTGTTGCCTTACTCCTTGTCTGCACCTATTCTTTCCAGACAGACAGACACCTAAACTAACACACCCCTTCTTACTCCCTCCCGTTTCCAATTGTTTCTACACCCTCACAGTATAGTTCGGGTTCACACCGCAGGGACACAGATGATTGACAACACTAAGTGATAAACTCGGGAATGAAGATAACTGTTCGAGGTGAGAAGTCCACCGATGAGGCAGTGGCGGGGGCAGGTGAAGATGAGTGGGATGGTCTACTAGGGCAAGGGGGAGAGTGAGAGAATGTCTGGCCCAAAACGGATCCATGGGCTGGCCAGCATGCCCTAGCGACCAATACGTCTGCTTGTATGGACGCAGCTCTCAGCGAACACAAATGTTATATCCAGTCATCATCTTTTATTTTCACAATGCCTCCCCTTGAAGCATGGCGATACTTGCAATGAAGAGACGAAGGATTGGTGAGTATTCTGATTTTTAACTGAAAGTTCTAGGTGTTGTAGTTACTGAACTATAATGGGCTGAAACAGTGAACTTTTGTATACCTCATCGTGTTAGAGTTTGTTACTTTGTTTACACACACACACACACACACACACACACACACACACACACACACACACACACACACACATTATTGCTTCTAAATACTGATTCCAGTTACAGACACCTTTAAGAGTAAATGTCTGTTCTGCTTCACTGCAGTTACCCACTATAGTCGCGGCGCACGACTCTGAGGTTGTCATTATCGTACCCTGGCAACCTACCATTCGAAAGTGCTTCCGATTTCGTATCATACTATACACGAATCATATCATTATGCACGAATATATTATACACGAATATTATTATACACGAACATATTATACACGAACATATTATACACGGATCAATGCGTCTCATATTATACACGATTTAAGACGCACTTCTGAATGGAAGGTTGCCAGGACAGGATAATAACAACCTCAAAGTAGCGCGCTGTAGAAACATAAGGTATACAGAAGAAACTGGCAAGAACCAAAGTATTACAAACATATATTGCAGACATAGTGAGGACAAGGTGTAGTCCTTGGGGATTTTGCGGATATGTGTATACACAAGTACGCAGGTGCAGTACAGTATGTATTGACCTGTTAACCGGTTATTTATATGGTATTGGGTATGCTTCGTGAATTACTGATGTGGTACTTGAAAGACATATAAGCATGCTTTTATTGAAGTATAACAGATCTCATTAAGCTCTGCGCAGGAAAAACTTAACACTCCAGTGCAGTTAACATACCTAACAGCACCAACATTATACTGTTTAATTAGAAATAAACTCCAGTCTTGGTCATTCACCTTCTAAATCCTTCGGGAACAGGTGAAACATTAATTTGGGTTGCGTTTCCCATCGCTTCCCACCTACATTTTTTTTTCTTTTTTTTCTTTTTCTTTTTTTTTACGGATGTAATAATGCCTTCTGTCATTGAGGAGAGCGTATGTTTACAAACCCTGCCGCCAGAGTCAGAGTCAGATGGCAGTGCTGCCATCTAGCTGAGCAACAGGGTACTGAATACCTCCTCACGCTGCCTCGTGAAATTTAAACTTCCTCATGACTATATTCTTTGTTTGTTGCTAAGCCTTGATCTTCTCCTAGACCACAACAAGCAACAGTTGATTCAACAATCCGGGGCCCGGAAACACGACGTATTTATGGCACCAGATCTAAATACGGCGCCAGATGTAACATTTCAAACCCAACCAGTTATACTTTTTTACATTAAGCTGGCCCAAAATTTAGTCTTTACACCTTATTTAAAATCATTCTTTGGCCGAAAAAGACAGTGCTATGACAGAACATCCATTCCATGACACCTCTTCGTGATCAGCATTATATTCGTGTCAATCTGTTATTGCAGCTCAGTATTCAAGACGGAGAGATGGCAATATTAGGCCAAGTTGATGTAAAAAGAGTAAAATACATAGACCACTAAGGTGAGTTGCCGGTTACAAAGCCTTGCGTATGGGAAACTATGCTAGAGATTTTGCGTCTGAACCTCTCCAAAGCAACAGCCTCAGAACTCCATTATGGCTTCTTTTGTGTATCCGAGGCCAGGAATTTATTTGTTCTATGTACTTTCGGGCTGCAGAAGGTCTTGCTCAAATGTCTCCTACCTGACCCGGTGTCGTATGCACGGAGTGACTTATGCTGAAAGTTACCGTTCAGCTCAGTGCGCATGCACCGAGTGCCCTTTCAGCTGCTGTGTTGAAAGTATCCGCATGTTATCTCAAGTATCATGCCATTGATCTACAATATTTTATGAAATACATGGGTCAGGGAGCTAGTTGGAAGTTTTATCGTCCTGTAGGTAATTATAGGTCGATATATGGGTAATATACTGTAAATAACTATATACATGTATGTTACACCCAGATTGTGAAATCAGCCACTTCGTGAATTAAGGTTAGTTTAGTTTAGGTTTATTTGGGCTAAACTGTTCTAGAATAAGGTTAGGTTAAGTTAGTTTAGGTTTGGTTAGGTTAGATTGATTTAGTCTAAACAGAGGAGGGAACGGTGTCACAAAAAAGACTTTGTATATACTTGTAGTGGAGTTTTGTATATTAGTTATATATTAGACTTGTGGACGAGCGGTTGTTATACGTGAGTAGCTTTGTAAGTAGATAATCTTCGTTCCCATTTGTCATGCAATGACAGGAGAGGTAAAGAATAGTATGGGACTATTTTTATTTGTCTTGGAAATATTAACAAAGTCTCTCACACACGAGTGAGGTTAAGTGGAGTCCCTCCCTACTACCTGTCGATTCTATGGCCTGTCCCATTCTGAGCTCTCTTTCCTAAATTCTGGTGAAACAGGGGTCGTGTCACGTGTGTTACACTGTGGTTGGAAAGTTCTAGAAGCCTGTGTGTGAGTATGTGTGTATGTGTGTGTATGGTCACGAGGCGCTGTCGTGTGCCTATAAAGCATTCCTTGAGTTAAGAGTGTGTAAGCATGTTTAGCATTGCTCGATTCTCGCAGACACAATACCTTCTCATCATCTGACTTCCTGCTTCTATCTGTCTCTCTATCTATCTATTTATCTATTTATCTATTATGATTTGTAATTATAATATGGAGTCCTGACATATGCTCGGCCGCGCAGCTGAAGGTCCTCCGACAGCAATTATCATTGACATATGCTAATCTATTAGTACATAATATTGATTATAATATTGTATACATATAACATTCATAGTAAATAGCAATTATCTAGTAATATTACATTTTAAACTAGTTGTATAAATATCTGAATAAATGCAATGGTTGTTGTATGACATTTTGTAAGATGTGTATGTATAACAGACATACACATATAATTGTGCAGTGGTAATACTGCTAGGTTATACATTACATATTGAGTTATCTCTTTAGTAATGTCTAATATTTCACCTAACTTGTAAGATGATTCTGGTAATACAGAATTGTGGTACTTTACATAATATTGTAGTAATATTGTGGTAATACATAATTGTAACATTTTATGAATTGTTACATAATATTGTGGTAATGCATAATTGTGTTGGCCTTATAATTGTAGTTACATTTTGTTAATGCAACTGTTACATAATTGTGTTGGCCTTATAATTGTAGTTAAAGTTACATAAAAGTTACATCTTGTTAATGCAACTGTTACATAATTGTTACATATTGTTTGTAGTTACATAATTGTAGTTAAAGTTACATAGAAGTTACATCTTGTTAATGCAACTGTTACATAATTGTTACATATTGTTTGTAGTTACATAATTGTAGTTAAAGTTACATAAAAGTTACATCTTGTTAATGCAGCTGTTACATATTGTTTGTAGTTACATAATTGTAGCAAGTGTAACATAATGCAATCGTTTGTCGTTACATAATTGTTACATATCGTTTGTAGTTACATAATTGTAGTAAAGTTACATAAAAGTTACATCTTGTTAATGCAACTGTTACATAAATGGTACATATTGTTTGTAGTTACATAATTGTAGCAAGTGTAACATAATGCAATCGTTTGTCGTTACATAATTGTTACATATCGTTTGTAGTTACATAATTGTAATAATTGCAGTCCTGACATTGAATCCGGTCATGCTGCGGTCGATGAAATGATGTGCCATGCCACTAGCTTGTGGAGACAACAATTTGCTTTTTATTTCACTTATAGAAGGAGTTTATGTGATGATGTGCCATGCCACTTGCTTGTGGAGACAACAATTTGTTTTTTGTTTCATTTATAGAAGGAGTTTATGTGGTATTTTGGCATTTGTAGTAACACTTACACTTATTTTCATTTGTTTGTTATGTGATCTTACTCTATTTCTTTTTCTTTCTTTCTTTCTCTCTTTTTTTTTTTATGTATTGATTTTCTATAGTTTGTTTTTCTTCGTTTGTCTACGTTTGTTCGGTGTTGCTCGAGGTTGCATAATTGCTGGCTAATTTCCTTAGGATCCTTTTTTAAGGTTTAGTTTATATTGCACAGATATTACTGAAAATGATATTATATAACCCCATATTTTGTTATTTTATATAAAAAATATATATACACTATATACAGTATTAACTATATACACTGACTTGTTCTTCACTTGTACCTATCGTGGGCAATATATGTGTCAGCACTGTGTGGAAATCATTGTCTTCACGATTGTGTTGAAGATGTTCACTCTTGCTAACGTCATTTGTGTTGGCCATTTTTTTTTTTTTCTGGTTTTCCTTGTAACTTAATTTATCTGTTTCCACTAGGTAGCTTTAATTAATGTTTAATACAGTCTTTTGTAATCGCTCACTGAGTAACTGTGATGGTATATTTTCTTTATTACTTTGTAGATGTAATAATGTATAGCTGTATGTATGAAACACGTATTTTATGTAGGTATAAATGGTAACACTCGATGGTAGTAAATAAATGCTATAATAAATGAATGAATATATACAGTGTAGAATATTTATTGTTGGTGATTATTTAGTGTTTGAGTTATGCAGATAACTGAAGTAAGTATGTGTACGTAAGTTGTAACTACTGTATACAGCACGTTTTATATGTTTGTGCAAAATGTGTTGTCTATCACTGTGTATCGTATAGATGAAGTAACTATGTAACTCACTAATTTTTACTGCGGTGGGAATGGTGTGGGTGGTGTTCCACGTGGTGATAGCGTTGTCCTTCACGGGGTGATTGACGTGTTGTGGGGTGTCAGACACACGTTGATACGTATGGTGACGTCGACTTCCCACACTGGTTGCTGTGGTGAGTAAATGAGTAGCGATGAGTAACTTGAGTGAAGATGAGTGAGTAAGATGAGTTGTGAATATGGACTTAGTATTTGCTTCGTCGTCTTGACCTCTTGACTCCTGCGTCAGCGGTGGAGGTTGGGTGGATGTAGCAGAGAGAGGAGGGTGAGGGCTGGTGGTTGTGAGTTGTGAGTCGTGTCTCACTCTTCGTTTGTTTGTTTTGTTTTTTCTTTCTTGATGTATTCTCGGTCCTTTTTTCTTGTGATTTACTCGTTGTAGGATGAAGACTGCCACTACTTGTAGGTGCGTGTAGAAGATTATACAGACGACTCGTGGAGTTGTTACTTGTAGTTGATTGTAGATGGTTGTAGTTCGTTGGTTCGTCGTAGAAATTTCAAGATTGTTTGTATCAGTATTTTGTTAAACTACTTGCAAGGCGTCCTGTGACCTCTTCACCTCTACATCAGCGTGATGATCGGGGAGGCGGAGGGGGCTGGTTGGAGAGAATACTGTCAGGAGCTGGTTGTGAGTTGTTGGTTGTGAGAGGTATTTTTTTGTTTTCAATCTTGATATTTTGTAGGAATTCACTGTTGATTCATAGACGAGGTTCGTATACGTTCGCTGCTACCAAATGTCACAAAAGACTTTGTATAAACTTGTAGAGAAGTTATCTATTAGACTTGTGGACGAGCGGTTGTTATACTTGAGTTGTTTGTAAGTAGATAATCTTGGTTCCCATTTGTCATGCAATGACAGGAGAGGTAAAGAATAATATGGGACTATTTTTATTTGTCTTGGAAATATTAAACAAAGTCTCACACACACGAGTGAGTATAAGTAGAGTCCTGCTAGCTACCTCCCTGTCTCGCTCTCTCTCTCTCTCTCTCTTCCAAGTTGCTAAGCCTTTCTCCCTACTACCTGCCGATTCTATGGCCTCTCTCCTTCTGAGCTCTCTTTCCTAAATTCGGGTGAAACAGTGGTCGTGTCACGTGTGTTACACTGTGGTTGGAAAGTTCTAGAAGCCTGTGTGTGAGTATGTGTGTATGTGTGTGTATGGTCACGAGGAGCTGTCGTGTGCCTATAAAGCATTCCTTGAGTTAAAGAGTGTGTAAGCATGTTTAGCATTGCTCGATTCTCGCAGACACAATACCTTCTCATCATCTGACTTCCTGCTTCTATCTGTCTCTCTATCTATCTATTTATCTATTTATCTATTATGATTTGTAATTATAATATGGAGTCCTGACAACGGTAACTTCCTGCATTAAGTCACTCCGTGCATATGACACCGGGAATCGAATCAGTGACCTTCCGATTCTGTATGAGATTCCTTTCAGTCATCCCTCCCCCAAATTCTCATGCAACAAGGCAAACTAAAACAGGCATGCAGTCAGATCGCGCTGTCGGGGATTGGAGAGCCTGTTCCTTTATATCCATTTTTTTGTTTTCCCTGGTTTACAACACTTCACATCCTTTACAGCTTAATGTTTCATATGACTCTTTCTCTCGTTCATGAAAAACTTCTAGTAGTGAAGGGGTTTATGAAAGCTTCATCGAACCCTTTCACTTCAGAAAGTATTAATCTAAAGCCATTTGGAGATGTCCATGACAAGAACACAAAACAATAACGAATAACATAGGAAGAAAAAAGAACAAGGCAGCGTTTAACATAAGTTTCACACCTTCCATCTTGGGCGGGTCAGACTGGTGAATTCAGTCCTTTTTTTTCCTTGTCTCTATTCACTCAGCAGTATAAATAATTACCTGGATACAAACCTGCAACTACGCCTCGTGTTCTAGGCGAAGACTGGAACTTAGAAAAATATTTGTCCCCAGAAATAAAAACAAAGCCAACTTCGTGTTTATTCTTTTCATCATACGGTCCCTCCCCTCTCCTTTCCTTCATTCATGTTTCTTTTTCTCCCCCAGTAGTCACCTTCCTCAATATTTCCCTCTCTCCCTCCTTTGTACTATTGCGGCCAGGAATTGTTAGCCACCCTCGTATGTGGCAGCGTCGCATTTACGAGCACAGAAGTTGCCTTCGATGCATTTCTGTCGAAAAATATCTCTTCAGCTTTGGACTTGTACTAATGGATAAAGCAATAGTTATATTTACTCTTAAGGTTTGACTCTGATTCGAATATATCTATCTATTGCCAGACGCCTCAATCCCGTTTGGGGTGGCCACAAACAAATCGCCTCCAAGTCGCCCTGTCCCCCGCCATTTCACTGCCCTGCTCCCAACTCACACCCCCCTCTCTCATATACCTCTCCACCCCATCCCTCCATCTCATCCTCAGCCTCCCCCTCCCTCTTCCCCCCTCCACCTCACTCACATACACTCTCTTCGTCAGTCTTTCACCCTCCATCCTCTCCACATGGCCAAACCATCTCAGTGTGTTCCTCATAACGCTTCCTATCACATCCACATCAACACCACAACGCTCCATTATATCCGCATTCGTCAGCCTGTCTCTCCATGTGACTCCACAGGCTCCTCTTAAATAACTCATTTCCGCTGCTCT
Source organism: Coenobita brevimanus (assembly GCF_032717465.1). Taxonomy (NCBI): domain Eukaryota; kingdom Metazoa; phylum Arthropoda; class Malacostraca; order Decapoda; family Coenobitidae; genus Coenobita; species Coenobita brevimanus. The sequence goes on along the minus strand of NC_136955.1, from coordinate 4,930,610 downwards.
CACTCTTGACTTGTGTCCTTCCAACAACGTCCAAGCTTCACTTTCGTACGTTAGAGTTGGTATCACAATACTGTCATGTAGTAACTTTTTCACTTCCATGCTCACTTCCCTGTTTTTTATCACTGCTTTCAAAGAACCAGCAACCTTTCTTCCCTGCTGTACCTTTTCAAGCACTTCACATTTATTATTTAGTAACTATTTTCTCTCATATAATACCATCCAAGTGACAAATATTTTTCTTTGATTTGACTCCATGACTTCCTGTACTGTAGATTTGAATCAGCGAACACAAAGAGTGAACAAGTTCGAAGCATTCATTTGTTACAGAGAGAGAGAGAGAGAGAGAGAGAGAGAGAGAGAGAGAGAGCATGTATGGTCGGTGCCTTTGAATTTTGGAGAAATGAGGTGGACGCAGACTGGTGCAGGGAAATGCAATGGATGAGAAAGTGACTTAAATATGTTTCTTTGATTTCACTCCACGACTTCCTGTGCTGTAGATTTGAATCAGCGAACACAAAGAGTGAACAAGTTCAAAGCATTCATTTGTTAGAGAGAGAGAGAGAGAGAGAGAGAGAGAGAGAGAGCATGTATGGAGGGCGCCTGTGAATTTTGGAGAGATGAGGTGGAGGCAGACTGGTGCAGGGAAATGCAAGGGATGAGAAACCCTGGATTCCTGTGCCCCATTGAAAACAGGCCACAGTGTGAATATTTCTTTCATCAGTCGCTGCCTTGCTTTGTGATAGATTTTTTTTTTTTAAGGATTGCTGTCGGAGAATAATGCTGTTGATTTAACATAAAGCTGTGCTTAAGAAAGTAATTTGCCTCTCTGTCCAGAGAGGGATATCCAGTTAATGAGTAAAATGCTCATGAGTTTCCCAAAAATCTCCAGGTGCCAACCACCAGAGAAAAAATAATGCGAACATAAGGCAGTTAGCAGAAGTTACGCGGCCTGCCTAATAATTTAACAAAGTCAACTGGCGTTACCCACAATATAAACCATCTTTCATTTTGTCCGGCGAGATGTTATCCTGGGATAAATAAACTCCTTCGTCATCAGCCAAAGGAAAAATTCCCTGCTTAGCTTGTGTACGTTATTTACTCGTATCGCATAAAATCATGTGTATGTAGCCGGAATGAAGCCCTTTATCTACGGCCTGGCAACCTCCCTGTAAAGCGTACTATTTTCTACCGACAGACTGAGTTCAGCGGTGAGACTCATCTTTCGTGTAAAGAAATCCACCCCGCCTCTGTGTGTGTGTGTGTGTGTGTGTGTGTGTGTGTGTGTGTGTGTGTGTGTGTGTGTGTGTGTGTGTGTGTGTGTGTGTGTGTTGAACTGCGAGTCATCTGACTTGTGGAGCATGGTATGCGGGTTGGTAGGTCGGCGACTGGGTGGGTGGATTGGTTAGTGTAGCCTGGCGGTTTCACAGGCGGATTAGGTGGAGTGGGTGGGTGAGAGGGAGGGAAAGTGTTGTTGGGCTGGTTAAGTGGGGTGGAGTGGGGTTCGTGCATTAAGTGGGGTGGGTGGTGGGGCTACCTGTAGGACAAGGCAAAAGACGGGTTTATGTCGTCCTGCTTTTGAGACATACTATACTGAGCAAGGTAGTAGGTATGTGCGTTGATGGGTGGGTGTGTAGGTGGATGGATGGATTGTGGGAAAAGAGGCGTCTGGGATTAGGTCACTTGAGTGAATACGTCCGAGTTGGGAATAGATCAGTGTGCGGAAAATCGGTCCACAGGTGATATTATTCTGGAATCATGATGAAGTAGGTATACAGATCCAGTGGGTTACAACAGGTCCATCGTGCCATTCGTCTGTTGGTTATGAGGTCTGCACGCATCAGTGAGTGATATAACCACGTCGGATAACAGGTTTATGGGGAAAATATGTTCATTGTTAAAAATATGTCCAAAAGTATACGTCCATGTAGGAAACCTGCATCCACGGAGAGATTCAAGGTCGACGGAAAAATTGGTCTGTGGGGAGAAAATACATCAATGGGGAATTTTAGTTCATGGGAAAATAGGTTTAAGTAGAAAAGTAGGCGTCCTTGGAAAAAAAAAAAAAAAAAAGAGCCATTAAGGAAAATAGCTCCGTGGGGGATTTTGTTCCGAGTGGTGAAAATGTCCATTGATAAAAATATTCATGGGGTGAAAATAGGTCCAGAGGGGCATACACGTACTGTAAACACACGTGGAGATATTTAAAATAAATGGGACTTATAATATCCAACTTTTAACAGCGGCCGTTGCATAGAATTAAGCATACCACTGCACACCTTGGACCAAACAACCATTAGCCAAACCCTATTACCACGTCGTCATCCAATTATTATATTTCGTAATATACCTTCATTTAGTCATTTAGGCATAGAATGCCAGCCGAAACTAAAGGAAAAATCCCTGTTTAACTGTGTTAAGCACCTCATTTCTCCACCTCATTCCTCTGAAATTCACAGGCACCCACTACTCTCTCTCTCTCTCTCTCTCTCTCTCTCTCTCTGGTAACAAATGAATGCTTCGAACTTGTTCACTCTGTGTTCACTAGTTCAAACCTACAGGAAGTCGTGGAGTGGAACAAAAAATACATATTTGTCACTTGCTTGGCTCTATATGAGAAACAAGATATTAAATAATCAGTGTAATATATTCGTGTTATCAGAGTCAAACCTTCAGAGTAAATATTACTAGTGCTTTATCCATTAGTACAAGCCCAAAATTGAAGGGATATTTTTCTACAGAAACGCATCGAAGGTAACTTCCGTGCCCGTGAATGCGACGCCGCCACATACACGGGTTGGCTGGACGAGGGTGGCTAACAATTCCTGGCCGCAATAGTACCTTCCATTTGCTAGTCTTTTCTCTCTCTCCTTCCCGCCATCCCTCCTTCCTTTCGCCGTTTTACCCCCTCCCTCGCTTGATCTTCCCCTCCCCCCATTTATTTTCTTATACTATTTCACTCATTGTTTCTCCTCCCTGTTCCCTCCCTGCCCCTTCCACCCTCCAATGTTTCTTCCCATCCCCTTTCTCTCTCTCTCTCTCTCTCCCATCCCTCTCTCCCATCCTCCGTATGCTACTCTTTTGTCTCTCTCCTTCCCACCATTCCTCCTTCCTTCCTTCACTCCTAGCCCTCCTCTGTATGCTCCTCCACACAGCTCTAATGAAATATTTGTTCCATTCCTCCCTCAACTCTCAAGAAAGCTTAAAAAAAAAACTTTAATGTAGGCCTATGCGTGTCGAGTACATTATTATTAGCCCTCTCATGGCTGGGATAACTCAGGCATTATATTCCAGCTGATGTCAAACAAATTCGTACTGCTGATTGAGTCATAGGAGCCTGAGTGTCACCATCTCATGGTTGGGGCAGCTCTCGTATTATCTGGGAGTTTATCGTGGTAGCCTGAGAGTTAGAGTGATGTAGGCCTGACTGCAGAGAAAAGAATCTAACATTTTTTGGCTACGTGAGAATCATATATACCCTCAAACAGAAGACGTCATTTTCATTATATTTTTTCTGTTCTTAAATAAAGGGAAAGCCCCAGCAGTGAAGCGTTTAATGAAGACTCTAGCACATCCCTTCAGTCTGAAAAATTCTTCCAAGCTGAATTAAACCGTCTGGATAAAACCATCAGATTCATAAAGTTATAATAAACAGGTAAGTTTCTGCTAAATTCCAGTCTTTCCCTGGAACACGAAAACGACAAAACGAAGCAAATTTTGTCTATGAGAAAGATAAGGTTTAGAAGTAATTCTTTTCAGGTGCAAGAGGGGGAAGGCAATACTGTATTTTCTGCAATATAATCTTTACCTAGAATACTATTAACAATCGTCAATATTGTATTCTAAGTCCGATATTGTACTACTGGGTGAAAAAGCACAAGAGTAGATGTAAACTTGGTCCAACAGTCTGATCTGCACGAGAAAGCCCCAAAGTAGCAAGAATGACAAGGAGAGCACCCTAAACTGCAAAGGCATGTTCGTTGTCTGCGCTACAACTGAAGACGTTTAAGATTTTTTGTGTGCATCTAATTCTCAACTGATTAATCCCTATCTTATGACATCTATTTAAGCTTATTTTGTTAAGAATTAGACGATGAATGACACTCGGATAGGTAAGCCTAATTAAAATATTAATATGATTTGTAATCACTCATAATAGATATACTGTTGCCTTACTCCTTGTCTGCACCTATTATTTTCACACCCATCTAAACTAATACACCCCTCCTTTCTCCCTCCCGTTTCCAAATCCTTCGAAACTCTCACAGTATAGTTCGGGTTCACACCTCAGGGACACAGATGAATGGCAACGCTAAGTGATTAAGTCCGGAGTGAAGACAGCTGTTCAGGATGAGAGATTCAGTGATGAGGCAATGACAGGGGCAGGTGAAGATGAGTGGGATGGTCTAGCAGGACAAGAGGGAGGGTGAGCAAGTTTCTGTCCCAAACCGATCCATGGGCTGGCCTGCTTGCCCTAGCCACCTACACGTCTGCTTGAAAAGACGCAGCTCTCAACGACCACAAATGTTACCTCCATTCATCACCTATCTTCACAATCCCTCCCCCTAGAAGCATGGCGATACTTGCAATGAAGAGATGAATCAGGGACTTTTGTAAACCCCATTGCATTAGTGTTTGTTACTTTGTTTACACACACACACACACACACACACACACACACACACACACACACACACACACACACACACACACACACACACACACACACACACATTATTGCTTCTAAATACTGACTCCAGTCACAGACATCATTGAAAGCAAATATCTATTCTACTTCACTGCAATTACTCACTAGCAACATATGGTATACAGAAGAAACTGCCAAGGACCAAAGCATTAACAAACTTACATTGCACACATTGTGAGTACAGGTGCAGTACATATTGACCTGTTAACCGTTTATTTACATGGGTATGTCTGGTGAATTACTGATGTGGCACTTGAAAAAACATATAATACTTGCAATGACAAGGAGAGCACCCTAAACTGCAAAGGCATGTTCGTTTTCTGCGCAACAACTGAAGACGTTTAAGATTTTTTGTGTGCATCTAATTCTCACCTGATTAATCCTTTTCTTATGTCATCTATTTAAGCTTATTCTTGCTACCATTCGACGATTTCATTCAGTTTAGGAGATCCCTTCAGAGTGGAGGGATTTGTGAAAGCTACAGTATATTTCCTAGATCTTCTTCAGCACAGTGATGCCTAATACACTCTATTTTCCTACTCCCAGACGCTTTTGTTCAGATTACGAGATTTATGGGTCGTATTCACGCTTTCCAGGTTGGCGCACCAGATGTAGAAAAGGATTTGACCGGAATTATACAAACCCCGTCTCCCCTATTCCTTTCTCATTTTATTTGTGATAATAAGTCAAAGACTTCTGGGGCTCAGTTTACTTTTCCTTTGTCCCTGTTGATCCAGCAGTGCGATATTGGAGACGTGGATGTATTTTTGAGGGAAGAATAACACTTGGCGACATTTGGCTGTCATCCTTATAGGCCGTGGTGCTGTTGACAGGTATAAGCTTACGTTTTCTTCAGTTTGCCCTGAAAATACAAAGCGAGGAGATCACGAAATCCCTTCATCAGT
>NC_136955.1:4812500-4922500 GCF_032717465.1 Coenobita brevimanus | reverse complement strand
ATTATTTTTACCCCAGTCAGAGATACAAACCAAGTCAGACATTAGGTGTGCCATTGCCTCATCCCTTGTTTGTTGAAGTAACTCCTGAGATGAATGTTGCGGAAACCGAATGGAAAGGTGAAGGGTGGAATCATCAGCATACGAGTGGAAAGGGTTAGGTGTACAGCTAAGATCACTGATGAATAAAAGGAAGAGAGTTGGTGATGAGACAGAGCCCTGAGGAACACCACTGTTGATAGATCTAGAAGAAGAACGATGGCCGACTACAACAACGGCTACAGAACGACCAGAAAGGAAACTATAGATAAGGGCACAGATAAAAGTATAGAAACTGTAATAGGGCTGTTTGGAAATTAAAGATTTATGCCAGACTCGATCGAAAGCCTTTGAGATGTCAAGTGCAATGGCAAAGCTTTCGCCAAAGTCCCGAAAGGAGGATGACCAGGAGTCAGAAAGGTAGGTGTGAAGATCTCCTGTGGAGCGTCCCTGACGGAACCCATACTGACGATCAGAAAGAAGGTTGTGATAGGAAAGATGCCTTAAAATTTTTCTGTTAAGAATAGACTCGAAAACTTTTGAGACACAGGATGTTAAAGCAATTGGGTTGGGAATGGTCACCCTTCTCTGGGACTGGCTGAATGAGAGCAAATTTCCAGCAAGAAGGAGTGGTACAAGTTGAAAGACAAAGGCCAAAGAGTTTACCTAAGGAAGGGTGAAAGCACAGAAGCACAGTTCTTGAGGACAACAGAAGGGACTCCATCAGGCCCATATGCCTTGTTAGCACTGAGGACAATGATGGCAGAAAATACATCAACTGTAGAAATAATGTCAGCCATGAGGATATCAGAGGGGGTTAGAGATGGAGGAACAGCACCGGAATCGTCTAAGGTGGAATAGGAGGAGAAAGTCTGAGCGAAGAGATCTGCTTTATCAATAGAAGAAATAGCTACAGAGCCATCAGAGTAGAAAAAAGGAGAGAATGATGATGAGGTAAAGTTGTTAGAAAGGTTTTCGGCAAGGTGCCAGAAGGAGCGGGAAAAATTCGAGTTGGAGAGTTGAGAGCATTTAGTATGGATGAAACTATTTTTAGCAGAGCGAAGAACAGACTTAGCACGATTCCGGGCAGAAACATAAAAACAATGTGATTCAGGGGTGGGTTGGCTCCGGTACCTTTTATAGACCCTCTCCTTGTTGCGGACAGCGTTAGAACAAGCATGATTAAACCGAGGCTTTCTTGCATTAGTCAAAGGATATGAGAAAGGAATGTATGCTTCCATGCCCGAGAGAATAACCTCCGTAATGCACAAGGCACACTCAGATGGCTCCCAGCCATGGAAGCAATAATCATTCCAGGGAAAATCAAAGAAGTACTGCCTGAGGGCCTCCCAATCCGCAGCTCCAAAGTGCTACAAACGACGTTTCTTTGGAGGGTCCACAGGCCATACCGGAGCAATAGTACAGGTTAAGGTAATAAGGTTATAATCAGAGGAGCCTAACGGAGAGAAAAGATTAACAGTGTAAGCAGAAGGATTAGTTGTAAGGAAGAGGTCAAGTATGTTGGAGCTCTCTCCAAGGCGGTCAGGGATACAGGTAGGGTGCTGTACAAGCTGCTCTAGGTCGTTTAGGATAGATAAGATGTAGGCTTGTTCACCAGGTGGATCAGTGAAAGGAGAGGAGAGCCAAAGGTGGTGGTGAACGTTGAAATCTCCTAGAATGGAGATTTCAGAGAAAGGAGAAATGGATAAAACGTGTTCCATCGTAGAAGTAAGATAGTCGAAGAATTTTTGATAGTAGAATTAGGGGATAAGTAAACAGCTTAGATATATTTAGTCAGAGAATGACAGGAGAGCCGAAGCCAGAGATTAGAGAATTCAGAAGAATTAAGTTCAGGAACACGAGAGGAAGATAGGTCGTTGCGTACATATACACAACAATCACCTTTGGCTTTGAAATGAGTATATAGAAAGTAGGAGGATACAGAAAAGGGTTTGCTGTCAGTTGCCTCAGACAGCTGAGTCTCGGTCAAGAAGAGAAGGTGAGATTTAGAGGAGAGGTGGTGTTCCACAGAGAGTAAGTTAGAGGAAAGGCCGCGAATGTTGCAGAAATGAAGAAGTGGGTCAGACAGTGGTTCCAGGCACGTTGAGTCAACACCGGGAGAGGGGCGGATGGTGGGGACATTTATGGTCCCCCCCCCCTGGGACTCCGAGGCATGGTTATAGTGCGCCATTTTTCTCCTTTTTTTTTAAATTTTACAATGGTAGTGTAGCGTGTACTGTGCATGTAGGTTGATGCTGACAGTTAGAGAAACTTGTATTGGAGAGCATGCTGGCCTATTCTCTGTGTTACTGAAACACTGAAAAAGTTCAGCAAAGGGGGATGGTCAGGAACTAGTCCGGAGGGCTGATGAAACGGGTGCTCCAGCTCTCCATGTCATCAGCTTTCCATCCACCTTGGAGTACTGCCCTGCTCGATTGGTGCTACAGTCTACTCTTGCACTGGAGAGCCTTCATAAAAGTGAAGGTAAACTTTTTGTCATTATTGTTACCAGACCCTCAGCCTCTTGTTCGTATTATTATTATTATTTTTATTTTTATTTTATTTATTTATTTATTTATTTTTTTTTTTGCTTGTAAGAGCCCCGTAGTAGTAGAGGTATTATTGATGGCTGTAATCAATCCTTCCAGTTTGATTTTGAAATATTTAAATAAAATTGTCTGGAGAAACTATAGATACGTTCTGATGTTAAATGGTTCAACTACCTATTAAACACACACACACACACACACACACACACATTGGACTTGACATGTTTTCCGACCGAACGGCCATATTGGTCATATATTTCCTTTACCCTCTGCCGTGTGTAAATATTACTGTATATATGTACTCTCAATGGTCACTTGGTAAGTAGTAGCTGTTTACTCCCAGTCAATTATAGATCCACACCAGCAATATGGGCTCCAGTCACGGTCTCACTGTCCTTCCAGCCTCTGCAGTGATATTGCGGGAGTTCCTTCCTTTGTTGCTCCATCTGGTATGTAGTGATAATAATGATACACAATATACAAGAGGCTTTATGTAACACACAAGAGCCATGTCACTGTTGTGCGGGGGGTCACAGTTTTTGTTGGGTAACCCCGGTCTGTCTGACCAAGCAGACCCTTCAACCGCAGGCAAGCAATTGCCCCTGCAGGGCCGTCTCGTGCAGTGAACCGGAGCTCCCTTGCGGCAGACGGCTCTTCGCCACAGCGAGGCGTTGGGAAGAGTGTGGAGGTTTGGTTCATGGACTGAACCATATTTGTGTCTCTTCATTCAGTTAACAGGGTAACTATAGTAGGCTTCACATCACCTCATTAACTGACTGTATGGTTGCCACCTTAGCCTTGTAAGCGATTTCTCGAGTTCCAGGAAACCATTAGACTTATCGCTCAATGTAGAGCCACCTGCAGTGGAGAGAAGAGTAATAAAATGCGACAGCAAGGGTGGATGAAATAAGATGAAAGGAAGGCAGAAACAGAACAAGAAGAATAAAGATGAAGGAGGAAGTAAGTAGCCTTACATCAAGTGAGTGCATGATGGTTGCCATCACCTACCACCTGCGGGTCACAGTAGTGGCTACATGTGTGTTGCTGGCTGCAGCCACAGTCAACTGTGAAGGGAGGTTATTTGTATCAGTGCCTCTCATTCCTTATTTCGGTAACTGAAGTCAAATTTAACCCGCCAGTTAGTAGACCTTCGTTTACTGTCTGTGTTTTATATGGTAAATCAAATCAGTATACAGCTATATACTCGTGTGATCGGCCATTCCCACTTTACATATCCCAACGACAATATTGCAGTCATCCGTACAATACCTAAACATTTCACACTTTGAAGGAAGTGTTAGGCACGTTACAGAAAACGGAATAAAAGGTGACTCTGACCAAATACCATATCCTGTCTAAGCGACTCCAATTTCTCGGTCATGTAGTAGACACCCAGAGGATTCGTGGTTGCGATGATAAAGCATGAGCTGTTCAAAAGTGTCCCACTCCTACTATTGTACTTGCACCTTAACTTGGCTCAGATTATCTTCCTTTTGTAGTTTATTTCACGTACTTCAATGGCAGAAAACGAAAATGCTATGATTCTACAGCAATCTCATAGGACTTCTTCGTGACTGTTATCATATATATCTATTGCTGTAAGCTATAATTACAAACTAGTGTTAATATATTGTTACAGCTTAGCATTCAGGATGGACAGATTATAATAAAGGCCAAGATATAATAAAAAATATAAAAATGACTTCCGTATTTGGGGGGTCTCACCTGCCGTTACCGACGTTTCATTAAGGGATATACAAGAACTGCCGCTCCTTTATCTAAATTGTCTAAAAGTTGTGAGCCTTTCCATGGCGAGCAAGTTGGTGCCTTTGAGACATTAAAAAGACGCTCATAATTAACCCTGTGCTGGTCTTCCCAGATCACACTAAACCTTTTCTCCATTGCACTGAATATTTTGGTCTTGGTCTCGGTGCGGCTTCGATGCACACGGATAGTAATGACACGGACTCCCTGCCTAGCTCTCGTGATGAGCAGACCTCTTGCCAGTCTCTCTCGAGTATTGGACTCTGCCTCAGTTACTGAGAAGCATTTTCGGGAGTTTTTCCTGTTTTGGGGCATTACAGGACTTAGCCTAATTTACTTAGGCGATTTTTCTCTTTTTTTTTCCCTGTTTCTGGGTGGACTCTGTCTCTGACAGATAGCCTTGCGAGCTTGTGTGTGTGTGTGTGGGTGTTTTGTGAGTGTGTTTGCGGGTGTGTGGGTGTTTTTTTTTTTTTTTTTTTTGGCCTGCCGTTAGTGTCCCTCACTGTAGTACAACGCCGAACCCTGAAGGGGTGCCGTTAGGGCACTTCCATGAAGGGGGGCCTTTAGGGCCTGGTTATAGGAGGCAGTGAGGGCGGCTCTGTTAGATTAGGGAAGACCCGAAAGGGGCAGTGGCGGGGCCTCCCATCGCCCTTTAGAGGGCGGGGAGCATAGGTTGCCCGTCACTGTAGGGACCTTGGCCACTTTTGTTGTTTTCTTTGTGCTGTTTGAGTGGTTGTGTGTGTGGTGTGTGTGTATGTGTGTGTGTGTGTGTGTGTGTGTGTGTGTGTGTGTGTGTGTGTGTGTGTGTTGACTGAGTTTTTTTTTGGCTGCTTCTGTGAGCAGTATGAAGGGATCCAGCATCCCTAGGCCCCAGGGGCATTCCCGCCTCCCGCTCCCTCAGTCAAGGCTCTCCAACCCGTGTCCTGCTACAGGCACGAAGCGGAAGTGTCACTGTTCTGACTTGAGCTCCCACTCGTCAGCTCACGAGGTTTCTTGTGCTGACGCGTGGTGCCTCTACCCGTTCTGCTAAGGCAGCCTGCCGACATGAGGCTATGGAGAAGGTTGCACCTGCTCCACCCTCTCTCTCTTCCACCAATGGCACTTCAGCTTCCCTACGTGCAATTGTCAGCCCTAATCCACGGCAAGGCACCCCCGTGAACCGAGCCCTCGGTACGCAGCCTCGCGCTGCCACCTGCGCACACTCTCACGAGCCTAGCCCGGCTAGGTCTCCTCGTATTCTCAAGCGGCTGGAGGTCCCGTCGGAGGCTCCTGCTGCAACTCAGATCTCCCCCTCTGCTGATCCTGCTCTGCATGATGATGAGGGTTTCACCCCCGTGGTACGCAAGGGATTGAGGCGTGCTCGCCAGGGAAACGGCCCTTCTCCGGCAGTACGCACTGGGCCTCCCCTCAGGGGTCCCTCTGCTGCTCGTCCCTCCGTGTCAGTAGCTGTGCGTCCGCCGCCACCCTCTGCATTCCCAGCTTTCCGTGTGCCAGTACAGGACGGGCATGCGACGAGTTACGATGCCGTGGCTGCACTAGAGCATCACCTGCCAGGGCTACGCTGCTCCAACCTGATAGGTCGGGATGGAAGCTCGGTGTTGGTGCCGAAGGACGAGGGAGTTTACGACCTCTTGAGAACAGCTCTGCAGGACGAGGCCTGCCCTGTCAAGCTAGTCGAGCTGACGCCCGGCCAACAGTCTACGAAGGCAGTTGTCATGGGTTATCCCTTGCGAATGCCTATGGAGATACTGCTCCAGCACCCTCAGGTCGAAGAGGCAACCTGCTGCCAGAAAGCGCGGACCAGGGAGGAGACTCGACAGGTCATCGTCACCCTGCGGGGTCCTCTGATCCCTGCGACCGACCTGGGGAACTGGGGAGAATATCACCTTCGCCCCTGCACCCCGGAGCCACTCCGTTGCTACCGCTGCCAACACTACGGGCACCACCGTGCCAACTGCAACCGCCCTGTCATCTGCGGCATGTGCAGTGGCACCCACGACACGGACGAGTGCCTGCAGCGGTTCAAGGCAAAGCAACCAATTGCGGCCAAGTGCCCCAATTGCTCAGGACGACACCACGCCTGGCACCACAGTTGCCCCGCGAGGGTTCTACGAGTGAACCAGGGTCGAGAGAGGCAGGTTGCTTTTGTGCAGGAGAATCAGGCCACCAGCGCCACTCCAGCTACCCCCGGTACTTTCATCTGGGGACAACAGCACTGCCATCTCATTCAGCGCCCACCACCTCTCAGCGACCAGGAGTTCCCTCCATTGTCCTCAGCTCTTACTGTGGTCCAGACCACAGCAGAGGTCCACCGCCAACAGCCGCCTGTCTCGCCACCACTTCCCACTGTAGCAACCAGTCAGCCACCGACAATTCCGCCACCAGTACCTGGCTCCACACCCAGTCCACCCACTGCTCCTGCTTCACCAGTCCTCGCGTTCACGGCGGAGGATCTGCGGGACCTGGGCTCACAGATTGCAGTGGCTGTTGCCCAAGCAGTGTCCCTCAAACTGGGGATCACCCTCAAGGCGGCCTCAATCGCCTCTGCAGCCGATCGCATCGTCGATCGTGTAATCGCCAGAAAGCTGCATGGTCCCGACACCCGTCCTGCCCCTCAACGTCCGGCTCACTCAACAGGGGGACCACGGACTCCCCCACGCAAGCCGGCTCGCTCTTTCAAGCGAGCCAAGCCCAGGAAGGCCGCTGCCCTGTCTTCCACCCCTCAGCAGAGTCGGCCTCGCCCCCTTCCAGAGCAACAACCGATGCCCGTCGTGGCACCCTCGACAGCCATGGCCTCACCTCCGTTGCTGGAGAACGTCCGTCTCTGTCTGTCTCCGGACAGCGGGACGGCTCCCCCCTTCGACTCCTTCAGTGGAACTGTTTAGGAGCACGGCACAAGCTCCCGCTTCTGCAGGAGGCGGCCAACAGGGACCGTCCCCATGTCATCCTACTGCAAGAAACCCTGCTCCCGGATAGTTCCTCTTTTCGTCTCTCGGGTTACACCACCCATCTCCTCCCGTATGTTCATGGCGTCACACGAGGGTGTGCCGTTCTGGTCCAGGACCACATTGCATGCACAGATTGTGACCCTCCTCCTTTCTGTGGATCTGATGTGGAGGTCCAAGGCGTGGTTCTACACCTGGCTACGTCACCCCTGACGGTATATAATGTATACCGGAGCCAGAGAGGCACCCTGGAGTTGGGTGATCTGTTCTCCCAGGCTGCCAGGGGAGCCGTGTATATAGGGGGTGACTTTAACGCCCACCACGCCCTTCTATCATCGCCTCTTCAGTCCAATGAAGCAGGACTGCACATTTCTTTACTTCTGGAGGAGATGGGTGATGTCTCCCTCTTAAACGACATGACAGAGCCCACCCATATTGGGGGAGGTCGCCTCGACCTCTCCTTTGTTTCAACCCCACTGTCAGGCCTGGCGTCATGGTCACTCCACCCACACCTTGCGAGTGACCACTTCGCTATTCTTGTTGGCTTGCCTCTCGCCCCCCTCCCCCCTCCCGCCTCCCCCTCCTCCCACACCACAGTGGGATCTACGCAAGGCGGATTGGGCGGCCTTTGACCGTGCTCTCACGGCTGCCTTTGCAACATCTTCTCCTGCCTCAGACCTCGAGAGCCGGGCAGATCAAGCAGCAAATATTTTTTCGCATGCTGCCTCTCTTGCCATTCCATTGCAGCGGCGCTCGGCGAGATCTACCGGGACGGCTGGTTTTACTACGACAGGGTCAGGGAATTGAACCAGAGGCTGAATGCAGCACGCAGGCAGTACCGGTGGCGCCGAACATCTCCGCACCGCCGGTACCTGGTTGCTGTCACTCAGCATGTGGTCTCTGAAAAGCGTCGCCTTAAAGAGGAGGCGTGGATCAGATGGTGTCGTACCCTAGATTCTCACTCCACTCTCCGTGAGATGTGGGGGAGAATCAGGTCCATCTCTGATCCACGTCCTCCTCGTCCGCCCTCCCACCCTGACCCTGCCGCTGAGGCCGGCCGTCTTGCCCAGCATTTCGCCAACCGCTCAGCCTCTTCCAATCTCCCGCAGTCCGTCCGAGCCTTACAAATGCAGCTGTCCGCCTCTCGCATTGCGGCCATTCAGACAGCGTGTGATACACCTAACCCCGCTGACTGTCCAATCACCAGCGGAGAGCTTCAGAAAGCGCTGAGGCGCCGGGAGGATACTGCGCCGGGGCTCGACGGGGTCACACACTCCATTTTATCTCATGCTGGAGATTGCGGTAGAGAGCATCTGCTTGATTTGCTCAACCTCTCGTGGTCTGAGGGGCGTCTACCGAGGTCGTGGAAGATGGCGGTCATCCACCCGATTCCGAAGTCTTGCGATCCCACTGCCATGCGCCCCATCTCCCTGCTCAGTTGCATTGCTAAGACAGCTGAGAGGGTTGTGCGGGCCCGTCTTGCTTGGCGGCTGGGACCGCTGCTCCCAAGGATTTATGCCTATCATCCAGGCAGGAGTGCCACCCACTGCCTTGCATCATTCCTTGGGGAGCTGAGGGGCGGACGGGGGATGGCCATCTTCCTCGACCTCGAGAAGGCCTTCGAACTGGCGAACCCCACTTATCTTGGCAGCTCTTGCGGCCAGGGGAGTAGGGGGCAGGCTCATATCCTGGGTCCGGGACTTTTTCAGTGAACGCACTGCGGGGGTCCGCTTTCAGGGGCACCTCTCCCCTTTTCATCCTCATCCTAATGGCACCCCCCAGGGAAGCGTTTTGAGCCCACTCCTCTTTAACGTCCTGATGGAGGAGCTCCTATTTGTGGAATATGGGCCTGGCATAACTCTTCTTTGCTATGCTGACGATCTGGCCCTTGTCTTTACAAGGAGAGACTGCTTCACACAGGCGGACTTGGCCCTTTCTCGGCTGCACGCCAAGTGCACCGAGCTAGGCCTAAAGATCAATTTCGCCAAGACGAAGTGTCTGCCTTTTGGCCTCCGCCCCCCCGACTTTCCACTGCTGCTTGGAGGTCATCAGCTCTCCCTGGTCACCGTCCACCAGTATCTGGGGGTCTGGCTAGATGGGGGTCTCACCTTTGCTTGTCACGTTCGGTATCTGAGGGAACGTGCTTCCACCCGAATGGCTGCTCTTAGATACCTCTCCAGGCGGAGTTTGGGGGCATCATTTTCTGTCCTCCGGACTTTCTATATTCACGCCATCCGATCTCTGGTGTACTACAGCGCCATCTGTCTGACTGGCCTCACTCCACCAGTGTCTCGATCTCTGGAGGTCATCCAGAATGATGCCCTCCGTGTCATGCTGGGTGCTCCACGTTGGACCCGGGTGGTTAATCTGCGAATGGAGGGTGGTTTGCCATCTCTGGCACGTCGTATTGCGCTACGAGTGGTGCTCATCACTCTACAGCTGGTGCAGTGCCGGCCCCACCTGCCTGTCTCGGCACTCTTAAAACGGCTCCTGTGTCGCCCACCTGCGCAGGCCCCTCAGCGTGACTGGGCCCGCAATACAGCTGCCATTGTTCATGGGTTGGGAGCTGCAGAGAGCCTCTGTCAGGATCCTGACTCCCCTTTTCCGGGATACGCGGAACCACCACCATGGGATCCCCCGCTTTTTCACATTTTTGGTCCCTCGGAGGCTAAACCTCGCTCCTCCTTTCCTGCACTCCTCCGTCAGGAGGGTCTAAGCAGAGTAGCGACTCTAGCCTTACCGGACTCGGCCGTCTACTTCACTGATGGCTCAGTTTCTTCTGTTGGCTCTGCTGGGGCAGCCTTTGTTTCTGGTCAACTGGTAGAGTCTTGGCGACTCTCCCAGGGTGTCTCAGCTTTCCAAGCAGAGCTTGCTGCCATTTTGGGTGCCTTGCGACACGCCCATCACCATCATCGCCACCGAGTCATTATTCATACTGACTCTCTTTCCTCCCTGCAAAGAGTCCGCTCCTTTTCCCTTCGGGACAATATCTTTCTTCTCACGGCCATTTATACACTTGCATTCCTTATTGTCCACAGGGGTGCTAATATCATCCTCCACTGGCTCCCTGGACATGTTGGTATCCGCGGCAATGAGCTTGCGGATGGTGCAGCACGGGCAGCTTGCTCTCTCCCTGATATAACATTTCCACTGCGCCCTGGCCCATCGCACCTCATCCGCACTCTAAATGCTACCATCGTCGGGCAATCTATAGAGGATCATCGGCTTTGGGTAACGGAGGGCTCTCGCTCTGCTACCTGGTATGCCACTGCCACGTCCTATTCCCTGCTGTCACCTCCTCCGAGTACACCCAATTATCTTCTAGTGAGGCTCAGGCGCTTGCGTCTGGGGTTCCCTGGCTATAGGCAGATTATTGGCGCAGAGCCAGACCCGTGTACCCACTGTCTAGCTAGTTCTACGGAGCCGCTCATTCACTATCTGCTTCACTGCCCTGCCACTACCATGCTTAGGCCTCAACCTGCCACAGCACTGGCACGGTCCGGAGATGACTCTATGGATGCTGCTGGCATTGTCACCCGCGCTCCCCTCAATATTCTACTCCAAACGGTAAGGGACTACCCTTCCCCTAGATAATTCAAGTTTGCGCCTCATGTGAACCTCTGACGGGCTCTCTTGTTTGCCCGTGTCCCCACCATATGGTGGGGCAAATATCCCAACAACAACAACAGTAATGACAGGCACAGTCTAATAGCTGATGTTGTAGATCTTTTTCCTGAGCTTGGCCCAGATATTTGTCCTTTTGCAGCTTATTTCACGAAGCTCATTGGCAGAAAAAGACAATGCTGTGACTCAACATCCTTCCCATACCGAATCTTCATGACTAGCATCATATTTTTGTACTAATCTCTTGTTACAGCTCAGAGTTCATGGTGGAGAGATAGACATTTTAGGCCATGTTAGGGTATGGTGGGCAGTCATATCCTCAGTGCCGCAGATCATAACTACAGTGTGATACATTTAGAAACATTTGCAATTGTTTGGTCTTTGCATTATTTTAGTGATGTTATTTAGGGTTATTGCACATCCTTATTGACCACTGGCTTCTTTGTGATTTGCTTAAAAGACGAAATCTTACTGGGCGTCTAACACGATGGTCGGTCATTGCTCAGAATTATGACTGTGATCCACGCAGCATTAAGCCCCTGCAATCTGGTGACCTGTTTTTCATGATATTTTTCCATTTCCTGGAGACTTTATTCACCTTACCTCAATTTTTTTTGGAATTGGAGGGATTAGGTGATGTATAAACTATCTATCTATCTATTGCCAGACGCCTCAATCCCGTTTGGGGTGGCCACAAACAAATCGCCTCCAAGTCGCCCTGTCCCCCGCCATTTCACTGCCCTGCTCCCAACTCACACCCCCCTCTCTCATATATCTCTCCACCCCATCCCTCCATCTCATCCTCGGCCTCCCCCTCCCTCTTCCCCCCTCCACCTCACTCACATACACTCTCTTCGTCAGTCTTTCACCCCCCATCCTCTCCACATGGCCATGTATAAACGCTTAAGCTATTAGCGTCTTTTCCAGATTTGACTAAATTTTGTCTGGTAGGTGAGGAAAATGCAAAAAGTTCGTCACATTACTCCTGTATCAGCAGCAGACACCACTTACTCCTCTCTCATTCCTGATATTGCCATGAGTTATAGAGCATTGAAACTGGGTGTGTCCAAGATCATTCATCTCCCGAGTCCTGGAATGACTCTTGCCAAAGTTAACGGTACCGATTTCTGAGCTGGTTTTGGTGAGGGATATTTTATACTGACAGACATTACTTGCTGGCAACGACTTATCCTGCAGAGAAGGGTTAGTTCTTTCACGTTAGCCTGAACCAGATTTTCGTCCTCTTGTCGATTATTCCACATAGCTTAGTGGAAGAAAAAAGACAATACTATGGCTCTATATCCTTTCCATAGCACTCTTTCTAGACTGTGATCATATTCTACTGTTAGTTTATGGTTACAACTAGACATTCAAGATGGAGATGAAGGAAAATTTTAGGCCAAGTTAGAGTAAGAGAGGTATAGTTGTTCCAGATGACTTGATAACCGTCGTCCTATTTATTAATCATGATATTAAACATGCTTCCCATCTAAATATAAGTGTTTATGTGAAGCTCCTCTCTCGTTCTTCTGGCCAATCATGTGTAAAGACATCCACTCCCATGTTAACTTCACTGTGTTCATTGCCACTATCAAAGTTTTGTCTGACGCTCCTGCACCTTTCTTGCAATACCCAGCTCCAACGCATCCAGTGGGAAAATGTGTACTTATCCTCCTCTGTGCGGTGAGGTTTATAAATTATTCTTGCTACCTCCAAATGATATTACTCAACTTGGAAAATAATACTGAAAGAGTCAATGAAGGATATCCAACCCTTTCAGTTCGATAGTTGAACATTAATGTGAATGATGTTGTCTACAGATACGATGAATTAAACAGAAAATACGTCACTGAACTGAAGAGATCAAACTGCCATTTACTCAGTCCTGCGCTGAATACATGTTCACAGGGGTTGATCACTTTTCGCGTTTCTGCATCCTAGTGCCACTCAGAGACAAATCAGTGGAAACCTTTGCATGTTCCTTTTATTGACTGTAATTTCCCCTTTCATGA
This sequence comes from Coenobita brevimanus, assembly GCF_032717465.1. NCBI lineage: Eukaryota > Metazoa > Arthropoda > Malacostraca > Decapoda > Coenobitidae > Coenobita > Coenobita brevimanus. The sequence goes on along the minus strand of NC_136955.1, from coordinate 4,909,570 downwards.
CTCCAGGGACCCTTTTTACGGGCAATACTACGGACTTTAATAACACCTTGATTCCAGAGATTTGTCGTTAGGATGGCGTTTCCAAATGTACTGTTGCTTCCCATCTTCCATGCATCACATAGACTGGTCGAGAGGCTGAGTCATGAGGTCCTGTGTTGTTACGGCACCTGGGGGGATAAAGGAGTACTGCCAGCATGAGTGGAATCTTCTGCCTCTTACAGTGGATCTCTTAACAAGTCTGCCTCTGTTAATGGATCTCTTAATAAATCTGCCTCTGTTAATGGGTTTCTTAATAAGTCTGCCTCTGTTAAGGGGTCACTTAATAAGTCTGCCTGTGTAAATGGGTCTCTTAATCAGTTTGCCTCTGTTAATGGGTCTCTTAATAAGTCTCCCCCTGTTAATGGGTCTCTTAATAAGTGTGCCTCTGTTAATGTGTCTCTTAATATGTCTGCCTCTGTTAATGGGTCTCTTCATAAGTCTGCCTCTGTTAACGGGTCTCTTAAGTCTGCCTCTTTTAATGAGCCTCATTAATAAGTCTGCCTGTGTTACTGGGTCTCTTAATAGGTGGCTGCCTCTGTTAATGGGTCTCTTAACAAGTCAATCACAGAAACCTCGTTCATCATTCTCGATGGGTTTGATAAATGTCGTCCTTATCCTCTGTTATAATCACCATCTGAACTTGTTTATACTATGCGTGAATGTATCAGAGAGAGGTTGGTTGATTTTCAGAAGATGCTGAAGATAACAGGTCCTATATGTATCGCGCATTCATGTATATTTGTGTATGTTTTTGTGCTTGAAATATGAATCACAAATGCTTAGCCTCCTTTCCTAACACATGTCTTTTTGTTGTAGTCTATTGTCATTCTCCTCTGATTCTCCATTTCGACCTTTACATCACTCACTGGAGCAGTGTCAACTCTTTTATTCACGTCATTCATCACAAACATTCTATAACACTTGGACATTTCGCCAATCATCCAATCCAGCTGGTATCAAAACAGGTTCTTCTTTTCTTCATTCTCTTCATTACATGGAGTATATACAACAATCACCGCCACTTTCACCCTCCCAGACTGAAATTAGACATACAAAGTTCTCGAGCTGAAACACTTACATTCCTCCATTCCCCTCTGCCATTCATCATTCATCAACAGACCAACTCCTTTCTTATATCGTCCTCACGCACTCAAACTTCAAACCCTCCCACTCCTTGGTGTCACAACCTGTAACTGATTTTTAATAAGAGCATAAAGTACTTATATCAAGTTTTTTTTTTTTTTCATGACATCATCCCCATTGTCCCGACCTTTATTCCTGCCTAAGGATGGGACCCAGTGAAACGGAAAGAAAAAACTTGGAAGAAGCAGACAGAGGGAGAACTATCCACAACATGCTCATAATGAAGTAGGTATAGCTGCACTGTCGCCCTGTGGTGATGTTGGCATTGGTGGTAGAGACTTTGGTCTGCATGTTTGGCAGGCGACGGCATCGTCAGAGCTGATCTCCACGTATGTGGGCATCACGATAATGTTGGAAGAGGCAAGTGGTGGTGGAGACATGAAGGCACCACAGGTTGCACCAGTCCACATGTGTGTAGGTGGTGCAGCAGTAGAGAGCATGACTGGCGCCCGGGGGCAGGCGCGACTCTCCTGCCTCTTGTTTTTAGTGAAGGAGACCAGGAATGATCGCCAAAAAAGCAGGTGGCAGCACTCCACAGCTGATGGTGGCAGCAGCACCAGCGCAGCCACTGCTATGGCCCCTCATACCACCACCATACCGACCGCATCCTCACGAGAATCTACATGCTGTTACTCTCCAAATCACATAACTGTGCACTATAATGAAACAACAACAATAACGTCCACACATAGATAAATTCTAAACACATATTTCTTTGGAGAGGCAAAGTCACTACTGATCAGCTAAAGCCACTGTCTTTAGTGCCAGTGGAATGTGATACAAGTAAGGAAAATATCGCATGTCTATTTCGTGATTAGAGATCTGATATGCTTTTATTTAGAGTTATTGTGGCACCTGGTAATAACGTCTCTTATAGGACCCATTCAGTATTCCCACCGTCACTATCTTAATCGCCAACTAGTTCAATATGAAAGTCGGGCTACTCATGCAGAGACCACAGAAGTCGCATATCTTTAAAAATCTCTCTCGTTATAGTAATTGATATACCGTACGTAAGCTCTTCATGATATTATTCCTTAATAGTTATACTAATTTCCTAGATATGTTTTAGTGCAATAAATGAAGGAAAACGTTACTATAGCAGCCGTGAAAGCACACTGGGTGTGACAGCATTCATCACATATTTACAAGTCTCTAACTGCACCTTTTGTTTGAAACCCATATAATTTAGTTTTCTAACAGAACAATGCTTCATCTCCAAAATGCTGAAGAAAATCTGCAAAGTTTTTCATATGAAAATTGTACAATGTTTAATGCCGAAATCATGCAGAGACGAACTGCCGGCCGAAAACCGACGATGCCGAGGGCTCCAAAATACCGTGCAAAAAGTCAGAACACCACGCCAGTGGTGTACCCTGAACAGGGTATTCCTCTTTACTGTAAGTAAAACTTCAGTCTAGGAACCGTCCATTTTTCTGTGCAACGGTTTTGCATGATCTATGTACAGCAGGTCCAGCGGGGCAGTAGACTCATGTGAGTTTGTTATTGTTTATAATCGTAACGTACGATCTTCAGCCGTGTCGTGCTAATATTTCTTAACGAAGAATTGTTACATATTCCTCAGAACACGTTTATTTTTGTTTTGATGGACAAATACATGAAGTGGATGTAAAATAAAGCTTATCGATATTTAAGGAAGGAAAGAATAACAACCGTCCCAAAACCGAGATGGTAGACTCAGCCCCCATTTTTTAAATTCTTTTTGACTATATCACAGCCTCTCTTCCTTGTAGCAGTGAGTAAAATAGTGTTGTTATAACTTCTCCCTCTTCCTTTTAGTGACACAGAGGACACATAAAATGAATAGGGTTTAGTTGACCGACTTTGATGTCGAAAATTAAATAATCTGGAGAAGAGTGGTAGTTTTTCCTTGATTAGTGACATTGGGAATTGACAATCAATATGTCTAAAGAAGGTAATGGGAGAGTAAATACAGTACATTAAATCAGGAAACCATTCACTTCTTTTATTGGTAACTATGTGACCGACAAATAATTGCCTGCGGGCCTAGTACGTTAAGGCGCACGAACAAGATGGCTCTTGATGAATGTAGGTCAATATGAAATATGGCTAACCATTCACATAGTGGCACACAGGGCACAGTGACTGGTTATTCTCAACTTGAATGTGTGGACCAAGTTGCCAAGCTCCAAATGTATGCACTCCTGAAAAGGCAGTAAGGGTGTGCTGTGAAACAAAAATTCTTCATCATGAGTCATCCTGCTTTGCCCACCATTTCCCAACACAAGGTAAATCTTTGATCAAAGTGGGTGTAAATAACGTGGATGCCAACGCAACAGTTTTAGGTTTATACAATTAACTACTTATTACCTACTTTACATGTACACCCAGCCAGAGAAGTTCGCGACCATGTACCTTGCATTTGATGTCAACTGAGCTGGTAACACTGTGTAGGGGAGGAGTTAGAGGAGGTGGAACACAGTAGAATGACCTGAACTGTTAAGTAGGTAGCCACTAATATAACAGTCAAAAGGCTTCCCAGTTAAGTTGACACAAACACACTTGGTATGTGGTCTCGAACTTCTCTGGCCGGGTGCACACTAATTCACCAATGGTAGTTCAGTGATAAAATCCCCAAAACTTATTTTATCTATTTTTCTATGAGTTTTTACCGAGTATAATTGAATTTATAAAGTACAGTACCTGATAAACTGTTTAGCAGAGGCGGGTCTGTCTGAGCAAAATATCGTTTGTTGTTATATAAAGTAAAATTCTTTAGCTCACCAACATTTGAAAATGGGTTATTCGATATGGTTATGTGTACTGTAATTATACCTTTACCAATACTATTTCTCTCAGCTGAATAAAAACGTCTGGTGTTACCCTGATAACTTATTCAGTAACACAAACGGCAGCAAAATGGTTAGAACAAAATAATAATACACATTAATATCTGTTGACATACAATATTTATCTTCACTCCTTATATAAAACATATGTCACAGCCATGATCGGCCCTACAAGTACCGTCAGGAATATTGAGCAAGCTGATTCCATTAATGACAACCTATCACGATAAAATGCTGTGTAGACGTTGCTGCTGCTGCTGTACAAACTCCTACCCCTGCCTGGCTGTACAGTTGCTGCGTGGACGCTGCTGTTACTGTACCAAAACCCTGCTGCTGCCTGGCAGTACAGTTGCTTTGTCAACGCTGCTGCGACAACTCCACACATTCTGTCTGACTGAACGGCAGCTGTTTGGACGCTTGTGTTGCTGAATTTCCCTTCGCACAGTTGTAATAAATTAAAGTATGATGATGTGGCCAATGTGGTGGTGGGGTGTGAGCGCCACAGCAGTGGCTGTGTGGGTGCTGCTGCCATCATCATCTGCGGAGAGCAGGCAGCTGTGTCTGTGGCGATCAGTCCAACTCTCCCTCACTAAGCTCAGCGTTAGCACTGTGCAGCGGGAAAGACTCTCTGTTCCCTCTGGCGCCAACCATGGTATCTACTGCTCCACCAACTGTGCTCGGCTGGACTGGTGTATCTTGTGGTGTTTCAACACCGACACAGCAGACTGCCTCTTCTCCAACATTATCGTGATGCCCACCTACGTCGAGACCGACACAGCAGACGCCACCACCTGCCATACACGCAAACCCAAAGACTACGCCACCAATGCCAACATAACCGCAGGACAACAGGATACAAATCCTGCACGATTAATGTGGAAAAAAGAAAATCTAGTCGATGGGATCTTTGGTTTTAAAAGAAATGAAGGTTTTCTCACTGTACCCGGCGGCAATCCAAAAGAAATGTGGCTTGTGCTGGACTTGGGAGAAACTGTGACCTTCAGCCACGTGGTTCTCATTCAACATCACGAAAATTTTCCTTCACTCGTGTCAGACATGGAGGTTCGTGTGGGTCAGTCTGCCGTCAAAGCTCCTGATGGATTCTCAGCTTATAAATTCTTTGGGTGGTTCGGTGGGCCAGCAACGTCGGATCAAGTGGTGGATTTAATGTCACCCCGGCCAGTGTCAGCCAGGTTTGTGTCCGTACAGAGGCTGCGGGGACCTAGACTGCAGCTCAGCCATATCGAGGTCTACTGAAGTGCTCTCTCTCTCTCTCTCTCTCTCTCTCTCTCTCTCTCTCTCTCTCTCTCTCTCTCTCTCTCTCTCTCTCTCTCTCTCTCTCCTCACTGATACTCTTGATTAGAGGATCGGATTCAGTTCAGCTGAGAAAGTATTCAACCAGATTTAACATAATTAATCCTTCAGATTTTATCGTCATTTCTATTGCATGTAATGCCAACCGAGTCTACAAAAATTACAAGTTGCTAGAAAAAGTAAAAGTATGTCACGTACATTAATGAACTAGTGAGGAAGTTACTAGAGAGCTTCTTAAAATTCACGAAAATACAGTCCAGTCTTATGCACAGTCTTATCTCTAGGAAGCTGTTGTTTTACGAATCTTAGGGTATGTGGATGATAAGCAACACATCTTGATAAATTTTGGGACACAGTCTTTTCCATATCGGTAATCAGGAGAATAGTACTAGGCATATTGTTGCAATATGTTTTAGGACAAGCTTTTGTTGACTTAATTTATGACATATTACATGAGTGTAAATTTTTGCAATGTTTTTTATAACGGTAGTAGTTACTGATTATTCCACTATACACTGATTGTTTACTGTATTTACTCTTCATGATTGTAGTATTAGAGAAGGTGCTGGAGAGGGACATCTTTATGTGGTGGCACTAATGTAACCCGGCGGCTACACTGTTTGGTTATATAAACGTCCCTCAGCTACTTCCCTATCCCCTCAAAATGAAGGACGCAGGTGAACAGCCAAAGGAGGACGTCTTCAGTCTGCAGTCCTCTGAATTCACCTTCAGATGAGCCTGGCGTCACAGTTACTACTACTATCGTTACTGTGTTAGAGAATCATAATATAGTTTCTCCTACTTTGTGTTTTCTCGTTCTTGCTTCTGGTTTCTTTTTATGATACTGGGAAACAAGGCAAGGACAAACATTTAACTGATTTACATAGTATCTCCCCATGGACGTGGAATGTAGGATATATTACATAATAAAATTTTGCCATAAATCAAAACGCTTATTAGAGCCTGTTTTACGTTTCTTGCCGAATATGCACCACCTCTTTGCAGCTGATTAGCTAATATTGCTGAAGATATTATGATAATGTTAGTGTTCTTCAATATTTCATAAAACTGTATACAGGCAGAGAAATAATTATCTTCCCGATATTTGCCGAATACATTTCAGAAGAGTCGAACCACCTGAAATACGTACTAGTAGAATTTCCATCGTATTTAGCCAGTTGTAAACTTTCTTCAGATGATAGTGGGAAGACAGTTGTTTCTTTGACTGTCCGTCCATTAGTGCCACTCCACAATCCACGTCATCCAATTATGGCCCAATATTCAAGCTGTGAACGTGACTAAGCTTTGTCGTATTAGAATCAGTGGAATAGAAAAGACGAGCTAAGGAACCAAAAGGTTCAAGTTGTTAATGCATGAGTAAAATAATCTTTATGTTCTTTATGTGTTCTCCTCACAAATAGTGTTCAGTCCACCGCAGTGTAGTTCCCAGTTGTTTTCAGATTTATTTTTCAAGAAGCATACTTATGTACAGTTATTTTTATTGATGGAAATGTGTTGTGCATATAATATTAATATCAGTGCACTCTGATATGTATATTTGACGCATGTAATGAAACACAAGACTGCAAGACACTGGAGCAGTTAAAGATAATTTGAAAGAATTAAAAGGAAACTCAAATCGTCGTATCTGGAATCTACACACCACAATATTCTTTGAAGTACATTTCTGTGATGTGTGCACTTTATTCTTTGTAGACAGAAAGTATTTAGTCCTACATTCAGGAGTGCTACCTAACGATTACCGATACCTTACTAAAATGTTATGGCAAATTACAGTACGATGTTACTTACCATATCTTGCATTGCTGTCTTAACCTTAATTTTGATATTTGTTCAGCAACCATCACAAATATGAATCTTAAGGGCTTGCATATTATTTATCCTTTCATGTAGAATAACAGTTCAACTTTAAGCACAAGAAGAACTACAAATTCAAACTATGCAATCAGTGTTCGTAAACTAAGAAGCAGAAGTGTATGAAGATAACCTGAGCCCGGGTCAAAACCTAATTTTGCTTCTGTTTTTCTTGACCCTTTGCAGACTCAAATTGTCTTTGAAATTATGTTGATTTCCAACATTCTTCACCATCCAGAATACTGCAACAGCAGTCACTCTTGTATTACTGAGAGCATTTTTATCTATTTGAATTATTTTGGCCAAAGGTTTACATCTACATCTACATCACTGTAGTCATCAATGAGGTGGTTTACAAATGTACGATACGCACCCATTACGAGTTCTAAGAACCTAATGTGAATGTCATGTTCATTCCTTACAAATATTGCAATGAAATACTTGAATTTCTTTTCACTGTCAAAAAGGAACTTTTACAAACACTCAATATGAAGGGGTGACATTTCCAGTGTACCGGCTGGCTGGCCTCTAGGTTGAGAAGCCTGGCTGCAGTCCCATGTCTTTTGTTGGGTCCTGGTAGACTGAGGTGCCTGGATGCAGTTCCATCTCTGTTGGGTCTTGGGCTGAGGGGTCTGGCTGCAGTGCCGTCTTTTTTGTTGGATTCTGGATAGAAGTACAATACCTGCCTATGATGTCATCTCTCTTATTGTGTCCTAGGTAGAGTGCCTGGCTCTGTTGTCATGTCTATTTTCCCTTATGAACTTGTGTTCTTTCCATGAGGAAACACTGAATGTGGACTTGAACCTATTTCCTTTCTTGGAACTATTTCCCTCATGGACTGGTTTTTACCTATTGGACCCATGTTCCTGCTTGGGTCCATATTCCCAGGAACATATTTCACCTCAATCACGTACACTCTTCACATCTTTCACACTCCATTCGCCTCGCTTGGCCTATTTATTTGAGGCTACTGCACTTAGTGTACCCTATGGGTACATTAGCATTTTGCGGCACATCGATATCAACACCAAGGTGCTTCCGAACTTTCTCATGTATCTCATTCACACAGTGTAACTACACACGCTCCTGTCAGAAAAGTCACATATTAGCTGTAAATAATAGCTGCATCTCACATCCACGTTTCCAGGTGCCACCCTCACTGGTTATCCTATTCAGTCCGATAATATATGTAGAGAGAGAGAGAGAGAGAGAGAGAGAGAGAGAGTTATGTGTGTATATCTGTATATTATATTTACGCTACCACTTCTAGATACTTTTACTCAGCTTGCCAGAGGCTTTTCATGCTGGAGTTGCTAGATGCAGACTTTCTCATTACAAGGCTACTCTCCTAAGCTGAATAAACTTGTCTGGTGGAAGCAAGATTAAGTCATTAATAGGTCCTTGAACTGAAGGCTTCTGTATGTTGTTGTTGTTGTTTTGATGTTGCCTAACCCCGATCTGTCTGGCCGAGCAGACCCGCGGACCACAGATGAACAAGCGTTCTGCTGCTTCTGTGTGGCCGTCCTACAGTTACAGTATAGTACATATACACTGTCTAGGGATCAAGTGCTCCCTTGTGGTAGACTATGTCGCACCAGGGTTTGACCAGATATAAATAAATAGCAATATTTATAACTGGAAACTTCAGTGCAAAAGTATGTAGGAAAATAGTAAATAAATAAAAAGACAAATGATAATACTTATGACTGGAGACTTTACTGCAAAGTAGGCAAGAAAATTTAAAAAAAAAAAAGCAGTAACAATACTTATGACTGGAGACATAAATGCAAAGGTAGGCCTAAGTAATTCAGTACTGTGATAGTATATTATATTCTGACCACCACCACACAGTTTTACATGGGATAATCCATATATATATAATGCTCCTTTTTCACTCCGCAGGGTGATTTCTTGTGTGTTGCGGGGATGGCTCAGTATCCATTAGCAATATCTACCCTGCAGCATTTATTTAATTCCTACTCTCATTGCCACACCCATACCCACACCAGCAGACTGAGCCGTTCCCACTACAGTCACGATACCACCAGGTGAGTTTCTAAGTCCTTTCCCCGCAAGAAGTCCTTTCAGGGTGGGGCCCACCTGGTGAATCACCTCTAGCGATGCTGCCAAATCAACCGTAGTACATGCCTCTCTCTCTCTTATTTCCCATCTATGTGCTATTTGAAATTGTTTTTTAAATTCTGTATATAGTAAAGGAAGCTATATAGTACACTGAGTATCACTTTTTAGAATTATAACAACGATTTGAATGAATTCTATGACACGTGGCAGTGCTTTTTTCCCATGTTGCCACGCCGAGGTCGGCGAGGGACCCAGGGTCACTCCCTGTCTAGCACAACAAGACAGCAGCTGAACATTTCGTAGTCATTCGTCGTCAATATAACAGAAAGTTCTGATGACGAAGAAGATTATGATTAAATATCAGAGAGAGGATTAGGCCTACAGGGGAAACCTCTTAAAAATAAAATGCGCCTAGACTTTTACCTCATAGGTGGTGTGGAAAAAAAGTTGAAAATAAATAATAAATATATACAATATACATATATATATATATATATATATATATATTTATATATATATATATATAGAGAGAGAGAGAGAGAGAGAGAGAGAGAGAGAGGAAGAAACAGGTGGGATGAGGGTAGGTAGGGAGACAGAGTGATAATCCGATAATTGGTGGTCAAATTGGCAACGTCGCACTCTGGGGAATTCCAACCTCTGCCACACCCTGAACGGACTTCTTGCTGCGAAAGGAGTATAGTGGGGCGCTGTTTATGGATCGCCTTGTATACACTCGTATCTATGAGGGACCCTCTGATAACAAAACCAATAAAATCAAACTTCATATATAACCCATATTTACCAACCCGCTGTCCAAAGCTAAGTTAAATATCCTGGAGAAGAAGGAGTCATCGTGTTGAAGGGATTAAGACGTCTTCTCCGATAACGTAAAGCCACTAGCAAAAGTTCGTTGACACTACTCTGCCGGTTGAGGCAATGACAGGCTTTTCAATATCTATTTTTATATCATAACAGTATGAAGTACACAAAACAGTATAAGAAGGAAAAATACTTCTTGTCGGTTAGGGGGGAATGAGAAATAGGGACAGGACATGTACTTGCAGAGAAATGTCGTCAGAATCTTGCTTACGTCTGTACACGTATTTATTCTTACTATCTCCAGACGATGTTCAGCTTGGGAGAGACTTTTCGCATTGGAGGGAATAGATACAGTCGTCCTTACCCGCCTCAGCATTAGAGTTATTTCTTAAGCTGGATAAAATTATCATGAGGTTGTAAGGATAATACAAAATCTGTGTCATTGACTGAAGGGACTGAACATACAGAGTGTAGTAGTAGTAGTAATAGTAGTAGTAGTAGTAGTAGCAGCAGCAGCAATAGCCCTAGGTTCAGCTGAAACGTAAACCCAGTGGAATACAGAATGAAGCAGTCTTTTTGCAGCCCATCATCCTCTATGGGGGGGATAGGAAGGGGATTGAGGGATGACTGTATAAACAAGCAGATCCACCACCCAGTCATATCAGTAGAAGAACTAGGAAATGAACATGAGAGCCGCAATTGTATATCCGGGACTTAATATAAATAGGAGTCAAGTAGCACAATATGTTGGTGTACTGAAAAACATTTCCTGATATTAACATTGCTTTATTGTTTTGAATCGACACTTATGTTTACAGTAGAATCTGTTTTTACTTCTCGCATCGAAGATAACTGGGATTGATGAAGCCTCATACAATGTTATTATCTAATTGTTGTAAGTTTAGTTTACCAGACAGAATCGAGAAGTTTTTAGCAACAATCTGAAATATCATAACAGATAGCATAATATATTACATCATTCTGAGTCTTTTTTTTAACAATGGTGACAAGGTCAGTCTAAAAAATGTTAGCATATCTAATGTTTTCAAAGGAAATTTTTTAATAGCAAGATTACAAATTCTCCATCTCCAACTCTGCAATAATATGCCCACCACATTTTTACCTGTGACCATAGCCAGCAGGTCAATGAGTGGCCAGCGTTCTTCCTCTTATTCTGCTTTTGGCGGATTTGTTAAAAGGGGGCCTTTGGAAACATAAAAGTGGTACCATATAAGGTAAATTGGCGTGGAGTATCCAAATCTGCCATCAGCTGTCACCTGAGGTGTTAAGGCTAGTTGCATTTTGCAGCAAATTGTTTGAAACAAGAACCTTGCTTCAAGTCTCAGAGCAATTCTGCTCTTGTTCCTATACAAAACACCAGAAGCTATTTATCCTTATCTTCCTATTTTATTCACCAAGTTATATAATTTTCCTGTATTAACCACCAAGTGCTACATAACATACTGCATGTATCACTAGTTACTACGTATCCTACCATATGTCACCAGGTGCTGTGTATATTGCTATGTCAGTCACTAGTTCTTACATAAATTACAGTATGTTAGTTACCAAGTGTTACATAACTAACCTTGTTTGTCACCAAGTGTTACATATTTTACCACTGCATATTAGTCACAAGTGTTATTTACGTCACTGTATTATCAATCAAGTATTATGTATATTACTGCCTTGGCCACCAAATACAGTTCTATATATCCTACTATGTTGGCCAGTAAATGCCACATAACTCACTACATTAGACAACAATTTGTATACATATTATTACATTAGCCATACAACTAAGTGCACCAGTCACCAAACAGGCTACTATATACCCTACTACATTAGATATTAAGTGCTATATAAATCTTGCTACCTTAACAACCAAGTGCTACACAACATATATGTTTGTAAACAAGTGGTATACAGGTTTTTTGCATCAACGACTTAAGCCACATCATCATTTAAACCAGTCATATAACCCTCTCATGTGAGGACTGCTCTAGAATTCTCTTCCAGTGAATGATGGATTATTTTGTTCAGATGAGCATGAATCATAGGAGCTAGAGATAGTACACGATTAAGAACTTCTTGGTCTAAGGAACTCTCGTACTCTAATGTAACTAAAGACAGACAGAGAGAGAGAGAGAGAGAGAGAGAGAGAGAGAGAGAGTAATAGCAGCCTGTTTGCTAGACATTATTATATCTATCTTCAGTTTTTATCAGGCAAATTAAACACATCAAGCATTCTTCTGTCAGTCTGCTAAAACTATTGCATATGATTTTATTCCAGGAAGGCTCGTCATTATATCGGATTTGCATACACTGTCCATTAGCACTTTTAGTTCCACGAATTTATTGAACTTAGAAAATATCCTTCATGTTAATCTGGTTAACACTTTGAGGAAGATCAAGGATGTTAAACTTGTCTTAGAAATTCTTGTGGAGCTGCATAAAAGGAGTGAATAAGAGATCAGTAAGAGCTGAAAAAGAGTTGAATAACAGAATAAGAGCTGAATTAAGGAGCTGAAATTGAGAGTTGCATAAGGGAGGTGAATAAGCTGAATAAATATTGAATCACAGATAAATAAGGGAGTTAAGTAGGAGCGTTTCATAAGAGAGTTTGATTTGAGAGCTAATACTGAGGCTTGCAAAAAAGAAGTTAATGAGCTGAATAAAAATCAATAAGACAGCTGAATAAGAGCGTTGCCTATGAGCAGGATCTGAGAGTTGGTTCTGAGCTGCATAAGTGAGACGAATGAGTTGAATAGGAATTGAGTAACAGATTAATGAGAGAGGCGAATAGAAGCGTTGCGTAAGAGAGATCAATTTAAGAGTTGCATAAGAGAGATGGATAAGAGGGTTAAAGACGTTATGCTACTGAAAAGACAAAGGAATTAAGCTGTTTCCTGTCTCTTCCCTCCTTCCGACGTGTTCTAGAGGATACACACAAAATTTAGCTATATATTTGCCTTAAGACAGTGGTAAGCTTTAAAACACAATCTAAACTGAGAAACTAAATAAGTGCCATTTTATTTGTAGGCTGAAAGAAACCTGGCCATTTGAGTGGTCTGTCAATAACACGCTCCTAGAAACTGACGTGGCACTATCTCATGTGTTGCAGGGGATGGCTCAGTCGGCTAGTGTGGGCTTGGTTGTGGTATTTGGAAAAGGAATTGAATATATGATGCAGGGTATATACTGATAGCACTGATTAAGCCGTCCTCTTAACACACGAGAAATCACCCGGCGGAGTGGAAGTGGAGCGTTAAATATGAGGCACTCTGTATATAACCTGTGAAGTATAATCTTAGACAGCTTTTCAGAGGCTGGCACGACTGACTTTCAAAACACTTCAATGTGTGCAATTTGAAAGTGGGCGGTGGTGTTCATTTGCCTTACATACACGAACCTGGCGGATATGGGCTTATTGGACTCGATATCAACCTCCTCATTATCAATTCCTGGTCCTGGAAAATAGCCCATGAGACTGTGGTCAGAAATATCCTCAAAAGATCTTACGGCTGTCATACCAGTGCGAACCTCGACGGCCCTGAAGCGATCGTTGGCCCAACTTTTTGGTGTCACCAGGACAACGTGGCTGAAGGTAACCTCACGCCCGAAGTCCACAGCGAACCATGCCTCAGTCGGAGCTTCCTTTTTGCTCATAAAACTGTTATCAAAAAGGAAGTTATAAAAGCCATCAGCGAGATTCTCTTCCGTTCGCCAGGGTGAATTGTCATCCACTAAGCCAGCAGTGATGTTGGCATTGGTGGCGTAGTCTTTGGGTTTGCGTGTGTGGCAGGTGATGGCGTAGGTCGTTTGGGTCTCCACGTAGGTGGGCATCACGATAATGTTGGAGAAGAGGCAGTCTGCTGTGTCGGTGTTGAAACACCACAAGATACACCAGTCCCGCCGAGCACAGTTGGTGGAGCAGTAGATACCATGGTTGGCGCCAGAGGGAACAGCGAGGCTCTCCTGCTGCACAGTGCTGATCTTGAGCTTAGTGAGGGAGACCTGGACTGATCGCCACAGACACAGGCCTTCGCCCTCTACAACTGGTGGTGGCAGCAGCACCCACACAGCCACTATTGTGGCGCTCATACACCACCACCACACTGGCCACATGTGTCTTGTCCAAAGGAATTGTACAGCCAGGCAGGGACAGTGTATAGGTACAGCAACAGTAGCGTCCAGTGTGTTGAGGCAGCAGGAGCAGGAATGTCCACCCACCAACTGTGCAGCCAAGTAGGGGCACGGTGTTGGGGCAGCAGCAGCTTCCACACAGAACCTGTACAGCAGCAGCAGGGGCAGGGTGCTGGTACAACAACATCAGCGTCCACACAGCAACTGCGCTACGTCGGCAAATGCAGAGGTGGTGTTGCAGTGTGCACGGGTATTGATTTTTCTTGCATTCTTCTGCTTCTGCATCTTTGCACTGAATAATATATATATATATATATATATATATATATATATATATATATATATATATATATATATATATATATATATATATATATATATACATACACACATACATACAGATAGATAGATAGAGAGAGAGATATCAGATAGACAGACACATGGATACAAATAGATAAAACCACTGCGGGTGAAAGACTTTTTTTTAAACACTTTTCCCCTAAGATGACCCCACAATAAATATCTGGAGTTGATCCCTGCGGTATTGGTTGTGGCCATGGACGCCGACCAGTGCTAGTGGCGGCGGCGTCCATTTAGCACGAGCTGTAGAGAACTGGGGGGCAATAATAAGACGATGTGTACCAATCAGGCAACACCCAGATATTCCGCACGGCAGACCCACACACAAAGCTTTACTTCATTAACCTGCCCCTAGGGATACTTAACCCTCATCTAAAGGCATGGTGCTGGGGAGGGAAGCCTTCAGGTTGTAACACTGATATGTATGGGCGGTGGAGCTCCCTGGTTATACAAATGTTTCTCAGTCTCCTCCCTATCCTCTAACATCAGGATGTGGACAACAGACAAAGGGCAACTCCGTCCTACATTCCTCTGTGTTCCCGTTCAGATTAGCCTGGGATTACCACTACTACTGCTATACTACTACTACTACTACTACTACTACTACTACTACTACTACTATCACTACTACTACTACTACTACTACTACTACCACTGTCATTACTACTACTACTACTTCTACGACTACTACTATTGCTACTGCTGCTGCTGCTGCAACTACTACTAGAGGATGATTAGCTTCTTTTACACCCAGGGGTATTTAATCTCCCTTCCCCCAGGGGTAATGACCCTCCTTTCCCTTAGTGCGTGACAACAATCACTGAATCATATACCAGTGAAGATTAATCACAGGAATTCATTTGGAGACCATTAACCTTATCGGCTGGTGTGTCAGATGTATTCCTACAGTTCTACAAGAAAAGATTTGTGACGATTTTCAAGGTAAATGAAGTATGGGTCTGTATGGAGGGCTCAGTATTGGGGGGATTAAATCAGAAGAATAAGCAATGCGCACTCTGTCATCTCAGAAAAATAAGCAATACGCACTCTGTCATCTCAGAAGAATAAGCAATACGCACTCTGTCATCTCAGAAGAATAAGCAATACGCACTCTGTCATCTCAGAAGAATAAGCAATAAGCACTCTGTCATCTCTGAAGTATATGCAATACGCACTCTGTCATCTCTGAAGAATATGCAATACGCACTCTGTCATATCAGAACAATAAGCAATACGCACTCTGTCATCCCAGAAGAATAAGCAATACGCAATCTGTTAACGAGAATATCACCATTAATGAATCAGTGCTGCGGCCCAGGTGATGCACATTAAGCCTCGCGCCAGTGGGAGAGCAGCATTCATTTCCTGCTGATGTCTAAATTCAGTGGTTGGGTTGTTTCTCAGATACAATGTTTTATACGATTGATAGAGTGAAGTGTGTAAGTACGTAGTATCATTTAAATCCATTCGTACTAAACAGATATAGTAGTATCATTTTGGGACCTTAGACTAATGAGTCACACCATGATGAAAAAAAAACTTTGAACGTGTAAGGCTTCAAACCATCCAGATGTGACTGAAAGTTTTTTTTAAAAGCGTTGGTAGACACTCTTACAGTTTTTTAGGGACGATGCCGATACATCCATTGCCCTTACAGAACCACATCTTTTATATTTCCAATGCACAAATGTTTTAACAATTTATGGGCATCTATTTTTGGTTCATTAGCTTTTCTGGACCCAAAGTCACCCTCAAGGTAGCGAAAATTTATAGAAAATTGACAAAATACCGATTTCTCCATTTTCATTTTTTTTTTTTAACAGCCTGTCTCTAAAATGTCATTACTGATTCGCTTGGTTTTCTTATAGATAGGGTAGTTTCTCCAGTAGGGCTGATCCTTAATAAATACTGGCAAATAAAAGTCACTGGTCCTGAATCTTGGCAACGTCATGTTGGTGGGGTTTCAGGCTCCACTGGTGAGGATGGCAGTGGTCGAGGAAACTGACTGGGTTTTACGAAAATTATTTAAATCTGTTTCTGGATAGTTTTGATTGTGTTTTTGTTTTCCTTCTTGCAATTCAGATTTGATTTAGACCAAAGTCCTTTGGAAGGTAAAGGGTCAAGAAACACATAGCCCTTCTACTTCTCAGTTAGGATATACTGTTAGGACATACCTTTCACTTTCCTTCCCGACGCATAATATCAAAGAAAATCATACATGTGGGCAGAGAGATAAACCAAGCTTTCTCAGTTTTGGTAAATTACCCACCTAAGGAAACTGGCAAGTACATGTGAGATAGTAACTGATCTTTTTTGTCTCTGACTATGAGTAGGTGTGTTAATAAGGAAGGTATGGAAGCTGAAACAAAACACTGACAGTACAGAAATAGATGGATGGAGTATATATATGGATATAGATACAAAAGAATTGCAATCCTTTTTTAATCTAGCTATATCTTACAGGTATTATGAGGGGTAAATATTGTGTAAATAGTTTGGTCTGTGAGTTGGTGTCAATAATTTCTGAGAACCTGACTCATATGTGAATGAATGTTTCGTCTGTTATACTGGGCACTCTGCTTCTTACTTCCCCCAATTTTGTATTTTTGTTACTGGATTCATCCCAGCCCATGTAAGTGGAATGATGATGATGATGATAATGATGATGATGACAAGATGCTCTGTGGGGCAGGTAATCGTGAAGTGTGTGTGTGTGTGTGTGTGTGTGTGTGTGTGTGTGTGTGTGTGTGTGTGTGTGTGTGTGTGTGTGTGTGTGTGTGTGTGTTCATGCATCATATGGATGTAAAATATTTTTGGCACAGTAACTAAAATTCTATTCAACTTCCCTCCACACATACCTTCAGACCCAGTTCTCGATATAAATAATTCACGATAATTTAACATATTACTCCTCATAGAGTCAAATTACAATTGCCCCTGTTTCGTTGTTGTTGTTGTTGCTGAATAACCCCGGGCTGTCTTATCGAGCAGACCCATCAACCGCAGGTAACCAGTCGCCTCTGCAGAGTCGTCCCGTGCAATAAACCGATGTTCCTGTGGCGCCCCAAAAGGAGTTAGGTCTCAGTCTTTCCTGCACTGAACCTCGCCGTGCGGATGGATCCCGGTCGACCCTGATGAGGTGCCGTCTACCACAAAGGAGTGCTGGTTCCCTACAGGGGATATTTGTACTGTATTGCACCTTTTACGACAACCTCACAAAAGCAATTACGTAGCTGTGGTCGACGTCTGCTCAGCTGGACAGACCGAGATTAAACAAGAACAACAACACTTATGCCCATGAAAAACCTTGGATAAAATAAAAATAAAAATTCTGAAAACTGTCACAACTGACGCTTTTCCTGAGAACAGAGAACGTCATACCGCATTGCAGCAGACGACATACGGTTTCATTCAGGTTGTAGAATAAACTGGCCGTGGCTGAAGGGTTTAATATGAAAAATAAAAACTACGGATATACAGTTCAAATATAGCACATGCTGTCAGATCTGAATATGTAGTCCCGTATTCTGCCCCTTACCTCTTCCCTAGCGTTATTTTTCATAGTATACCTTGTTATTGGCCTGTATAGTATTTATGGCTCTACAATATAAACATAAGTTGCATAAGTAGCATACAAGGGAAAACCAGCGCGACATAGATAGAAATAAACTGATAAGGGAGAGATGCTGGAAAGGCTCCTAAGAATACAAGAATACCGGCCCCAAGCTAAGAATTTCCGGCGCAGAGCTACAAAAGAGGTGGGTCATGCTCTATGACTTCTATTGAGAGAAGCTTATTCATACCCTCTTCACTACGGCAGGGCTTTCCTAAATCAAGAAAATTTTTTTGATTATAGCCAGATTATTTTTACCTCCACCAGAGAAAGTGGATGACCTTTATGTATTCACTTGTTTCTGTTTGTTTGTGTACATGATATATGAAAATATTGTTAACAGATGTCTATGAAATCTTGTGGATAGGTGGACAGTGGGTCAAGGAAGAGTATTTCAGATTTTGATGTGGATTTGTATCCGGAGACAAATTTAAATCTTGCATTTTATGGCTTTAACAGAGGTATGCGCTCTTTGTAATTGTTTAACAGGGCATTCTAAGACCACAGAACTGAGGAACTTTCTCTTTGGTGGACGTTAACTCACATGTGCACTTTTTAACATGTAGGAAATCTTTACAGTAATGAAAGCTCCTGCATTCTTGCTAAAGCTGCATCGCTGGTTGATCAATTTGCTTGAAGTTCTAAATATGCACAATAGCCTTCGAACCCTGCTTTCACCAACCCTGCTCAAAGCAGTGACCACAAAACAATTATGGTGACTGGAAGTTTCTTAAATGCTGTCCACCAAAGTATTAAGTGAGACCGTAAAAGTGTTACCTGGTAGGAAAGAGGTATTGGGGCAGTAAATCATTGACGTTGGCGGGGGTATGCACTCTTTGAAAGGTTTCTACTTTACATGTTGACTGCTATGGGCTCACTCAGCTTTTAAATTCTTCTTAAAGGGATAAATTTTGATTCACCTAAGGGATAATTTTTGGCAGTAGAGCTGTAAACGATCATGACTAACCCTTTCAGTTGGTGGCCTTTCATTCAGACTAAACCAGGCAATTTTACTCTTTTTCAGGAGAAATGTTAAACTCAGAGATTTAACTCTTTGGTTGCAGCGAGTTTCTATGAGCTGCATAAAATCGCTCATCGTTACTTGGGATAATATGCTAAACTCTTTCTACTCCCCAGATATATTCAGCGTGACATTTTCCATCAATTTCTGGTGCCCAAGGTTCCACGAACATAGTGGCTGTAGCAGTGCCCCAGGTTCATCTGAGACGTGAACCCAAGGGTCTGCTGACTGAATCCTTCCCTCTACTACAGTTCATCATCATCCTTGCGGGGGACAGGAAGGGAGTTGAGGGAAGTCTGTACAACCGGGCAGTGAAATAGCCTGATTATATTGGTTCCACTGCATGAAGGCGTCCCTCTGCAGCACCTCTTCACCATAGTCAAAGTGCTTGATATTAAGCTGTCTTCCTGTCTTGCCCTGCACTGCCCTATTCTACCCTGCCCTGTCTTGTCCTGCATGACACTGCCTTTCCCTGCCTGCCCTGCCCCGCCCTGCCCTACCCTGTCCTACCCTGCCATACCCTAGCCTTCTGTCTTGTCGTACCCTACTCTGCCTTACCCTGTCTGCCCATCCGTGTCCTGCCTTGTCCTGCCCTATATTCTGCCTTACCTTGCCCTATCGTACATGTCTTTTTTTGCCCTGCACTGCCCTGCCCTGTCCTGCCCCTTCCTACTCTGCACTACCCAGTCATAACCTGCTCTGCCCTGCTCCACCCTGCCTTCTGTCTTTCCCCTCCCTACAAGCTGTCTTCTCTCCCCTGCACTGCTCTGCCCTGCCTTGCCTTGCCCTGTCCTTCCCTGTTCTGCTCTATCTTGTCCTACGCTGCCCTGCTTTGCTTTGCCTTGCCTAGCCCTGTGCGTCCCTGCCCTGCACTGCCCTGTCCTGCCCCGCCCTACACTGTCCTGCCCTTTCCGGCCCTGCCTTGCCCTCTCCTTTACTACACTGCTCTGCTGTGCCCTATCCTATCCTACTCTGCCCTGCTCTGTCCTGCCCTTCCTACCCTGTCCTGCTCTGCCATTCCCTGCCCTGCCCTGCCTTGTCCTGGTCTACCGTATCCTGCCCTTCCCTGTCTTAACTTGCCATAACCTGCCTTGCCCTCCCCTATCCTGAACTGGTGTGCCTTGCCTTTGCCTGCCCTACCCTGCCCTGCCTTACCTTGCCATAATATGCCCTGCCCCGTACTGTCCTTCCCTTACCTGTCCTGCACTGTCCTGCCTGGTCCCGCCCTACTTATGGTATCCTGCTGAACCCTGCCCTGTCCTGCCCTGTCCTGCCCTTCCATGTCTGGTCCTACTTATGGTACCCTGCTGCACCCTGCCCTGTCCTGGTACTCCCTTCCCTGACCTACCCTGCCATTCTCTTCAGCCCTCCTCTTCCCCTGCTCTGCCGTACCCTGCCTTACCCCAGCCACCATACCCTGTCTTGCCATATGCGTACACTGCCCGGCCCTGTCCTACCCTGCCCTGCGCTGCCCTACCCTAGTCTCCCATATCCTACATTCCCCTACCATACCTTACCCTGTCCTGCCCACACTGCCTTATCTTAGCCTGCGTTACCTGGCCCTGCCATGCCTACCTGCCCTGCCGTACTTATTATATACAGGTAAGAAACAAAGATGAAAAGCTAACAGATTCAGATCCAGTAAACAGACGAAGATGAAGAAGTAGTGGTGGTGGTAGTATAGTAGTAGTAGTAGTAGTAGTAGTAGTAATAATAGTAGTAGTAGTAGTAGTAATAGTAGTAGTAGTAGTAGTAGTGGTGGTAGAAGAAGAAAGGAAGAAGAAGGAGGAGGAGGAGAAAAGCAAGAAGAAGAAGAAGGAGGAGGAGGAGAAAAGCAAGAAGAAGAAGGAGGAGGAGGAGGAGGAGAAAAAGAAAAACAAGGAGGAGGAGGAGGACGAGGAGGAGGAGAAAAACTAGAAGAAGAAGGAGGAGGAGGAGGAGGAGGAGGAGGAGGAGGAGGAGGAGGAGGAGGAGGAGGAAGAGAAGAAGAAGAAGAAGAAAAATAAGAAGAAGGAGGAGGAGGAGAAGGAAGAGAAAGAGGAGGAGGAGGAGAAGAAGAAGAAGAAAGGAAAAAGAAGTACAAAATTTTTAGGAACCTTTAGGACAGGCACCCATTAAATATATTGTTTTCTTAGAGGCAACTTTTAAAGAAAACGGTTTTGATTGGGGTGACCTGTTGAAATGTTACTTCGTCCGTATAAACACATTCCTGCTTGGTCTTACGCTACACCTTTTCCCAAAGTTTGAGGTTCTTACTTAATGGTAAATAAGGAATAATAATCAGATAATCATGAACCAAAACTGAACGCTGAATCTGAGATTTAATTGTGTTATGGCTTCATCTTTTTTTTTTTTTCCCCTCGTACAGTCCAACAACATCTCTTCGGTGGATAGGGAAGGAGTCGAAGGAGGTTTGTATGACCCAACAGTGGAGACACCCAAATATAATGTGGAACCACGTGAAGGCGTCCCTCCCCAGCACCCTCTCAAGTGATGGAAATATTAGTAGAGACGAACCCCTCTTCTTTAAAGATCCCTGCTTTGTCATGCCCTTCCCTGTCCTGTCCTGCTCTACGCTGCCCTGCCTTGTCCTCCTCTACCCTGCCCTGCCCTGTCCTGCTCTACCCTGCATTGTCCTGTCCTGCTCTACCCTGCCCTGTCCTGTCCTGCTCTACCCTGCCCTGTCCTGTCCTGCTCTAACTTGCCCTGTCCTGTCCTGCTCTACCTTGCCCTCTCCTTCACTGTTCTGCCCTACCATGCCTTGCCCTTCCCTACCCTACCTTACCCTGTCCATCTCTGCCCTGCGCAGCCCTGTCCTACTCTTCCTTGTCCTGACCTTCGCTGCCATGCCCTGCTCTACCCTACATATTTCTTCCAGTAATCTGACCTCTTCTGGCAGATCAAGTAGGCCACACCATGGCGGACAGGTCATGCGGCACGACAGGTCAGGTCTCCTTGATGGCATACATTTTTTATCTTCCCAAAACGAGCGAAGGGCCCCTGGGTTAGGTTCCTCTGTCCAGTCATTTACTACAAGAATGGCCAGTTAATTGTTTTTTAGTGAATTATGTGAACAATAAGTTCCAGCATACCCTTAGATCTAATTCGATGTTTTGGTACTGAAGAGGTTAAACTATTGTTGGGCTGTATTCGGTTTGATCACTTTAAAGCGATAGACCACTAGACATTTACATTTTGTTAAAATGGCTACCGTTTAGCTCAGTAAATGAATTTTGCTAACTTTCATTATTTCCCTTACCACTGACATTATGATATAAATATTGGTGAATTTATTACAAGAAAGATTATGAAGCTTTTAGTGCACCACCTGTTGATTAAAAAATAATAACTTGACATCTGCGAAACAAGTCGTCTGTATTAGCAGGAAAGAGATGTTGATGTGGATGTGCTGGAAAGCGTTGGGAGAAGTACCCTGAGATGAATGGTCTCTCGGAGGGAATGGAGAATGGGAGACTGAGTACGAGGGAATATGCGATGTGAGCTGGAGAGGGAGATGGGGAAGGAAAAACTAAGGATTAGGTAGAACGATATGGTGCAGAGGTATACAGTATAACTGGAGTTGGTTTGAGTTGGAGAGGTCCCGCTAAATAACGGAGGACATGATTATATGAACGTAGTTTGTGACCACCCCTTTCCAAGATTATGCCGTCTGGCTGGATATATATATAAAGTGTAGGTGTATAATTATTACAACCATTGTAGGAAAAGTCAATGGAGTATTTCTTTACTGTTAGCTATTAGGACTTGTCTCAGTTTAACATTCTTACAGTTATGGCTTCATTCAGCATCTACATCAGTTCATGTTATGTGCTGTGGAAGATCGCACTCTATTCGGTGGGAGAGCGAAAGCATGAATTTATCTTTGTTGATACTGGAAAGTGCGAGTGGGAATGGGGGGTCTGAAGGATGAATGATGCATATGGATGTGGAACTATTTTATTCGTAGGAAGAGTGAGACGCAGAAATAATCCATCCTTCAAGCTGGCGAAGAACGAATGTGAAAGGAGTGTCTGTAGAAAGAGAAGGGCATGTGAAAATTATAGTATGGGACAGCCTTGATATTGTTTATTTGTGCATCAGAATCTGTATATGTCATCGGTGAAACGTGCATGCCTTGGACACACACACACACACACACACAGGCACGCCTCCATACATATAGCCCCACTACTCACACACAGCCAAACCTCCACAAATACACAGTCAAATCTCCACTCAGATAGCCTCACGTCAACAGACCAACACAATCACCTCCACACAACCAACCACACTTCCACACACACACACACACACACACACACACACACACACACACACACACACACGCACACACCTCCACATTCATAGTCACACCTCCACCCCCACAGTCACACCTCCACCCCCACAGTCACACCTCCACCCACACAGACACACCTCCACCCACACAGTCACACCTCAACCCACACTGTCACACCTCCACCCACACAGTCACACCTCCACCCCCACAGTCACACCTCCACCCACACAGACACACCTCCACCCACACAGTCACACCTCAACCCACACAGTCACACCTCCACCCACACAGTCACACCTCCACCCACACAGACACGCCTCCACATACACAGCCACACCTCCGTACACAGACACACACACAGCCACAATACACAAATACAGCCACTTCCCACGACGCACAACTACACCACACACACACACACACACACACACACACACACACACACACACACACACACACACACACACACACACACACACACACGCGCGCGCGCGCGCATCATTATGTTGATCATAATATGTTTAGAATGGTGGCAGTGATGGCGGTGTTTGGTATGAAAATAATGATGACACTGAATGTTTTGATGATTAAGAATACGATGATAATGATAGCATTGATGATGATGATGGTGACGGAGTTATGGTCATGGTGGTAGTTGGTGGTGGTGGTGTAATAGTGGTAGTTGATGGAGGTGATGGTGGTGGTGGTGGTAATAGTGGTAGTTAGCGGTGGTGGTGGTAGAAATGTGGTAGTTGGTGGTAGTGGTGGAAATAATGGAGGTAGTTGGCAGTGAGGATGGTAGCTGGAGGTGGTGGTAATGGTGGTAGTTAGTGGTTGTGGTTGTGGTGGTGGTAATGGTGGTAGTTGGTGGTGGTGGTGATAATGGTGGTAGTTTATGGTGGTGGTGATGGTTGTAATGGTGGTAGTTGGTGGTGGTGGGGGTGATGGGGGTGGTAGTGGTGGTGGTGGTGGTAGTTGGTGGTGGTAGAGGTAATGATTGTATTTGGTGGTAATGGTAATAATGGTGGTTGGTGGTAATAACTGCAGTGGTGATAATCCTTCTTAAGATTATACAATCATTATTATTGATGTAGCCATCAACATAATCCCATAGATAATCCGTGTGTGTGTGTGTGTGTGTGTGTGTGTGTGTGTGTGTGTGTGTGTGTGTGTGTGTGTGTGTGTGTAAATATGTCCTTAAAATATCGAATTTTTTGGAAAGTCAGAGACATTGGAAGAACGAGAAAAGAGAGGAAGAAGGGGTTGAATGGGAGGAAGGAGTGGAGGGGAGGAAGTGGGGAGGGGCTTACGGAGGGGAAGAAGGAGGAAAGGGGAGAAGGAGGGAGGAGGGATGGAAGGGGAGGGAGGAGGAAGGGGAGGGGGGATGGAGGGGGAGGAGGGATGGAAGGGGAGGGAGGAGGAAGGGGAGGGGGGATGGAGGGGGAGGAGGGATGGAAGAAGCTTGCTTTTCAGGGAGAAGTGAAGGGACGGAGAAAGACAAGAGGTGAAAGTACAGTACATGGAGAGGAAAGGAAGGAAAAGAAATTGAGGAAATGGAAAAAAAGGAAAGTTAGAGGAGGGTGGGGGAAAGGAGGGGAAGAAGAAGGGGCTTGAAGGGAGGGAAGTGATGGAAACGGACAAGTTAGTGGGGGAGGGAAAGAACTAGTGGTGGGTGGGAGGGGGGAAGGGAACAAGTGGATGGAAAGAATCTGGGGGGAGGTGGAATTCGCCGGCTCTTCGTCAGTCTGGCTTGAAGTGCGGCTGGTGAAGGTTGTCTATGGTTTTGGTAAGATCTTTCTCCTTTTTTTTTCCCTCATTAATTTGCCTTTATGAAGATTCCGATTATAGTTTGTATTGTAAACACTCCTAAACAGATTTACAGCTTACTCGAATAACTGAAATCGTAAGAGCTGACAACAAATGGGGGTGGTTGGGGTGAGGTGGGGTGGGGTGGTGTGTTCGTGTGGAGTCCTGGTGTGGGGTGGGGTGTTCGTGTTGAGTTTGGGGTGGGGTGGGGTGTGCGTGCTGAGTTTGGGGTGGGGTGGGGTGGTGTGTGCGTGTTGAGTTTGGGATGGGGTGGTGTGTTCGTGCTGAGTTTGGGGTGGGGTGCTGTGTGCGTTTTATGTTTGGGGTGGGGTGGGGTGTGCGTGTGGAGTTTGAAGTGTGTGGTGTGTGCGTGTAGGGTCTAGGGTGGGATGGGGTGTGCGTTTTGAGTTTGGGGCAGGGTGGTGTGTGCGTGTGGAGTCCTGATGTGGGATGCTATGCACTTTACTTTTGCATGGTTTAAAATATCTCTACATCTTGAATGTTGGGTTGTACCATACCAATAGATTAATACTAGAATAAAATCACGGAGTACTGTAGAAAGGATAACCAGCTGTACAATAATTATCTTATTCTGCCGCTAAACTATGAAATGGACTACACAAGGCAAAATGTAGGGCAAGTGGAAAGTAGAAGTATGTGTTATCTAGTGTATAATTGCCCACTCTAAATGTAATCTAATATACTATAGCACTAGCCGTGTGTGTGTGTGTGTGTGTGTGTGTGTGTGTGTTTTAGGCAGCCGAAATTACACATTCAAATCGCACCAAAACTGGCACAAAAATCGCAGAAAATTCGCTGATGTGAAAAAACTTGGTCCCATCACGATTGAAAAGCTTTTACTATATTTAATGAGCGATCACATTTCCGCCAAAAAAAAACGCGGCTCCCGGAGCCCGGCATAGGATATCTGTAGAATTTTTTGCCCACAGCTATAACTAAAATATATTATAGTAGCGTGAGAGCCCTCCGCAAGAGCAAGTGCGAGGGGCCCGAAGGGCCCACGAGCACTTGTTAATACTATATTTCTACAGCCATTGCAGTGGTGTTCCTATGGTGTCCTTGAGTTCGCGTGGGTTCGAGAGAGGACAATCTGATTCTGGTTCAAGAGGAGCGATGGGAGACTCGCTGGAGAAATCAAGTAGCGTGAGGCTTTGGCCGATTGGGGGAGAGTGGCAAAAGTCTAAGATAAGTACAGTGGTATATTCCATTTTTTACCTGAAAACTACCCTTAACATTTGCACCTGTTGGTGTAGTCAGCTAATTATGGGTGTTTGAACTGACCAAGAAGTCATTCCTACATTATAACCATAGATGACACGGAGGATTAGAGTGGAGAGAGAGAGAGATGGGAGAGGGGTGTTCGAGTTGGAGGGAGGGCAGCCAAATGACAGGACAGGGCAATGTAGAGGCAAAATTTTTGTAACCACCCCCAACGTAATTAAGGTACCTAGCGATAGATAGATAACTTGATTCAAGTAACCACACAGCATTGATGTGGGAGTGTTAGTTCTGTCCTGAGAAAACAAACTGGTCAGTAACCAAGGACTCATTCCTACCTCCGTGATAATGAAGTTAAATGATAATTACATGCTGAAGTTGTGGGAGTGAACCAGTTATATCAGGTAATAATATTCTGGTAAGACGATTTTTCTAGCGTTTAAGAAACTGAAATATGTATTTTTCCTTAATTTGATAGATTTTTTATCCTTTTTTTAGTTTAATATAACTTTATGCCAGAATGTCACTACCCTGCCTATTTGCCATAGCACTTCATTGAGTAGCATAATTATCACTCATTTAGACACTTATGTTCGAGTAAGTTAACAGAATATACAGTAGACTATGGAAGAAATATTAGAGAACCACTGTGATTGAAACTTTGAGACCTAACTGTTTTATCCAGTAAGTGTGAGAGCAGAGGTAAAATAAATCTGAAGATGCAGTAAAATAGAAATTTGATGTGGTCCATTTCACTGGGCATGTGAAGAGGATGGAGGATAACTGTCGTGGGTGAGAGGTGTGAATGCTGAGGGTAGAGTTGACAGGAAGGGGTAGATTGGGATGGTTTGGGATTGTGGAGAGGATGGAGGATAACTGGGTGTAGAGGGTGAGATGACTGTGAACGCTGAAGGTAGAGCTGACAGGAAGACTGAAGGGCCTGAGATGATCAGTGTGACCTCAGGCTAAATAAAGATGATGCTAGAGATCAAGCAGCATGGAGAGCTGCAAGTGTATGCAGGCATCTTGGAGCCTTTACAAATGAACGAATGAAGGAAATGTTGGGTAATTCTCCCTCTTTTTCTGAACCGTGCCACATCTGTGTTTTCTCTATCTTTGCTTTCTGCACCCTGCCCCACCCCACCGTTGTTCAAAATATCGGGATGATGGAAAATTATTTGTCACAAGATAATTCACTCTTTGCATTAGCTTAACTTGAATAAGAAAGTAACATTATACTGTTTAAGAATAGATGCATTGGTTACTAGGCAAATTTTGCTGTGTATGTTTTTCACAGAAACACTTTACTAGAGCCCTTAACTCAGTTGTGGGTTCATGCTTATTGGCACGTGAATCAAGGGAACATGAAACTGAAATTATCCTTCTGCAGTCCACCATCCTCCTTTTGAGGGATAGGTACATACCTGTATGGAAAGAATATTAACTTACTCCTAGAGATGGATGGGTTAGATATAGCCTTCAGTTATGTCTTTCAGCATAAGATTGAACTTGTGTTGAGGTAGCACTGTCATTGTAGTTAAAGGGTTCATGAGTTCTAAAGCACATTCGTACTTCAGGACAGTTGGTGGGGAGGGGCAGCTGGATGGCAGAGGAGGCCACCCCTGCTGCGATGGTGTTTGGTGGTAGACATCCACCACCACCACCACCTTTGATACGGGGAAGCAGCTCAGCTGGATACTAAAATGGTGAGTTCTCTTTAATGTGTAATAGCTACTTAAAGATTTAGATGCCAGTCTGTGGAAATAACCACTGATGGGCCAATTGGAGTGTGCTGTACACCAACCTGTACCTGTCATCATATCTTGCATTGGTACTAGCATTTGCTAATTGCCAATTGGCTGCAAATGTTTCCTCAACAGATGCTGGAAAATGAGATTCAGCTGTAGCCTATAGTTATAAAGCTTATGAAGCTAAATTTGCAAGAGCATTGCTGAAATTTATACACTCAGACTTGCTAAATGGAAACACCTACAGCTGGTGTGTAGTACAGTTGTTAAATGCGAAGGCTAACAACCATATATCTGGAAATTATCATTCACCTCTTCCACCTTGCGTATATTGCATTAATTTTTTAATAGACTTTTAATTGGCTTTGGAGACTTGGAACAGGTTAGCCATTATTACCCCTTCACTGAAGAAAATATCCCCTAAGTTGGATAAAACCATTGGGTTTCGGCAGGATTGAATTAAAACAAGTGACAGGATTCCAGGGGTTGAACCAGAGTCAGCTTGAGACCCCTGTATTTGAAATGAACAGCAACGTCGTGATAGTAAAGCCTTGTTTCCATGTGATTTTGTGATTTTCTGAGTTGCATTGGTACCTTTAGCTTCTTGACGCAGATTTAGTTTTTATTAATGCTAATTTCAGACTATTCTCTTTATCATACACCTCTGAAATGGCAAACACAGCCTTCATTAACCCTATCAGAGCCATTGGTCCTCCCGAAGTTGTAAAATGCCTGGTGGTAGCAAGAATAAAACCAAAAATAAATCACTGCAGCGCTGGAGGAACCTCCTTAAGAATACGAGCCAATCAGCCATAGGTCTTGTTCAAGTTAATTGCCTGGTGGTAGCAAAAATTAAATCAAAAAGAAATCACTAAGGAGGAGATACGAGGGGAGTTAACGAATTAATAGTATGTGTTTGAATTCATCCCTAGGCCCATTTGAATTTGAACCAAGTAGATTGCAGGCTTAAGTTGCCGTTCTCCTGCAGTCCACCATCCTCATTTCAGGGCTATGGAAGTAATATTTCTATAAGCAGGCAGTTAAGCGGCTCTTATCAAGCCCAACACATTAAAGAAAAAAGTCATTCTTCCTGTGACTTTTTCCTTCTGCCTGTGACTGTTTCTCCTTCTGCCTGTGACTTTCTCCTTCTGCCTGTGACTGTTTCTCCTTCTGCCTGTGACCTTTTGCCAGTGACAACCTTTTAAATGCGGTGTCCAGGCATCTTTCAATCAATGGATCTCGAATTTGTTCAGTTTTTGTTTGGAAAGATTCTTTTTACTGTTATAGCTTTCTCATGTAATCCAAACTTTAATATACTGTCTCTAGGATTACTTCAATAAATATAGATAGCTAGATAGATATAAAGCAAACGGTGAGTATGGTGGATTACCTTTAGGTGTATTGACAGTATTTACAGTTTTTGTCTTTCTTAAACCTTAACCATCGTCTTTGTCATCGCCGTTGTTTAGTGGGTTAAGATGCCTTTGGTGTGTTTGCTGCCGTATTTACTGTAGATGCCTGGTGGTCGAGTGGGTTAAGGTGGTGCAGCTAGGTGTGCTTTGGAATACTGTCATTTTTAGGTACGGAATTTAAACTTCTGATCCAGTGTTTAAATGATCCAGTTGGCAGGTGTTGGAATGTTAGGTGTGTTAGTGTGTGTTTAGGTTAGGTTAGTGTGGTTAGGTGCCTGGTGACTGAGTGGGTTTGGGTGCCTGGTGATCTGGAGGGTTTGGGTGCCTAGTGCTTGAGTGGGTTTGGGTGCCTGGTGATCCGGTGGGTTTGGGTGCCTGGTGACTTGAGTGGATTTGGTTTCCTGGTGGTCTTTGGGTACCTGGGCAAGCACAGCTTAGTGTTTCAGTTTGGGGAGTGGTTCAGTTCCATCAGATGAAAACAAACCAGTTAATGTCTCTATATTTCCAGGAAGCGAGTTGACTTCTAACAAGATGGTTGAAGATGGTATCAAGACAGCAAGTTCAACCCAGCTGTACAGAGGAAAATGCCTAAACGTTTCAAGAAGAGTGA
This sequence comes from Coenobita brevimanus, assembly GCF_032717465.1. Taxonomy (NCBI): domain Eukaryota; kingdom Metazoa; phylum Arthropoda; class Malacostraca; order Decapoda; family Coenobitidae; genus Coenobita; species Coenobita brevimanus. The sequence goes on along the minus strand of NC_136955.1, from coordinate 4,879,215 downwards.
TAATGTGTTAAAACTGCATCCCTTTTTTGCTTTAACTTGGCCTAAGATTACCATGTTAGTCACGAAGAAGTGCTGTGGAAACGGTTTAACTATGACTCAAAATTACCATGCTAGTTACGAAGTGAATTGACCTAAAATTACCATCTTTGAGTCTTAATCATTTACTGTAGGTATAACAGTAGATTAAAATTAGTGATGCTAGTTAAAAAGTGCTGTGGAGAGGATGTAGAGCCATTGTTGTCTGCTTTTTGCTACTGAACCAAGTGAAGTAAGCTGCCAAAGGATAAATCTTGGCCAAGTTAAAGTGAAAGAGCTCTAGTTGTTTATACAAAAACTCCTCGTTTATGTGCTAGTCACGAAGAAGTCAGTGGAAATATAGTTGTATCTTCAGAAAGTCCTCGTTTACTTTTTTTTTCCTTTTTTTTTTTTTTTGTAGTTCATGTAGTTCACTCATTTTGTCCCTAGGCTCTTTCATACGCTAATCATGAAGTACTGAATTATTTTGTCCCCAGGCTTATCTGATCTTGAACATGGCGGTCTGCTGCTGAATTTCCCCTTCACCTGTGGTCCGCCATTATTCTTTGTGAAGATAGTGAGTTATATGACAAGTAACCGACACTCATGAAGGCAACCCTGTCCAGTGCCTATAAAGATGGTTAATATGACTTGTAACCAAGGAGACTTCTGTAGTCCACCAATATCCTTAGGGAGGATAGGGAGGGAACTGTAGGACGTTTTGTTCAATGGAACTGTGAACTGAGGGACTAGTTTTTGATCAATCCCAGTCCGTCTGGCCAAGCTAACCCATCAACCACAACCAAGCAATAACCCCATATAGGGCCACCCCTCGCAGTGAACCAATGTTTTCTTGCGTCAGACAGCGCATTGCAACAGCAAGGCGGAAGGAGATTTGGTTACTGGATGGATGCTGCATTTGTATCTCCACCTAGTTAACATGGGCACCATTGCAGGGCCCACATCACTTCATTATCTGGGTATATGGTTACCACCCAGCATTGTAAATGGTTTTGGACTGCAGAAAACATTAGGCTTGGCACTCAGTGTAGAACCATCTGACGTGGACAAAAGAGAACAAAAAAGTGACAAGAAGGAAAGAGAGAAGTAGGAAGAGAGGACAGACACAAACAGAATGATAGTCAATGGTCCCCACCACTTAACACCTGAGGGACCAGTAACCAAGGACGCTCAGGAAAGCATGTCTCTTGTGCCTATAATGTCTTATTTCTATACCACATTGATATGACTAGTAACCAAGGAGACTGTGCCACCTCATGAAGGCAACCCTTTCCATTGCCTGTTAAGTTTGTTGTAGCATGTTTTCATACCTGACAGATCCCTATTCCCTTTAGTTTCAGCTGATGGCAGTGTAGTCAGACTGGAGGGTTGATATGACTAGTAAACAAAAGTGATGGTATCTAGGGCTGGATAGCGGTACTGGCAACGCAGAGGGTGTGTGTCCATGTGAGGTTTGCCATAATGGTGTGGCAAGTAACTCCATCTTAAGCAGTGTTTGTGATAAGTGGGTGCGTAAGAGTAGTGGTATTAGAGGTAGACTGCGAAAAAAATTTGGTGTGTGCGGTGTGTTAGGGAGAGCATGCAGAGATTGTTAGGCATGAACGGATTCATCTTGCTGGTGAGTCTCTTTGAGTGTGGAGTTAGGTGTTGGAGGTGGGGCTGGTGTTAGCCGTGGATAGGGTGAGGAGTGGCTGAAGGAAGTCCAGGAAGCTGTTGCCTCCTGACACTGAGAGACCTCTCCCTCAGTGCTAAAAGATCATTGTATGCAGCATATATTCGGAGTGTTATGCTGTATGGTAGTGAGACCTGGGCAGTAAAGGAAGAGGATATTCATAGGCTCAAATGTACAGAAATGACAATGATTAGGTGGCTGTGTAGTACGTCCTTGAATGATAGCTCTGGGGAGGGATGTTAGGATTGCAGTTCAAATGCTGAGAGGAAGGAGAGGACTTGAATGTACAGTATTATAGTGATGAGGGGTGATTGAGATGATTTAGGCATGTGGAGGGGATGGAAGATGACAGCTGGGTGTGGAAAGTGAGAGGCGTATGTTGAGGGTAGAGTTGAGAGGCAGACTGAGGAAAGACCTGGGATGAAGTTAGAGTGAGACCTCAGGGATGAAGGACTGAACAGGGAGGCTGCCAGAGATCGAGTAGCATGAAGAGTAGCCATTAGGTGACCAAGGCCGAAACTTGCAAAGATGTTGAATCCTTTATAAGTGATACGAAACTATAACCAAGGAGGCAAATTCGTATCTTGTGACTAAAGATCATCAGACAATGCAACCCCCCTCCCCCACCCCTTTTTTTTTTTTTTTTTCAGATGAAGTGTACCTATAAAGCTTAGTCAGGGTACAAAATGTTCATTATCAGTTGTATGGAAGGAGTACTGTTTAGGCCATACCAGTGAATTTAAACGAGGACATCTGTATATGCACTGGCTATGTGTTTGTGGATGTGGGAGCATCTCTTGGCCATTCATTTTGCCAGATCCTTTCATTTTTCAGCAGTTCACTTAGATTTTAGTATATTGCGGCCCACATGATCCTACATCCATACTTATATTTATATGTGCTGACCATATATTTATTTTATTTCAATAAATGATTGTCTTATTATAAATGTTTTAAGAGTTTCAGTGGAGTACTCAGTTTTTAGCTTTTAAGGCTTTTTTTGTTAAATATGAAAAACAACTTTATTTTGACAAGGCAGTCGTAGAATTTCCGATATTTTGGAGGTAGAAAACATAATGCTTTTTAAAATCTTATGAGGTGTTTTGCCGATGAGTGAAATATTTTTGCGACTTACTCAAAATACAAAACACGTAAAGCGAGAACTGCAGCTGAAGAAAAGAAAAAAATCCATCCTCCCGATGCCAAAAAAAAAAGAAAAAGAAAAAAAAAAAAAAGAGAAAAGAAACATGACATTTTGCTTAGTGGCACAGTGATGCAGCTTGTCAGTTTTTATTCCCTCTGACTGCAATTGTTACATCTTTATATCATTATTATCGTCAATGGTCACTGTTCCTCTAAACTGTCTTCTTAGCATCCCTTCACCACTCTGGCGGCTGCTTAGCACCCGTCTAACAAACTCTCGTGCCTTTTCTGTCCAACTTTCTAATGCAAGAGTTAATTGTTACTCCCAGTCCTCCATGTATGCAACAGAACACTCTGGAACTGCCTTCCTCTTTATTTCCTACTGCCTATGACGCTCCAGTCTTTTAAACGGTGCGTCCATACATCTTAAAATTAACGGATCTTGAATCCAACTTTTTATTTTTTGTTGGAGTTACTTCCCTACATTATTTTTTTATTTAAATCTATGGGAACGTTGCCTAAAAATTAACTGCTATAATGTTCATCTATCATATTGGAGTTACTCAAAACCAGTTGCATAGGTATGAGATGGCTGAGTAGGCCAGGAACAACATATATACTGATTTTATATGTACAGTACTTTAATTTAGCTGCCTACTTGCACCAGACCACGAGTGATAAATTTAAATTTCAGTTTGTCTCGGTTTAGAGGCGTGAATTAATCAGGGATGTAATCTGCAGGAAGCTGCTCACAAGAACATAAGCTAACCCCGTATTTTTTTTTTTTTTTTTTTTTTAAGGGAACACAGTCTTAAAGGCGAGAAATGTTACTTCTTGTTACACATATAACTTGTGGCCTTATTTACTATCACTGAAGTTTTTTATAAGATTCTTTTCATGTTAAATGCTATGCCGGCATTCCACATGAGTGTTGTCGGATATAATAGGTCATTCTATTGCTTTTTGCTCCAAAAATTTGAACTAGGAGACTGAGGATGAGATGGAGGGATGGAGTGGAGAGGATATTGAAAATTAACTAGGAGCTTGTGAGCGAGTGAGGTGGAGGGGGAGACAGGATGAGACGGAGGGATGGAGTGGAGAGGATAGTGAGAGAATACTAGGACAGTGTATGTGAGTGAGATGGAGGGGGAGACTGAGGATGAGATGGAGGGATGGAGTGGAGAGGATAGTGAGAATTAACTAAGAGAGTGTGAATGAGTGAGGTGGAGGGGAAGACAGGATGAGACGGAGAGATGGAGTGGAGAGTGAGAGAATACTAGTACAGTGTATTTGAGTGAGGTGGAGGTGCAGGAAGAGGCAGGGGGAGACTGAGAGGTATATCAGAGAGGGGATGTAAGTTGGGGGAATAGAGAGAAGATTAAATGGGAGAGTGTACGAGTATGAGAGTGAGGTGGATGGATGGAGTGGAGAGGTATATGAGAGAGAAGGGTGTAAGTTGGGGGGGTGGAAAGAGACTAACTAGGAGTATGACTGAGGTGGAGACGGAGGATGAGATGGAGGGATGGAGTAGATAGGTCTACGAGGGAGGGGAATGTAAGTTGTGGGGGTGGAGAGCGCGAGACAGTGTATGAGAGTGAGGTGGAGGAATGGTATTGAGAGGGGGTGTAAGTCTGGGGGAAGGACGGTAAAATTGTAGGGGAGGACAACATGAGGTGATGTATTTGTGGCCACCCCTTACGGGATTGAGGCGTCTGGCTATATAGATATAGATAGCTTGTCCACATCTGCACATTGTTATAGTATATGACCATGAGTTATATATCTTTAAAGATTTATTTGCCGAGATTATACTCTGAACTTTAACTTTGCCTGAAATTTTAATCCTTCCAGCCCGAATTAAGAGTTGTACTGGTAGAATCTTAAAACATGATGCTAGTGACAAACATACTATGAAAAGGATTTTGAGCCATAGCACTGCCTTTCTATGCCTTGAGTTATGTGACACAGCTGGAACAGAATGAAAAATTGGGCAAAGTTAGTGGAGAGTATAATATTGTTACGTTCAGTGGAATGATTGTTGGATATTTAACACATCAGAACCAGTGTGTGTTAGTATCTTTGAACCCCTTCAGTACCGTCATGTCTTTTCACAATTGGTGCTATGTCCAGGATTTTACTCAGGTTTATTCATCCTGCTGCTTGACTATTCTATTCAGCTTGTGGATTTCTCGTGCCATCCCTGCCCTCTTCATGACTCTGGCCTACCCTGCACGTTTCCCATACCCAGCCATGCCCTCCCCTCACCCTCCAGTATGTGAAGTCACCCCTTTGCTATACCTACCCATGCCCTGCCATACCTGCTATGTCCCCTCGTCCCTTTCCGGTATGTCACCCCCCTGCCGTACCCCTCCAGTATGTCACCCTCTTAAGCTTAAGAAAATCGTGGGGCATCAGCAAGAATAAAACGTCCTCGTACTGAAGGGATTAATTATCCCTACTCAGTCTTTTGGTATCTGCCATTTTGACAAATATTCTTGCATTGCCCACTGTCTGAGTGTTACTGGAGTAATTGGTGCCGAAACTGTGTCATATGTCATGAGTAGGTGTGATTTTTGTGAATGAAAATATTTTGTATTGCTCTTTAACATGCATCAATGCAAACACAGGCTGCAAGGTTGCACAGTGTTTAGCAGTACATGTTAACAAAGCCCTTCTCATCCTTTGTTGTATGCCATGTTTACTTGTACAGCTCTGCTCGGCATTAGCTGGGCAGAGCAATACAAGACATGGTATATAACAAAGTGATGAGCAGGGCACGCTCTTGGAAGCATCTTAGGGAAGGGCGCTGAACCTATCTCGATAAATGGGCCACGAAAATACGGACTGGCAACCCTCACAGCTTCGGTTACCAGTCCGTATTTCTCTGGCCCATTTATCGAGATAGTTTATTTTTTGAACCACTCATATGTATATTTAGTGGAAATAAAACCAATGTCTTCTACTACAATGCCTTTATTATATACCTTTTTTTGTACATATTATACAATTGAAATGTTGACTTTGAAAGTATTAAATACCAATAGACAATATATATGAATGGTACGAAGGAGAGATCACTTCGTACCATATACAGAAGTCGATTGTGGATGGGCAGACGACTAGGAACTTGGAAAAATTTTGGGACTTACACAATATACCTCGCACATAAAGAAAACATAAAACACGACTCTATACTACCGGCAACATGACTTAGGGACTCAGTAAAATGTCGACAACACGACTTAGGACTTGGTAAATTATCGGTATTCAGAAAACATAAAACAGGACTTATGAACATACAAAAGTTAAGCATGAACATCTATTCAGAAAAGACACAATTGTGCTTGTGGTATGATAATTATAGAAGCAAAGATACGAACATAGTAATGATAAAAATATATAGCATAACAAATTACAGGAGAGCCAAGGCAAGGGAGAGAAGATAGCAGACGTGAGCAGGACCAGTTCCAGGGCAGGGGAAGGACAGCACAACAGAGGAAGGGCAAGGCATAACATAGTAGGGGAGGACATGACAAGAGTGTAGGGCGGGCATGACAGGACAGAACCGGGATACCAGGACACAGCTGTCAAAACGGGACAGGGATGGCAAGACAAACGATAGGACAATGATGAAAGGACAGGACATGTAAAGGAGGACAGGGGATTGATGGTAGGTAGGAATAGTGGGGCAGAGGTCATGGCAGGGCATAGCAAGGGTGCAGGGCAGATAAGAGATGGCATGACAGGAATAGCACGGCAGGGGAAGCATGGTAAGGCAGGGCAGATAGGAGACAGCAGGACAGGGCAGGGGAGGCGTGGTAGGGCATAGCAAGGGTGCGAGGGAGGGCAAGGCAAGTATGCAGGGGAGAGCATGGTTGCATATAGCAAGGGTGCAGGGGAAGGCATGGCTGTATACTGCAAGGGTGTAGGGGGCAGCATGGCTGTATATTGCAAGGGTGTAGGGGAGGGCATGGTTGTATATTGCAAGGGTGCAGGGGAGGGCATGGTAGTACATTGCAAGGGTGTAGGGGAGGGCATGGTCGTATATTGCAAGGGTGTAGGGGAGGGCATAGTTGTATATTGTAAGGGTGCAGGCGGCAGCATGGCTGTATATTGCAAGGGTGCAGGGGAGGTCATGGTTGTATATTGCAAGGGTGTAGGGGAGGGCATGGTTGTATATTGCAAGGGTGTAGGGGAGGGCATGGCTGTATATTGCAAGGGTGCAGGGGAGGGCATGGTTGTATATTGCAAGGGTGCAGGGGAGGACATGGCTGTATATTGTAAGGGTGCAGGGGGCAGCATGGCTGTATATTGCAAGGGTGCAGGGGGCAGCATGGCTGTATATTGCAAGGGTGCAGGGGGCAGCATGGCTGTATATTGCAAGGGTGCAGGGGGCAGCATGGCTGTATATTGCAAGGGCGCAGGGGAGGGCATGGTTATATATTGCAAGGGTGCAAGGAAGAGCATGGCTACATCGCAAGGATGCAGTGGAGGACAAGGCTTTATATTCCAAGGGTGCACGGGAGGGCATGGGAAGGGTGTAAGAAAAGGGCATGGCACAGTAGGGGCGCAAGGCAAAGTAGGGAAAGGATGAAGGGCAAGGAAGGGCAAGGAAGGGCAAGGAAGGGCAAGGAAGGGCAAGGAAGGGCAGGGGATGGGTGGTCAGATCAGGGCAGGGCTTGGTAAAAGTGCAGGGTAGAGTAGGGAAAGAAACGAGGCAGTTTAGGGTAGAGGGCAGGGTAGGACAGGAAAGATAGCACAGCATTGCAGCAGCGGTGATGGTGGTGGTGGTGGTTGCTGTAGGATGGTGGTAGGCTGGGTACCAGGACAGTCACTGGTGGTGATGGTGGTGGTAGGAAGGTTGGATGGGTAGTAAGGTGTGGAGGACGAAGCAGGAAGAGGAGAGGAGGAGGAAGAAAGAGGGGGAAGAAAGAGAAGAACATGAAGAAGATGAGGGAGTGGAAGGAGGGAAGAAGCCTATTACAATACATAACTATGAACATATGAAATAGTAAAACACACAGATAATAACACTCCTATGTAGGATAATGTCTACAAAGGGTATGATTAGTTTAAGCTTCAGAAATAGTTTGAGTAAAATAATAAGAATAATAATAAAAACTATGTGATCCTCTTATCAGGAATTCCTCATTTAAGATACTTTCACTAAGAACTTCTCAACTAATCTGCCAGTCAAAGTACGAACACTTCACAAAATACAGTATACTTCTTAATTAATCTCAAAAGTGTGCTATGCAAGATCAAGATTAATTCATGTGGAATATTACCTATTTAAATTTAAAATTAATTCATGTCTTGATACTTTGTTGTTGTCTAAAATATAATCCTTAAATACTTTATTAAAAAATAATAATAATCCCTATTGCTGGGACCTAACCCCAACTTATAGTAATGTTAACCTATTAGCAGTTTGCAGCAATACATATAAATTATTACCCGTTCCAGCCCCGGAGGGGGTCGGGGACGAGTATTGTTTTCACTCGGTTTGCCTGTTTGTTTGTTTGTCTGTCTGTCTGTCTGTCTGTGTGTTTGTCTGTATGAATGTTAACTTTACTCAAAAAATATTGATGCGACTTTGACGAAAATTACGGGGATGATGGGCTATGACCTGATCACCTGAATAAATTTTGGGCCAAATTGGGCCCAAAATTGTTAAATAGGAAGCAATGCCTGGCACCGCAAACCCGTCCCCGAGAGTTATTTGGGTTCTGACGTATAAACACAACAGGATGTATAGTCAAAGATGTCACATATCAAATTTGGAGTAAATCGAGTAAAAATTGACAATTTTATCCCCACTTGAAATTTTAGGTCTGACCCACCTGACACTGACCAACCTACCACTAACTGGGAATGACTCCCCCTGATGTAATGAGGCATGTTATAGGATGCAGATTTGAAAGATGCACCTTTTGGTTTTGGCTGTATATCGATATGACGAATTTGAAAAGTTACGGCGAGAAAACGATTGTTTCTTTAAATCTGGGGGGACTACAGCCTAGGCCTTGGCCCAGTTTGGCCCAAAATTTAATGAGATGTTCAGAAGGTCATAGTCCATCATCCCTGCAATTTTGATCAAAATCACACCAGTACAGCAGTTTTCGAGGAACGTTGTTAACAGACAGACAGACAAACAAACAAACAAACAAAATGATTACAATACCCGTCCCTGCTCCCCTCCGGGGCGGGGACGGGTAATAATGCTGCAGGGAAATCTGAGCAAAAAGGTTTATTGGCAAGTGGATTTTTTTTTTCTTACAGTGTGCTAATCCAGTATGCTAATCAGAAGTGTTTGAAATGAACCAACTAAGCAAACCACAGGCTATAAAAATCTGTCCACTGTTCATCTGCCAAAATTACAATACAAACATCATAATACTAATACACAATAATCACATGCATAATTCACTGGGGTGTCTTTTAAGTGGCATAGGAGGCTTCCTAAAAATTATGTTAGGAAATCACCAAAACCACAAAGAAGACAAGTCACATTCATTGACCTAACACCATTGTTCAACTGTGAGAAATACTGTACTAACAGTAAAGAGCATAAATAATGTCCTGGGGAACCTTTCTATCTGTCTCAGAATTTTAGGAATATATCTATCTACCTACCACTTACCTAGCAATCTATCTACTATTTATGTGTATGTGTGTAGTGTTTATCTATCTCTGTACTTGTCTATCTAGCAATTTGTCTATGTGTATCTATGTAATATTTATCTATCCATCTGTGTACTTGTCAATCAGTCTATCAACTTCAATGCAACAGCTTAGCAGGCAGATATGCTACTCATGAAGAAGTGCAATGGAAAGGTTTCAAAACTATCTGCTACTGGTATAAATGGGGAATTTGCTTACTATACTCATACTGTTTTTACTTTGACCTGGCATACAGTTATCAAATAGATAATCAAACAGAAAAATGCTAGTCATGAAAAAGTAAAATGGGAAGGATGTAGACCTAAAGTATTGGGTTACTCTGCCACTGAATTTCATGAAAAAAGCTGGTGAATGGACAAATCCTGGGCCAAGTGAAGGTGCAAGAACTATGACAATTGAGCATATACTAATATAAATAAATAAGTTAAAACTGAAGATCATTATTATCCTTAGACCCCCAAGAATCACTCTCAGTTGAATAAAACCATCTGGTGTTAGATGGAATAAAGACAGTTGCTTCCTCATTTACGAACATTTGAGCTACGAACTTTTGTTTTTGACTAGATTAAAAACTTAAACTATGAGATTTTATCAGGCCTTGTGGTTACTTTTGTTTCTAAGATGCTGACAGACTGATAGTACCAGGGATTAATTCCTGACACTGCGTCATCCAATCACCATCATCATCAATGTCGTCGTCTATTGGCAAGTAAAATGAGTAGCTAAATTAAGTCAACTGGCCTTGTACACCCCATAGGCCAGTTAGTAGGGGGTTTAAGGAAAAAAAAGTTTGGAAAAGCTGGAATAAGTTTTGTCGTCTTCCTAAATGGGTACTGAACAACATACTACTTTTGCACCCCTCTACCACCCTGGATTTGGTCGCCTTCGAAAAATTGCTGCCAAAATCAGTTTTTTTGTGTGAATATCTTGCTTGGAATTTTTAGGGCAAAATGTGTCTACATAAAAAAATAATCTCCATAAAATCCTCTACAACAACAACAAAAATGTTCTATACCTTTTTCTGATGGGGTGCATCGTTTAGGCGCTAGAGGTGTGAGAATGTTAGCATCTTTGTTTTCGCGCCCCTGTTACCTTTTAGCACACGGAAAATTCTCTTACATGTCAGTTTGAAGACCCTTCTATTCACTTCTAAAGTCTATGTTAACCTTCTTAAGGATGTAGGATGAAAGATAACATTTTTATTGGAAAACCTAAAGTGTTTTAACTGAACAAAAATGCTAGACAACAACAACTAACTTTTTTCTGTTGCTGACATAAGTGCTATTGAATGGAGTCTGTTATGTAAGCCGCATATCTAACTTTCCTGTGATAAACTTCTCGGTAGCCATATGTAAGGAATGTTAGCAGGGGTGTCCTTCCTCCTTTATTCTGGCTTAGGACAGACAGCGAATATTTACTGGCGGAGTTACCACTCCTGCACCCAACCATCCACCGAATTCACAAGTAAAAAATTGTATGTAGGGAACAATTGTTAGAAAACTTTGTCCACCTCAACTTGGCTTAAAAGTGATTTGGAAAGGATGCAGAGCCACGGTAGTAGGCTACTATCCTCGGCTTACTCTGCTTCTGAGTTGTGGGGATTAGGCTGCCAAAGGACAAAACTCTGCGAAGTCAAGGTGGACAAACCAAAAAATGTGTAACTCACAGTTCAGACGGGTTGTAGTACCTGTCATAATAGTAATAGTAGGAGCAGTAACAGGAGGAGGAGTTGAGGTGGAGATCGGATTTGGAGACTGATGGCCTAGGGGAACCTCTTCATGGTAGTCAGCGGTATTTTCCCAGAGGTTAGAGGCCACTGTGTAATGGGGTAAAGCACTGAGCCAGCAGCACCAACCCCAGTGGCAGCATCAGCACCAACCCGATCATCCGTATCAGCACCAACCCCATCACCAGCAGTAGCATCACCAGCACCAACCATAACAGCAGCAGCAGCAGGAACAGCAGCATGAGTAGAACAGTGGGCCTCTGAAAATATGGCAAGTTTAAGCTTTTGGGAGATAACCTCAGGTCTGTTGATTATTTAACCCTTGGTCTGTGGAGAAGTTCAATGCATTTTAATTAACACATGTAATATTGGTGCTAGAGGAACACTAGTAGGATGGGGGGGGAGGGGGGCTGCCTGATGATATTAACATTCCTTTATTCCATCCTTATCCCCCAAAAGGAGAATGATGGACTACAGAAGGGTAGCTCTGCCTTCAGTCCATTGGGTTCCTGTTCTGATGAACCTGAGATTGCAACAACCGCTAGAACATGAGGCATAAGGTGAACTGATCCAATTTATATAATCTGCCTGGCTCAATTCCCTGGTTATAGTCCCCTCAAATTATTCCTTATTCCCAGAAAGGAAGATGGTGGACTGCAGCAGAATAACATCATGCCTGCAGTCCAATGAGTTTCAATTCCAGGTGAGCCTGTGGCCACAGTAACTATTATATCTTGAGGAAAAGTGGCAAATCTACTTAATAGAGAGAAAAGGAACTTTCATATGCTTCTATCTATCTATCTAGCTAGCTACAACAATGTATAAAGATGAAACCAACTGAAAATTATAACGATAATAATAATAATAATAATGATGATGATGATAATAATAATAATAATAATAATAATAATAATCCATCCATCATCCAATCCTACATTGCCCCATGAGAAGCGTAGGAGCCCGGGGCTAGGCAAGTTGGACCTGACATAAGATGAGAGTGACCAGTCTCACCCATCCCTGAGTGGCATTACATGAGCAATAAACCCCAACCACTCCTTGGATATAAACCTTCACCAGCTCAATCCGATTGGAGTGCCGTAACTACCCATTTAACCACCAGGCGCCAAAATTTGGTTATATGCTTACCATCCAGCATAGTAAATGGTTTCCTGGTGTACAAGAAACCAACTGCCTTGTCACTCAGTGTAGAGTCACCCACAGGCATAAGTAAGAGGAAAGAATGAAGGAAATAAAGACAGAAGAGGGAGTGTAAAGTCACCCGTAGGCAGAAGAACGAGGAAAGAATGAAGGAAAGAAAGACAGAAGAGGAGAGAAGGAAAGGAGGATGGAGGAAAGGAAAGGGCAGACACCCGAGAGCAGCACTACATCGAGTGAGTGGATGCCGAGCGCCCCCACCTAACACTTATAATAATAATAATAATAATAATAATAATAATAATAATAATAATAATAATAATAATAACAACAACAATAATAATAATAATAATTTATCTATATACCTAGGCTGCTTCCCCCGAGGAAAGGGAGGTAGCCGAGACAGGACGACACACTCCCCATTTACTCATCCATTCAAACACATTCATTCGCATCTTAGCCCCAAATAGGAGAAGGGACAGATCCTCACCGCATCACACCGCACAAGGGTCAACTGCGCAATGCAATCAGTGACATCCGCAGCAGGGCCCGACAGCAGAGCTGGTTTACCCCTGCCACATCATAATTGTCCCATCCCCTTTCCTGCACCTGACCTGACTAGCTGATCAGACCAAATGCGGGAAAATAACCCCTCAGGGCTGCGTCATCATTTATTTATTCACAATTTCTCTCCATTTATTTCTGTCACGCACAGCCAATCTTCCTTGCTCAACAGACATCCCTCTCGCATCCAGCGCTCTCTTCACACTGTCCATCCATCCTATTCGTGGTCTCCCTCTCAGCCTTACACCTCTCACATCAGATCTAGTTATCTTTTTCACCAATCGCTCATTATCCATTCTCTCCACATGCCCAAACCATCGCAACACCCTCTGCTCAACTCTACCAGCCATCCCGAACAACTCCAGTTCTCCTTCGCACTTCATCATTTCTCACTCGATCCATACGCGTTACTCCACACATACTCCTCAGACACCTCATCTCCATTACATTCAAACTTTTCCTCTCTGCTACACCCATAATAATAATAATAATGATAACAATAATAATAATAATAATGTCTATACCGTGATAGTCTTAATCCTTCAGGAGAGGGGGGATGCTATAAACAAATGATCTCAAAGCTTCCCTGTCCTCTGTCATCATGTTGCCCTCCCCCCAACTCACTATATAAAATGGATGAAAATTGTATTAAGAAAACCTTCGGCCATAATATTTTGGGGCTTACGAGGTGTCTCAACAACTTATTTCGTGTATTACATCTTAGTGTTCTCTTGTATATTATTTGTACCACTTTTAAGGCACAGGAGAGATGGAGCCTTTATAAACAATACAAACAATAAACGATAAGAACGAAAGACAAAAATGAGGAGAAACTGTCTTCATATGATAACCTAGATAAAACTATGCGTCTCCTCTATTCACTTACAGAAACATTCCTCATCTACCTCCCTATCCCCCAAAAGAAGGAAGGTGAGTGGCATAAAGAGGGCACCTTCAGGCAGCAGGACGAGACAATACTATGACTCTGCATTATCTAAGTAACTCTTCATGAACAGCATTATTCTTGTGTTAATCTTTTGTTACAACTCAGCACTGAATAGAAGCCAGTGTAGAGTGGGAAACAGGGCTGTAGATAGATTTAATTTCCTTATTATGATGGCTCTCTCTGTGTGAATAAAACGGCCTGGTGGTAGCAAGTATTAGCCATTATGACATCATTAGAAGGCTCCATGCTACAGGTCCCTTATGCAAAATAAAAGTTGTCATAGTTTAAAAAAAAAATCATGCACCTTTTCCCACCCTTGTAGGATGAGGTAAGGTTCAAACAGTTACAAAAAAAAAAAAAAAAGAATAATGAGAGCTACTCTATGACTCAGCGGCATGTCAAATGGCCAACCCTCCCACCCACCCCACCCACCCACCGACCCCCCCCACCGACCCCTCCCCACCGACCCCCCGCACACACACACACACACCATTCAAGTCCTTGGAATCCCGATACCACCACATGGGCATAACTACCCACGCACATATGCACTTCATAATACCCAACAGAAAATCCATCACCCTTCAAGTTAAGCAAGTGGTGACATGCTTCGTCATGTACTACACTATACCAAACTCGTCCAATCATCCATATCTATTCCAGTCATCTTTATCTACGCAGCAAAAAATAAAATATACACCAAAATGCGATAATGGTCCCTGGTTTAAATAAATCTACACTACCTATCAGTCTGTCTATTGCCAGATGCCTTAAACCCGCAAGGGATGACCACAAACAAATTGCCTCCATGTCACCCTGTCCCCTGCCATTTCACTGTCCTTCCCCTAACTCACACGCACCTCTCTCATTTATTTCTCCACTCCTATATCTCATCCTCGGTCTCCCCCTCCCTCTCCCTTAACTCTCAATTAAAAAAAAAAAGGAGGATGGTGGGCTATAGGAGAAAGGTAACTTCTGATTACCCATCCACATGGGCTTGAAATCACAAAAAGAACAAAAAAAGTGTGTCAGACACTTACCAGAGAGTGGAGGCATATGGTTGGTATTACCGTAATTTGGCAGCTGGTTGGTATTACTGAGGCAGATGGATGACGTTAACGAGGCGGCTAGTTGGTATTAATGAGGCAGCTAGTTGGTATTAATGAGGCAGCTGGTTGGTATTAATGAGGCAGCTGGTTGGTATTAATGAGGCAGCTGGTTGGTATTAACGAGGCAGCTGGTTGGTATTAATGAGGCAGCTGGTTGGTATTAATGAGGCAGCTGGTTGGTATTAATGAGGCAGCTGGGCAGCTAGTTGGTATTAATGAGGCAGCTGGTTGGTATTAATGAGGCAGCTAGTTGGTATTAATGAGGCAGCTGGTTGGTATTAATGAGGCAGCTGGTTGGTATTAATGAGGCAGCTAGTTGGTATTAATGAGGCAGCTCGTTGGTATTAATGAGGCAGCTCGTTGGTATTAATGAGGCAGCTGGTTGGTATTAATTTGGCTTTCTTCTCCCCCTTTCCCCCTCTCTGCAGGCAGTTTCCACGACTGAGTCAACTCACGCACCCGAAAAGTATATTACACATTAATCCTTTCCTTCCAAACCTTGAACCCTTTCTCTGCAGTTCATGACTATAGTCGTTCTTTGCATTATTCCCTTTTACTGCGTAATATGATTGCAGTCTATGGACCTCAGAAAACGGTTTTGAGTGGCCGTGCAGTACTTTACTGAGTGGACTACTTAAGCACTGCCAGAGAGATTGCTTACCACTCCACTCAGCAGAGCACAAGAATCCTAAGTGGAGGAAACCTGGATGAAAAGCAGTGCATAGCAAAATTCTTATGAATAAAACAATGAATTATTTCAGAGTGCATGACCAATCAAGATTTTCTTAACATCACAGATGGGAGGTACTACAAAATTTTGTTTCGAGTGCAGAGTGAACTTTGAATTTCTTGGATGATGGATGGATTATTGTTATTATTATTATTATTATTATTATTCATCTTAAATGTCAGGACCAACTGCCTAGCCCCGGGCTTCTACGCTCCTCATGGGGCAACGTAAGATTGGATGATGGATGGATGGATGGATGGATTATTATTATTATTATTATTTTTTGACATGAATTGCACAAATGACACGAAGTGCATAAATAACGTGCAAGAGAATCTTAACCTGATTTCTTTGTTAATATTATTATTATACCTTAAAACCAAACCATGCGTGCTCCCTACGTGTCAACAAGTGGGTTGGTGGAGGGTTAGTGCCCCTCCCCGTAAAACAAATAACTCAAAGTCAAATGGCCACCCCTTGCGGGATTGTGGCGTCTGGCAATAGATAGATAGATAGATGTATTCTCCCACACTGTTGTTTTATTGTCGTCGGTCTACCGTCGTTACCCTTTTATTTATTCCGTCGGAAGTCATTTCCCCGTCAAAACATAGACGGTTCCGTGTGATGTATGATTTCATGACGTTTCCCTGGTGTTTCGTATATATGTACTTTACTTGACCGAATGCATATGATAAATGAAAGAAAAGCATTCGGGAACTGACAGCTAATTGCCCGCCAGAATATGCTGTTGGTCAAGTTACAAGCTGCTTACAAACCAAATGTGAAGAAAATTCGCAAAGCTCTACGGAATTCAGTCACTGGTTTTCACAAAAAGCCAATCTATATTATAAAAACTAGTTGACCTTTGGCAGCCATCTTGGTGACCTTGATCTTGACCCATAGTGCCCATTTTCGAACTCGTACAAGATTTTGGCCATATCTTGATACCCTGAAGGTTTAATGTTGATAGCTCAAGCAGTTCATGAGACACAATGGCAACAGATACACAGACAATGGAAACTCCCCCACACACCCACCCACACACACACACACACACACACACACACACACACACACACACACACACTCATTCACACTCACACACATACACATACACACACACACACACACACACACACACACACACACACACACACACACACACACACACATGCAAACACACACACACATGCAAACACACACACAAACACACACACATGCAAACACACACACACACACACACACACACACACACACACACACACACACACACACACACACACACACACAGGCAAAAACATTATTGCTCCGCCTTGCTAATGCCAGGCGATAATAATGGTTACTACACAATATAATGACAAAATTCGCTATGAATCCATTCACGACCTCACATCAACGAGTCCTTCAGCCTGTCGTTTCCCCGTCAAAAGTGGCTAGTTTAGGTAATTTTATTGTTGGTTCCCCACTCTATGCTTACAAAATGTTTCCCGGTTATTTTGTTTATATCCTTAAACACTCTACATGATCGTGACAAAGAATGATTATCGTGGGTTTGACATAACTGAATTTAGGACAATCGTGGATCGCTTGCATGACCTTGGCTTGTCATTTCCCCGTCAAAGACTGGTTAGGTTAGGTTATAGACAGTGCTCTTTAAATACACTTTGTTGCTGTTTTGCTGTTGTTCTACACGTGTACTTTAATGTGCTAAATAAATATGTTATCGAATTATTACCGTGGGGCACAGCTATAGCTACATTTTGGAATAATTCATCAATAATTGCCTGCGTAATACACAATAACCTCAACGTGTCCCTCGTTTCCCCATCAAAACATGGACGTTCTCAAGTACAGTAGGCCTTGAAGGCGTTTCCCTGCTATTTCATACATATACTCACTGCAGTGAATGAATTTGATACAGAATGGTTACCAAGCGGCACAACATTCACCGTGAATCATCTTCACAACCTAACCTCGACAAGCCACTTAGTAGGTCTTGTCCCCGTCAAAACATGGGTAGGTTAGGTGATGCTATGATCGGTCCCCCGTATTGTATGCTTACAAAACATTGCCTCGTTATTTGTAGTCTTGGTCATAAATAATCACCCATCTTCCGGTACCCCGTGCCTCAGGCTGGATGCTTTATGCGTGGCAAGCCACAATGGAGTAAGAGGGACTGAGAGGGAGGGGCCAGAGAGAGAAGGGAAAGTGGGCGGGGGGACGATCGATGGTGCTGGGGTTGAGTGATGGAGGGGAGGGAGCGGAGGTAAGGGAGGAAGAATGAATGCAAAGTGGTGGTCACAATATTTGTCTTTTTTCTTTCATTCAGGGCATCATATAAAGGAGTTAATATTCGGTAGATAATGCTGCATTACACCTTGTATAGCGGCGTCTGATAACAATTTAGACAGGTGGTGATATCAAGGGCCGGCTTGTGAGAGAAATATACTGACGTGACAGACTAAACATCAGTGCAGAGCCATCGAAACTTTGTGGGCGCAGACTGTCAACAAGTGGAAGTCAGAGAACGAGGACGAGTGGGAGCTGTTCAGACGAAACCAGCAAACCTTCAACAACATTGTTTCCTCAGTGCCGCGAAGACTGCAAGAGGGTATTGAGGAAGGAGGCCACTGGACTACTTAATAAGGCCTTCCTGGTTGCATTGGCTTGACCAATATCTGTGAACAGTGACAGATATATTTGGGAAGTTTGGGTAGGATTTTGTTTCCTTTTCCTTCCAACATTTTATGACTGATATAGTTACTGTATCCATTTTTTTCTTAATAGCCTTTTCATAAAGAGATGCCATAAAACAGTTGACTTGATTTTGACTGTATGGAGGGAGCATGTACCGAGAGGATGATCATATTTACTGTGGACACAGCCATGCCAAAGGTTGTATATGATATTTAGTTCCAAAATTCAATTATATGTAAAGGTGGAGGACGTTTCTTACACATACATCAGAGAAGTCAAAGTCATCCAGATTCCATTGTGTCCGATGTCATAATATACGGATAAAGACAACTATCTGGCTCCGAACTAATGTATGATCTGTCACGTCAGTACAGTATATTTCTCTCTCGAGCCAGCCCTTGATGTCACCACCTATCTAAAGCTTGTTATCTGACGCCGCTATACAAGGTGTAATACAGCATTATCGACTGCATATTAACTCATTCATATCATGCCCTGAATGAAAGAAAATAGACTGTGACCGCCACTTCTCATTCATTCTCCCTCCCCTACCTACTCTCCCTCCACTCCCTCACTCCACCCCAGCACCATCGTTCGTCCCCCCACCCACCTTCCCTTCTCTCTCTGGCCCCTTCCTCTCAGCCCCTCTTACTCCATTGTGACTTGCCGTGCATCAATGACCCAGCCTGAGGCACGGGGTACCAGAGGATAGGTGATTATTTATGACCTCGACTGTACATATCTACTCATTTACTGAATGAATATACGAAGTAATGAAAACTCATCTCCATGGGATACAGCTGAAGCTGAATTTTTTGACAAAATTATTCACAAATAGCTTGCATCACGTCACACAAGATTATTGTGTGGTTAGTGTGACCGACTATTCTCTAACTGCATTTTTTTTTCTCTGCAAAACAGCCACAGCATTTGCAGTCATACGACTCAAGCCTTGTTAAATTTGTTTGATAATTAAATGTTTGTGAATTAAGTTATGGGTGACATACGGGGAGATATTCAAGAGAAATGGTTTGTTTAACTGGGGACTCGTACCAGAGGACACGAGAAGAGAGAAGTCAAGGATTATCACCAATAAACAGCTGCCTTTTCCCAGTTATTAAGTAATACTGTATTGCAGATACTTTCATTTCTGCGCTAGCAATCTTGCGTAGGTTGTTTGTTTGCAGCGCAACAGCATCTCCAAATCTATCATTATATTATTCCGACATGATCTAATTTGTACATATTAGTTTGTTGCAAATGTCATACTTGGGCCCATAATGGCTTTTCTTTCCTGTTTCCCTATAAGTTATCGGCCTTCATATTCCCGCTCGTCGTTTTTATTGTGCAGGCAACTTGACTGAGTAAAATTTGAAGCACTTAAGGAACCTCATCGGGACCACTCAAGTTTGTCGTTTGCAAAGTGTACTTAAGAACAGGAAGTAGTTTGGTAGGTATCACTTAAGTATTCTGTCCAGAGTTAAGTGTAACTCGTTAAAAAATGCCTCTGCTAAGTGTACTTAGCGATACTAAGTATTTATGGCGCTCCCGCCGACGTCGCTTCCGCCAACGTTGCTATGGCAATGGCGTCCCAGAATGTGCCTCCATCATGCGGTGGCAAGTCAAAACACAATGACAATGAAAGAAAAGCATTCGGGAACTGAATGCTAATCTATCCATCCATCATCCAATCCTACGTTGCCCCATGAGAAGCATAGGAGCCCGGGGCTAGGCAGTTGGTCCTGACATTTAAGATGAGAATGACCAGCCTCACTCATCCCTGAGTGGCACTACGTGAGCAATAAACCCCAACCATCCCTCGGATATAAACCTTCACCGTCTCAATCCGATTGGAGCACAATAATTTCCCACTAAACCACCAGGCGCCAAAATTTGGTTATATGGTTACCACCCAGCGTAGTAAATGGTTTCCTGGTGTACAGGAAACCATTTGGCTTGTCACTCAGTGTAGAGTCACCCACAGGCAGAAGGAAGAGGAAAGAATGAAGGAATGAAAGATAGAAGAGGGAGTACAAAGTCACCCGTAGGCAGAATGACGAGGAAAAAATGAAGGAAAGACAGAAGAAGATGGAAGGAAAGAAGGATGGAGGAGAGGACAGGGCAGACACCCGAGAGCAGCACTACATTGAGTGAGTAGATGGTGGGCGTCCCCACCTACTAATCGCCCACCAGAATATGATGTTGGCCAACTTACAGGCCACTTACAAACCAATGTAAAGAAAATTCGCAAAACAACGGAATTCAGTCACAGCGTTTCACAAAAAGACAGTCCATATTTTTAAAAAGCTAGTTGACCTCTGGCAGCCATTTTGGTGACCTTGACCTTGACCCAGAGTGCCCATTCTCGAACTCGTCAAAGATTTTGGCCATATCTTGATACAATGAAGGTTTCATGTTGATACCTCAAGCCTTTCATGAGATATAACGGTGCTGAAGGCAGGTGATAAAAACTAGTTGGCCTTTGGCACCATTTTGGTGACCTTGACCTTGGCCCCGAGTGACCATTTTTGAACTCGCCCAAGATTTTGGCGATATTTTGATACCCTGAAGGTTTCATGTTGATCGCTCAAGCCTTTCATGAGCTATAACGATCACTCACACACACACACACACACACACACACACACACACACACACACACACACACACACACACACACACACACACACACACACACACACACACACACACACACACACACACACACACACACACACACACACACACACACACACACACACACACACACACACACACACACACACACACACACACACACACACACACACACACACACACACACACACACACACACACACACACACACACACACACACACACACACACACACACACACACACACACACACACACACACACACACACACACACACACACACACACACACACACACACACACACACACACACACACACACACACACACACACACACACACACACACACACACACACACACACACACACACACACACACACACACACACACACACACACACACACACACACACACACACACACACACACACACACACACACACACACACACACACACACACACACACACACACACACACACACACACACACACACACACACACACACACACACACACACACACACACACACACACACACACACACACACACACACACACACACACACACACACACACACACACACACACACACACACACACACACACACACACACACACACACACACACACACACACACACACACACACACACACACACACACACACACACACACACACACACACACACACACACACACACACACACACACACACACACACACACACACACACACACACACACACACAC
The DNA here is from genome assembly GCF_032717465.1 of Coenobita brevimanus. Lineage (NCBI taxonomy): Eukaryota > Metazoa > Arthropoda > Malacostraca > Decapoda > Coenobitidae > Coenobita > Coenobita brevimanus. Next base: position 4,857,367 of record NC_136955.1, on the reverse strand, counting down.
ACACACACACACACACACACACACACACACACACACACACACACACGAGGGGGGGCAAAAACATTATCGCTCCACCCTGCTAAATGTGGGCAAGAACAAACTCGCCCCCCATCACCCAGCTGATTGGCCGCTTGGGCGATCGTCACCATTTCTTGGAGATTCACTATTATCGACGTTGCTATGGTAACGGCGTCCCAGTACGTGCTGCCGTCAGATGGTGGCAAGTCAAAACAATGATGACAGACTCGCATGCCCAGCTGATCGATCGTCCATCCGATCGACCGCATTCTTGGAGATCTACTAGTATTTAGGTCAGTTATATGCAATGTAATGTGATTAGATGCTTTGTAAGGTGCTGGACATGTAAGTGCACAGAAAACTAGTGATAATGAGCATAATATTTCGGTATACACCGAATAGTTTCTTATCAGCTTGCCATCTGGGCGTCCTTTTAGTTAAATCCCTGCCAGAATGTTGCCATATTAATTGTCCTCCTAATAATATATGTCGCTATTAAGGACTTTTATGGCTGAAAATGGAAATGTATCAGGCAATCACAAAATTGTTGTAGACAACTACCTATTACCATTTAGATTTTTTGCTGGAGAACTGACACATTTTGAGAATCAAGCTGAAAATAAATTCCTCAGCAAAAGGGTTAATAATATCATCTGGTTGATAGCAAGCACAATATCATCTGGGGACAACAAGAGTTATATTACATGGCAGTACCAAATGCAAAATGTCTTTTAAATTTAAAATATTAATGATAAAACAAAAAACTCGTTTGCAGTCCACCAGGTTTACATGTTGGATGAACGTGGGGTGACAAGTACAAAATCCACATACAGTATACACTGCCTACATTTTACACATTAATGGGGCAAAAGATTTTCACTAAATGCTGAGTTAATCTGCCTTTTAATACAAAAAAATCAGACAATCACATTCAGGATCAGACCCACCACTCTTTAAAAAAAAAGGTTGGGGGGGATTCCTGGCAGACTTACTCCTTAAAGCACGTATGGCACTAAAATTAAAAAATAATACTTCTTGCAATCAGAAGGGAACAACAGTATAGGTAAGTGCAAGCGTAATAGGATTGTATTGAATCGTATCATTTATAAAGGCTCCAACAAGTTTGCATGCATTGGCTTTGGTCACCTAATGGCGGCCCTCCATGCTGCTAATCTCTAGCAGTCTCCTACTCAGTCCCTTATCCCTGAGGTCTATGACCTTATCCCAGGGCTATTTTGGTCAGCCTCTTGCAACCCTACCCCAACATTCCCACTTCTCACTTTCCCCATCCCCACTCAAAGTCATCCTCCATCCTCTCCACATGCCCACACCATCTCAACGTACCAGTCTAACACAATATTATTTTCATGTATATTTTTTTCTCCTAACTTCTGTCGCAACATTAATCAACTTACAAGGAAAACAATCCCAAATCATATGACATAGTGAACATACAAAGATTAAGAAAAAAATATCTCTACATCTGTGTAATAGTAAGTGCAGAACTGACCATCTATTTGATATCTCCTTGCTGGGTATTATTTACCCAACTATTGGTGGTATGTTTATACATCAAGATTTCTCTTTTCAGTTATCTATGCCCTGAAAATTTGGGAGGGAAAATAAAGAGGTTCATTTGTGGAACATTGGAGAGTTACGGTAGTCCTTAGCTTTAGCTCATCGGATGTTTGTTTAATAATCTATCTATTGCAATATGCTTTAATCCCATGAGGGGTGACCACAAACTGATCTCCCTATTACCTTTTGCTCTGTCGTTTGGCCGGCCTTTCTCTAACTCACACCTCACTGTCTCATATCTTTCCACTCCATCCTTCCTTCTCATCCTTGGTCATCCCCTCCTCCTCCAATCCCCTTCCACCTGACTCTCATGCACTCTTCTAGCCCGTCTCTCATACCCCATCCTTTCCACTTGTCCGAGCCATCCCAAAGTATTCCTCTTAACACATTCAGTCACAAAACAATTTCATTTCAAATGAGTCACATCAGGTGCTGACTAGGTTCATCAATCATGTAACTTCACTAATAGTTTGTTTTTTGGGTGCTCGTTACCTTTGCAAAAATAGGAGATTTTTTTTTCTTTCACTTTACAATTTTGACTTTTTTCTGTGTGACTATGTTGCAGCACAGCTGATTTGCTATGCATGGAGTTTCATTGATGAGTGACATTGTGGTTATGCAAAGCTGATGAAGAATGAGGCAGTAAATGGTCAAAAGGAATAGGAAAGTGAACTTGAGGAGGAGGAGGAGGAGGAGGAGGAGGAGGAAGAGGAGGAGGAAGAGGAAGAGGAAGAGGAATAGGAAGAGAGAGAGAGAGAGAGAGAGAATGCTTGACAGAACTATGATCCCCACTCTAACAATGTGGAAATTAAACTTGACCCTACCTTGTGACACCCTGTAGAGAGCTCAGCCTCTCGACCTCAGCTTCTAGTGGGGCTGCTGCACTCATCACAAGCTTGCACAAGTACTCTAGCCTGTTGTAGAGAGGCTAGGTGTAGTGTGGAGAAAGTGGTGATGTGTCTTCGATCATCTGCAGGAAGGCATTCAGTTTAGGCTTGAAGGTTTCTATAAGGCAGGTTAACATGTTTGTAAGACATCTAGGTAGGGTGTTCCAGCCTGAGCACTGTCATGGTGAAGCTGTTGGTCCCTAGGGTCCTGATGCTATGGCAATTTGTTCTGGATCCTTTGATGTGGCAGGATCTCCCCCCGCGGCTATGGAACTTTCATTCAAGCTTGGGTAGTACCAGACTCCTCCACAGGGTTAACTTACTGGTCTCATTCCTGGTGGAAAAACACATGCCAAGGGTGACAGCAGTGGAAATGAGTTGAGAGGAGCTTGTGGGATTACATGGAAAAGCAATGACAAGTGATGAAGCAAAGAAGCATTGTGGTATTGATGTGGATTTCACGGCGTTAGGAGAAATGCTTTGAAATGGTTTGGGCATATGGAGAGGATGAAGAGATTGACTAGGAGAGTGTATATGAGTGAGGTGGAAAGGGAAGCTAAGAATAAAATGGTGGGATGGAGTGAAGAGTGATATTAGAGGAGTAGTGAGTTGGAGGTAGGTCAGCAAGATGGCAGAGGACAGTGACGTGGTGGCGATTTGTCTGTGGCCACCCCTTGAGAGATTAAGGTGTCTGGTAACAGTTTGATAGATAGAAAGATAAACAGACAAGGTTAAAAGGTGTCTTGTAACAGATAGATAAACAAACAAGGTCAATGAGTATTTGCTGATGCTGCAAGGCTTCCTGTAAATGTATACTACCATGGCCTCAATGATATCTTGGCTAAAAAGAAAAAAAAGGAAAAGGGTCAGACACCTTACATACTGCCACTGTGTATTTTTCTTTTCCTCGGAGGTGATACTATAATATATATAGGAATACTATATACTAATATATGGTATACACTGATACTATAATGCATAGCTTCTTCCTTTCCAATAAAAATTTTAGTGTTTGATCTTTTTAAAAACATTTATTTCTCTGCCTTTCTTTCTGCCTCCCCCTTCCTTCCCTTGCTGCATGGTGCAGAGGGTGAGGAAGACCATTCCTCTTGTCTGTCCTTTTCTCACATGTTTGTTAGGTCTTTGCAGCCTCACGGCCCCCATTTTTTCTCAACAGATAACCTTAGTAAATGGCAATAGCCCCCCTGTTATTCCTGCTTCATATGAATTCGTGTATAAACTTACTGATAATTCCTCATTTAACTCTCAGTTCACTTTCACAGATGTACTATAGGTGTCCATTCAAAAAAATTCATCACCAACCTGATAATCCATGCATTATTACACAGCTTTCTCGAAGCCCATTTTCACTAAGGGATCGCCCATGGAACTCTTATCAGATGACTTCTCCATATCCACAACAATCATCCACTTAGTTGATGTAGTTCTGCCTACTTCTTCCTCCCCCTTCATGCATCTTCTTTTCCTGCTTCTGGCTTTCTTCCCACTTCCCCTTCTCCGAGGGCATTTTCCACGGCTGAGTCAACTTACACACCTGAAATATATATTACACATTAGTTTTTTCCTTCCAAACCTTGATTAATAAATTTCCTGGTTGGTAGCAAAGAACAAATATAATCTTGGAATAACAAGAGTTGAACCACCTGTCAGTAGCAAGTAAGAAATATGGCTTTTAAAAAATCCAGTCTGCATTCTACCATATCAAATGTTGGATGAACCTGGGGTGACAAGAACAAATTGCACATATAGTATTCCCGTACACTGGCTACAGTTTACATATTAAAAGGCCCAAAAAAAAATCACCATATGAAGAATTAATCTGGCTTTTAATACAAAGACCCAAAGAAATAAAAAAATAGCACACTCCAGTGGTGGTTGTTGTTGTTGTTGTTGTTGGTCAACCCCAGTCTGGATGAGCAGATCCATAAACTGTAGGCAAGCAACCTCCCCTGCTGATTTGTCCTATGCACTGAGCTGGTCTTCCCCTGCAGCTGACAGTGCTTCACCACAGGAAGATGTGGGGAAATAGTGTGACGGTTCAGTTACTGGATGGATGCCGCATTTGCATCTCTCCACCCAGTTAACAGGCGGTGGCTCGATCGGTAGAGAGGTGGCCTGCAGTCCTAACGGACCCAGGTTCAAATCTCCGCTGGGGCAGGGAACAGTTTAAGGATTTGAATTTCATAAAAAGCAGACTTCACCGATCTACCAGAAGAGCCGCCGACATGTCGTAAAACTACCCCCGCTAATACCAATGCACCAGTCCTGAATGAGACAGCCCTAGCATGTATTCAATATGGACGGTGGGTGTTTGCGCCGAAGTGGTGACATGTGGAGGTGTGTGTGGTACGTAGGAGGACTACTGGGCCTTGGAAGCAGGCTGCGAAGCCTATGCCCAGAGTCGGACACATTAAAAAAATAAATAAATAAACAAAAAGAAATAAAAATAACAAGAGTGCCATGGTTCACTCCACTTCACCCCGTAAAATGGTCACCAGTATAAGGATACCACCCAGAGCTGTAACTGTTTTCCTGGGTTACAGGAAACCATTAGGCTTGTTACACAACACAAAGCCACCTGAAGTGGAACGAAAAGTAATACGTGAAAGAAAAGAAACGGAGAAGTTGAAAGGCAGGAGGGCAGACAGAGATAGAATGAGAAATGGGAAGAAAGAAGTAGGCAGCACTATATCAAGTGGGTGGACGATGGTTGCAACCACAAACCACGACACTCCAAGGGTGATGACTATATTCATTATCATCATCAACATCCAGACCTCTCTTCCTATGCACAGCTGCATCAACCTGTCTCACCAACTCTTAGTTTTGTATCATATTGTGTCATTTACGAAGGCTCCAACATGCTTGCATGTGTCAGCCTTGGTCACCTAATGGCGTCTCTCCACACTGCTCGATCTCTAGCAGCCTCCCTATTCAGTTCCTTATCCCTGTGGACACAATCTATGACCTTGTCCCAGGTTTTTTTTGATCTGGCTCACGCAACCCTACCCCCAGCGTTCACATTTCTCACTTTCTGCACCATCTATGAACCAAAATCATCATCATCTCAACCTCCTTTCTCGTCCAAAGACATGGTAAAGTAGGGTGCAGAATGGAGGAAAAGAGAAAATTATGATAACGTTAACTATTGAGCACCATAGCCAATGATAGGTAGTATAAAAAGCAGTCTGGTACTGCAAAGGAATGCCATCATACAGTGACACCAATATAAGAACATTCTTGCAGGAGAAGGGCAACTTCAGCCTAATAATGAAGGAAAAACCCGGAGGAAAAGCTTTCATCACTCGCACCTCCACAACACGGTTTCAGTACAAACTAATCCTAATCATACCATTCTTCCTGGCTTAAATAAAACCATATATTGCTCTACATGCATATTAACCTACTCTAAAATGATATTCAAAGGCTTCTCTGTACATATCTTTACCTTTAATGAAGAGAACCCCAGCAGAGAATCTTCAACACCTTCCCCTTCGATGGGATGATTGACACTGAATACTGTGATCAAAAATTCTCCTGGTTTCTCAGAGGCCTGACTCTTCAATACATTACACCTAACGCCTAACTGGCAACTCAACCAGAGGATAAAAGAAAACGGGGGCTTAAGGGAGAACGTGAAGTTAATCCCTTGAACACGGTGGCCTGTTTTATATAAGTATTTTTTTTTTTTATTATTATTTCCAGAGGTTTTTGTGAACTTAAGACATACCTCTAGTAATGCTGGGTAAATAAAGTTTGTATCTAACCCATACAATTTAAATTTTTTTGCCTATCCATCTATCTGTCTACCTGCTTTTTTTCATATCTATCAATCTATCTATCTATCTATCTATCTATTTGTCTGTCTATCTATCTAACATCCAGTTTTAAGAAGTTTTGCCAAAGCTGAATAAAGCTCTCTGAAGAAAGCGCGAACAAATAAGACGTCATCGTAGTGAGGAGCTAAGGAGAGAACGAAAGCTTTAATCATGACTTAAAATAATTTTGCAACGAAGAGTTAAGGAAGCCCTTTTTTTTCATACGGGATGATTTACATTTTATTCCTGTCATCCCAAGAAATAGTATTAATATATGGAGAGATTTTTTGAACTGGATGTTTAACGTAAAGGCTTGACTATGCTTGCAACATTCAGACTTAAGAATCCTAGGAAATATGATTCAAAATCCTAGTAAACATCGCCTAGCATCCAGTTAGATACAGGGCGGATTGCTTCAGCCGACCTAGGGGCTCCAGTCTAGCTCAGTTACCTCCTATGGTCCTTTCACCGCAAGATGTCCGTTCAGGTTGGGACCCACCTGGTGAATCACCTCTAGCGATGCTGCCAAATCAACCGTAGTACATGCCTCTCTCTCTCTCTCTCTCTTATTTCCCATCTATGTGCTATTTGAAATTGTTTTTTATATTCTGTATATAGTAAAGGAAGCCATATAGTACATTGAGTATCACTTTTTAGAATTATAACAACGATTTGAATGAATTCTATGACACATGGCAGTGCTTTTTTCCCATGTTGCCACGTCGTAGAGTTGCCAATTTGACCACCAATTATCGGATTATCACCTACCCCCATCCCACCTGTTTCTCTCTCTCTCTCTCTCTCTCTCTCTCTCTCTCTCTCTCTCTCTCTCTCTCTCTCTCTCTCTCTCTCTCTCTCTCTCTCTCTCTCGTCAATATAACAGAAAGTTCTGATGAAGAAAATTATGATTAAAGATCAGAGAGAGGATTAGGCCTACAGGGGAAACCTCTTAAAAATAAAACGCGCCTAGACTTTTACCTCATAAGTGGTGTGGAAAAAAAATTGGAAATAAATAATATATATACAATATATATATATATATATATATATATATATATATATAGAGAGAGAGAGAGAGAGAGAGAGAGAGAGAGAGAGGTGTGATGGGGGTAGGTAGGGAGACAGAGTGAATCCGATAATTGGTGGTCAAATTGGCAACGTCGCACTCGGAGGAATTCCAAATTCTGCCACACCCTGAACGGACTTCTTGCTGTGAAAGGACCATAGTTACAAAGAGTTACTTTCTCCTGCTTAAAATGAGTGACTCGAGACTAATAAATGGTAGTAGGCTGTTCCTTGCAGCTAGCAGGGTCAGGCAATTAATGCACACGGAGATGCTTCTTGAGGTTACACATTATTGAACGAAAAGGGCAGACTGGCCCCCTGGTCAGCGAGGAGAGGTTAAGCAACAATATAGGAATGATGATAACATGAAAAATGATGAAATGGATGCCTATAGATACCAGATTTTTTTCCATTACACTTCAGAGTTTGTATTCTCCTACCCTTTCTGTGGCTCCCATCATCCCTCACACATCTACCCATTAACTATATTTGTGTCCCCCATTCATCACCACAAGTCTGCCCGCCAACCCCAACTCATTTTGTCCCATCAAACCTCACACATCTGTCCTCTGACCCTACCTATGTGTCTCCCACAGACCCTCACACATCTGTCCACCGACTCTGCCTGTGTGTCCATCACCAGCTCCCACACATCTGTCCGCCAACCCCACCTCAGTGTCTCCCTTCAACCCTCACACATCTGTCCATCAATCCTACCGCTGTGTTTTCCACCAGTCCTCACAGCTCTGTCCACCAACCATACCTGTGTGTGCAGTTACCAACCCTCACCAAAATCCTTCTGAACTCCGCGACACCGCATTACGTGGAAAGTGTGCAAGTTGACATCCAGATTTAGTGCAGAGTGAACAACTGTCTTGTAACATTCCTCTCACCTTCTTGTCTTAGGTACACTCTAGCCACTAATTTGGAATTGCATTTACTAAGTATAGCAGTAGTTTCCCTAAATGAATTATTTCTATATTATCGCCATCTGAATAATAATGTAGTACATTTTGTAGCCCCTTTCATGGCATTATTAGTTATTTATGATCCAGTGTTGAAGAAATGTCGGGGCGTGACTTGTGAGAGTGACGTGATATGCAAAAGTATGTATCCGACGGATTTAGAGAGGTTTAATTCCCCTCAGTCCAACATAGTTTGTATTCTGTCTAATATACCATAATCCTGGGTTTGTAGATAGTTCGGGGGTGGGGGTTGTGCATGTGTATAGTGCAGCTTAAACTGGAAAAAGTATGTTGCTGGAACTTGGCTGGATGGCTCCAGCTAGATCACAGATGGGTCCGTTCCAATTTTAAATCAAATTTTAGTAAGTCGTGATAAAACTTAGCGGAATGATTGGAATTGGGTCACAGGTTGGCCAGTTTCAGTTTCATATCCGTTGATATTATCGGAAAGGGTGTTTTTTAACAATAATAATAGACGAGTTTCCGGTCAAAATTTTTTTGAAGTTAGATACTTGTATGGGTAAAAGATACTCAGAAAATAACTATGTCAACCATTATTTCCAATAAAAATGTGCAGAAACATGAAAAAATAATAGATAAAGTAGCCGAAAAATCACGTGACACTGAAACGGCCGGTGATTGGTCGTGACGTCACTACTCACACTGAGGCAGCATAGTCTGCTTTGTTAACGTTTAGCCAGGATATACTGTGCTTATTTCTTACCTCCAAGAATGTCCAGTGACAAGAGGAATAATTGCTAATGTTTCGTTTCAACGTGTAAGTGCACTGACAAAAGCACAGTAGGGAAATTATTCCTCTGTATACTAGCCAATAACAATAAACGAAAACAGTGGTGGCTGGCTGCTCGTCGGAAGTTCCCAGTGCTGGAATGCAGTCTTTACTGTTGTGAAAATATTATATTCTTCACCATATAGGTTCACATACACCTAATTATCTGAAATTCAGTAAAAAAAAAAAAAAAAAAAAAAAAAAAAAAAAAAAAAATGCTTTATTTAATTATTAATAGAATATTAGGAGTCAGAGCGAAAATGCGCTAAGGTTAGCGGGTATTTCTACTTTAGATCGCCAACATGCCTTGACAGACTTCTGTTTTGCACAGATACTGATTTAAAGTGCAAATAAGTGCATTTGTATGTGAAAATAATATTTATACAAAGCCGAAGTCTGCCAAGGCAAGCTGTTCAGCTAAAGGAGAAACACTTCCGCTAATTTTAGCACGTTTTCGCTGTGAATCCGGATTTTTTAAAAGGTAAAATTAAATACAAAAATTTTACCTGATTTCGAATAATTAGGTGAGTATGAACCTTTATGGTGATAAAATCTACAACATTTACCAATTAAAAAGTGCCAATTCGGTGTTGATTCTGTAAATGACCGCCGATTCGGTATTTCGCCACACTCCCCTGAAGTACCGTAGTTGAGTCACTGAAACTTTTTTTTCTTCAGAACACTAATAATGAAGAGGTCAGATATTACGATATGAGCATAATACCATCATAAACTTATACAACTGATACTGTATGGCATACATTTAACACTTCCCACCTCATGAGGTACGAGCACCGCTCGGGAATGATGTAGCTGTAAGCTACTTCTGGTCGATTTCACCACAATTTACTTACCTAACAGGTACCACCCATTTACACCATGAAAAATATTCCTTCACAACATACCTGAAGAGGGTAGTTTGGATCTACGGTGGCCATGTAGGTACAACTATCATCTCTGTTACAGGTAAAATATTGTGTGATGGATTGGAGCATCGTTTGCAGTGTGAATGCTGACGTCATCGCCAACATGGAGGCTGCTTCCCTCCAGCCACAAAGAATTAAAGTTATCACGTCTTGTTCAGTGCAAATGATATATCAAATTAAAAGATACATATACCGTAAGTTTTTAAGTACATGGCAGAGTGCACTGGCCATGTTTACCCAGAACTGACAACTCGTCTATTGTCTCCATTGGTGATATTTTACAGGGCATTTCCGTGGAGTTTTATGTTATGCCAGAGGAAAGGATCTCATTTGGGCAAGTGATTCGACGCATAAACGAAGCACGGTTCAGAAACAACTCTCATTTAATCAAGTGCTGAGCACTGAAGCAGTTAGTCCTCGGTTGTGAGCAGCAGGTGGCGCCGTTGAAAATAAAAAAGCCCTCAGTTGAAGTCTGCCTATTCAAGGGGTAACGGAATCTAATATACTATCATCCTCGTGTGTGTGTGTGTGTGTGTGTGTGTGTGTGTGTGTGTGTGTGTGTGTGTGTGTGTGTGTGTGTGTGTGTTTCAATGAGTCTGTGTGTTTGTGTTTTAGTGTATGTATTTATGTCTATGTGTGTGTCTGTATGTGCGTATCTGTGTGTGTGTGTTTCTGCATGTGTAGTGTGTGTGCATACCAGTGTATGTGTGTGCATCTGTGTATGTGACTGCGTGTGTGTCTGTGTGATTGTCAGCGTGTGTATGTGTGTGCATCTGTGTGGTCTATATGCTTGTCTGTGTGTATGTCTGCATGTCTGTGTGTGTTTGTGTGTGTCTGCGTGTGTGTGTATGTTTATGTGTGTGTGTGTATACATACATACATATATATACAACGGCCATACCACGTTGAGTACACCGCTTCCCGTCCGATCAGCGAAGTTAAGCAACGTTGGGTCTGGTTAGTACTTGGATGGGTGACCGCCTGGGAACACCAGATGCTGTTGGCATCCCTACGTGTCAAGTGGGGTTGGTGGAGGATTAGTGCCCCTCCCTGTAAAACAATTAACTCTAAGCCCTTGACCACCCCATTTGGGATACATGGCGTCTGGCAATGGATATATATATATATATATATATGTGTGTGTGTTTATGTGTGTCTGTATGTTTCTGTGAGCGTGTGTGTCTGTTTGTGTGTCTGTCTGTTTTGTGGGGGGGGGGGTTGTCTGCGTGCGTGTCTGAGTGTGTCAACCATCATCCTCCAAACCGGTACAGTGACTCAATAGGTGAATAAGTGAGTGAGCGATTGAGGGACACAGGATGTAATTTACTCCAGGTGCGTGCACGAGAAAAATCGTAACTCATTATCTTCTCCAGGATAACAAAGATGGAATGGAAGGTATCTTGCTTAGTATCCTCGCACTTCCCGCAAAAACAATTACCAGTCCCTGCACTTCTTAATGGTTGTGTTGAATAAAATCGATTGTTATGGCGTGTTTATTTCCATCTAATTAAGGCGTAATAAGATGTAAAAGATAAGGCGTAATAAGATGTAAAAGATAAATTAAGGAAGCATAATTGACAAGGTTAAGGCGTAATGAATAAATCGCTATAGAAGAGGTGTTACGGAGTCTCACATGCCAATCAACGATCATATACATACATCAGGGAAATCGTTAGGCAGTCATTTCCCTGAGGCATAATAACCCCTGTCATTTCCGTCGATAATTAACTCCCCCCCTATGACTCACTCTGCCGAATATAATCCTCTGGCGCAATGCTAGAGTATTCTCAACCATTAGGGGGTTCGTGATGGCAGTACTGACATGGTCGTATGAAATCGTCTGGCTTAGCTGGAAGAGAGGCCTGGAGTTGGCCTGGTCATGGGAGGGTTTGTCTGCCTGAAAGTCGTGACACTAAGTTTAATTTTGTCCTGTTTATTTCTCATTTATTTATTTATTTATTTATTTATTTATACTTGGGTATAGCGATTGTAGTGTTTATCAGTGCAGTGAATGTCTCTGGGTTACATGAATTTTGATAACCTTTAGTTGTTGGAAAAAGGGTTCGCCTTTCTCTTCACTTCGATGACACACAGTTTAGTAGTAGCAGTAGCAGTAGAAGAAGAAGAAGTAATAGTAGTAGTGGTAGTAGTAGTAGTAGTAATAGTAGTAGTAGTAGTAGCAGTAGTAGTAGTTGTAGTAGGCATCATTATCCCCTCCACTTTATGACGTACATTTTCGTTCAGTATTGCCACTTTAGTCTGTTTTTATCTGAGGGTATTACGTCACCCCCACAGCTCAGATACCAGTTCGTGGTTGAGTGGAATTCCATGAGTCTTTGTTATGAAGTAGGAATGGGTCTCCTTGGTTACTAGTCAAATTTACCCATTTTGGCATCAAAAGAGGTGAAAAAGGGTTACGGATCTTTGTCAGATGAGAATAAAAGCGTCATTAAGGGAGCCTGTGGTAGTGATGAGGCTGGTTTTGTGTTTGCGGGAACACTTTGAGATACTTCGGCCATGTGGAGAGGATGGAGAATGAGAGATTGACTAGAAGAGTGTATGTTAGTGAGCTGAGGAGGGGAGAAGGGGAGGGGGCGACCAAATATGAGGTGCAAGGGTGGAGTGAAGAAATACTTCGGAGAATGGAGTGGGTGTGAGCTGAAGGGAGGGCAGACAAAATGCAAGAAGATGGGACGACGTGGAAGTGACTGGTTGTGACCACCGTTTCAGGATTTAGGCGTCTGGCAATAGATAGACAGATAGACAGAAAGGGCAAGGAAAGGTGGGACCATAAAGTTTCCATGTATCTTGGTCTTCATGTCAAAGCAAACATAAGTTCGAGAAGTTATCATTGCCGTTTTCTTGCAGGATGGACAGGGACATGATACAGCAAACCTTACGCGTCTCTTGTTAGTCCTGCAGATCTGAAGCCGAGTCACAAAGCGATTTTTTTTTCTACAGCCATTCGGGTTGGTAAATACAGAGTGCGTCCCTCACCATGTCACTCACTCACTCACTTGCTGAATCACTGTACCGTTGTGAAGGATGAGGTTCAATTTCTTGTGCATTTATGCATGTGTGTGTGTGTGTGTGTGTGTGTGTGTTCAAGGGTGGAGCATTCACACATACATACATTACACACATACATATTTCCATACTGACAGAAATGTACTGTGCATAATGAAATTAGTCGATTGAGTGCCAGTGCAGTGCAAGAACAGCCTTTAATATTATATAGAGGGGCAGGACAATGAACTGCATAGGAGAATCTAATACACACGAACACTGACAGATATGCACAAAAGACCTATAACGAGTACCTCTGAAGCAGCCGTGAAGATAACATAGATGGGCAGTGTAAAATATTGGATATTATACTCGTACATACATACATACATACATACTTGCTGACATACATGTATACATACTTGCAGACATGCATACATACGTACGTGCATACACATTTGCATACAAACATATATGTATACACACTTGCATACATACATACATACATATACAGTCGTACATCCATGCATACATACTTGCATAAATACTGTACAGGCGCAGAAATATGTGACTAACGAGGGAGGCCAGGGTTCGTTCTTATACAAGTTCCTGGACAATATTTATGATGTCAGGTAGCTATGTAGGTGAAAATAAAAACATGCACTATTCCGTACTCGAATATCCATCCACATTATGGCCATAAATAAAGGGACAGCGAACGATAACTTCTGAAACCCACTTAGGCTATATTCCGTCCCATATAATTTTCAGAATAATGTATAAGAGCTTCATAATTATTCACCTAGAGAAAAATGGAGCGACATTCCTGACCGTACAAGAACGTAAGCTTGGGAGAGTTTATAAATACGGCTCCTGTTGGTAAGTCTGTCTATGAATATGGCCTCTGGATCGACCCATCGCCTCGTAGGTAAAATTAGTCACAACGTCCACAGCAGCCAAGAAGAAGCACGGAGGTAACATGGGCTCTGCCTCTCTCCTGACGAGTTTATTCAGCTTAGCAGAGGCTTTTCCCGAGAGTAGCTTTTATTTTCATTATCTCTTTATTTTGTTCAGTATAGGAGAGAAAAGGATTGTGGAAAGTATTAAGAACATATGGAGTAGATGGGAAGTTGTTGAAGGCCGTGAACAGTATGTTAAGGGTGCTAAGGCTGCAGTACATGTGGACAGTGACCTGAGTGAATTTTTCTGTTTGAAGGTTGGGTTAAAACAGGGATATGTCATGTCTCCATGGTTGCTCAGTTTGTTAATGGATGGGGTTTAAAAGAGACACAAAGCAGGGCAGTGGATGCTGGAGCGACCCTAATGAGTGAGGGCAGTGTTTGGAAACTCCCTGTACTGTTGTTTGCATATGATACTGTGCTGTTAAGTGAAGACGAAGGGGAGCTGCAAGGCTTGGTGGATGAGTTTTGAGAGAGTGTGTAAGAAACGGAATCTAAAGGTGAATGTAAGGAAGAGTAAAGTTATGGTCTTCAAGAGAAGTAAAGTCAGTGAATGTACGGTGAGACTGGAAAATGGAAAATGTGATTGCGTTTAAATACTTGGGTAGTGTGATGAGTAAGGATGGAAGCTTAAAGGGTGAAGTGTCGGAAAGGGTAGAACGAGGAAGAAAAGTTGCAGGTTCCTTGAAAGCAGTGATAAGAAACAAGGAAGTGAGCATGGAAGTGAAAAAGCTACTGCATGACAGTATTGTGATACCACCTCTAATGTATGGAGGTGAAGCTTGGACCTTGTTGGAAGGACAGAAGTCATGAGTGAGAGCAGTGGAAATGAGTTATTTGAGAGGAGCATGTGGAGTCACATGGAGAGACAGACTGACAAATGAGGAAGTGAAGGAGCGTTGTGGTGTGGATGGATGTGGTAGGGAGCGTTAGGAGAAATACACTGACGTGGTTTTGCCATGTGGCGAGGATGGAGAGTGAGACACTGAAGAGGAGAGTGTATGTGAGTGGGGTGGAGGGGGGAAGAGGGAGGGGGAGGCCAAGGATGAGATGGAGGGATGGAGTGGTGAGGTATATGAGAGAGTGGGGTGTGAGCTGGGAGCAGGGCAATTAAATGGCGGGGGACAGGGCGACATGGAGGCTATTTGTTTATGGTCACCCCTTACGGGATTAAGGCGTCTGGCAATAGATAGACAGATAGGAGAGATTTTCCCGGAGACAGCCTTTATTTTCCCTATCGCTTTATTACTGTGTTCAACTTAGTAGTGACTTTTCCCTAGGGTAGCTTTTATTTTCCCTGTCCATCAATAATTCTTTTTCAGCTCAGGAGTGACTTTCCCCGGAGACAGCATTTTATCTCCCTATCTCTCAGTGATTTTTTTTTTTTTTTCAGCTTAAGAGAGAGTTTCCCAGAGGTAGCTGTTTTTCTCCCTATCTCTCAAGTCATTTTTATTGAACAGAAGAGAGTTTTCGCAGGGTTAGCTGTCGTTCTAGCTGTTACCTGATTGTTTTGCTAGATTTAAGAGAGACTATTCGCGGAGATTGCTTTTATTCTCATCATCTCTCAGTTATTTTATTCAGCTTTTGTGAGACTTTTTTTTTTTTTTTTCAAACCTTCAGCCAGGGGACGCCTTCTACATTTTACCCCGACTATCTCCAGACGATTTTATTCAGCTCAGAAGAGATTTTTACAAGAGGAGGACTTAGATACAGCCTTTGTTAACCCTCATTTAGTCGGGACAACTCTAGGCCTCTGTTCCAACTAACGCCAGACTATTTTGTTCAGCTGAGTGAGTCATAAGAGGTTAATAGTACTCATACCATCATCGTCAGCTCTTTCACGGTTTTGACAACTCTAGTATACAAGAACAGAAAACCAAAATATATGAAGCAGTAAGGAAGGCAATGCGCACCAAAACCACCGGAACAAGACTGAGGCAGGAAAAACGACTTGCATAATTTCAATCCCAAAGAGCTGACTATACTACATTTACTCAAACTTGGCCCAGATTTGTGTCCCTTTCCAGTTTATTTCACGTAGATAAGTGACAGAAAAAGAAACTGCTGCTCTTTTCCATTCTTCCCATAGCACTGCTTCGTGACTAGCACCATATTTAAGTATTAATTTTAAGTTACAGTTCAGGTTTCAAGGCGGAACGATGGCAAATTTAGGTCAACTTAGCGAAAAAAGTATAGCATATTTACTTAATCCTGTAATGCCACAAAGGAATCAGGCTGGTCATCTACCCTTAAGTGTACTGGACTACCCTAGCCTAGCCCCGTGACCCTACGCCTCCAGGGGGGTGATATGGGGTTCGTTAAAGTAACACAGCTAATTATATTTTTCTTATTTCAGGGATCATGTTATTTCTGCGCTGCTTAATACTGGTGTTGTCGATACGGACAGGTAAGGAGAGAGAGAGAGAGAGAGAGAGAGAGAGAGAGATAGAGAGTAATGTTCTTCCATTTGAACACTTAACAACATTATGAAAGCAAAAGATCACACACACACACACACACACACACACACACACACACACACACACACACACACACACACACGTCAATGCAGCTGGAAATTACATAATAGTTGATAAAGACATAAGGAATTATTTTCTTGATCATGCATGTGTATGTTCACGTCTGTGCAAGCGTATGTGTGTGTATGTTTGTGTATGCGTATCTGTATGAGTATGAATTTGCGAATGAGTATGTGTATATTTAATATAAGTGTATATGTTGGTGCAAGAGTCATCATATAGTACACGTGTTTATAATGTAATGTTTATACAAATTATCGTAATACTTGCACTACATAACAGATATTCATTCGCCATATCGCTCTTCTATCGTCTTGAGTAATTTGCAACGGGATAACGTGAATGACAAGAGCATCCTTACTTCTTCACTCACTCAGTTTGTTACGGCCTAATGTGTTAATGCACCCCACAAAGCGCGATTCAATTCTCAACATACAGCCAGAACCTTACAACCTAAAACTTGCAATTAAAACTTAACTCAAAAATTATAACTTAAAATTTACAACCAAAGCTTTGCTACTCAACCTTTACAACCAGCAGCTTACAACCAAAATCCTACAATCTGCAACTTTCAAGCAGTCTTACAACCTAAAACTTGAAACCAACTCTATACAAATATATATATATATATATATATATATATATATATATATATATATATATATATATATATATATATAAATATATAGATAGATAGATAGATAGATAGATAGATAGATAGATAGATATAGATAGATAGATAGATAGATATAGATATATATATATAGTATTAATAGAGAGAGAGAGAGAGAATTTTACAACCAGAACCTTACTACTCAACTCTTACAACCAACAACTTGCAAACAAAACCAACAGTAAGCCGCTTGCAACCAACCATTTGCAAACCATACCTTGTAGCCAACATCTTACACCAATATCTTACCACCCATAGTGTACAGACAAATCAACATATTGTATATTATATCACATTGCTTGTTCCCCTCTGGGACATATGTTTTCGACCGAGTATGACACAGTTCCATGTTATCGAAACTTCCTTGATACGACCTATCATCTTTTGCACCACTGAATATGACTCTAGCAGTTCTGCCGCCAGATTTTAATTATATTCAGTCAATCATACAATCAATATTGCACCACTGATTTTCTCATATCTAAGGAACAGAAAGATTAAAGTCAAAGTTAGCCAATGTATATTCAAACTTCCATTCAGTTAATGGCAGTGTGCCACAAGGATAAGTCCTGGCACCAACCCTGTTTCTCATTCATATCAATGGTATCTTGTGACTGCCACCCATTATCCCATTCATTCATAAGCAGATGACTCAAAGCTTCATATTTCCTTTACACTTAACCACTCATTTACAAAGTTTGATATCTTTAACGCCCATCTCATCAAAGCAGTCTCCATAAATCAAGATCTCTGAATGGGGATTACATATTATTGTCTCATTTAATCCTAGGAAAACCAACTATATCCAGTTTATTAATAGACAGATACTGTGTGATTCATACATTACCCAAAATGCAGCCATCATTCCTATCTCTAGCAGTATTGAAATTCCTGGCGTTTCACCCGCAGTACCCTAAGTTAGACTTCTCGCATTAGATCGCCTGTTGAAACCCCTCAAAAAACTTAAATTACTTGTATTGTACAGAGTCCGTAACTACTGACAAGCAGTAAACTATAATTTCCAAGAGTCATGTTTACCCTCACCTTGAATATCGCTTTCATGTAGAGTAGATGTGGGGAGGTTGCACTTACACAAATGGACAAAATTGAATAATTAGCCCCTAAAGCATGGCTGATAGCACTGGCCATCGAAAAGATGGTATTTAAGAATGCCCGGCCGAGAGACATAGCCATTTCCATTTCCCGCCATGGCTTGAAGTGATCACCATATTTTTTTAAACCACGGCAAGCATAGGGGAGGAGGGTGGACGGCACTCGCAGTCTAAAACACCCCGAGGAAGGGTAGGGAACGATGATTTCCGATTCTCCATTATCGGAATCGCTAGCCCGACCCATGCCACCTCCACCCCTGCAAAGCCATCCACTCATGCATGGGAGGGATTTAGTGAAAATGCAATTTGGAGGGAACTGGAGGTGACAGTGTCTTCATTACTGAATGGGGACAAAGGGTGGGCGGCCAGAAGTCATGTGTAGCACAAAGGCTGCATTATCGCTACCCAGCCTCCCTCACGGCGCCCACTCCTCACCACTGTCTAACCATCATCCACATCCCTCCAGCCTAGTACTTTGCAGGGGATTTCACCTTATCCTGAGTGCTTTTTACAGTGCCACATCGATGTGATGTAATGGATGTTGGTGTGTAGGAAAGTGTATATTGCATAAATTTGTACATAAAAATAGAAAAATAAGTTAAATAGAAATATACGGAAAATTTCAGTGGACAAAATATGTTATTATAAACGCACTAGCATTCTCTTGGTGAAGTAAGATATTAGAAAAATAAAAGTAATATATGTAAGGCATTAGAACCAGCCGATACCCCACTGACCGGGCTAATGGATGGCCCGGCCTGCACTATAGGTGCAGGGAATCTTTGAACGATGAACGATGAACGGCATGAGAAGATAAGGAAAACTACGGTACCGAAAATGTGTGTTATGACCAAGATATGAGTAACAATTCGGAAATGAGTGCCATTCCTGTAGTGAAGTAAGAATTTTGAAAACTAAGTACATTATCCATGAGTAGGAAGAGTGGGGGCGTCTGTCGGGGTATGGGGGAATGACAGCAGGGCAACCCCGTTGTGCCTGGGCTGCCTCAGCTTGTGTGGGCAGCCCACCCTTGCCTCAGATTCATGCGCTCATCAGGACGCCACTATCTCAAAAGCGACCTCTATTTTTCACCCCCACGCTCCACAATTCATGCACCTAAACATCTGGGGACACTTGTACTGGGAAAGGGAAGGATTGTTGAGTATTATAGTCATTTATTGAACGTTCTAGGTGATGTAGATGCTGAAATATGATTGTCTGAAAACAAGCAATTTTTAGCAGATGTCCCTGGTAACAACGAGCTGTGAACCAGATTGAACTCTAGGATTTAAGGGTTAATAACCCAGCCATTACAAATGAACTACCTTCCCTATAGGTACGAGGGACTGATGTCTCCCTTGCATTATTTTACAGATACTTTTAAGTCAAATGCTTAGATGAAGTTGCATCCATCGTGCCACCTCGCCACACTTTTTCCGATGCTACACTGGCATCAAGTAGGGCTTACGACTTAACTGGCACACTTTCATACTGCAGTTTGCCTATCAGATTTCCTTCATTCTCCGAGCCTCTCTTTGGAGTTCTTTTCCCAGGATTAGTTTCCCCCCCCAAAATACATTTCAATGTACTGCAGCTCAAGTTCAAATGTTATAGATTATTTTAAATGAATGGAGGACAGATGTTGTTTTGTGTATGAGCTCTTTTCTGCATTTAAGTTGTATTTCTTTCCTCAGTTTACCATCTAAAAAAAAATGATCTTGGAGATTTAGTAATACCTGCTCTTCTGTGATTTATTTTGCATAATACATCTCGATATCCTTTGGAATATTATTAAGGGAATCTTTGTCGAAATCGGAATAAATAACATACAAGAGAATGCTTAGATGTAATGCGTACAATTAATCGGTAAGAAAAAATATTCCGAAGCCTTCAAAATCACCAGAAATTGGTCATCAATGCCATATCATTATTAATATCATACGTCTTATACACAAGAGGAATGAACACTCCAAATTAGCAACACCCATCTGATCTAAAGCCCGAATATTTGACTTTGCCCTGCGACCTTGACCTTCGATACATTACTCTCAAAATCGAATTATTTCATTTTTGCCTAATCCTTAACCCTTTCAACAAATTTGGTTCTAACTGGATCAAAACTGAGTTAATTTTGCCAAGATATTTTGACATTTGACCTTTCCTTATGATCGTGACCTCAAGCTGATTGTTCTCAAAATCGATTATCGTTATCCTTGTTTTACCCTGACTCCTTCCACCAAGTTGACTTGACATCAGATAAAAACCGCTCTTGCTTCGTGAGTGCAGGTGTAATAACCCAAACAACAAATAATGCAGATCTATAGCCCTTTTATCTTCAGATTGGCCCAGATTTCTGTCCTCTTGCAGATTATTTCACGTAGCTCAGAGGCAAAATAAGACAATGTTGTGGCTCTTCATCCTTTCCATAGCACATCTTTGTGACCAGCACCGCATTCTAGTGTTAGTCTATTGTTACAACTCAGCATTTTCGATGGAAGGGTCACAATTTTCAGCCAAGTAAGAATAAAAAGTCTACATTCTTGATAATCTTAAAGCACTGGTATTGCGTTTTCGACACGATAACAATTTTTTGCCATACTTGATCTCAAAACATCTATCGAATCTTAATGATAATTGTACTTTTAGTATATCATAGCAATAAGAAAATTAATCACGAGTGTAACTGGATTCATAAGGTTGTTCAAATACATTGCAATCTTTTCACTACAACTGGTACTGGAAATTTAGGAAAGTGGAAATTTTGGGTAGCAGTGGGATCTTAGTTGTCACTGTTTGTTTTAAAATACTGAAGACTTAATAGGAAAATGAAATATAAATAGTATAGATAACGAGGACTTCATTGCTGATAGATTCTCTCTCTTTCTCTCTCTCTCTCTCTCTCTCTCTCTCTCTCCCTTCCTACCTTCACCCTCTTCACTCTTTCCCAGCTTCTCTCTTCTTCTCTACTCAACTCACCCAACTGTGTATAGTATGCAGTAATATGTAAGCACCCAAAATACTTTGTTGAATATCTTCAAGTGGGATCATTTCAAGTGAACTATCTATCTATCTATCTATCTATCTATCTATCTATCTATATATATATATATATATACACACACAACACAAGTATTATGCCATATTTTCTCTAACTGCAACAGGTAATTTCTCTCTGGTCGCAAACTACCTATAATACTCATATAACATGAAATAATTAACAAAATTAGCCTGAATGTCTAACAGTTCTTTCTTTCTTTCTCATACTTTTTTTATTTCATTGTTCCCATTGCCTCTAAAAGCATGCAGTGGTGACTGGAGAGCAGTACCAAAACATTAAAACTTTAGAGAGTGTGGAAAAAGTCTCCTGCAAAAGCTGGAACCACAGTATTTCAAAGGATGGAATGAAAACCCAAAATGTACATATTACGTTCCTTGACGCACTGCCCCTGGTCACTTCAAATGTATGTAGCCTATATGTTGCCCGAAGCGGAGGAGTTAATTACCTCGTGCAGTCGATATAGATTAACCGCAGGCCTCCTTCTTACTCTTCAGGGGCTGGTGTGATGACCTGGATGAAGCTTGAGCATGATGGTGTGGGACAAGATGAACAACCCTACCTGTACGGGGCTCCTGGTATCCTGCCTGCTCTTACACAGGTCAGTGGCGAAGCTGGGGGTATCATGGTTAGCACAGCCAGTCTGCAGCAGGAAAAACCCGAGTTCAGTTCCCACACTGGTCAGAATCTTAGACAAAGTTTGGTTCCTTCTTGTCTTGGCAGTATATTTGGGGACCTGGATGTAAATTCGATTGTAGGATGTCCTGTAGGGGAAGATGGTTACTTATTATAACTGATTGGCTTAATGACTCTCGTGCAGCAATAGGTATTAATCCCAGGCCTTCTTCTTTAATCTTAACATAAAAGTAAATTGCTAACCTTCACAGCAGTATGCATATCGGCAGGTACTGTAACATTATGGATCTTTTTAATCTCTTCACTATAGCGACATTTTTTTTCATTTAGATCAGGCTGCCATGAAACGGTCTAAAGCAACGTAGGAAATCTCTTCAGTCGTGAGGGGATTACTGTAATTAAGGCCGTATTTGCTAGACACCATTCCAAACATTAATTATGTTTCTGTCTCCATCCTACCAAGTCTACAGAATCATTTCTTGGTTGAATTTTGCTCAAACTGCCATAATTCTACAAACGCACAAGATGACGGACACACGCACTCACATGAATCACGGACACACGTACTCACATGAATCACGGACACACGTACTCACATGAATCACGGACACACGTACTCACATGAATCACGGACACACGTACTCACATGAATCACGGACACACGTACTCACATGAATCACGGACACACGTACTCACATGAATCACGGACACACGTACTCACATGAATCACGGACACACGTACTCACATGAATCACGGACACACGTACTCACATGAATCACGGAGACATGTACCCATATGAATCAGTGTCTGGCGCACTTGCACATACTATTGTCAATAAAAAACCTGTTTCACCTATTCTTCTCTCCATGGACTTATCTCTTACATCTATAACAAATGATACTGACAACACTGAGCCGTGGCCAGGTAGTCATCACTGTCAGACACACTTCACCAAACTGATTTTCAATGTTGAGAAAAGGCAACTGGATATTGTTGCCAAAATTTCTAGAACAATGCTTGATACCTTTTTTTTTAATGAAGAGAAGAAACCAAGGGCTAAAAGGCCGCAATCTGCTCCCTACAAGAAAAAGCAAAGAGAAGGCAAGAGAGAGCCAGATTCAAGCTCTATTCATTTCGAGATGAATGGACGCACTGCATTTAAATCACTGGAGGTCATAGGCAGTAGGAAATACAGACAGAGGAAGGCAGTTCCAGAGTTGATCGGTTGCATACATGAAGGACTAGGTGTAATGGCTAACTTCTGCATTAGAGAACTGGACAGAAAAGGGATAAGAATTTGCACCAAGACGGGTACTACTGTACGTGCCCGCTGTAGTGTGGAGGGATGTAAGCAGGCAGTTGAGAAGAACAGTGACCATTGAAATAATGACAGAAAACGGATAAAGATGCAGTAGTGTGGGGAAGAGATAGAGGTTGAAGAGAGCCACAGGAGAAGGCGAGTTAATGAGACGAAAATCTTTTGACTCCAGCTCGTTGGGAAGAGCCGTATGTGGGGAGCCTTCCCACAAGTGAAAGTTGTACTCTTCACAGGGGTGTATAAAGTCAACAACTCAGCAGGGGCAAAAAAAAGGATGGAGTTGGCTTAGCACATCTAAGCTCTTGGAGCCGGATTTTACAAGTGAAGAAATATGATCTTTCCAAGATAAATCCCGAGAAAATGAAGCCCCAAGTTTGTTCAAAGATGATGCAGGATTGAATTGGATATTGTTATATAGAGGATATTCCTGCGGTAGATTTTGACGGGTTTAATGATGCAAGAACTGAGTTTTTGATGCATTAAAAACAAGATAATTTTACCTCAGTCAGAGATATGAACCAAGTCAGACATTAAGTGTTCCATAGCCTCATCATTTGTTTGTTGAAGTAACTGTTGAGATAGACACTACTGGAAGCAGATGGAAAGGTGAAGGGTGGAGTCTCACCAGCGCATGAGTGTTTAGGGTTAGATGCACAGCTTAGAAGGTCATTGATGAAAAGAGGGAAGAGATTTGGTGATAGGATCGAGCCCTGAGGAACACCGCTATTGATAGCCATAGTAGAAGAACGGTGGCTGTCAACAACAGCAACTATAGAGCGACCAGAAAGGAAGCAATAGATAAAGGAACAGATAGAAGGAGAGAAACCGTAAGAGGGCAGTTTGGAAATTATTTATGCCAGACTCAATCGAAAGCCTGTAGGATGTCAAGTGCAATGGCAAAGCTTAAGCCAAAGTCCCAAAAGAAGGATGAGCAGGAGTTTGAAAGGAAGGTGAGATCACCAGTGCAGCATCCCTCGCAGAACCATACTGACTGACGATCAGAAAGAAGGCTATAATAGGAAAGGTGCTTTAAATATTTTTTGCTAAGAATAGATTCAAAAACTTTAGAAATACAGAATGTCAAAATAACTGGGCGACAATTAGCAGACTGCAAATGGTAACCCTTCTTTGGAACGGGTTGATTGAGAGCAAACTTCCAGCAGGAAGGAAAGGTGTACGTTCATAGACAAAGGCGAGGGAGTTTACTTTGGCAGGGTGTAACCACAGAAGTACAGTTCTTGAGGACAACAGGAGGGACCCCATGAGGCCCATATACCTTGTTAGTATTTACACCAGTGATGGCAGAAAACACATCAGTTGAATAAATTTCTATATGAGTTATGAGGACGTCAGAGGAGGGAAGTGATGGAGGAACTGCGTAAGAATCATCTACGATGGACCTGGATGAAAGAGTCTGAGCAAAAAGTTCTACTTCATCAATAGAAGAAATAGCTACAGAGTCATCAGATAGGAAAAAGAGGGGGAAAGGATAATGAAGTAAAATTGCTAGAAAGGTTTTTAGCAAGGTGCCAGAAGGAGCAGAAAGAATTTTAGTTGAAAAGAGTGCAGAGCATCTATCAAGAGTGAAATTATTTTTCGCAGGTATAGGACAGACGTTGCACAATTCCAGGCAGAAACATAAAAGAGATGAGTTTCGGGGGTGGATTGACTCCAGTACCTTTTGTAGACCTTCTCCTTGTTGTGGACAGCAATAGAACAAGTGTCATTATACCAAGCTTTTTTTCTTTCATTAATCACAGGATAAGAGAAAGGAATCTATGTTTCCATGGCCTGGAGAATAACCTCTGTCATGCGCAAGGCCAGAGGGCTCTGGCCATGGAAGCAATACTCATCCCAAGGAGAATCAAAGAAGTACTGCCTGAGGGCCTCCCCATGAGTATCTTCAAAGTGCTAAACCCACCGTTTCTTGGGAGGATCCACAGACTTTATTGGAGAAACGGGACAGATTAAAGTGATAAGACTGTGATCGGAGGAACCCATTGGAAAGGAAATATTAAGAGCATAAGCAGAAGGATTGGTTGTAAGGAAAAGGTCAAGTGTATTGGAACTCTCTCTGAGGCGGTCAGAGATACAGATCGGGTGCTGTATAAGCTACTTTAAGTCATTAAGAATAGAAAATATGTGGGCTTGTTCACCAAGTAGATCAGTGAAGGGAGAGGAGAATCAAAGGTGGTGGTGAACATTGAAATCACCTAGAATGGAAGTTTCAGGACGTATTCCATCTTAAAAGTAAGATAGTCAAAGAATTTTTCATAGTCGTCAGAATTAGGGGATAAGTAAACAGCTCAGATATACATAGTCACAGAATGACAGGATAGCCACAGCCAGAGAGTTACAGAATTAAGAAGATTCAAGTTCAGGTACAAAGAGTAAGATATATCATTGCGTACATATACATAACAGCCACCTTTGGCTTTGAAGTTAGTATAAAGAAAGCAGGAGGATACTGAGAAGGGTTTGCTATCAGTTGCTTCAGACAGCTGAGTCTCAATAAGGAAAAGAAGGTGAGGTTTAGAGGAAGAGTGGAGGTGTTCAAAAGAGAAAAAATTAGAGGAGAGACCGCGAATTTGGCAGAAATGAAGAGGGAGTGAGCCAAAAGGTGATTCCAGGCCTCTCTCTTGGCCGTCACCGAGAAAGGGGCAGATGGTGGGGGCTTTTATGTTTCCCCTCCCCCCGGGTACCCAGATGCTGGGTATTGAGATGCCATTTTCTTCCTTCAAAATTAGGAAAGGAAGTGTGGTATGTAATGTGCATGTAATTTGGTGTTGACAGTTGGAGGAAATTGTATAGGAGAGTATGCTTGCCTGCTCCCTGTCTTGTTGAAACACTGAAAACGTTCGGCAAAGGGGGATGGCCAGAACCTAGTCCCGCGGGCTGATGAAACGGGAAATTCAGCTCTCCTTATCATCAGCTTTCCATACACCTTGGGAGTACTGCCCTGTTCGACTGGTGCTACAGGCTGACAGTTAGGAAGGTGGGCAGCATCATTGCCACCTACAAGTCTAACTACTAATCATTCATTCATTTGTAGTAGTACCGTTCACCGTAGAGTGGGACTTGGTAAAATATGCTTGCTCAAATAGTGGCTCTTGTTTAGTCAAATTGTCATACGCGGTCACAATTCCGCCTAAGGAATCCCTTTAGTGAAGTTGGCCATGGTACAGCTGATGTTTTTCATAGACTGGAAGCTAAAAGAAATACCAATAACAGCTAATTACTGTACCTCCCAGAAGATGCTGGAAGCTGTTATCCCTCCCCCAAAAAGACATCTCAAATGTTAATGAGATTTGTAACAATGTGAATATCAATTTTGATTTTGACTGTTTACCTTCGGCTGAGTTTCCTGCTTAAGATATATAATTTTGTGCTTAGTTATCAAGCTTGTGGCCTCATATCAGTGGTATGGTAGTAGCTGCTAAGGTTTATGGTGCAGTCAAGAGGCATATAACCTAAGCCTTCATTTTTTTCCTATTCTTCCCCAGGTAACGCTGTGTGCGCGCATTAATATCAAGTTTTACTCATCCTCGATCCCTCTCCTCAGCTATGGCAGGAATGAAGAGGAGTTCTTCGTTAGTGAGTATTAATGGCGATAGTATTCATCCTCTCAGGTATCTATGACTTATTCTTACCTGGAAAAAATAATCTGATGTTGGTAGGAATAGAATAGTTTTACTTGAGTTGTCCTACCCACGAGATGCTTATCCATGGCAGTATTTAACAGGAAATCAGACTGACGTGATCATAGCTGTACAAGTCCCACACCTGAAGAAGAAGGTATATCCCCAACAGTTCAATGACAAGTATCCCACTGTTAGTAAACGAATAAAAGTACACCCTGCAAACATCCTGCACCGACCCCCCATACAGGTAACCTGGCACCAGTGTGTGGGCTCATTAAATTCAGACTGACTCAGGCTCACTTAGGAAAGAGAGTTGATCTCACTCTTGTTCGAGCGCGCACGCACGCACGCACGCACGCACGCACGCACACGCACGCACGCGCACACACGCACGCACGCACGCACGCACGCACGCACGCACGCACGCACGCGCACACACACACACACACACACACACACACACACACACACACACACACACACACACACACACACACACACACACACACACACACACACACACACACACACACACACACACACACACACACACACACACACACACACACACACACACACACACACACACACACACACACACACACACACACACACACACACACACACACACACACACACACACACACACACACACACACACACACACACACACACACACACACACACACACACACACACACACACACACACACACACACACAGTGATGCCGTGTTTCTCGTATCGCGGGTCTGGTTGGCCGAGCAGGAGTGTTTGCCTGACGTACACTCGCTGAGCTACAGTTTCTGCTCATCTCTACCCTTACCCTGGCTTAAAGGCAGTCGTGGCCAGGGTTCCACATCGGAAGAAGAACTATTATTGTTGCCCCAAGTTTTTCTGTTATGTATGTGTAACACTGTCATTGCAATCTGTTCCTTGTGTAGTCTAGCAAAGCTTCAGACTACCATGATTCTAAAGGTCATATACTTAAACCTTAAATCGTAAAGTAGAATGCAACGAGGCGACTAAAAGGGTTGGTGGTGGGTTAGTGCCCCACCCCGTAAAAAGAACTAACTAAAAAAGCAAATAAAGCGCCTCGGACCCGGACGGACCATACGTTGACGACTAAGGAACGGACAAAGGACATTCTGAGAGTAGGAACGTGGAATGTGAGAGGAGTGAATGATGAAGTGAAAGAGAGAGAGATTGTCCAGGTGCTTGAGGATGCAAAAGTGGATATATGTGGATTGACTGAAACTAAATGGAAAGGTGAAAGGATGAGAGAATGGGAATACGGTGTAGGTATATGTGCGGGAGTCAGTGAGAATGAGAGGGCAAGAGAGGGAGTATGTCTGATGATAAGCAAGAAGTGGAAGGAGAATATAAGAGAGTATGGAACAGTGGGTGCAAGGATTGTATGGGTGAGGATGAAAGTAGGTATACAAGCATGGGCGATTGTATGTGTGTATGCTCCAACAGAGGATCGAGTGGCAAGAGTGAAAGATGAGTTTTGGGCGAGAGTAGAAGCATGTATGGACAAGTTTGAGAGGAGCGAGAGAGTGCTGTTGATTGGAGACATGAATGGCAAAGTCGGGAATGTACGAGTGGATGGAGTGGTTGGTCAGTGGGGTGTGCCAGCAGAAGTAGATGGGAATGGTAGTGCTTTGGTGGACATCTGTGCTGGTAAGGGGTTGGCAATAGCCAACACCTACTTTCGTCATAAGATGATCCACCGGTATACATGGAGAGTAATGAGGAGGATGGATGGTGAACTTGTTGAACGAAAGGCAATGATAGACTACGTGTGTGTGGATGAGCGAATGAGAAGACAAGTGTTGGATGCAAGGGTGTGGAGAGGGTGGGGGAATGGAGTCTCGGACCATCACTTAGTGATGGCCAAGGTAGAGCTGCAAAGAAAGTGGTTGAGGAGGCGAAGGAAGACAGGAGGAAACAGCTCCTGTGAGAAGAGTGGAGAAATTGCAAGATAGTGAGAAGAGGACAGAGTATAAGAGCATAGTGGAAGAAAGATTGGGAAGGTATGAGCTAGAGCAGATGGAAGGGGTGGAAGACGTATGTAAGATATTCACGGAAGAGATAAGCGCAGCGTGTGAGGTGGTTTGTGGAGTGAGGAGGAGATGCAAGGGTGTGCAAGGGACAGCATGGTGGAATGATGAGGTGAAACGAGCTGTGGAACAAAAGAATAAGGCATATGGTGAATGGTTGGCGAGTAGAGGTAGGGGAGAAGATGAGAGAGAGAAGAGAGAGGTATATGTGAGCAGGAGAAGGGAGGTTAAGAGACTGGTGAAGGAGAGTAAGAAGAAAGTGGATGAAGAGTTTGGGAGGAATCTGAGTGTGAAATGGAGGGAGAGTAAGAAATTGTTTTGGAAGGAGGTAAAGAAAGTAAGGATGTGTGAAAGGGGAAATAGTAGGGGAGTGAAAGATAGGAATAATAGATTGTTGGTAGAGAAGAGAGAGAAATTGAGGAGATGGAAGGAGCACTTTGAGGATTTGTTGAATGTAGAGAGTGAGAGCAGTGTGAGTATAAGTGGTTGGGGAATGGCTGGGAGAAGAAGAGATGAGAGGAGGGAGGAAGAGATCAGTAGGTCGGAAGTAGTGGAAGCGATGAAGAAGATTAAGCTGGGAAAGGCCCCAGGAATTGATGGAGTATGTGGTGAAATGCTTAGGTATGGGGGTGAGATTGTTGTGGAGTGGATATGGAAGTTGTGTAGATTGGCTTGGGAAGAGGGAAGGGTTCCAGAGGACTGGAAATCAGGTATAATTGTTCCTCTGTACAAAGGAAAAGGGGAGAGAGAAGTATGTGGTAACCATAGGGGTATTTGCCTTCTTAGTGTGACTGGTAAAATATATGGTAGAATACTCATTGATAGGGTTAGGCATATGACAGAGGAGCTAGTTGGAGAAGAACAAGGGGGATTTAGGAAGGGAAAAGGGTGTGTAGATCAGATATTTGTTCTAAGATGTTTAGTGGAGAAGTATCTAGAGAAGGGAAGGAAAGTGTACGCTGCCTTCATGGACTTGAGAAAGCTTATGACAGAATAGATAGGAAAGGTATGTGGAAGGTATTAAGAATATATGGAGTGGAGGGGAAATTGTTGAGTGCTGTGAAGAGTATGTACGAGGGAGCTAGGGCTACGGTGCGAGTGGTTGGTGAGCTGAGTGAGTTCTTTGATCTCAATGTGGGACTGAAACAGGGGTGTGTAATGTCTCCATGGCTGTTTAATATATATATGGATGGGGTCGTAAAGGAGGTACAAGGTAGGGCAGTGGATGTGGGGGTGGCCCTAACGAATGAGGGTGAGATTTGGAAGCTTCCGGTGTTGCTGTTTGCTGATGATACAGTATTGTTGAGTGAAGATGAATGGGAGTTGCAAGGTTTGGTGAATGAATTTGGGACAGTGTGTAGGAGGAGGAAGCTGAAAGTTAATGTAAACAAAAGTAAAGTTATGGTGTTTGAGAGGAATGAAGTCACAGAGTGTGCAGTGAGGTTGGATGGTGAGGATATGGAGAATGTGAGTGCATTCAAGTACTTGGGTAGTGTGATGAGTAAGGATGGAACTTTGGGGGATGAAGTGCGTGAAAGGGTACAGCGGGGAAGGAAGGTTGTAGGCATGCTGAAAGCAGTAATGAGAAATAGGGAAGTGAGTATGGAAGTTAAGAAGTCTCTGCATGATGGTATTGTGATCCCTACCCTGACGTATGGAAGCGAGGCGTGGACCTTGCAAGAGGGGAACAAGTCAAGAGTGAGAGCAGTGGAAATGAGTTACTTGAGAGGAGCATGTGGAGTGACATGGAGGGACAGGTTGACGAATGAAGAAGTGAAGGAACGTTGTGGGGTAGATGTGGATGTGGTTGAAAAGATTAGGAGAAATACACTGAGGTGGTTTGGACATGTGGAGAGGATGGAGAGTGAAAGACTGACTAAGAGGGTGTATGTGGGTGAGGTGGAGGGAGGGAGAGGGAGGGGTAGACCGAGGATGAGGTGGAGGGATGGAGTTGAGAGGTATATGAGGGAGGGGGGGATGAGTTGGGGGGAGGGGAGTCAAATGGTGGGTGACAGAGTGACTTGGAGGCGTTTTGTCTGCGGCCACCCTTTGCGGGATTAGGGCGTCGGGCTATAGATAGATAGATAGATAGATTTATGGAACTCCTGTGGTTAATTGGTAAGGTCAGCCTGCATCCCATATTGTAGAATGCAGTCAGCAAGCATATGGGAAGGCGAAATACGTCTGGTCATCGTTACACACTTCAAAATTCATCGGCAAAAATTTGAGGTCTGCATCCCACTTCACGATTCCAGGTTGAGGCATTCGATCCTACGCTTCACACTGAGTCGTTTTTCTATGTGTTAGCTAAGTGTACCTTCCTTCCTGGCAGATGGTAGCGGTGGAAGTTGAGCAGAAGCATTGGTGCATGAGTGTAGGCAAAGATGGTCATTATTCTTCTCATGAGACACGTGTTGGCCTAGTGGATGTAGAAGTGATCATCAATATAAAACGATGCTGGGAACTGTCTGATGATTATTGCTAAAACAGGCTATAGGATCTTCCACGTGACCCACCATCATGTCCTAAAATCACCCTTTGCCAATGCCGTCACGCCAGTCCTGAATGAGACAGTGCTAGTATGGAAGGTGAACATCAGTACCCAGGTTGTGGCATGTGAAAGCGTGTGGTGAACGGAGACTTGTTGAATGAACTATTAAGTCTATGCCCAGATTCTGACACATAAAAATTACACACACGATATTCATTCATTTGAGCAAAAAATTCTTGCAGAGCTGGAAGTAAATACAACAACAAGGGTCAAGTGCTGTGGCACAGGATCTATAAGAGGACCCGTTGCTGTGGCACCGTACATGTGGCAGAGCCTGTGTGTTGCATTCAACCCTACCAGCACCACCCTCACACTTGCACTCAGTGGAGAGGTAAGTCATCATCATCATCATCATCATCATCATCGTCGTCGTCGTCGTTGTCGTCTTCGTCATCATATCATCATCATCAATATTCAAGGGGAGCTGATGGTGCATTGGTTAACATGTCCAACTCACAACTGGCTGATCAGATTCTTAAACATTTTTTTTACTTTCTCGCAACCAACAGCAAAACAGGGGACGTGATTGCAACATTAGTTATTGCACTGTATGCTAGGAGAAGATTGATATTAAGGGGAGCTGAATGTTTGCCTTAACCTGCTGCTGATTGGAGGCTGATTAAGAAATTTCCCCTGATTCTGCATAATTTAAAAAAAAAAATCGTCACTCTGCAGTCGGTCTCAGACACCTCAAACAAAAGGGAATAAACCTTAAAATATTTGCAATTAGCTGGCAGTGGGAAAGACTTTTAAATCTGGTCACATCATATGGGCTATTGTGAACCATATGTTGTCGTCTTTCTTGGTTCTGTTTTTCTCCTTTCATCCTACTATTGCTCCTTACAGCGAGTTTACTGAACACTCGTGCAAAAGCACAAGTGGGTTTTGTCTCTGATTTGGCTTGTCACTTTTAGCAAGTTCATGGGAAACTACTGGATGGAATTTCACCAAATTTTGCGTAGTGACTGTGGATCATCAGATAAGAGGTTACTAATTTGGCGGCTGAAAAAATAAGTCAAGGGCCGATTAAATTTACATGGTTTGATACTGTTTAGTCTTATCTTCTAGGGTAGAAGGACAGGAGAGGGTGAAATGGTTCAGTTTGGAGAACAATAGATTGGAGGTAAATGTCACAGGGCAAGCTCAAAAACGTGACCGTTAACTCAGAGAGCTTTAGTTTAATTTAAGGCAAAAGATAAAATGTCTAGGACATAGGATAAGGTCATTTTAAACACTCAGTCCGATTTGAACCCTACGTGTAGGCTACTTATTGAATGGAATATGTGTAATAAATATGAAATGATTCGATTTTGACGGCA
This sequence comes from Coenobita brevimanus, assembly GCF_032717465.1. Taxonomy (NCBI): domain Eukaryota; kingdom Metazoa; phylum Arthropoda; class Malacostraca; order Decapoda; family Coenobitidae; genus Coenobita; species Coenobita brevimanus. The sequence goes on along the minus strand of NC_136955.1, from coordinate 4,824,427 downwards.
ATCGTTCAAGATCAGGGGAACATGGAAGGGTGAACTGATTCGTCTTAAGACCCATTGCCACGAGCTGCGCACATCTGTCGTGCCCGAGCACGCTGCTCATCAATTTCGAAGCATTAAGACAATTCACGTTACATCGCAATAGTCGTTAAGAAACGGGAAGATGCTTTGAGTCATCACGTCGACGAGATTACATTCCAACAATTTGTTATTACCACACTCCAAAAAACAGATGCACATTTTTTGTATGGACGGGTGTTTAGGTCAATTGGACGGCGTGGGTATTGCACTCTCTAAATGCTTCTTCGTGTTGTTCGTGTGTGTCCCTATAGTGCAATGGAATCGTTACACGTACAGTTACCAGCGCGGATAACTGTTACTGTGGCTTGAGCGTTTTGGTAGATGTGGCAGAAGTGTGTTTGTTTACGTCCTAACTTCAAGGGTATGAATGGGCTGGCAAACTTTTATGATGAAATCACAGTGTTTCAGATTCTCTGTCCATACAGGCTGAAGTGGTTGGTATATAGTGTATGCGTATGCACATTACATCCATCTGGGATATAGCTGCAGTACTTGTAATATATATTATTTAGATGAGTAATGTACAGTACTCATTTGAGTATGTGTTGTACTTGGTTCAGGCTAAGTGAAACTTGAGTTCACTGAAGCAACTGATATAAGAAGTCTTATTAATAAAATAGTAGGTTGAGGCATGGTGTGCATATAAGAAAACTAACGAAAAAATATAATCTGCTATGCAACATGCAAAGCAGAATCAAAGTTATATGTACATATCAGGCATGCAAGTAGACAGAGTTCGAAGGGTTTGAACGAGTGCCCTTTTCTTTTGAGGTTCGATTAATGCATGATCGTGCAAGAAAATCTTTATTTCTAAATACTTACTAATTTTATGTACGCATAATGATAAAGTGAAAAATGAAATGACAAAGAACTCAATACTCACATTAAGGATGCCCTCTTTCCTTCACTTTGACGCACACTCCCCGACCCTTCTCTAAGTTGTCGCATCCCCCCCTTCCCCCCGTGAAGTACTCCAACGACACAGTGGTTGTCACCTGTCAAGCATACGTAGATCTCAGAGTAACATCATCGTGAAAAAGAGTGGCTGATAAGACTGATTATATGAAATTTCTAGTGAATGTTGTATTGCTAACGAAATACTAAGACCGAGAAGGTTAGATACTAAAGTTGCCTGGTGCGAGAACATTAGAGGTATAAGTATAGGAGAGTAGTGCAAGTTAAGGGCTTTTAGAGTGCACGATACAATTAAGACAATCAGTAGCCGATGTGTGTGTGTGTGTGTGTGTGTGTGTGTGTGTGTGTGTGTGTGTGTGTGTGTGTGTGTGTGTGTGTGTAATTTGTTTGGTGCGAAAACTCTGAAGGCATAATCTTACAGGAGAGTTATGCAGGCGGAAGGCTTTTAGGGTGCAACATACAATTACGACGGTCAATAGCAGGTGTGTGTGTGTGTGTGTGTGTGTGTGTGTGTGTGTGTGTGTGTGTGTGTGTGTGTGTGTGTGTGTGTGTGTGTGTATGTATGTGTAAATGTGGAGGTGTGTTTATGTGTGGATGTGTGTATTTATGTGAGCGAATATGTGTATAAAAAGTATGTATGTATGAATGTGTGTGTGTGTGTGTGTGTGTGTGTGTGTGTGTGTGTGTGTGTGTGTGTGTGTGTGTGTGTGTGTGTGTGTGTGTGTGTCCAACGTGGAGACGCGTATGCATGCTTGTGACGTGATATCCTAAGGTCATACAGAACGGGTAAACATTTCAAATTTTGCTTTCCCTTACGCATCGAAATACTGTCAGCTTTCTTCTAGGAGGCAGACATCAGCACACAAGCGACATAGCAATGGAGGATGGGGTACGAATATACGCATCATGTGGTCTATTGCAACTTACTACACCACCCAACTGTAAGCGATATTGTGAGGAAGAGATACGGAATATTGAAGCCGGGGAAAGGGGTGAGTGTCTAAGGGCAATGGAAGGACAGGCAACTGGGCTGTTAAGGTTATTCCCTGCGATTGATCATGCTTTATCGACTTGTGTGTCAATTTGTTTATGATAAACGACAGCAGAGGTAGACGACCATTATTATAGTCAACCACGCTCATAGCATATTGTCATGGATAATCGACAAAGTGCATGAGTAAACACGGAAATTGACTAGAAGCAAAGAGGTATCTAAAATCGTCTCCCAGTTGTGTAGTAATTATTGTGAAAAATGAGTTCATTATGTTGGACCATAACTTATTACTTGTTCACTCATATTAATATTATTAAATTAGTAACAAGAAGGAAGTCCCTCAGAGCGCCACACCCACGCCCACCTGTTGGTCTTAGAGCCGAGCATTTGACCTTACTCTGAGACCTTACCCTTTGTCCAAATGCTTTCAAATACGATTTTTTTTTTTTTCATTCTTGTTTGACTCTTAGCCCATCCTGTAAGTTTGATTCAGGTTGACCAAACGTGTTCGAGCTGACCTTGTCCTTTGACTTTGACCTTCGACCTTTAACTGTGACCTTGAACTTCATTTAGTTTTTACTTCGAAATCCAACCTCTATATCTCTTTCTTATTCCACAACATTCAACAAAGTTTTGTTGAACGCAGATATAAATTTTTAAGTTGATCTTGTAACGTGACCTTGTCCTCTGAACGTCGGAGGACAGCTATAATGCAGTTTTCGATATTGATATGAAAACTATAGGAAATTTACTTTTTTCAGTGAGATAATTAAGAAGCAAAAACTCTTCATTCCTGTAATTCTAGTTTACTGACAACTTGACAAGTGAAAATAAAACACCGCAAGGATATTATAAACCTGCGCATTTCACAAGCAATAATGAATTCCGGGAGTAGCTAGGTGGAGTTCCTGTTGTGTTCGTGCCAGGGAAATGGTGACAATGCCGCTCAACAACTTGTAGTAGATACTGAGGTTGTGGTTCGTCTTTCGCAATAACTTGATTATAATCCTGGATAAGAGCTCCTCCACACTTGGCAGTCATTTACAGAAGCAATTGAGCCCAGTTCCTGTCGTGCAGACTGGAAGGATGAAGAGTCCTCCCAATCAGCAGGGTCTCTGTCTAGGAAGTCTATGTTGATGTCGAATGCTCATAATCCAGTTAGAGACAGATGTGATGAAATTCATTAGTCTTACAGGTGATGACTTCCTTTGCTGCTAGGTCAACATGCGCTCTTGATTCAGGATGCTCGTCGTGTTCCCCTTTGTATGCAAGCACCATATTACGCTTAACATTCAGGGGATTTGTCTCATCAAACATAAGAAGCCAGGCTACCTCTTCATTCAGGTACCACAGGTGACTGGCAAGTTTTTTGCTAGTGGCCGTGGCAATGCTGGAATCAGGATAGGAGAGCAGTCCTTTCAGCAATGCTAAATCTCCAGCTGGAACTGGAATGGCTGATGGAGCATCGAACCAGACTTTAATACACAGTATTCCAGTGAATGTCACAAATCGTCTCAGGCCAGTGAGCTCAGCAGCAGTCATTTGAAACTGAGCTCAGAACAAATACATTTTTATTCCTTAGATCATGCAGGCCATCCACCTTGCACGGTGAAGGGCACCTAGCCGGAGGAATTGAAGGATGCCCTTGGTGGACACTCACCATGGAGAACGGTGACTAACTCAAGAATTTCACGGTAATCATCTCTAGCTTGAGCAATTTCGAGATCCTTGATACAAAATGACACAACTTGCTTCTTTGCAACAGCAAAACGCATTGGCTCCCACAGGATCCAGATCAATGGGCATCAATGATTCAAACTTCTCTTGATCAGTGGTTTCCCAGCTTGATTGGAAGCGCTTGAATATGGCTATATCCGGACCAGAAGACAGGCTGATGCACGTTGTGAGAACTGTTCCTGCGACGAATTCCAAGATGTGATGATAGAATGTGAAATGAAATAGTGGGCGTCCCAGCTGTTGCTGCAGAAGAGTGCATGAACCAAATGTTGAACCAGTGTTACCAGCTCATACCAACCATCTTCTTTGATAACTCCCAGTCCTTGAGACATTGCATTACAGATTTACCATTGCTTGTCCAGTCCCTGTAAAAGTCTTTGGTACACCAACAAGCTTTGCAGTGCCTCTTGTGATGGTGACAATGACAGGAACTTGGTTAACTTTCTCCATACCGTCATCAGGAAGGATATTCCCATCCCAGTGGATGATTAGTCTCCTGTCACTAGCAAAAGATTCTCGGATCTTCTCTGCAATGGCCTTCCACTGGGCTCACGTAGCTCTCCTGATTGAAGCCCGATTGATTGCCAGCTCTGAGCATTCATGCATGGCCCAAGGCAGAAGCTGCTGCAGATAGTACGTGAACTACCGATTAGTCACTGACCATCTAATATATTATAGCACTAGCCGTGTGTGTGTGTGTGTGTGTGTGTGTGTGTGTGTGTGTGTGTGTGTTTGGCAGCCGAAACTACACATTCAAATCGCACCAAAATTGGCACAAAAATCGCAAAAAAAATCGCTGATGTGAAAAAACTTGGTCCCATCCCAATTGAAGAACTTTTACTATATTTAATGAGCGATCATATTTTGACCAAAAAACTCTGCTCCCGAAACCCAGCATAGGATCTCTGTAGATTTTTTTGCGCAGAGGTAGAACTAAGATAAACTGTAGCAGTAACCGTGTGTCTGTGTGTGTACTTCCGACTTGTGTTCCGACAACTTGGATTCCATTCCCAAAGCTTCAAATAACACGATCACTTGGTTAGCTGCAAAAAATCCAACTGACAACATTACACTAGAACAACACATAAACGCGAGAGCCCTCTGCAGGAGCAAGTGCAAGGGGCCCGAAAGGCCCACAAGTAATTATTTACAGCATGCCTAGAAAGTCTTCTCCGAAAGGTAGACTGCGAGAACAAAGAAATAAACATAGTTGGAGAAAGCTAAACCATTTCAGATTTGCAGATGACATTGTCTTAATCTCAGAAACAGCAAAGACATTGCAAGAAATGTTAAATGACCTAAGTAGAGAAAGTCTCCAATTAGGGCTAAAGTTGAACTGGAGTAACACCAATGTTTAATTGAAATACACCAAAGAGCATCAACAGAATAAGTGAAGAAATTCTTGATGAAGTCAAGGAGTACAATACTCGAGGTAAACACTAAAACTAACGGAAGTCCATGGTAGCAAAAAAAAAAAAAAAAAAAATTACAATTGGACGGAAAGCTTTCAGTGAACAAAGAGACGTCATGAAACAAGCTGGGCAATATGTATAATGAAAAGTATATAACGAATGTATAATCCCAGATATGACATACAGTTGTGGGACCTGAAAACTGACAAAATTGATGGAAAATCAACTAATCCATTCTCAAAATGCAATTCAGAGGTCAGTGTCGCAAATATCTCTTAAACCAGGGATGGGGAACGTCCGGCCTCCAGGCCGTGTAAGGCCCACAAGACCATTTGATCAGGACTGCAAGGCGATTCATAAATGCAATTTCATAAACTCATGAACGAATATATATATATATATATATATATATATATGAGCCTCTGTGGTTCAGTGGTAAAGTGTGCGTGTCCGTACACTGAAGAGCGAGGGTTCGCGCCCCACCAGGGTAATAAATTTGGGAGCGTTCTTCTGGCCACATACTGCTTGGCGGACATAAGGAGTGCTGTGGTTGAACCAGTGTCGCATACTATAAAGTATGCTTGCATCTAGTCGGCTTGCGTGGGCCGATTACACTTGGTTCACAGACTACACACTCATCCAAAGCCACTCCAACACTACAGTTACAATAACAATCATTTGTCACCCTACATACAATCTCTACCAGACAGCCTAAGCCACATGGTAGAGTTACATTGGCTGTATCGTTCCCACTTCAGTCGGGATAGGCCGGTCCTGCAGTGGACACTCAAACGGCTGATGAGATGAGATGAGATGATATACATATACAGTATATATATATATATATATATATATATATATATATATATATATAAGTAATTCCTCTACTTTCCGGACGCCCACTTTCTGGACATCCCCACTAACCGAACACAATCGTTCCAGGATCCAATATTCCCAAAATGGTCTGAAAACCGCAAAAAAATTAAAAAAAAAAAAACGATTTTTTCCCGCCCATAATTTGAAATTGGTGCACGGGGCGCAGGACAGCTTTGTTGTGGCGCGTCATTCCTCCAATGTCCACTAGAGCGCCCCTGCATCCTCCCCACTTTCCGCCTGTCTCTTGTTGCGAGTGAACGCTCGTCATCATGGCTGCCCACGTGCTCGCTTTTGTGGTGGTGCCTTACCTGCTGCAGGCACTCCTGCTGCTCTCATGCCTCTCCTTCGTTTGTGTGATGATGGCCCCGCTGCCTGAGAAGAGGAAGAGAGTGATATTGACTCTGGAGAAGAAGTGGGAGATATTGGAGAAAGTAGATGCAGGATGGTCTTCTTCACGCATCCTCCGTGAGTTTAACCTGGCCCGATCTACTTTGTTTGATATTAACCCGCGGCGTCCCGTCGACGTACTTCCACGTCCTCACGTTATGTCACTGCCAATCCCGTTGACATACTTCAACGTCCTGCAATTGCAAGGTTCATAATTTCCACAATTTTCAAAATTCGCGCGAGATTTTCGATTTGCCCACGTACCCAAGCCTCCCCTACCTGCCCCCAGGTGGGCAGCGTCCCAGACCCCGCGTGACCTGCGCTCGCCCTTGTCTCGGTCACTCACCTGTTAGCAGTGACCCAGGTCAGACATGGCGCGTAAAGGTCTCTCAGACGACGAAATACAATCCGCCCTGGATGCCTTCACTGGAGATAGTGATTCTCCACTTGATGATGATGTGGTGGATCGAGATTATGTGCAGCCTGAGGAGGAAATAACAAGCAGTGATGAGGAGGTCCCTTCGCCCCAGAAAAAGCGGTATGTCACGTATCGTAAGGCAAGGGAAGGCCAGCCTGCACCCAAAACACCTGCATGGACCTCTCTCCATCTCCTAGAGAGAGATTCTGATGAGGACGAGGATGAGGACGATGACGATGACGGCGGCTTAGGACATGATGTTGCCTCGTGGTTGGGGAAGGAAAAAATCTCACCCCGAGGATCAGAAGGTGGGGCGAGAAGGCAAATAAAGTATGGCCTAGTGTTTTGTCTGGGGAAGGCGAAAGTGGTGTGGTGGGAGTGCGGGGTGAAAGGGAAGTGGTGTGAGGGAGGCAGCACGAGCACGTGGTGCACGTAGGCCTAAGGGAGAGGAGGTGGAGCCACTCCCCAGCACGTCTTTCGCCATACAATATTCCCAAACTTCCTCCACACAGCCCCAGGATGTGGGGAAAGGAAGGAAAGGGAAGGGAAAGGGTAAAGGAAAAGGGAGAGGGAAGAGAAGTGCGAGTGATGAAAGGCGCCGCTCTCCACCTCCCCCACCACCACCAATGTTGCGTTGTGCCTTCAGCCATGTTTCAGAGAGTACCATAACTTCCTACACTACTGAAACTGTGTGGGATGGCGATATGACGCTCAGTATAATGGTAAGGCCAGTCAGTATGTGCCAAGTCTTATATAAACTTGAAACGGGTGTAATGTTTGCAGGAAAGTAATGTATAAGTTGAGAAATAGTGTAAGTTGAACGAAGTGATATGAAAACTACACCCACTGTATAAATCTGCGAAAATATGACGCTCAGTATAACACTCTGGTCAGTAAATATGTGATAGCAAGAATATAAAGTGGAAACGGGTGTAATGTTAGCATGAATAAAACGTATAAGTTGAAAAATAGTGTAAGTTGTAATAATTTATGTCACGAGTACACCTACTGTGTAAATCTGCGAAAATATTATGCTCAGTAGAACATTCTGGTCAGTAAGTATGTGATAGGAATTATATAAAGTGGAATTTGTTGTAATGTTAGTAGTAAGGTAATTTATAAGTTGAATACTAGTGTAAGATGAAACAAATGATATCGCAATAACACTCACTGTGTAAGTACGCGCTAATATGACGCTCAGTTGAATCGTAAGGTCTGAAATTATGTGATATCAATTATATCAAGTGTAAACATGTGCAATGTTAGTGGAGAATTATTATATAAGTACAAAAATAGGTTGTAAGTTGAAATAGTAGTCATAGCGACTTCACCGTGTGTTATTTTGCGCTATTATTACGCTAAATATTTACATAAGGCCTGAAATTATCTCAAAACAGTTCTATAAAGTTGAAAAGTGTATAATGTTATTAGGGAAGTATTATGTAAGTAGAAAAAACACAATACGAGTTGAAACAACAGTCACAGCGAGTTCACTCACTACGTAAATAAGCGCTAACATTACGCTAAATGTTATCGAAAGGCCTGTGAATACGTAAAAACAGTTCAATAAAATGTAAAATGGTATAATGTTATTGTAGAAGTATTATGTAAGTAAAAAAAATGATATGTATCATGATTTTAGAATGTTAGCGATTCATCGTGACCAAGTTGCCCGATTTTGCTCGTTTCGCACGATGGTACAATGCTTATTTCTGCTCTATTTTTGTATAAAATCCAATATACTCTTTTATCACATGTTTTTATGTTTGTAATAAATACATATCTACTTACTTTCATTGGTTTCCCAGACTTATAATACCATAGAAAACGTTAGAGGCTCAGACCGCCTACGGAGAACACGGGGCCAGGTGGGACCAAGGCATACCTGGTTAGGGTAATTATGGACCCCGGGGAACAATATCTTTGCCACTGACCATTGTTTCTGACCAAAAGCGAAAGTTTTAGCAAAAAAAAAAAAAAAGGGTCGAAAAATGGTCGGGATTGGGGGGTACCAGTGGTCAAAAAGTGGTCGGGACGGGGCGGGTTAAGAGATCCTGAGACAAACTCATGCAGTACATGGCTGACTTCTCGTCGAAAAGCAAATGCAACCTGGAGAGGAAGATGATGTTTACTCCCAAGTTTGCTGAAGTCGACTGCTCCACGTTGATTTGGTATCGACGCAACGTGCTGCTGGTGTGATGGTACGTGGTGTGGAGCTGAAGGCTGCTGAGAAGTTCGCAAGGCTTCACGACGCCCTAGACTTCAAGGCATCCGAGGGTTGGCTCTTCGCATTTAAGTTACGGCATGGCCTTACCAACTGTAAGTCTCATGGCGAAGCTTTGGACACTAACGAGGATGGAGTAGAGGAGTTTCGGCACAAGGTGAAGGGCTTGATCAATTGGCAGGGCCTCACTCTCAGTCAAGTCTACAACGCTGACAAAACTGGTTTATTCTATCACTCTTTGCCAACGAACACTCTAGCCGAAGAGATGGAGAAGCGTGTACCTGGCCACAAGCTCTCCAAGCAACGGCTATCTGCTTTATGTTGTGCCAATGCTAAAGGCATGCACCGGCTTAAGCCCGTTATTGTTGGCCATGCAAAGCAGCCTCGGTGTCTTCGTGGGGTGATGGATGTCCTTCCTGTCGTCTGGTACCATTCTTTGAAGGCATGGTTCACAGCCCAGGTCTTCAAAGACTGGTTCCACTGCCATTTCGTCAATGAGGTCATACATTACCAGATGGAGAAACTGGGAATCCCACGCGACCAGGTAAAGGCCCTCCTTCTCCTCGACAATGTACCTGCCCACCCGTGCGACAAGGACTTGGTGGCTGAGAATGGCCGCATTAGGTGCATGTTTTTGCCACCTAATACTACTGCTCTCATCCAACCAATGGACCAAGGAGTGATTGTGGCAACGAAGCACCTATACCGACGGAAGTTCCTGGACGAGGTGATGGTTGTTCTCGAGGATGAGGATGAGAGCAGGGAGGGACGGGACACGCGAGGCCAGCGGACTTTGGAAAACCTTCGCCGCCACAACATCAAGTCTGCCATTTACAACTGGGCCAGTGCATGGAAGGAAATCCCTGTCAAGACTCTAGAAAATGGTTGGTCTTGTTGCTTCTCGGAACGGATGCAGAGTACAGTTTCCTAGGTTTCGACATGGATGACTTCAATGCACGTCTACGTGCCCACGGCGATGATGTTGATGTGAACGAAGTTCGTGAGTGGTTGGATGACGACGAGGGCGATCCTGGGTATCAGACCCTGTCTGATATCGAGATCACATCTTCAGTTGCAGGTGTCAGTACCCAGCTTGAAGATTCTGACGACGGCGACGATGATGCGGACTCCTCTCAGCATGACACAACTCCAGCCATCCCCAAGCTGAGTGCACTCTGGGAACACCTAGAGTTCGTTCTGGACTACCTGGAACACCCGGACTGCGACAGGGAGATAGGGCCCTTGGGACTTGTGGAGGAAGTGCGAGCTTTCAGGCAGCGCATCATAAATCGTCAGAATCGTCGTTCCTTGCGTCATTCAACGATTGACAGCTTTTTCAGACCTGTGACCCCCGCTGTGCCCAGCCCTGGCTCCACTCCGTTGCCTCCCCAAGACAGGCCCTCATGCTCCGAGCCACAGTCTAGCACATCAGCCACGGTGGAGTCACCACTCGACGTGAGTTTACATCTATCTTCAGAGTCGTCTGCAGTCGACCCAGCGAGGCACCCGTAGGTCACCTGCCAGCGATACTCTCAGACTCTGACAGTGATTAAACAGCAAGAACTTCTCCACTAGACCACACGGGAATTTAGTGTTGTGCAGTGAAAGAAAAACAATGCATACAGTATTGTAAAGAAAGTAGAAATTTGAGCGAAGAGACAAAATTTTTGGACTAAATTTAACATAAATACACTTGTGATTTGTTTTGAAATTGGTTTTATGAGTGGAAAGACTTAAAGTGCAGAGTGCAACACTTATTAAGTAACAATGGAGCATAAGTAAGACAAAGAGTGCGCAGTGTGAAGAGAATGGACTTCTGAGTGCGAATGACTAAGTCCAGTGCAAGACTTCATGAACAGTGTACTGCAAGTGCTTCAGGAAATCCTTCTTGCTGTCAGAGTCTGAGAGGAGGCGGTTATTCATCGAGATGGCCATGGACTTGCTGTACTGTAAGTAGGCAGAATGTTTCATACTGTACTCTACTGTATTTTCCATACTATACTTACCTCAAACACCTCATTTCTCTCTTTTATGTCCCTTATTGGTGTGAATATGTTGTGTCTTAGGTGCTATGCATGTGCAGTAGGGAGGTGTTTTTCTGAGTTAGGCTAGGATAGGGTCCATAACTACCAGTCCAGGAGCCAGGGACTTGTAAGTACCCAGAATGTTTAATATTGTATGAACCTACCTCTAAAACCTCATTTTATGCTTCTTTTGCATTTATTTCAGTCTTTTATGTCCCTTATTGGTGTGATTTGGGTCTTAAAGAGGTGCTATGCATGTCCAGAGGGAGTTGTATAGGCGTTTTTCTGAGTTAGGGTCCATAAGTACAAGTCCAGGAGGCTGGTGCCCACTATCCGGACAGGACCACTTTCCGGACATGCCTATGGCTCTATTACGTCGGATAGTGGAGGGATTACTTTATATATATATATATGTATATATATACCTCCCCTTCCTTGGGGGAAGTAGCCTAGGTATATATATATATTATATATATAATGTACTGGGCTACAGTTGATTTTAAGTTGATAATTTTGTATGGCCAGCAAATGATGTTAAAACATTCTAATGGCCCTTAATAGGAGAAAGGTTCCCCACCCCTGTCTTACAGGCAGAAAGAGATCAACTTGGGTGAGAGAGCAGGCTAAAGTCAAAGACAAGATAAAAGTTGTAAAAGCACAGAATGGAGGTGGGCAGGTCATATAGAAAGAGCAAGAGGCTGACTGACTGGACTAAAAAAGATTGTAAGCATAATTGAAAAGAGGCCAAATAGGACGTGCAGAGATAAGACACAGAAGTTTGCAGGCAAAATGTGGCAGAGATTGGGTCAACCAAGGAATTCGTGGAAAAGGATGGGGGAGACCTCTGTTTGCTAGTGGACTT
>NC_136955.1:4740000-4810000 GCF_032717465.1 Coenobita brevimanus | reverse complement strand
ACCACTACCACCATAACAGCTATGGCCACTATCATCATGACACCAACATCACAGCTTCCACCACTACCATAACAGTTACCACCACCACAACCATCACTACAGTTACCACCACCACCACCACAGTTACCACCATCGCCACCACAGCTGTCACCATCACCAAAACAGCTCCCCCACCAGCACCACAGCTAATACTACTACTATAACAGCTACTACCACCACAACTAACGCTACAGGTACCACCACTACCATAACAGTTACCACAATCACCACGGCTGCCACCACTACCATAACAGCTACCACCACCACATTACCACTACAACTATCACCTTCATCATAACAACTATCACCACCATCATCATCACAGCTACCACCACCACCACATCCACCACAGTTACCACCACCATCATCATTGTAGCTACCACCACCACCACGATAGCTACCATCTCTACCTTCATCATCACAGCTACCACCATTTTGTGCTGAATAAAATCGTTTGTTGTTGCATCTCTCTCTCTCTCTCTCTCTCTCTCTCTCTCTCTCTCTCTCTCTCTCTCTCTCTCTCTCTCTCTCTCTCTCTCTCTCTCTTCAAAGATGCATGAAACTCCACAGAATTGTCTCGCTGCCTCTACCATGAGTCCATGTTGAAACACCGATGGGGATATTTAATAGACCAAACACCCTTTATGAAAATATTACTAGACTGCAAGCTGAAGCTGTGACCATCGGGGACGCAGTTCTCACCATCTTGCCAAGTTTCATCAAAATCCCTTTTACAGTTTTGGCTGCACTACACATTCTCTCTCTCTCTCTCTCTCTCTCTCTCTCTCACACACACACACACACACATGCCCAAAATTAAAGTATATCAAATGATTAAGCAACGGTAAATGAGGCAGACATGTCAAATACCAAGAATAATGCCTAACCAATGGAGCCAGAGACTGACTGGACCTCAGGAGGCTGCAAATGTTGCAGAAAAAGTCCAGACAGGAGGTGGAAAGATGAGACAGAGAATGGCTCAGTAACGGGATTCGCGGAGAAGGTTGTGGGAGGCCTTTGCTCAGCAATGCATTTGCAATGGCTGATGATGATGATGATGATGATTATATATATATATATATATATATATATATATATATATATATATATATATATATATATATAGCCCGACGCCCTAATCCCGCAAAGGGTGGCTGCAGACAAAACGCCTCCAAGTCGCTCTGTCACCCACCATTTGACTACCCTCCCCCCAGCTCACCCCCTCCTCCCTCATATACCTCTCAACTCCATCCCTCCACCTCATCCTCGGTCTACCCCTCCCTCTCCCTCCCTCCACCTCACCTACATACACCCTCTTAGTCAGTCTTTCATTCTTCATTCTCTTCACATGTCCAAACCACCTCAGTGTATTTCTCCTAATCTTCTCAACCACATTCACATCCACCCCACAACGTTCCTTCACGTCTTCATTCGTCAACCTGTCCCTCCACGTCACTCCACATGCTCCTCTCAAGTAACTCATTTCCACTGCTCTCACTCTTGTCTTGTTCCCCTCTTGCAAGGTCCACGCCTCGCTTCCATACGTCAGGGTAGGGATCACAATACTATCATGCAGTGACTTCTTAACTTCCATACTCACCTCCCTATTTCTCATCACTGCTTTCAGTGAACCAACAACCTTCCTTCACTGCTGTACCCTTTCACGCACTTCATCCCCCAAAGTTCCATCCTCACTCATCACACTACCCAAGTACTTGATTGGACTCACATTCTCAAAATCCTCACCATCCAACCTCACTGCACACTCTGTGACTTCATTCCTCTCAAATACCATAACTTTACTTTTGTTTACGTTAACTTTCAGATTCCTCCTCCTACACACTGTCCCAAATTCATTCACCAAACCTTGCAACTCCCATTCATCTTCACTCAACAATACTGTATCATCAGCAACCAGCAACACTGGAATCTTACAAATCTCACCGTCATTCATTAGAGCCACCCCCACATCCACTGCCCTACCTTGCACCTCCTTTACAACCCCATCCATGTATATATTAAAAAGCCATGGAGACATCACACAACTCTGTTTCAGTCCCACACTGAGATCAAAGAACTCACTCAGCTCACCATCCACTCGCACCGTAGCCCTAGCTCCCTCGTACATACTCTTTACAGCATTCAACAGTTTCCCCTCCACTCCATATATTCTCAATACCTTCCACATACCTGCCTATCTATTCTGTCATAAGCTTTCTCCAAGTCCATGAAGGCAGCATACACTTTCCTTCCCTTCTCTAGATACTTCTCCACTAAACATCTTAGAACAAATATCTGATCTACACACCCTTTTCCCTTCCTAAATCCCCCTTGTTCTTCTCCAACTAGCTTCTCTGTCATATGCCTAACCCTATCAATAAGTATTCTACCATATATTTTACTAGTCACACTAAGAAGGCAAATACCCCTAGGGTTACCACATACTTCTCTCTCCCCTTTTCCTTTGTAGAAAGGAATAATTTTACCTGATTTCCAGTCCTCTGGAACCCTTACCTCTTCTCAAGCCAATCTACACAACTTCCATATCCACTCCACAACAATCTCACCCCCATACCTCAGCATTTCACCACACACTCCATCAATTCCTGGGACCTTTCCCAACTTCATCGCTTCCACTACTTCAGCCCTACAGGTATATATATATATATATATATATATATATATATATATATATATATATATATATATATATTCGTGTTATTTTTACCGTATTCTCTCAGTCTACAGTACCTTCCAGTCCTATTGCAGTTACCCTTCCATTTGTCATGGCATATAAGGATGATCCGATGTTTTCATATCCCTAATAAATATATGAAAACATAATGTTTAGTACTGTGCGATAAATTTACGTCGACCTGGAGGGCAGGGATCAGGGAAAACATAATTTTGTCACAACCAACAAAGAGTTTATAACTATTGAAGTTGATAGTCATTAATCGTAATCCATCCTCTTTATCATCCAGTATTGTCACTATTCCTCGCCAACACCACGGAGGTCCATGTTGTAGCTGTAAAGGAAGATTCTTCATCATCATCCTCACCAGTTTTGTTACCATCACCATCATCCTCACCGATTTTGTTATTATCATCATGATCATCATCACCATTACCATCATTTTCATTCAGGGAAAGTCGGAGGAACTTTGGTTACCGCATCCACCTTTTATCTAGATGACCATCCCACCCTCACTGATGTCCATCTCAGCTCATTTGTTTCATTTTTATGTCTTACTACTTTATTAGTCACACTGGTAAGAAAGTAATGTATATGACAGAAGCTTTATAGTCTAGGAAAATAAAACTGCAATTCATATTTAAACTAAATGATCAAAAAACTTTGAAAAATATTTTTATACATCTCTGCTACTACAATTATCAGAGATAAAAAGGATAGTGCTGGCTGCAGGTATATAGATAGACAGATAAACAGACAGATAGACAAGTAAAGAAGACAAGAAGCAGACTGGAAGCTTGCAAAAACTATAATCATTCACTGATCGGCCGTGTATATATATATATATATATATATATATATATATATATATATATATATATAGAGAGATAGATAGATAGAGAAAATATATATATATATATATATATATATATATATATATATATATATATATATATATATATATATATTTTGTTGAGGACTGTTACTATAAGTTGTTGTGGCAGAGGGGGACAGACGGATATGTGGATGTTAATGTGATGGCTGCAGAGAAATGGGCGGAATATGTTATGAATGTTATGAGAGTAAGCGATAGGATACTGGTAGTGAAAATTTTGTTCGGTAGAAAGATAGCTGCAGTTATATCAGCATATGCTCCGCAGGCAGGATTGGATGAAGTAGAGAAAGATAGATTTTGAGATGATTTAATACGTGTAGTAGGTGGTATGCGGGATGATGAGATAGTGGTTTTGGGAGGGGACTTAAATGGTCATGTAGGTGAAGCAGCACAAGGTTATGAAGGAGTGCATGGGGATGTGCGTATGGTTTAAGGAATGCGGAAGGGGAAAGGATACTCGAGTTTGGGGAGGCAACGGACATGATTGTGTGCAACACACATTTTAGGAAAAGAGAGAGTAAGTTAATTACGTATAAGTCTGGGGAAAATAGCAGTCAGACATTATTTTCTGGTTAGGAGGGCTGATATGAGGTTAGTGAGGGATGTTAAAGTTATAGGAACTGAGGAGTGTGTGCAGCAGCACAAACTATTGATTTGTGATATGGTGCTTAAAGAACAAGTGATGAAAAAGAGGACTTATGTACCTAGGAGGAAAATATGGAAGCTGGAAAACCAAGTAGTAAGGGATGCCTTCTGTAGCGAGATGAGGAGAGTGGTGGCTGAACAGGGAGCCGTAGACAGAGGCGTTAATGAACAATACAGAGCCCTCAAGAACAATCTCTTGAGAGTTACTGATGTAATGCGAGGTTGGACAAGAGGACTACCAAGACATAAAGTAACTTGGCAGTGGGATGAGGGTGTAGAAGCTGCAGTTAAGGAGAAAATAAGGCTTTTCAGAGAATGGAAGAAGTGTAGTAGCAAGGAGGAATACTTGGCTGCCAAGCGTAGACCTAGAAGAGAGGTATATAGGGCGAAGTCTGAGTCACAGAGACTTTTACTTGATAACCTAAATCATGGGGAAAGGAAAATTATGATATTTAAGGTGGCAAAGCAGTTAAAGAGGGATAATCGGGGTATTATAGGTGAGCAGTGTGTGAAGAATGATGAAGGAAGGGTAGTGGTGAACAGTGAGGATATTAAAGATGCTTGGAGAGAGCATTAGAGCCTGCTGTTGAAAGAGGAGTTTGACTGGGACAGGGAAGGTTTGGAGCCAGCAGATCCAGTGTTTGGCCCTTGGCCTTCGATCGATGCTGCTACTGTGAGTGAGGCAATTGGCAGGATGAAGGTGGGGAAGGCAGCAGGTGTGTCTGGGTTGACTGCCGAAATGTTGAAGGCTTCAGGAGATATGGGAGTGAGGTTAGTCACTGACCTGATAAATATGATTATTTATGAGTGTGTTGTCCCAGAAGACTGGCTGAAGAGTGTAATTGTAAGTGTGTAAAAAGGGGAAGGGTGATGCTCTGGAAAGAGGAAATTATAGAGGTATAAAACTTTCAGATCACATAATGAAGGAAATGGAGAGAGTTTTAGAAGGTATGATTAGAGAAAGAGTTAGTATTGATGAGATGCAGTGTGGGTTTATGCCAGGTAGGGGGACCACTGATGCCATATTCATTGTTCGACAGCCTTAGGAAAAATATATTGGTATGAAAAGGGATCTGTATTTTGTTTTTGTTGATTTGGAAAAGGCCTTTGCCAGAGTCCCTAGAGAGGTGGTGAAGTGGGCAATGAGAAAGCTTGGCTTGGAGGAGTGGCTGGTTAGGGTGGTTATAGCTATGTATGTGGGTGCTCGCACCCAGGTAAGAGTGAATGGAGATTTGAGTGATGAGTCTTCCGTGAACGTTGGTGTGCATCAGGGGTCCCATGTTTATCATGGTACTTGAAGCCCTCTCATGTGACTTCAGAAACTGACTCTTGTGGGAGATTTTGTATGCTGATGATTTGGTGTTGATTGCAGAGAACAAAAGGGAGGCGAAGGAAAGATTTAAGAAGTGGAGAGATGGTATGGGGCACAAGGGCTTAAGGGTAAATGCAGATAAAACAAAAGTGATGATATCTAGGGTTGGTGGAGGTACTGTCAAAGACGAGGGAGAGTGGCCATGTGCAGTTTGCCACAAGGGCGTGGGAAGTAATTCCATATTGTGCGGTGTTTGTGATAAATGGGTGCACAAGAGATTTAGTGGTATCAGAGGTAGACTGCGAGATAATGCTGATTTTATGTGTACGGCGTGTCGGGGAGAGCAGATGAAGATTGTCAGGCGTGAAAGGATTGAACTTGCTGGTGAATCTCTTGAGTGTGTGGAAGAGTTTTGTTGTTTGGGAGACATGTGTGCTGGAGGTGGGCTGGAGCTAGCTCTGTGGCTAGGGTGAGAAATGGTTGGAAGAAGTTCAGGGAGCTGTTGCCTCTCCTGACATTGAGAGGACTCTCCCTATGTGCTAAAGGGTCTTTGTATGCAGCATGTGTTAGGAGTGTAATGCTGTATGGTAGTGAGATCTGGGCAGCAAAGAAGGAGGATATTCGCAAGCTCAGACGTACAGAAATGACAATGATTAGGTGGATGTGTGGTGCGTCCCTGCGTGCAAGGTCTTGGGGAGCTGCATTTATGGTGGAAGAGTTGAGAGGTAGGATGGGACTAGAGTGAATTGGTGCTGTGATGAGGAGGGGTAGATTGAGATGATTTGGGCACGTGGAGAGGATGGGGGATGATAACTGGGTGAGGAAGGTGAGAAATGTTAATATTGGTGGTGGGGTTATGAGAGGTAGACCGAGGAAGACATGGAACGAGGTCATTAGGTGTGACCTCAGAGTTAAGGGAGTGAACAGGGAGGCTGCAATAGATCGTGCAGCGTGGAGAGCCGCCATTAGGTGACCAAGGCCGACGCATCCAAGCATGTTGGAGCCTTTAAAAACGAAACGAAACGAAACGAAACGATATATATATATATATATATATATATATATATATATATATATATATATAGAGAGAGAGAGAGAGAGAGAGAGAGAGAGAGAGAGAGAGAGAGAGATAGAGAGAGAGAGAGAGAGAGAGAGAGAGAGAGAGAGAGAGAGAGAGAGAGAGGGGGGGGAGAGAGGGACAATATATATATATATATATATATATATCCTCTGTGGTACAGTGGTAAAGTGTGCGTTTTCGTGCACTGAAGAACGAGAGTTCCCGCCCCGCCAGGGTAATAAACTTTGGGAGCGTTCTTCTGGCCACATACTGCCTGGCGACAATAAAGAGTGCTGTGGTTGAACCAGTGTCGCTTACTATAAAGTATGCTTGCACCCAGTCGGCTTGCGCGGGCCGATTACACTTGGTTCACAGACTACACACACATCCAAAGCCATTCCAACACTACAATTACACTTACAAGTACTTCTCACCTTACATAAAATCTCTACCAGACAGCCTAAGCCACTTGGTAGAGATACATTGGCTGTATCGTCCCGACTTCGGTCGGAATAGGCCGGTCTTGCAGTGGATACTCAAACGGCTGATGATGATATATATATTCGTATATATATATATATATATATATATATATATATATATATATATATATATATATATATATTTAAATATAAGTATATACACATATTCTGTATATATATATATATATATATATATATATATATATATATATATATATATATATATATATATATATATATAAATATATATATATACACATATATCTGTATATATATATATATATATATATATATATATATATATATATTACTTTATGTATTTATTTATTTTTATTAATTTATTTATAATTTCAAGGTTAATGCATACAGCAGTATTGAAGATACAGAGGAGGTGGTGATGCCTGACAACGGGACTCTTGTCATTGGACAGCACTTCTTCTTCAGAGATGATGAGCTACAATTTATGAATGAGAGGTTTATGGCAGAAATCGCGGACTTGCGATTGTATGATCAGGAGCTGACTCAGGAAGACATGAAGCTGTACATGAACTGCTCAGATCCAGGTCCTAACACACCTGAACCACTTCTTACTTTAAACAGTGACCAGTTGGAAGTTAAAGGACAGGCAGTGCTTACCACCATCCCAGAAGAGGACGTTTGTGCTCAAACCAACGTTGTGTTTTTTAACAAGGTGCTGAATTTCATGGATGCTGTAAGATGGTGTTCAAAATTAGGGGGCACGTTGCCCCTACCTGAAGATAGTGAAACAGACGTTCTGCTCTATGACCAGTTTTTAACATTTTCCAAGAATGAGAAGATGGTATCTGCCTTCTGGCTTGGGACTGAATTAGGCAACGAAACAGGACGTTGGCTAAAACTGACGGACAGAACTCCACTTCTGTGGAAAAACCCGCGGTTTTATGGCAGTATCACCAAGGAAGCAGAATGCGTCCGTGTTATTGCACATGACCATCTTCCTGTTTGGGAGACTGCCAATTGTGGAAGGAAGATGTATGTCGCCTGCAGTTTCACCTCTCCACCAAAGCTGGCAGTACGCGGGCTGTGTCCCGAATCCAGACTTGATAAAACTTTTTATATCACTGGGTACAAGAACGGGACTATAGAATATACAGGAGAGACCCACACGTATCTTGTGCAAAATGATGGGTTGTGGGTAATGAAAAGCCACAAATACAAAGGACTGGAGGCCATTATGGAGCCTGGCATGGACCGTGACACCCCCATGGGACGCAACCATTGGACTGTCAGTGGGGACATATGCACCCACGTGAAGGTGAGCTCGCATGTTGTAATATATTGTCTTACTTCACAGTAGTACGAACTGTTGAAATGGAATAAAATTACCAATATATGGAAATAGCTAATCACTTTTCAAAGTATAGCCATAGTTCTTCTATTGGATTCCTTTTTAGACAATTTTAATATTCATTTCCAGAGGCCCCAATCATCCTACAAACTTACAGATAACGTGTACACCCTCAGATGTTATAGTTTCCATGTTGACATCGAAGCATCTATTCTGAAATTATGCTAAGGCTATCAAATTTAAGCCGAGTGTGATACTACTGCTGTTTGCCTGGAAAAATTAATATATTTTGGCGGCATATCTATCACACTTCAAGTCTTGTAAACTTGTCAGGAGTCTGAGCCATCAACAAACGCTGAAGAAAATGTCGGAATTATTCTCGATTGCTTTGTTGTTTGAGAGTAACGTTAAATATTCAGGAAATAACATTCTTTTCTCTGATGTGCGTGACCAGGAGAGAAACTCAGCCATATTAAACAAAGCCCCGAGGTTCTGTTGTGATACAGGTTTCAGCTACTCGGCAAAGTATTCTCATACATGGATCACAATAACAGGCTCTCTCAGCCATTAATAACCACTACAAAATGTTTTCTTATAGTCCAAGAATGAATGAATTAAAGCTGTAACAGCGAGAAAAAACTATATATTTATATCATGTTCCTCACACTGATTCATGTCATGACAAATATGCAGACAACATTGATGTATTTTTATCTTTAATTTTTTCTTCAGCTTATTTCCTAATCATTAGCAACATGGGAAATTAATTTTTAAAACATCAGCTTATAAACGTTTTACTGCTAGATTTTCTTTTTCTTAGTAATACAAAACCTGTGTTACCTTGAAAATAATTCCCAAGTACCATGAGGAGGACTGTGGCATGTTAGAAGTCTGTTAAATGTTGGAAACCTCCTTCAGCATTAAGGCATCTGTCTATGGATAGATACTGCTGACTATAAACGCCTTCTGTGTCGTGCAGGTGCAGTTGGTGCCATAAATGTCTTGTGTGTCGTGCAGGTACAGCTGATACACTAAATGCCTTGTTGTGTTGTGCAGGTGCAGCTGGTACTATCAATGCTTTGCTGTGTCGTACAGGTGTAGCTAATATCATAAATTCCTTGCTGTGATGTGCAGGTGCTACTAGTACTAACTGTATGCGAGGTGGGCCAGTACACCTGTGCTGACGGCACCTGTATCCAACTCGAGCAACGATGTAACAAGCTGCTAGACTGCTCAGACCATAGTGACGAGACAGAGTGCCATGTCCTTCTCCCAGCACGAGGATATTCTCCTACGACACCACCCCCATCAGTCTTACCTGGTCAACTTCCTATTAACATCAGCCTGCAGATCACCACAGTCAGGCAAGTAGAATGGCTGGTTAAGAAGGAGGCGGTGGTGGCTTAGCTTAATGTCTGTCAACTCCGTAAGATTCATTAATACTTACATTTAAGTTTTGCTAATGAACCCAGATTGTGACATGCAATTGTTCATCTTACATTTCAGGTGAAAGCCTGAAGTAAACATGACCCTCCCGAAAGGTATCGTGGTCTACCAGAAAAATTGAACCAGGGATTTTTCGGTTGCAGATAATGTTTCTGATGACACCACAACCGTTACCACCCATGTCTGGCCGAGAGGAACAGTAGTCAGGGTTCCCCACTAAAGACTTGGTGGTTGCTTGAAGCTTCCTCGGAGCACACGAATAACATTATTATCGTGAATTATTACAAGTACAGCACAGAAAGCTTCGATCTACTAACTACAGGTCTTCACTGGGTGTGAAACCCTGCCTGTTAAATTCCCTACAGCCAGGTGTGGAGGCAGAGGGTCCGCAGAAGCTATGGCTCCTCAGTGTATCAGGTGATGTGGGATTACAATGTCTCTCATGGTGACGGTCTCACCACAGGCTTGAGTTCCATACCCAGAACGTGACTGAAAGTATACATATAGATATGAAAAAAAAATAAAATAAAAAGTAGCACAAGAGGGGTTGAATAATATGTAATTTTTTTTTTTTTTCTTATGCAAGGAAGAAAGTACCAAAGGCTAGAAGCCCGCAAAGATTGTTTCCACCAAGAACAAATAGAAACAAGATAATAGACAGCCAAATTCAAGATCCATTCATTTTGAGATGCCTGGACACACTGCGTTTAAAAGACTGAATATCATAGGTAGTAGGAAATACAGACAGAGGAAGACAGTTACAGAGCCGACCTGTTGCATACATGAAGGGCTGGGAGTAACTATTTAATTCTCGCATTAGAGAGTTGGACAAAAAAGGGATGGGAGCTTGCTGCTAAACGGGTGCTACGTGCCCGTCATGGTGGTGAAGGGATGCAAGCAGACAGTTCAACATTGGGAGAGCAATACACTACACAGATATAATTGGTAATATTTAGATAATTTAGTTTATATAGTGCATAATCAAAATTAGCTGGTGAAGTTCAAAAGTGTCAACTGCAAATTCAGATTTGATGTAACAACAGGTGCCACCCCTATTAAGGAAGTTTGTGAGGAGGTTGTTACCAAGAAAACAAAATGGGGATATTTTCAGTTGAGTGAATAGATTTGAGATTCTGTGAGGAACAGGGCTAGAAGGGATATTGACTGGAGAAAAAATGTGAACGGAATTCAAATTGTTACGAAGACCGCAGATGTTAGTGAAATATAATGCCGAACATGTGCATCTCCACTGACAAGCATGAACTGTGTTTGCAACAGCCGCTGTCAGAACTGTCGCTTGATATCGACCATGAGGACCCTGTGCCCCCAGCCCTACCCTGCCGGCGGTGGCAATCCGAGATACCACCGAATTTGATTATATTAATGCAGAGGCCATTCCTAAGAGGGGTTGGAAATAGAAGGTGTGATATCTAATGTGCATGTAGTGTGGTGTACTCAGTTGAAGGTAGAGGTATGATAAGAGTATGCTGGCCTACTCTCAGTGTTAATGGGAGCACTGAAAATGTTTAGCAAAGGGAGATGGTCAGGAACAGGTCCTGAGAGCTGGTGAAACGCAAGTTCCAGCTCTCCCTGTCACCAGCTTGCCATCCACCTCGGGAGCACCTCCCTGTTTGACTGGTGTTACAGTCTACTCCCGAGACTTGACTCACTAACTTCAGGAGGTGATTCTCCAGCTAATTTAAGTCAAACATATTATATCATCGTAGATCTTATTCTCAACGGTTACGAAGCTACAATTATTGAAGACCTAATGGTTTAATTATGAGAGACCATTTTCGTTCATAAAGTCATCAGTATCGGTAAACTTAATGGCTGATAATTGAGACCATTTTGATATACCATTCTTCGCGCATAATTAGCCCAAGAATTACCTCGTTGATTTAGTGTAAAAAAAAAAAAAAAACGGGAGTAAAGGTTATTTCTTGCATTCAAGATGTTTTGTACACAATGTACAATATGTTATCAAGTGACTGAAAATTCTGGCACAATGAACGGGTATATATACACTTTACATGGACCAGGGAATAAGGTACACAGCCAGTAGGAAGTCAGAAAGGGAGACAATGCACAGGGGGGTTCTTGTAATCAACCAAAAGGAGTCAGGGGATTAAGAGGGTCGTCATCTTGCTGCCCCAGACTAAGGATGTGGAGGAGCAGACTGGGATGATGGGATGATCGCAAAGCCTCTTGTTTGTAGGTTCATCGTGGGGGCCTTGTTCTTGATGAGGAGGGCTTGTAATTTTTGTAAGAATCTCATATCTGGAGCTTGTTCGATGACTTGTATGTTTTCTATCATTATTTTTCTGGTCAAATGGGTATTGTGGCGGTCGTGTGTGTTTTAGGGATATTATTTTGCAGGTGATGTGTTATTTTTTGGCTAAGATTGGGTGAATATCCTAATGTTATGCCATAGGGTTAGGTTACTGTTTTATAACTG
Source organism: Coenobita brevimanus (assembly GCF_032717465.1). NCBI lineage: Eukaryota > Metazoa > Arthropoda > Malacostraca > Decapoda > Coenobitidae > Coenobita > Coenobita brevimanus. Next base: position 4,797,641 of record NC_136955.1, on the reverse strand, counting down.
GAGATATCAGGAACATTGTAGAGACCTTGACTTGTCTGTGTGATTTTCTCTCTCTCTTATCTTAGGAATAAGTTCTTGTCATTATTGTCATTGTGTATTGATTATTTAAATGCATTTTTGTGTGGGAAAATGTGAGTTCTCTCCTGGGTTCTAGAATATTTTCTATTGCACTGGTGGTAAAGTTGGGGAGTATTTAAAGGGACCGACCCACTTCGGGGTTGGTCAGAAGGGCAGTGAGAGTCAGTCAGGGAACGGATAGTGGGTAGTGAGTGAAGATGGAGGTGTCATGAGAGAGAAAAGCCTCAGTGTTTTGCCAGTGAACTTCACCTTTACCAGGAAGGAATAAAACCCCGAAGTGTTGAGTGGCCTTTGATTAACAATCTGGCTCGAAAACACGTCGTGCTTGACATACTCGAATCCATGAACCCCTGCGAGGTAACAGTTTGGTGTTAGAAATAGCCATACACCTTGAGAGATGAAGATGCATGACCATGTGCCATAACGGCAGACATATCTCTGGCAGATATACTTGCAGTGTTGAGAGCACAGCAAGAAAAACAAAGAAATATCAAGTAGCACATCAAGAAGAACAAAAGAAATACCAACATGCACGCAAGAAGACAAGCCAAATGATTTCATGAAAGACAGGAAATCATTTACCGTGCTGGGTGGTAACCTTATAACTAACCAACACGTGCTCCCTATGTGTCAACAAGTGGGTTGGTGGAGGATTAGTGCCCCTCCCAGGAAAACAACTAACTAAAAGACAAACAAAATGCTTCGGACCAGGACTCATCAACAGCTGACGATCAAGGAGCGTACAAATGACATGGTGCAGATTTCAACAGGGCATGGCATAAACACCAAAATACATGAACTCACACAATTCATCAAACAACAGAACATACACATTGCCATCTTACAAGAAACAAAACTACACAGAGCACAGAAAACACCGACATTTCATAACTTCACCACCATTCGACAAGACCGGGCCGACGGCGGTGGCGGTGGACTCATCACCCTGGTACACAAATCCATCAACTTTGCAGATACCAGTGCACACACAAAGTCACTTCTCCCCCCACATGACATCACAAGAGAAATACAATCAATTAAAATACGCACTGGTAACAAATCACATAACAATCGCTGACACATACATTCCCCCCCAATCGTCCCCCACAGCACCACACAATTACTCTCCACAGATACACCACATCACTAACATACCCAACATCATCCTGGGTGGTGATTTCAACGCCAAGTCGTCGGCCTGACATGTCAACAACCCTGACACAGACAGAGGGCTGGTACTACAATCCCAGACAGATCATCTTTTCATACTAAACAGTCTAGACCAACATACCCATATCCCACACCAAGCCCTCTTCCTCCCATCATCTCCAGACATCACCTTCTGCTCCCCAAACCTCGCTCCCACTACATCATGGAGCGTGGTCAAAACCCTAGGTTCTGATCACCTCCCAATCATCATCACCACCAAAACCAGAATCACCCCAGCTGGCCACAAACACACATACACTAATTCTAAGAGAGCCAACTGGGAGGCCTTTGTAATTGAAACAGAACAACATTTCGAAACACTAAACAGTACACCCATCACAAACATCAACACCGCAGTGCACACTTTCAATACAATCATACAAAACGCAGACAAAAGGCACATCCCTAGAGGCAACAGAAAGGGACACAACCCCAATTTCACACCAGAAATTCAAGGCCTCATCAGACAACGGGACACACTGCAACACTCCCCAACACCCCATACACAAGACATCATACAACAAAGACAAGAACTCAACACTCAGATAAACAGTAAAATATCAGAACAGCAAACACTAAACTGGAAAAATTACCTCCAAACACTTGACCACAAAACAAACATCAGCAAACTCTACAAAACTTTGTAGAGTTTGCTGACAGCATCACACTTTTCAACAGCAACACCACACAATCACACGCTGCCATCACAACAACAGACACCATACCCTCAAACAAACAACAAGCAAACACTCTCATCAATCACTTTTCACAAGTCAGCCATCTAACCCCCCATCCGGAAGACCGACGTATCATCAGACGTAAGAGACAGTTCCTCACAGACCCAGACTATGCACCTTTCACTTACAACCAGACGAAGCACATCATTAACAACCTCAAGCACTCATCTGCCTGTGGACCAGACAACATAAGCAACATTCGCCTTAAACACCTAGGAACACAAGGCATACAAGCACTCACCAACATATCAAACTACAGCTACTCACACAACATAATACCCAACATCTGGAAGCATGGCAATATCATCACTATCCCTAAACCCAACAAAGACCCCACGTTACCCTCTTCACATCGCCCCATCACACTCCTCTGCACCCCCTCTAAAGTCACTGAACGACTGATACTACAACTAGTCACACCTCACATTCCCCTACCCCAGTCACAACATGGCTTTAGGCCACTACACTCCACAAACACCCTTCTTACAGACCTTACACAGAGAGTTTTCGATGCTATGAATTCAGCTAGGCCACCACACAGAACACTCCTAGTCACACTAGACATTAGCAAAGCTTTTGATGCCATCCCCCGCCACAACCTCACAAACAAAATACTCAACACAAACATGCACAATAACACAGAAAGATGGCTGGCAAACTACTTAGCAGGCAGATGTGCACACGTAACATTTGCCGGTCAGTCTTCTAACATCAGAAACTTCACAAACGGCGTCCCCCAAGGATCTGTTTTGTCCCCTACACTCTTTAATCTATACATGCACGACGTACCCACACCTCACACACCACAGATACACATAGCTTCCTATGCAGATGATATAACACTTACATGTACACACCAAAGCGCAAACACAGCTGCACACATCATTCAACCTTACCTCAACACACTACATGAATGGTTCACCACAAACAGGCTCATAATAGCCCCCGCCAAATCTACAGTGACTCTTCTCACAAACTGGACAGCAGAACACAGTCACATCCCACACCTCACCATAAACAACACACCCCTACCACACACACACACACACACACACACACACACACACACACACACACACACACACACACACACACACACACACACACACACACACACACACACACACACACACACACACACACACACACACACACACACACACACACACACACACACACACACACACACACACACACACACACACACACACACACACACACACACACACACACACACACACACACACACACACACACACACACACACACACACACACACACACACACACACACACACACACAAAATCCTTGGTGTAACATACAATTCATCAATGTCATTTAAACAACACATCACAAACATAAAAGTAAAATAACACCAAGACTCAATGCTTTGAGGTCACTTGCCCATACAACATTCGGACACAACAAAGAAACCACCACCACAGTATACAAACAATACATACGTTCAGTGATGAATTATGCAAGCCCTGCCTGGACTTCTAACCTGACCAAAACACACTACATCACTCTACAGACCATACAGAACAAGGCCCTAAAAATAATCACAGGCTGCACAGCTACTAAACCCACAGACTACCTACATCGAGAAACCAAAGTCCTCAAAGTCAAGGATCACCTAGACATTAGAGGCACCCAGTTTCTTACTACAGCCTCCACAAACCTACAACATCCACTACAGTACATGGCAGTACATCCACCCACACCAAGGAACATCAAAACAACACCCAGCACACGATACCATACACAAATACTGTCATCTCTCCCCCCTCGCCCACCTCAGACCAGCTTCCAGAAGCATATCCACACTCAGATCACTCGCCGCTCCGTTCAGTCACTTAAAGACAACACACAGCTGCATGCACGGCCTCCTGACATCCACCCTTCTGAATCCTATGTTCCTCGTGAGGACAGGGTCCACCTGGACAGGCTGAGATGTGGGCACCATCCAGCCATCTTAAGCTACCAGAAGAGGCTGGATGACTCCGTCGCTGATGCCTGTCCAGGATGCAACACAGCACCCCATACTATTAAGCACATTATGAAAGACTGCATTGCACACAATCACCTACGCCAACAACACAACATACACTCTTTGAGAGCTCTGTGGGAAAGCCCTGTCTCGGCCATGGCCTTCCTAAGGGACTCGGGGCTGTTCGGCCAGACTGCCCAGGGAACAACTACTACTACTACAGGGCATGTTAGGAGTGCGAATGATTAAATGAAAGAGTGAGAGATGTTCAGGTGCTTGAGGATGCAAAGGTGGACATATGTGGATTGACTGTGACTAAATGGAGAAGTGAGAGTGTGAGAGAGTGGGAGTATGGATTGGGTGTATGTGCAGGTGTAGGTGAAAATGACAGGGCAAAGATGGGTGTATGTATTGTTGTGTGCAAGTGATGGAAGGAGAATATAAGAGAGTATGCATCAGTTGGTTCAAGAACTGTGTGGGTAAGATGGAAAGTAGGAATACAAGTGTGGGCGATTGCGTGCATATATGAGCCAACGGAAAACTGTGTGAGCAGAGCAAAAGAAGGGTTCCTGGCAAATGTGGAAGCATGCATGGAAAAGCCTGAGAGGAGTGAGAGAGTGTTTTTGATCGGAGATAATAATGGAAGAGTAGGGAACGTGAAGGTGGATGGAGTAGTTGGTGAGTGGGATGTGTCTGCAAAAGGTGGATGAGAATGGTAGTGGACATTTATACAAGAAGGGGGTTGGTGATAGCCAATTCTCTGTTTAGGCACGAAATGATGCACAGGTATTTGTAACGAGTGATGAGAAGGATGGGTGATGAACTGAATTAACGAAAGGCTGATTGATTATGCGTGTGTGCAAGAGAGAATGAGAAGGTCTGTAACTGGATATGAGAGTGTACAAAGATTGGGGGAGTGAACTTACTGACCATACCTTAGCGGTGATGAAAGCCAAGGTACAAATGCAATGGATGAACAGAAGGAGAGAAGGACAGGAGGAAGTAGTCCATACAAGGAGGGTGGAAAGATTGCAAGAGCCTGAAAAAAAAAGGCAGAATAAAAGAGGTAAGTGGAGAGGTGACTGGGTAAATATGATTTGGAACAGATGGGAGAGGTGGAAAGTGTATGCAAGATATTCACAGAAGAAATCTGTGCAGCATGTGAGGTGATGTGTGGGGTGAAGAGAAGATGAAAAGGGGTGCAAGGAACAGCATGGTGGAATGATGAGGTGGTACAAAATAAAAAATAAAAAATAAAAAAAAACATATAATGAGTGGATGGGAAGCAGAGGCATGGAGGAATTTCAGAGACACAATAAAGAATTATATGTAGAGAGGAAGAGAGAGATGAAAAGATTAGTAAGAGTGAGTAAGAAGAGAGTGGATGAGGAATTTGGAAGGAGTTTGAGTGTAAAGAGGAGGGAATGTAAGAAAACGTTCTGGAAGGAGGTAAAGAGAGTTAGACAGGGTGTTAAAGAGGTTAGTAGGGGAGGGAAAGGTAGAAATGATAGACTGATTGTGGAGAAGGGAAAAAAGGGAGCAGATGGAAAGAACACTTTAAGGAATTGTTAAACACAGAGGACGAAAGTAATAAGAGTATATATGACTGGGGAATGGCTGGGAGAAGGAGGGAAATGAGAAAGGAGGAAGAGATCAGTAGGATGGAACTAGCTGAAGCAATGAAGAAAATCAAAATGAGGAAAGCCCCAGGAACTAACTGAGTGTCTGGTGAAATGCTGAAGCACAGGGGAGCAATAGTGGTAGAAGGGATGTGGAAGATGTGCAGATTAGCTTGGGGGAAAGGTAGATTCCTGGAGGATTGGAAATCAGATATAATTATTCTCCTGTACAAAGGAAAAGGGGAAAAAGAAGTATGTGGTAATCATAAGGGCATACGTCTTCTTAGCGTAATAGGAAAAGTATATGGTAGGATACTTACTGACAAAGATAAGGAAATAACAGAGGAATTAATTGGAGACGAACAGAGAGGCTTTATGAAGGGAAGAAGTGGTGTAGATCAGATATTCATCCTAAGGAGGTTAGTGGAAAAGTTTCTAGAGGAAGGAATTAGGTTATATGCTGCCTTCATGGATCTGGAGAAAGCATATGACACAATGGAGGGACAAGGAATGTGGAAAATATTAATATATGAAGTAAATGGGAAGCTGTTGAATGCCGTGAAGACTATGTATGAGGGCGGTAAAGCTGCAGTGGATGTGGATGGTGAAGTAAGTGAATTATTCTTTCTGAATATTAGATTGAAACCGGGATATGTCATGTCTCCATATCTGTTCAGTCAGTATAAGGATAGGGTTATTAAAGAGATACAAGGTAGGGCTAAGATACTGAGGCGACCCTGATGTTCTGTTGCATGCAGATGATACTGTACTGTTAAGTGAAGACCAAGGGGGAACTGTAAGGCTTGATGAATGAGTTTGGAAGAGTGTGTAAGAAACGGAATCTAAAGCTGAATGTAGAGAAGAGTAAAGTTGTGGTTTACAACAGAAATGAAGTCGCTGAATGTACAGTGCAGTTGGATAATGAGGAAATGGAAATTGTGAGTGCATTTAAGTACTTGGGTAGTGTGATGAGTATGGATGGAAGTTTAGAGGATTCAGCGGTTGAAAGAGTACAACAAGGAAGAAAAGTTGCTGGTTCTTTGAAAGCAGTGGTAAGGCACAGGGAAGTGGGCATGGAAGTAAAAATGTCGCTGCATGATGCTTTTGTGATACTAACGCTAATGTATGGAAGTGAAGCTTGAACCTTGTTGGAAGAACAAGAGTTAGAGCAGTGGAAATTAGTTATCTGAGTGGAGCAGGTGGAGTTACATGGTTGGGATGGACTGACAAATGAGGAGGTGAAGGAGTGTTGTGGTGTGGATGTGGATGTGATAGAAAGCGTTAGGAGAAATACACTGAGGTCGTTTGGCCAAGTGGAGAGGATGGAGAACGAGAGACTAACTTGGAGAGTGTATATGCTTGAGGTGGAGGGGGGGAGAGGGAGGGGGAGACCGAGGATGAGATGGAGAGATGGAGTGGAGGGGAGTGTAAGCTGGGGGAAGGGCAGAGAAATGGTGGGGGACAGGGGACATGTAGAACATTTGCCTGTGGCCACCCCTTATGGGATTAACCCCCTCTCTGCCAGAGCCATTCATAAACGTCCATGCCCTTAGCTGTGGGCAGTGCCAGAGCCAGTCATAAATGGCATAGGATTTAAAACATCAGAAAATTCAAAATTTTGAGCAAAGCCGGAAATATTTGCCAGGCCTTCAGTTTTGAATGTGGTGCATTGCGGGAGACCACTATGAGTCACCCAGGGTGTGTCACATGTGCGCACCCTGCCCTGCATCAGGTCAACTTTGACCGCAAATAAAAAAAATAATCAAAAATCGAAATACTGAGACTGAAAATATTTACAGGCATTTAGCCTTGAATGTGGAGCATCACGGGAGACCACTATGAGTCACCCAACGGGAGATATTGAGAGAGGGGTGAGATATATAACAGGGGTCAAGTTTTGAATGTGGCAGGTCATATGAGTCACCTAGTGTGTGTCCCTCGCCATCAACCTTGGGTTGCCCCATTTCACCTTTGACTGCGGTTGAGAAAGCACCATGGCACGTCGAAGCTGTCCCCAAGACGAAATCGACAACATTCTCTTTGGTTTTCCCGATGATGGGGGCTCCAACTCCTCTTTTGACAACGTAGTGGCCAATAGGCACGGTCACAATGGAGGCCCAGAATCGACCCCTGGCTTCTGTGAGTACCAATTTGGACGTTTTTATGAGTTTTACATTAAACCTAACCTATTTAGGCTATGAACAAAAAATCGAAAATCGGTCCGCACTGGGGGGGGGGGGAGTCAGACGTGCGAAAGTCGCCAGCAGAAGGGAGGTTAAGGCGTCTGGTGGTACATAGTTAGATAGCCAAAAGAGCAAAATAAATATAAAGAACAAAAGAAATATCAAGAAAAAAAGAAATTTCAAGAAGAAAAAAAGAAGCCCAAACACAGCACTATGCAACAGCTAAGAAGGCAGAGAAAGGAGCTTTACCAGCCTTGAGAGGAGCAGCAGGATGCAACCATGAAACTGAAGCAACAAGAAGTGGTATACAGCAAGGTAGGGACACTATGCGATCAGATGCGAGTAGTTAGGGCAGTTTTCCTGTATAGTGGAGGATAATGTGAGAAGTGAAATACAGGAAGTGAGTAACAGGGTCACAGTCCATGAACAGTGCTTGGTTGAGGGTCAGCACCTAGCACATCTCTCAGGTTCCTGTGGCAGGTGTGCAGAGGGGGATGGTAAGAATGAGAGGGAAGCATGCCCAATGGTCATCGATGCAGGATCAGAGAGGATTTTGGTGTGGTTGGATCTGTTGGGTCATTGGCAGTTTCCAGAGACTTCGCGGTAGCTGTGTGGAGTTGCAAGGTGCTGCATTGAGCTTGAGGGATTGGTGGGTGTCAGGATGCCACCGGAAGGAAAAGAGAAGACTCTGTTCGTGTGTATTGCCAACATTGGAGACTCCTGAATCCTGGGTTTGAACTACTTGGTGTCCCACCACTGCCTGCTTGACTTTCATTTGATGCAAATGCAGTAGGAGGAAGGCGTGTTCCACTGAGGCCTGTGGAGCATGAAAGTCTACCAATAATGACCAGACAGACTACAGTTATTCCCCCTGAGTCAGAGATGCTGCTGCCCTACAAGATCAATGGCATGCTGCACAATGCGCTGGGATTGGTGGAGTACAGAAGACATGGCATGATAGAAGAGGGAGTGATGTGGAAAGGTCCTTGGTTGACCCTGTGGCAGAAGCAGCACCCATCATCACACCCAGCTCCTCACTTCATCCTAAGAAGATACATCAGGGCACAGTTGTGGGGTTGTTCCAAGAAGTCGATCGGGAGCCACCAAGCAGTGCATGCAAGAAGAGTATGGTTAAGCCCCAGGAAGGACTGCCCAACCACTCTGCTAGGAGTGCCCAGTGTCTGAAGAAGTCACAGATGAGCAGCTGAAAAAGTGAAGTATACACTGATGTATTTTCCACGGAAAACGCAGACCTGGGAGGTACACGTGGAGTGTGGCTGAGGACCTGCTGGAAAGAAAGGCCAAGTAGAGTGACGGAATCGTCGACAGAACTGGTGATCCAGGTCTTCATGCTGTGGACATGGAGCCAGTCAGTCTTCTTTTGCCCGATGCTTGGGATGCTGTAGTATGAAGGGTCAGCTTGGAGGACGGTTCGTCAACAGAGGGTGCTCCGAACTCCATGGGACCTAGACAGCAGAGGCAATGATCGATGGTGACAACCTGCTAGTCTGGAAGATTATCATTTTTATACTTGTATATAGGTAGAATTAGGTGGTTGTGTTGGGGACGATACAGTTTTGAGGAAGGGACAGTTTTATGCCATAGAGTTAAGCTAGTGTTTCACATCTAGAGATGTGAGAAGCATTCTGAAAATTTTGACACGTCTGTTTCCTTTTTTTTCCCTCCTGCCTTAGGAATAAGCTCCTACCAACATTGTTATTATGTATTGTATATTTACTTACATTTTTGCACAGGAAAATGTTAGTTCTCTCCAAGGTAATGGAATATTCTATACTGCACTAGTGGCAGAGTTGTGGGATATTTAAGGGAGCCTCCCACCTCTGGGTCAGTTAGTAAAACAGTGAGAGTCAGTCAGTGAATCGACAGTGAGTAAGTACCAGTAAGTGAGGACGGAGGTAACGTGAGAGAGAGCACAGTGTTTATACAGTGTACCTCAGCATTGCCTGGAATGAACACAACCCAGAAGTGTTGAGCGGCCTTTGATTAACATTCTGACCTGTCAGTGTGTTATGCTCGGTGTATCTGCAAACCTCTGTGAGATAACACTTGTATGTTAGAAGGAAGGAACTCACACTTCATTAGTTTACAAGTATATTCGTAAACAAGATTACTCCTCTGCAGGTCTGAGGTTTGCCTCATTAGGATATTCTTTATATGTAGGTTAGTAATTTTCTTATTTTTATAACAAGTGACGAAGTCAAGGGTGTCATGGGGCTTGTTTGGTTGGACGTATATTCTGACCAGCTGTTTCATGATTCTTTCTTCTGTATTGTATTCAAAATGCATGTGGGCACTGCTTTTCCCTGAAACTGTAGAAGCTACTCACAAAGACAAAGAGTTGGGATACTGACAGCTCAAATATTGTCGCAATCAAGGGGTGACGGACGAAGAACAAAATATATCATCAGGATTAAAAGCTGCAGGATAGTTGACACGAAACCAAGGCAAACCTTAAAACAGCAGATCTATCACGAAAGCTGTTACATTTATGAGCAGTTGACAAGGAGGCATTGAATGGAAGCTAGCTGTTTACCGACTCCAAGAGTATGAATTTTCAGTTCTGCTCATATGGCGGCCTAATGTCCGTCCTTGAGAACAGACCCTGTTTCGTGATGGGTGTTCAAGGTGGCAAAACTGATATGCAACACCAGAATCTCACAGAAACTATAAAAGAGAGTTGTGCAAGCTTTAGCCTTTTCCCTGGCTCCACAGTCAATGCCGGCAAACAAACAATGAAGAATAAATTGAAACACAGGAACGTGAAGAAATGAAAAGTAGATCAGACAATATTGTGGAGCAAGTAACAGCCGAGGAAAATAAAGAAATGGAAGGTAGACCACACAACATTGCAGAACAAGTAACAACAGAGGAATATGAAGCACTGGAAGGTAAAGCAGACAACACTGCAGGACAAGTAACAACCAAGGAAAGTGGAGCAATGGAAGGTAGAACAAACCACACTGTGAAATCAGTAACAGTCGAGGAAACTGAAGAAATTTAAGTCACAACATAGAACAGTGATAGAGGGTTCGACGAATTTTCTGTAAAGGAAACAGAGCCAGCAAACGTGTATTATGCAGAGTAAGTGAATGGAGGTGGTGGCTACCATCATCCACTCACTTGATATAGTGCTGCCTACTTCTTCCTTAGCCTTTATCATTCTTTTTCTGTGCCTGCCCTCCTCTCTTCCTATTTCTCCCATCTTTCCTGTCACTTTATTACTTTTCTTTCCTTTACAGGTAGCTTTACATTGAGTGTCAAGCCAAATGGTTTCCTGTAAGCCAAGAAACCATTTACAACGCTGGGTGGTAACCATATAACCAAACCATATGTGTTTCCTACGTGTCAACAAGTGGGTTGGTGAAGGGTTAGTGCCCCTCCCTGTAAAACAAATGACTCAAAGTCAAATGGCCATCCCTTACGGGATTATGGCGTCTGGCAATAGATAGATAGATAGAAGTGAATGGATGTTCGCTGCTGAGTTTTCATGATTCAGGCGCTGCTTCACTGGGGTGACAGTTTCTGTTGCCAAATTTGCAAACTGAGAAAGAAAGGCTGCTTTTTATGTACATAACCGAGAATTCCTTGACCCATCATAACGTGATGGTAAACTGAAACTTATTTTCTGGGTTCCACTGTATGAACCTCTTCAACTGATACTTGTTTGGATCGAGAAACTAGTCATTAATTTTATTGCCTCCCTGCCCCACAGTGGCCGTGTCGAAAGATCACATTCACGTGTAACGCGAGGCCTCTTTAACCTTGGTGGCAAAATCCTTGTTGGTGTATCTGGCTTGGCAACATCTAGTGATTTGTCAGCATATCATGAACAATTAGAAACATCTGCCTCAACTTAGGAAGCACAGGATAGGCCGCTGAATTTTCACCATAAGTTACTGGGTAAAATAATTGTCACACATATGAATGAAAGTGGCACCCAACTGAATTAATTTTCGGATGTCCTAGAGAAACAGAATGATGAGATTGATGTTGTCAGAAATATTGTATATTAGCTTTTAACTCGAATCTTTGTCTGCCCGTCCAATCATAAATGTTAAAAGTAGTGGATTTTATTCACTTTTTAGTGGGAGCTGTCAGTGATTATGTTACTATAGTCCTCGTTCCGATGTCAGATCGTTTAGTTTCGGAATGGGCTGGCATTAATTTTAGTGCTGATCCTAGTTTTTCCTTTCTCAAGTCTAGAGTTTCACTATATTGTACTATAAGCAACCTTCCTTCCCACGACTACTGTATCATGGTCCATATTCCTGTTCATTCTACAATCACCTTTGATTTCTTCCAACTAATTCCCTTCGCTCTACCTCTTAATGGCTCTCTTTACACTGCATATGTGTACTCTGAATTCTTTCGTCCATCCCACGACCATAAGTTAGTGGCTCATGTCTCGTCAGATCTCTTACATTCCTGTTCTTCCGTTGCTCAGTCCCTTTGTCCCTGTGATCCATTTCTCTTTAACATCCTTCCTATCACTGCTACCTTTTGTGAGAATGCTCTAGTCCGTAACCATTCAGTCAACACTATTTCTTCTGCATGTTCTTTCACACCTGCTCCCAACATAACCGTTTTCCATACTCACTTGGATCATGTACATTACTTTCATTCCTGTGCACTGCCAGTTGTTAGTGCTACCTGTCCAAACATCCCTGGCAGGTCACTCGAAGCTTCGAGTCTTTATATTGTCCCAGATATTTTATTACGTAAGGAAAAAGGAACAAAAGGCCAGGAGCCAGCAGATTGTTCCCTCCAACAAAAAAAAAAAATCAAAAACAAGATAACAGAGAGCCAAACTCAAGGTCCATTCATTTCGAGATGCCTGGACACACTACGTTTGAATGGCTGGAGATCTTAGCCAGTTGAAAATACAAACTGAGGGAGACAGTTCCAGAGCTGACCCGTTGCATACATGAAGGACTGGGAGTAACGGTTAACTCTTGCATTAGAGAGTTGAACAGAAAAGGCACGAGAGTTTGTTGCAAGACGGGTGCTACGCACCTGCCGTAGTGGTGGAGAGATACAAGCAGACAGTTCAGAGGAGCAGTGATCATTGAAGTTGCGATAGAAACGAGATAAAGATGTAACAGTGTGGCGAAGAGAAAGAGGTTGAAGGAGCCAATAAGAGAAGGAGAGTTAATGAGACGAAAAGCCTTTGACTCCACCATACTGAGAAGAGCCGTATTTGGGGAGCCTACCCACACGTGAGCGTTGTACTCAACACTCGGGTGAATAAAATCCGTGTATAAAGTCAACAGTTGTGCAGGAGTAAAGAAGGCGTGGGGTCGGCTTAGCACAGCTAATCTCTTGGAAGCAGATTTTATTGATCATTCAAGTCAAATCCTCTCTATATATATCCAATACACCAACGCTCTGCTGTCCGGTCACATATTTTTGAAATCTTTGCCCCATGAAATCTCCCTTCTATCTTCCCCAATGATAATGTAAATATTACCTCTCCTCAGCCAGACATGATTGATTATCTAAACAATTCTGACTGTGAGAGATCAGATGTCTCACTTTCTTCATCACTCTTATTTTGAACCTTCTTTTTGTATATCTTCCTATTTCATTCACCCCAATAAGGTTCTCGATCATAGCGCTTTTTGTCCACTGCTGTGTTAAGAGTATGGAAAAAAGACGTCATGAAATTAGGACTGACAGTAAATTAAGAGAAACAGTGAAATTTGTTCAGTCTGAAAGCGATGTGAAGAAATCACACCCTGATCCTGAGGTTGAAGAAATTTAAGTGGGAACATGACAGCCCACTACCCACTGCTTAGGGGTAACCACCAACTGCACCACCGTCAACTCCACCTCTGCTACTATGTTTGTGTGAAGACAAGTGGACATCCAACTAATTATGTGAAAATTGTTTAGTTATTTCGGGATCTTATTCTCTCCTGATACCATAGTTAATCCTGTATAACCAACTCTTATATTAAAGTAGTTTTATTTTTCATCAATATATATGTTTTTTTTTTCAGATCATATAACCATTTTATAATTTTTGTATATCCAGCATTCTTTTAATTACTGGATTTATAATTAGTTGCTCAGCCCATCATGTCATTAATTGATCTAATTATCATTTTCTTCTACGTGTACACTAATTTAGTTAATTATCTCCCTATTTACTAGTATGCTCTTATTCTTAGTATAAGGCATACTATACTGTCAAATAATTTTCTTATCATCCACATATATTATCAGTGTTGTTTTATTATTCTGATTTTATTCTGATTGTCTTTTATTAATCTATATATCTATATCGTGTAGGGAGACGTCTTATTTACCAGGGGAGAGTGTCACGGGGTTTTTATAATATCACGGTGTTTTTTAAATGTCTGCTATGTATTATTTAATTGATAATAACATTCAATAATATTAAAGAGCAGGGACAATGATTGTCTTGCTACCTCGAGCAACGATTCTCTAAGAACGAGAATTTATAAACTTTCTCAACAGTACACAGCAGAGACTAATTACTCACAAATGCTGAATTAGTACTGTTAGCCTCTGGAGAAAGTTACTTCACCCCTGACAATAAATAACTAATACTAACATCAGGTTCTTGCCGATGCTTAACTCCCAGGTGGCACAACGGATTTTAAGTTAATACAACAAGACTGGTCTAAGTACCAGTTATGCATAGTAAAACGTCTATGCAAGCTAGGAGCTATGTGGAAAATAAGCTTAATTTGGAGAAATGAAACAAGATTTTACTTTACATTAAGCTCAAGGAAAAGAACTGTTAAATTTATTGATTACAAAAATAAATTTAACGTTACACTTCAAAATCAAATTAATGAGATAGCACTCACTCACTCACGCAAAAGCTAAATACTTACGCCTAGAAAAAAACACCTTAATTAAACTCTTAAGACTAGGGAAACAAAAGGAAATACCGAACGATGAATGCTTTGTATCACCAAGGGTGGGAGTTTGGAGCTGTGGTCTTGTGGAGCTTGGGTGCTAACTGACCTCTCCTCTCACACTTCTGGAGCACAGGACCTCTCTCCGTCAAAGCAACAACTAGACTGCCTAAGTCGTGGGAACAAGGGGGAGCAGTAGGCCGCATTTATCTAACGGTCAAGTGAGTGAAACGTGCCCAAAACAAATCGCTCGGCGGAAGCACTAATGTCTCACACAGGGACGATCACTTATGACACTGACAAATTGATTTGAAAGGACTCCCGCCGATGAGCGGTTAATTGAACGATAAACAGTGAGTTTTCCACTAATAGTTCGTGGCTTCTCACAAAAGGGTAATGTCGCAAATTTGATTCGTGACATTACACCCCTACAAAATTAATTTTTTTCCTTATGGGAAAAAATTTGTGGATATATATATATATATATATATATATATATATATATATATATATATATATATATATATATACACATCCTAACTCAGTCACACAAGATTCACACTGTGGTGTGTGTGCTATCCTGCTACAGGAGAAAGTCGCAGTCGCCAGTGAGCGAAAAAAAACTCGTATTTACGTTAATAGAAACAAGCTTGAGGGAAAAACTCTGTGACGACGGTGAAAATCCTGTACTCAGGTCAAACTGAGCGAAAGTTCGCTACATTTACATTAACAACTAATTGTTATGTAGTGTAGTGTATGTAATACACGGTGTAGGTGTGACAGTTGTAGTGTAACTGTACCTACGTGTAAAATGACACAGTAATACAAATTTATAGTAAAATAATGACGACGAGGCAGAAGAGAAGGGGCGGCAGCATGCAACAGGAATGACCAACTGATCTGCACGGCAATGCTGCACCCACCAGTTACACCTGCGAAAGGAATTAAGGTGGAGCATCAAAACTGTTATTTCTCTCTCTCTCTCTCTCTCTCTCTCTCTCTCTCTCTGCCTAGCAATCAGTACTTATGTCATTATTAACCAGGAAACGTAATTCTTGAATTCACAAATTGCTTAGAACCCTTATAGCTTACTGGTTAACGCTTATTAACTAGGAAATGTGCCAATTCTTGAATTACTCAAATCTCTTAGAACGGGCAGTTTACTAGTTAACCTAACATTATTAACCAGGAAACGTGCCAGTTCTTGAATTCACAAATTGCTTAGAACGGGCGGTTTACTGGTTAACCTAACTCTACACTTACGACTAATACAGGAAGCTGAAAATCGCTACGCAATCTCGGGCAGGTCACGTTTTAACACCCACCGTGGGTGTGAACACTCTTGTGGGTAATGTGCATTCTCCGGGAATCCTCAGAGAGGCCCACAGCTCGAGACATTCCACAAGGTAATTCATACACAGCCTCGGACTGTCTCTGTAGGGTTCTCAAACTTCCCCCTTAACTTATGGTATACATGTATGTACAAGCCCTGGATATATTGTGTCCTGTAGGGCCAACGAGTGAGACGTCTGGTCTACACTTTTAACTGGGAACCAGGCTGGTCCTTGGATTACTCAAATCTCTGAGGATGCCTATCACGGAACCCAGCATACAACAACTGCTCATGTTAGTCAGCAGTTAGTAGGCGAGACATCAGGTCTGCACCTACATCACCACTACCCTGTCTCTCAACTGACTCGGAGATTACAGGTGTGGTTATGAACGGCACAGGAAGGACATATCCCTGATTAGTGGTGTTACTTTGACACACACTGCAGGAACGGACAAAACTATCTATGTCCCGTCCCATCCCTGGCCAGAAAAAGTCAGCTCGGATACGGCCCTGGGTCTTCCTTTTGCCCATGTGACCTCCTGAGGCTGAACAATGACCCCATTGTAACACTGCTAGGCGGTACTTGGCGGGAACGACAAACTGCAGTCGAACCTCGCCCTCGGGTGTTCGTGACTCACGGTAGAGCCGTCCTTGTTTACGAAGGAACTTGGCTCGACCTCCCTGTGAATACTTAATCACTCGACCCTTTTGTTTGTTCCACACGGCAGCAAGTGTCGGGTCAGAATGTTGTTCTTGCACAACAAGTTGACTACACATCAGATCTTGCGGCGATTCAGTGATCACTGGGGTGACACAGTCTGGAGCCTCAGTCATGGCTCGTGTTACCGCAGCAGCCGAAGTCTGAGTAGCGCCATCATCGGAGCAACTATCCTTGGCTCCTTGAATATTGCCTACTATAAGGTCAAATAGAGGCTCTGGCATGACAACTGCCAGTGTCGTACCAGTATAAAATGGAGATGCCACCCGGATACATGCCTCAGGGAACAATCTCACTGATCCATCAATAAGGTTTGCATGGATCTGTCGACCTGTATACTGCTCAGGCCGAACTAGACTCTGCTTGACAGAGCAACCTGAGGAACCATTGTCTCTCAGGACCTTCACAGGAATGCCTCCCACAAACCCTGGCTGTACAAGAAAGGTACTGTCACCTGTGGTGGGGCCTGTGGAGGAAGCAGCTAGCCACTCATGAGGCTGCTGAATTGAAGCGGCAAACATTGTGCCTTGTGAATTATATTGGGAAGATGGAACATTGGCCATCTGTGGAGGGGGGTTCACTATCACTGTGGGACTAGTGAACTGTGGGGAAGTACCCATACTGGTAGGGACGTGACCACCGTGCTGCTGCTGAGGAATGAAGGCTGCAGTCGCTTCCTGCCTCTTTTGAGCTGGTGGTGAAAAACTTTGTCCCAACGGTCGGTTGCGTGGCTGATACTGTTGCTGGTTAGGGTACTTGTTGTACCTCTTCCACTCAGGTTTCTGAGTGTTTTACCCCTGGTCCTTCCACTGCGGTTTTGGACCTTGGCCATTATTCTGAGAATGGCCTTGTTGCTGGGGTTCAGTCTGAGACGGTTTCCCAGATTTATCAGGTTTTCTGTTCCAGGCGTTTTGCTTACGAGTTTGATACCCGTATGCAGTAAAGAATGCGTCAGCCTTCTCTGCCATTTGGCTGGCATCTTTCACCTGGCAGATCTTAAGCTGTGCTATGAGCTCAGCAGGCCACGACCTCTCTAGCTGTGTACGCAGCATAAGGTCAATTATCCCCTCACGCGTGGAAGGAGTTTCATCTTTCTCCATCCACTCATTTAAGTAAGCTGTGAGACGATCAAGGAACTGAACAGCTGTCTCCTTGTCTTGGAGACGAGCTCGCATGAACTGAACTTTGGCGTCGTCTACTGTGAGACCATACGCCATAATGAGTGCAGCTTTCATCATCTCATATGTGAGATTGTCTCCACGAATTCTGTGGAGAATATCGAGGGCAGGGCCCTCAAATAGGCTAAGAAACTGAAGACGCTTAGCTGCCTCATCCAGTTGATACATGTCTGCCATGTCCTCAAAACGAGCTATGTACGGCTCGATTCGCTCGCTTTCCTTGTATGAAGGAAGCTTGATGCGTGGGGTCGCCAGGACATGTGCAGGGAGAACGCTCATGAAGCTTGGACCAACTGCACCAGACGTGTCTGAAGCCAAGGAATCTCGCTTGAGCTTCAGCACTTCAAGTTCATGTTTTTCACGTGCTTCTCGCTCGGCACGTTCGTGCTCTCGTTCTCTGTCTCGTTGTTCACGCTCGTGTTCACGCTGTTCTCGCTCGTATTCGCGCTGTTCTCGCTCGTATTCGCGCTGTATCTTACGCTCTTCGCGGGCATCATTCTCGCGCTGCTGCTCCTGATTATGCCGTGAGAGTATGTATTCTTTAATTTCAGTTGGGTCTGTAAGACCCATATCTTTGGCTTCCTGTAAAAATATGGTGGTAGCCATGTCGCTAACTCAATCTAAATAACTAGCGACTCAGTACTGACTGCTGCTTCGCAAACAAATGCTAATAAATACAAGTAAAGAGTACAGACACAAGCTAGTGGTGACCAGTCTTACATAGTTAACTGGATAAGAATAAAGCGAAAATGCAAATGACTGGGAAGACTCAACAATTAACACAATGGGTACGGCGACTTCCCAGAAGCGAATGAAATCGTCTGGCGTTACCAAGAATAAACTAGAGTTAAGTACTCTATTGATTAATAAAGCAAAAATTCACTTGCTAAATTAACGGTAAACACCAGTAAACTTGTGCCTATAAACTTTAATGATAAATACCTAATATGAACGAGTGAGCACTATCTCGTGAATAGCTTTAAAGCTAGGAGTTAACATCCTGGCGAGGTCGCCAATTGTCACGGGGTTTTTATAATATCACGGTGTTTTTTAAATGTCTGCTATGTATTATTTAATTGATAATAATATTCAATAATATTAAAGAGCAGGGACAATGATTGTCTTGCTAAATCGAGCAACGATTCTCTAAGAACGAGAATTTATAAACTTTCTCAACAGTACACAGCAGAGACTAATTACTCACAAATGCTGAATTAGTACTGTTAGCCTCTGGAGAAAGTTACTTCACCCCTGACAATAAATAACTAATACTAACATCAGGTTCTTGCCGATGCTTAACTCCCAGGTGGCACAACAGATTTTAAGTTAATACAACAAGACTGGTCTAAGTACCAGTTATGAATAGTAAAACGTCTATGCAAGCTAGGAGCTATGTGGAAAATAAGCTTAATTTGGAGAAATGAAACAAGATTTTACTTTACATTAAGCTCAAGGAAAAGAACTGTTAAATTTATAAATTACAAAAATAAATTTAACGTTACACTTCAAAATCAAATTAATTAGATCGCACTCACTCACTCACGCAAAAGCTAAATACTTACGCCTAGAAAAAAACACCTTAATTAAACTCTTAAGACTAGGGAAACAAAAGGAAATACTGAACGACGAATGCTTTGTATCACCAAGGGTGGGAGTTTGGAGCTGTGGTCTTGTGGAGCTTGGGTGCTAGCTGACCTCTCCTCTCACACTTCTGGAGCACAGGACCTCTCTCCGTCAAAGCAACAACTAGACTGCCTAAGTCGTGGGAACAAGGGGGAGCAGTAGGCCGCATTTATCTAACGGTCAAGTGAGCGAAATGAGCCCAAAACAAATCGCTCGGCGGAAGCACTAATGTCTCACACAGGGACGATCACTTATGACACTGACAAATTGATTTGAAAGGACTCCCGCCGATGAGCGGTTAACTGAACGATAAACCGTGAGTTTTCCACTAATAGTTCGTGGCTTCTCACAAAAGGGTAATGTCGCGAATTTGATTCGTGACAGAGAGACAATGTAATATACGGAGTAAGTGAGTGGATGTTTGCTGCTGAGTTTTCATGATTCAGATGCTGGTTGGATGCGCTGACTGGCACGGACAATTTCTCGTTGCCAAATTCGCAAAATAAGGAGGAGAACGGTGGGAAAACTGTTTTATGTGTACACATCCGAGAATCAATAAACCCACTGTAATGCGATGGTAAACTGAAGCACACTTATCCCTCTTCCAAAGAAATAGGAGAGACTGAGAACAGCTGGACCCCACCCTCTTCTAACAAAGTGCCCAATTGTCATTGGAGCCTTTTGAAATTACGAATCCTGGTGGAATGTCTATAGACCTACACCTTACAAACACAAACTCAACTGAGTAACCAGTAGCAGCCTGCGGGATGAAATCGAAGCCCACACTACGAAGGGGGAGCAAACTGTTCGAGTCTCATGAGTATTCATGTCGTTATGGATTCTGAGTCTGCACCTTGGAAAAGGGTGTGGCATGTCTTTCCTGATACTTCCAATAAAGGATGCTTTTTTCACCGAACACATATTATAGTTCTGGAAAAGGATCAAAACCTTGGAACTACATACAGCTTACATGGACAAGAGTGGAGCATACAAGTACCATCGTCAGCTTGTGTTTGCAATGCCTACCCACACTCCATAGGTACAGAATTTTAGAAACAAGTAATAAGAGTTTGCCCACTCCAAGAGTTGGGTAAATATACCTAGGAAACTTGGAAAGCTACTAAGCTGTGAGAACCTTCATTGTGGTCTGTCTACAAGGAAGAGGATAGCACTAACAACGATGCTGAGGGTTGACACCGAAGACAACATTCGTGGAAAACCTGATATTGCTGTACTCTGTATCTGTTAATTGATTTCCTGTTTGGTGAATCTAAATTTTTAGCACTTTTGTTCAACATAGTTGCTGAAAAAAGCAAAACAACAATAATCTTGCAGGAAGATTCAGTTTCAACTGCCAAAACAACGGGAACACTTTGAAAGGGGAGGCAGAAATGCCCGGCAACTATTGAGAGAATGCTCCTACATACAAGGCCCTGCTTGTTACGGTGTATTGTATACAGAAATAAAGCTCAACTGTGTGTTTTACCTTCATCCTAACTATATGAGTACTGTTACATTGCAAAAGGCTTTTGCAAGTTTTACAGTGCTTTCTCATCTGTTTTCCTTAAATGTGCAAATAAAATAATTTCACGTTCACTGTTATATTAATACATATTACTCTTTACTGATGGTGGTAGGTGGTGGCAACCATTTTCCACTTACTTGATGTAGTGCGGCCTACTTCTTCCTTAGATGACTCCACAATGAACGGCAAACCAAATGGTCCTGTAACTCAAGAAACCATTTACAGTGTTGGGTGGTTCCATGCCTGTGGTTAATGGTACTGCTCGGCCAAAAAGACTGGGGATATTCGACAATAACAGCAACAAAAACAACAACTCTATACTGACAATATATAATTTATATGTAGTTCGGCTCATGGAGGTGGAGCTAATTCACCCCCCCCCAAAAAAAAAAAGTCTGAAATCACTGAGCTGGCATCTCCAAAAGGATGAATTCACTGCAAAACCTTTCTTGCCTCGTCAGTAAGGTCGATGTCTATGCTAAACTGCTCAGTTCAGACATTTAATGGAAATGTGACCATCACTCACTGCTGAATGCCACTTCATAAGCAGTAAGCTCCACCTATCCACTGGATTCTAAAATATAAAGTGACATGAGGCCAAAAATGTGAGCAATAAATCCCAACCGCCTCATGGATTAATATCCTTTACTAAAGTAATTAATTGATTTGATGATATTAATAAAGTATGCTATGTTACTTATTTCACAGGGACGTCAACCTCAACGCATTTACCATCGTTATCGATACCATTCTCACCCTTACCTGGCGGGACCTAAGACTTAGATTCAAGAACCTTAAAGCCGTCAACATGGCCAACAGGGTAAACGAGTCTTTGGTGTGGAAACCATGCTTGGAGTATAAAGACTTGTGGGAAGGTCCAATGGAGCAGACTTATACTGCAACACGCATCATGGTGAGGCGGGAGGCCGATGCCCTCGGACCCACTGAGACAGAGGTATACGGTGAAGGTGAGCAATGTTCATATCAACCCTCCAGCAATAGGGATATCCATACACGACACACAAGTCACTGGGCTGGTTTAGGCCTAAAAATAAACTTCTTCCCTCGTGCAATGATCAGATACTGTATAATACACAGAATAAGTAAAAAGAGTTTATTCTGCACAGGCATTTTCATAATACGTGAACATGCTGAACTTTTCCAACCATATCAGTTAATCATGCATTATGCACTGAGGTCATTTATAACCAGTAGTATTACATAATGATAGTAATCACATAAACACAAAAAAAAAATATATATGTTTTCAGTAGGTACTAATCAGTATGAAACGTAAAATTACTTTTGTTTATCATGTCATGCTTCCACTAACTTAGTTGGATTTATTGCTCATGCTCTAGCCTGAAAATCGTAGAGAAATGCTTAAAATTACCAGCGAGTTCCAAGAACATTTCTGTTTCACATGTACTGTATAATCATACATTTGTCATTTTTATGTATTAATATTTTCATTGGCTAGTTAGTTGGTAGTAGTGTCGGGGTAGGGGAGGAAGCGTAGCACACTCTCCTGTCAAGTCTGAACCAACACTGGGACAGGGTGAGTGGTGGAAGCTCCAACGAGCCCAGCCCTCTCTCTATAAACATGGCAGACACCAGCAGCCACCCCACAAGTGCTCTTATTCAAACATTGGTGAGAAACATGAATTGATATTCTGTACTGCCGTGGGGTTGCCAATGAACAATGAGGTCAGTACTCTGTACTAGTCTCAGTGTTTAGGGGTTCCGATATAACTCTCAGGTTCGTATGAATTAGATGGATAAAATAGCCTGTCCTAGCTGCAGTTGGATGCTAAAATTGTTCTGATCATTGCTGACCTGGGCTCGAACCTGAGACTCTTTAGCAGCAGGTCAAGAGTGGTTCCAAGTACACCATTTTAACGCCCCTTTCATTACAGATCAAGTGTACAGCGGAGCAGAAAACCCAATACTGATGGAGCTCCATGCAATGCTTGGCTTCCTCTGCTATTTCAACCTACAACTCTACCCTTTCGACGTCCAGCGCTGTTCCTTCCTTTTATTCATTCACAATGAGCGCATACAGTTTGGCAGAATTTTTAAGGTAAAAGAAATATATATATATATATATATATATATATATATATATATATATATATATATATATATATATATATATATATATATATATATATATATATATATATATATATTCTCTATTTCTGCAGTATATCATCCAGAGAATAGTTGTTCAGGGCTTGGTAATTATGATAAAAAGACTCAGTTGTTTTTCCCATAATGGCATTATGAGAGTATTAAACCCCAACCACCCCTCAGATGTAAACTAACTGTCCAAACGAGGTTATTGTACTGTAACTCACTAGGTCACCTGGCTAAGATAAAAATAAGGAATTCCTTATCAGATGACGTATTTTCCTTATTGGTTCTTGCTCTTGTCAGATGATTTTCTTCAAGAGTTTGGCGAGATGATTAAGGTGAAAATAATAAATTAGCCCCTTCACTTGAATGTCAAACCATCTATCTATAGCCAGACGCCATGATCCCGTAAACGGTGGCCGTTTGGTGTGAGTTGGTTGTTTTATGGGGAGGGGCACTAACCCTCCACCAACCCACTTGTTGGCATGTAGGGAACACATATGGGTTGCTTATATGGTTACCACCCAGCAATGTAAAAGTTTCCTGTCTTACAGGAAACCATTATTGCTTGTCGCTCAGTCTAAAGCCAGTTGAAAAGGAAAAAAGAGTAACAAAAAGTGACAGGAATTATTGGAGAAATTGGACACATATAAAGAATGAAAAAGATGATGGACGTAGTAGGCAGCACTACATCAAAAGAGTGGATGATGGTCGGCACCACCAACCACAAAAATGACGTTTGTACTTATTCTAGCATTTTCAGGATGATTTTATAAAGATATGAAGAGACTTTTCAAACTGGTAGAATTATATAGAGCTGTTATTAACGCCTTCAATAGTTTTATGCTTTTCTGGAGTTGCATAAAATCGCCTGGAATTCAAAAAATCGAGGTTAAAAATTCCAAATAATGACGATGATAATAATACATGGTAATTCTAGTTAAGTACTGTAGCCTATTGAGATTATTGTTTTTTTGTTTTGTTTTTTGTTGGGGGGGGTCGGATTGTCAAAGGTATTTACAATGGATTTCCTGTCGTAACTCACTTTTTTTAAGATGAAAAACGAGAGCAGAATCTTCCCCGCCTTTCATTCTAATTTCATTAAAAAAAAAAAAAAACTGCTATAGCTGTTATTTATTTCGAACAGAAGGGCAGAGAAAGAAAGAGTAGAAATTTTTCAGGTACCCAGTTCTTCCTGAAAAAAAAACAAAAAAAAAAAACAAGGAATCGATGGTAATTTAGTTTGATAATCCGACCTAGTTTTATTCAGCTTGGGGGTGACTTCCAGCACAAAGGGTAAGCACCATTCTTTAACGTCTTCACCGCTACCCGTCAGTTTGAACTGAATTAAAATGGGTATAAAAAGGACTAGAACACAAGGCTTCAGAGCCTTTTAGTTAATTCTTATAAGTTAACCCTTTCGTTGCTCGTGGCTTTGATCATTGTAAAAGTATCATACTTCTGATGGCATTGATCTCACATGTGCTGCCAGTTAATGCCTTTTGGGAGAGAAAACAATGCTTGGCAGTTAATGTAACAGTTTTGTTTAATCGTGGGGAAAAATAGCACATCAGACTTGTTATGTCTGTCAATCTGTTGATTTAGCTACATTTATCTATCTGTTGCTCTCTTTATTTATGCACAGATAGATAGATAGATATAGATAATATATAAATACACACACACACACACACACACACACACACACACACACACACACACACACACACACACTAGTGATGATCTGAATGTATGTTTTTTTAACATTCACGAATGCAAATGCGAATATGAGTTTTCAGTATTCGCAAATACGAATGCAAGTGCAAATATACTGTTTGATGATATATAAACGTGAGTTATTCATATTTTTTGTGCAAATTAAAATCATTGTAAGAGTTTCAGCCATAGAAAAAGTGAATAGGCAAATTTCTATCAATTTTCAATGTTACCAGGATGCGGTACAAGGACCTAGTTCCTACATGCATCCCCCGGGGATATCAAATGCGGCCTGGACGAAGTTCAAACAGACACAGAACAGATAACGTCAGACAATCGTCTCTCTCTCTCTCTCTAAAGTTTTTGAGATTTGGAATACTTTTTCTGGTTATGAACTACGAATCTGGAAGTTACCGACTTTTTAATCCCTCCGTGGCCGCCGGCATCGAATGACATTTAGCCGATAAATGGACGCAGGTGTCGTTTGAGCGCGGCCTATAAAAAAAAAATGCAAAAATTTTTGGGAAGTGAAAGAACGTTCTGAACGTCTTAGACTGACCTACACTACACCCTGATACACCCCATCAAGCAGTTCAGAGCCTGCTGTTGTGATGAGTGGATTTTCGATTTTTTCGCTCCTGGCCATGCCTAAACAAGCACAACTACACCCATTATCTAGACCCAGGCAGAACATATCATCTTTGTCCTCTCTTGCGAAACACACACAACCTCCTGTTTACGATTATGAAGTAATACAGACACAAACAAAAAAAGACATGATAATAAGTGAAAAATACATATTTGGCTTGGTATCTTTACCCATTTGCTCAGGTTTGTTGTAAAGGTTTGGATCATTCGATGTAGTGCGACTGTGAAAACTTTCGGGAAGTGAACGAACATCTGTGACATGAGACTGACCTTCACTTCACCCTCTCAGATATCATCTGTTAGGTCACCACCTGCTGCTGTGACGAGTGGATATTCGATTTTTTCGCTCGTGGCCATGCCTAAAAACACATAGTTACACCCATTATCTCGACCCAGACAGAAAATATAATCATTTTCCTTCCTTGCAAAAAGCAATCAACCACCTTGTTTACGAGACAGCAACATATATTGCGAAAATAACAAGGTAAAATGATAGAGAAAGGTGAATTTGTTATAACGGAAAAAATACGTTTTCCCCCGTCTGTAAATGTATTTATTTCTGCATTGTATCTGTATTCGTAATAATTAGACTTATTCGTAGTTTTGAAACTGCATTACGATTCTATTTTTAGTCATGCACGTGGTGTGGAAGCTGGAAGTTGCGAATCAACTTCCGTATTGTTAATCAGTTCTGACCCTCCACTTTCATCTCCCGTGGGAGAGCCTGGCCTCGGAGGATGTTCAATTTTCTCATTTAGGACTGAAAATTCAACCCTTTCACTCCCCTTTCCAAGCATGGGCACAACGATAACGTAAAGAATAACTCGAAACTACCATAAACATGTTTTATATCAAAGAGGTGAAAATATATTATTATTATTTTTTCCAGCCATTCCTAACATATTATGTACTGAAATAATTCGATATCAACATATCTCATATATGTGCAACATTTCAGCACCATCTGCATTGTTTTTGGGGGTAAAAAAAATAACCACCTACGAAGTTGCATGCCACAGCACCTCTGGACGGTGATATCGGTTGCCAATATTTCTGCAACTTTCACGCTCCATTGCATGGCACAGAATGGGTCTAGGAATCTGGGATTTGCTGTTAGGTGTGTCTGAACTTTCTCTTCAATATGGCAAGGAAAAAATAATTTTCAAAACTTCAGAAAATGGCCCCCACGTCGGCCTGGGGTGTAGAGAAAATTCCGGACCCACGGCCACAGAAGGGTTAATGAGAAATTCTGAAAATCTATCATCAGGCAAAAAATCTGCAGAAATCCAGACCTTTCATGGAATCTGGCATCACTGCATGATGTGCTAGTTTGGCACCGCTGTTTGGTTGGCAACACTAACCTAGAACACTCGCTCACCTCATTCTTTTAACTCTTTATTTGATTTTCTATAAACTTTTTAAATAAAGATACATTATTAATATTCGCAAAATACTCGCATGACAACATCCGAATGCAAATGCGGGTGCGAGTACTGAATGCAATACGAATATTTACGAAGGTGAATATTCGAACCATCATTAACACACACACACACACACACACACACATATATATATATATATATATATATATATATACTGTATCTATTTATCTATCTATCTATATGGAGCCTCTGTGGTACAGTGGTAGAGTGTGCGTTTTGTACACAGGTGAACCAGGGTTCGCGCCCCGTCAGGGTAATAAACTTTGGGAGTGTTCACCCGGCCACGTACTGCATTGGCGAACACAAGGGGTGTTGTGGTTGAACCAGTGTCGCTTACTATAAAGTATGCTTGCACCCAGTCAGCTTGCGCGGGTCGATTACTCTTGGTTCACAGACTACACACACATCCAAAGCCACTCCAACACTACAATTACACTTACAAGCACTTCTCACCCAACATACAATCTCTACCAGACAGCCTAAGCCACTTGGTAGAGATACAATGGCTGTATCGTCCCGACTTCGGTCGGGATAGGCCTGTCCTGCAGTGGATACTCCAACAGCTGATGATGATGATGAAATATATATATATATATCCGATAGGCGGAGGGCGGTACGCTTAGTACCCTCCCGGCCCACTGCCTCGCCCAGGAACCTTGGGATCCAATGGTGTATATATATATATATATATATATATGCCTTCCAGCATATATATATATATATATATATATATATATATATATATATACAGTATATTCACATATACCTTCCAGTCTATATATATTTTTAAGAATTTTCAGTGCATAAGGAAAAAGAGAAAAATTTATACCCATAAAATAATGCAAATGGACTTCCTCCTGATGAAGTAAAAGACTTACAAGCCCACCGGGCACGATTATGGGAATTCTGTTATCGATTCCACTTGTTCCTGGACCTAATTAGTGATTCTACACCAGTAATAAATAAATAATGATAATAAATAAAATCCCTGACATCCTGACCCGGCTGGGATGCAAGACTGTGAGGTGCTTGGTGGCGAAGATGTTATGTGATGTTGTGGGGCTTTGCTGATGGCGGTAAAGCCTAAGGGAGGGTGTGCCCGAAGTCCTTAGTGGGAGACAGACAGACAAGGCAGGCTGATGATGCTCCCACACTGAAAAGTACGCCATTAGATCCACGGAAAGAATGATGATGATGATGGTGATGGTGATATTAATAATAATCAGCAGCAGCAGCATATAATGATGTTGGTGATGAAGATGACAATGATGAAAGCAATAATAATAATAATAATCTATCTATCTATCTATCTATAGCCCGACGCCCTAATCCCGCAAAGGGTGGCTGCAGACAAAACGCCTCCAAGTCGCTCTGTCACCCACCATTTGACTACCCTCCCCCCAGTTCACTCCCCCCTCCCTCATATACCTCTCAACTCCATCTCTCCACATCATCCTCTGTCTACCCCTCCCTCTCCCTTCCTCCACCTCACCTACATACACCCTCTTAGTCAGTCTTTCATTCTTCATTCTCTCCACATGTCCAAACCACCTCAGTGTATTTCTCCTTATCTTCTCAACCACATCCACATCCACCCCACAGCGTTCCTTCACTTCTTCATTCGTCAACCTGTCCCTCCATGTCACTCCACATGCTCCTCTCAAGTAACTCATTTCCACTGCTCTCACTCTTGACTTGTTCCCCTCCTATAAGGTCCACGCCTCGCTTCCATACGTCAGGGTAGGGATATCAATACTATCATGTAATGATTTCTTAACTTCCATACTCACCTCCCTATTTCTCATCACTGCTTTCAGTGAACCAACAACCTTCCTTCCCTGCTGTACCCTTTCACGCACTTCATCCCCCAACGTTCCATTCTTACTCATCACAGTACTCAAGTACTTGAATACACTCACATTCTCCATATCCTCACCATCCAACCTCACTGTACATTCTGTGACTTCATTCCTCTCAAACACCATAACTTTACTCTTGTTTACATTAACTTTCAGATTCCTCTTCCTACACACTGTCCCAAATTCATTCACCAAACCTTGCAACTCCCATTCATCTTCATACAACAATACTGTATCATCAGCAACCAGCAACACCGGAATCTTCCAAATCTCACCGTCATTCATTAGAGCCACCCCCACATCCACTGCCCTACTTTGCACATCCTTTACAACCCCATCCATGTATATATTAAACAGCCATGGAGACATCACACAACCCTGTTTCAGTCCCACACTGAGATCAAAGAACTCACTCAGCTCACCATCCATTTGCACCGTAGCCCTAGCTCCTTCGTACATACTCTTCACAGCACTCAACAATTTCCCCTCCACTCCATTTATTCTTAATACCTTCCACATACCTTGCCTATCTATTCTGTCATAAGCTTTCTCCAAGTCCATGAAGGGAGCATACACTTTCCTTCCCTTCTCTAGATACTTCTCCATTAAACATCTTAGAACAAATATCTGATCTACACACCCTTTTCCCTTCCAAAATCCCCCTTGTTCTTCTCCAACCTGCTCCTCTGTCATATGCCTAACCCTACCAATGAGTATTCTACCATATATTTTACCAGTCACAATAAGAAGGCAAATACCCCTATGGTTACCACATACTTCTCTCTCCCCTTTTCCTTTATATAAAGGAACAATTATACCTGATTTCCAGTCCTCTGGAACCCTTCCCTCTTCCCAAGCCAATCTACACAACTTCCATATCCACTCCACAACAATCTCACCCCCATACCTCAGCATTTCACCTCACACTCCATCAATTCCTGGGGCCTTTCCCATCTTGATCTTCATTGCTTCCACTACTTCCGCCCTACTGATCTCTTCCCCCCTCATCTCCTCTTCTCCCAGCCATTCCCCAACCACTTATAGTCGCACTGCTCTCACTCTCTACATTCAACAAATCCTCAAAGTGCTCCTTCCATCTCCTCAATTTCTCTCTCTTCTCCACCAACAATCTATTATTCCTATCTTTCACTCCCCTACTATTTCCCCTTTCACACTGCCTTACTTTCTTTACCTCCTTCCAAAACAATTTCTTACTCTCCCTCCATTTCACACTCATATTCCTCCCAAATTCTTCATCCACTTTCTTCTTACTCTCCTTCACCAGTCTCTTAACCTCCCTTCTCCTGCTCACATATACCTCTCTCTACTCTCTCTCATCTTCTCCCCTACCTCTACTCGCTAACCATTCACTGTATGCCTTCTTCTTTTGTTCCACAGCTCGTTTCACCTTATCATTCCACCATGCTGTCCCTTGCACACCCCTGCATCTCCTCCTCACTCCACAAACCACTTCACACGCTGCGCCTATCTCTTCCGTGAATATCTTACATACGTCTTCCACCCCTTCCATCTGCTCTAACTCATACCTTTCCAATCTTTCTTCCACTATGCTCTTATACTCTGCCATTTTCTCACTATCTTGCAACTTCTCCACTCTTCTCACAGGAGCTGTTTCCTCCTGTCTTCCACTTCGTCTCATCAACCATTTTCTTTGCAGCTTTACCTTGGCCATCACTAAGTGATGGTCCGAGACTCCATTCCCCCACCCTCTCCACGCTCTTGCATCCAACACTTGTCTTCTCATTCGCTCATCCACACGGACACGTAGTCTATCATTGCCTTTCGTTCAACAAGTTCACCATCCATCCTCCTCATTACTCTCCATGTATACCTGTGGATCATCTTATGCCGAAAGTAGTTTTTTTTTTTTTTTTTTATGTGACCGACTCTGGGCATAGGCTTCACAGCCTGCTTTCAAGGCCCAGTAGTCCTCCTACGTAACGCACACCTCTACATGTCACCACTTCGGCGCTAACACCCACCGTCCATACTGAATACATGCTAGGGCTGTCTCATACAGGACTGGTGTATTGGTATTAGCGGGGGTATTTTTACGACATGTCAGCGGGCCTTCTGGTAGATCAGTAAAGTCTGATTTTTCTGAAATAGGTGTTAGCTATTGCCGACCCCTTACCAGCACAGATGTCCACCAAAGCACTACCATTCCCGTCTACTTCAGGTGGCGCACCCCACTGCCCAACTACTCCATCCACTCGTACATTCCCAACTTTGCCATTCATATCTCCAATCAAAAGCACTCTCTCGCTCCTCAGATTTGTCCATACATGCTTCAACACTGGCCCAAAACTCATCTTTCACTCTTGCCACTCGGTCCTCTGTCGGCTCATACGCACATACAATCGCCCACGCTTGTATACCTACTTTCATCCTCACCCATACAATCCTTGCACCCACTGTTCCATACTCTCTTATGTTCTCCTTCCACTTCTTGCATATCATCAGACATACTCCCTCTCTTGCCCTCTCATTCTCATTAACTCCCGTACATACGCCTAAACCATATTTCCACTCTCTCACCCTTTCACCTTACCATTTAGTTTCAGTCAGTCCACATATACCCACTCTTGCATCCTCAAGTACCTGAACAATCTCTCTCTCTTTCACTTCATCATTCACTCCTCTCACATTCCATGTCCCCACCCTCAGAATGTCCTTTGTCCATTCCTTAGTCGTCAACGTATGGTCCGTCCTGGTCCGAGGCGCTTTATTCGCTTGTTTAGTTAGTTCTTTTTACATGGTGGGGCACTAACCCACCACCAACCCTTTTAGTCGTCTCGTACGACAAGCAGGGATACTGGGGGAGTATTCTTGAAACCCCCCTACCCCCAGGGGTAATAATAATAATAATAATAATAATAATAATAATGATAATAATAATAATAATAATAATAAAAATAACAACAACAACAATAACATCAATAATAAGGAGAATAAGAATAACAATAATAATAAACTAAAACAGTAAAATTGCCGAAGGACAATTTTCATAAGGAACAACTTCCCACCGCCATTGCCTACTAGAAGCCGAGCTATAAAATGACTTTGAGGTCAAGGTCACTAATTATGCACATGTCACTTTAGGTCATCACAGTCTATAAGTTCACCAAGTTTGATGGCTCTAGTTTTATTCCTTCATGAAAAATTAGCTGACATCCGGATATCTGGAAAAGTCCCAGTTTTTTACCCCCAGGCGATGTTAAGGTCACTGATCTTGTGTTTGTCGCCTTAGGTCATCATAGGCTATAAGTTCACCAAATTTAGTGGCTCTAGCTTTAATCCTTCAGTGAAAATTAGGTGACATCCGGATTACCCAGAAAAGTCCCAAGTTTTAACCCATCGCGATCTCAGAGGTTGTTCAACCGATTGGAACCATACTCTCTATCTACCTGCGTCTGCTTTAAGACTGTATTGTAGTCAAATTTCACTTTTCTAGCTTAAGCGGCTCTTGAGATATTGTGAGTGACTCACTTTTCCATGTTCTGGATAATATCCGGAGATCCAGTTGAATTGTCACCATAATTGAAAAAAAAAAAAAAAAAAACAGCAGTCCGGTTATGTTGATTAAGTTTGAGCACTCTTGGCTAAATAGCCTTTGAAATATCTGTTTAAAAATAGGTAAGAACTATAATAATACTGACAAAAACAAGAAAACTTCCCACAGGAATATGGGAAGTTTTAACTACGGTAATTATGATGGTGATGAAAATAATAATGCTAATGATGTAGCAGGCAGTAGTAGTAGCAAAGTAGTGGTGGTAGTAGCAGCAGCAGCAGCAGTAGTAGTAGTAGTAGTAGTAGTAGTTATAATAATAATAATAATAATAATAATGGTGGTCGTTTTGATGATGCTGAACAGAATGGTACGGGCGTGGTGATCAAGGGTCTAAGAGTTCTCCTTGAATACCAGCTGGTGGCCGCGGGGATGACAATACACCGCACAACAGAAAACATCACATTCGTACGGGTGCGTCATTTTCAATTCATTCTTGTTACATCCAAGATACTTAGTTCACTTTTGAGGCTTTACGAACTGGAGAGGTTAAAGACAGGCCTGTAAGCTGTTGCTTTTTTATTTTTTATTTTTTAGTCTTACTTTACTTCATCCTTATGTAGGAAAAACGTCTGGATAATGGTGATGATGACTATAAATAATGATTATTATTACAATAAGAATAAGAATAATTGTGATGATGATAATGATAATGGTAATTATTATACTTATACTTATTATTGCTATTATTATTATTATTATTATTATTATTTATTATTATTATTATTATTATTATTATTATTATTATCATCATCATCATCATCATCATCATCATCATCAACATCATACAGACCTCCTTTCCCACCATAGGGTGGGGTGAGTAGTACAGGCATTAATATTTCATATGTAATAGTAATACATATGTAATGATTACATAGGTACTACAGTAGCGGCGCACGACTCTGAAGTTGTCATTATCGTGACCTGGCAACCTACATGTCAACAGCGCGTTCAATTTTGTATCATATATACGAATCATATTATTATACACGAGTATATTATACACGGATATTATTATACACGAACATATTATAAACGAGTCACAAGCTTATCATATTATACACGAAATCGGAAGCACTGTTGCCGGGTAGGTTGCCAGGGCACGATAATGACAACCTCTGAATCGCGTGCCGCGACTATAGTATAACCTCGTATCACAATGTGCAGTATGTAGTGTCTGCTGGAGACATACACAGTTTCTCACTAGGAATGTCAATTCACATGGTGTATATCAACAGTCCTGTTGCCCCAGACCAACAAGAATGTCAGGACACATACTGTATCTCAAACAATCTCTTTTTGGTTCAGATGATACAAGAATTTCATGATATGAGCAGGTTAACCAGCTTGAGCCAGTTACCTGACGTCATGGAAAGTAACCACGGAAATCTACCAGACACTACATCCTCACCGAGCCGTATATATTCTCAGATTTCGGACGACATAGTCAGAGAGCCCGAGAGAACGATTGAGGGCAGAAGGCAGGAGATGGGGTCAGCTAGGAGGTTTGCCGTCACGCTGCGTTAGGCTGTCAATCATATTTAGATATAAGTGTGTACAAAAAACTCCATAACCCAAGCGTGCCTATAACCACCTCAACGTTACAAGCTAGAGAGGCCAGTGATACAGAGCGGCACCTACCTCACAACGAGCTTTCCAACTCCTTACGATTTTATCAATAGCTCCCCACGTTATTCTCAACTTCCTGAGCTACGATTATCTACAAGGGCAGCACTATCAACACCGGTGGCTGCTGCGATCTACGATACATCCTCGATACACCTACAATCTCTCTCTATCTAATTAACACCTCGGCAACAACTGTCGACAGAAGCAGCGTCCAAACAGCCAAAGTCTGTCCACTTCAATGGGCCACGCTTCCATTCACTCATCATTCCAGCCAAAGGAATCCTGGCTCCATCTGATTGGCCAAATGGTTTTCACCACGTATTGTAGCTTCACATATACCTATCCGATCAA
Source organism: Coenobita brevimanus (assembly GCF_032717465.1). Lineage (NCBI taxonomy): Eukaryota > Metazoa > Arthropoda > Malacostraca > Decapoda > Coenobitidae > Coenobita > Coenobita brevimanus. The sequence goes on along the minus strand of NC_136955.1, from coordinate 4,763,167 downwards.
GTCAGTCCGAAAGCTGGCAAGTTAAAAAGGGGTGCTGAATCCTTTGGTCATACACTTCGCACAAAATTCATCCAGCCAGCTTGATCTCTTGTCAGTCCCTTAGCGTCACCAACTTCCATATCTCTGTTCCTCACACACTCATTCACCATATCTCTTCACCTTCTTTTTGGCCTACCTCGCGTCCTCCCTCCTTCAGATTCGCTCAGATATACCTTTTTCACCACTCTATTGTCACTCATTCTCTCCATAATTTATGACCATACAACCCCAGTACACTGTCTCCGATTCTGGTGTCCACAGACTTCCTCACTCCGCATCTTTCACGAAACACATTATTCCGTATCCTATCCACTCTCTGTACTCCACATGCATTCCTCAACAGTCCCACCTCCACTGCTCTTACTCTTGACTTTTCATTTTCATACCACACCATAGTCTCACATCCATATGTTGAAGCTGGCACTAACACTCTTTCATGTAAGCCTCGCACAGCTGCAACACTGAAACCTCTGTTTCTTATCAGGCCCATCATAACACCAGCTGCTTCTCTTCCTTGTGTCACTCTATTTTCCACTTCTTTTGCACATTCCCTTCTCTTTTCTATCACTGTGCTCAGGTATTTGAACTCTCTCATCAATTCCAGTCTTTCTCCATTCACTGTAACATCAACTGGGAGTCACCTTTACCATCACTTTACTCTTGTCTACATTTACCCTCAAGGCACGACGCTCACAGACATCTACAAAACTCTGCACAAGTCTACCGTGCTCTTGTCCGGTATTTGCAAGCAGTACTGCATCATCATCACACATCAGATTCGAGATATTCCATTCATCACTATTCATTACCAAAGCCATCCCTTTCTCCATTACTTGCGTTTTTACTTCTTTCATCACCCCAATCATATACATATCGAACAACCAGGAGAACATCACACAACCTCGTCGCACACCCTCACCGATCGTGAACCATTCACATAGATTCCAATCTGCCCTTACATATGCTTCACCCCCATCATAAAAGCTCTTAACGGCACCTAGCAGCTTACAATCTACACAACACATACGCAAAGCCTTCCACAACCCTTCTCTGTCGGCTTTGTCGTATGCTTTCTCCAGATCCATAAATGCCATAAACTCCTTACAGTCCTTCTCACAAGCCTTCTCCGCTATCTGTCTCACTGCACATATTTGATCCACACATCCTCTGCCACTCCTAAGCCACCCTGTTTGTCACTCACTAGACCATCTGATATCTCACTTTCTCTGTAATAATTCTTCCCACCTTCCCTACAACACTCAATAGACTTATGCCACGATAATTCTTGCACTCACTTTGCTCACCTTTTTTCATGTACAAAGGTACAATCACAGCCTTTTTCCACTCTACTGGTCCAGTTTAAATCATCCATGACTTCTTACATATCTCTAACAAGCACCTCATTCAGCTCTCTCCATTAAACTTAATCATCTCTGCATACACCTCACGAACCCCAGCTGCTTTCCCATTTTCAGAAGTTTCACAGCGTTCTTCACTTCTGCGAGTGTCACATTACCTGGAACTCCGTTACTTCTCTGCTCACATCCAAAACCAATCATGTTTACAGCCGCTCTACTCTCTCTATTCCCATTCATCAGACTTTCAAAACATTCTTTCCATCTGGTCCTTTTTTCTTCTCCATGGGTTAATAATCCGCCACTTACATCCTTCATACTTTCACATTTTTCCATTCGCTATTTTCCGCACCTCTTTCCAGAACAACTTCCTATTTTCAGAGTATTTTACATTCATTTTCCTTCCTAGATCATCATTTACCACTTTCTTTTTCCTCTTCACTAGTCTCTTTATATGCTTCTTGCTCTCAGTGTATTCAGTTCTTATTTCAACTGAACGCCTGTCCAGTATCCACTCCAGCCACTTCTTCCTCTTTTCCTCCACTGCTTTCTCAACCTCATCATCCCATCATGCCGAACCATTCTTCTCCGTTGTTACTCGTGCAACACCACACACCGGATTAGCATTCGTGGCTAAGCAATCCCTATATGCATTCCACAAGTTGTCGAGATCTGTTTCATTGCAATTCACTAATTCCAACTCCTCCCCTACTTTAGCCTTGTATTCATCTGCCATTTATTTAATCTTCAGCTCCTCGACTTTCATTCTTTCTCTCCCTGACTGCTCCTCTCTCTCGTGGTCCAACTCACTCCTCTCAGCTTGAAATTGCCTACCACAGCCATATGATTTGACAAACCTCCGCTTCGTCATCTCACTGCCCTCGTGTCAGCAACACTTCCCACCATCGTTTTCTCTACGAGCACGTAATCAATAAGGCTCCTTTCAATACGATCCCCATTCACTCTGTACCGTTTATATTTGTGTGCATCTTTATGGTTGAAATAAGACTTGCAAATGCACAACGTCCTTTCCTGACGCATGTCCTTCAGTCGCTTTCCACTATCATTCTCTCCTGGCACTTCAGTATTACCCATTGTATCATTCACGGGACCAGCGCCTATTCTCCCATTCATATCGCCCATTACAAACACTTTATAACTCCTGGACATTTCTCCTACTACTTCATCCAGCTCATCCTATAACCTGTCATTTTCTGTCTCACTCCTGTCATCACACAGTGCATACGGTACTATCTATGTCACTTTCACCTTCGCAGACTTGAACTTGAAACACATACATCTCGAGCTGACATCTGTAATCTCTCATTCCACTCTCCCACACTTCATCAACAAAGCAACTCCTTCCTTGCATCTTCCGCCCCCATTCGTGCCCGACCTCACCCATTTCACACCCTCCTACTCTTCCACTTCACTTTTCATCTTTGTTTCACACAATGTCACACGGCATATTTCGCATTCTTGAATACATTCACCATTTCCATCCTCTTGCTCTCCTTATTCACACCTATGGTCATGCGAACCTGCCCATTTGGTTAGGGCCCTAGGCAGATATTGGGCCCTCTGAGGCTCTCTGAATCGTCTCCCATGAATTAGTGACTTTAGATAGGGGGAATCTGGGGGACACTTAACCCGGTCAAAAACCCCGGTTTATGTTAGGAGTTGTCCAGCACCTTATTTAGTTATGTTATTATTATTATTATTATTATTATTATTATTATTATTATTATTATTATTATTATTATGTCCCTTGGCATAATAATAATAATAATAATAATAATAATGATAATAATAGTGAAAATGATGATGATGATGATGATGATGATCATGATAATAATAATAATAATAATAATAATAATAATAATAATAATAAATAGTAATTATAATAATAATAATAATAATAATAATAATAATAATCTCTCATGGCAGGTAGAGTTAAAATTTCAAAATCTGTACGGATACTACGTGGGAAATGTCTTCATTCCCAGCCTTATGATGGTCATTATCTGTGGCCTCACTCTATCCTTTGACATCCACGACTTTAATGTGAGTAATTCAAGGTTTTACGTATGTATGGTGTTGATGGTAAGCTGCTAGGTACCGTTAAGAGCTTTTACGAAGACAGTGAAGCGTGGGTAAGGGTATGTGGGCGTCTAAGTGAATGGTTCAAGATCCGTGTTGACGTGAGACAAGGATGTGTGATGCTCCCATGATTGTTCAGTACATATATGGGTGGTGTTATGAGAGTAACGGAGAGAAGGATGGTGTTGGTAATGAACAGTGAAGGATGGAGCCCTTCACATCTGATGTATGCAAATAATGTTGCGCTGTTTGCAAACAGTTTACATGAGCTAGGTGGACTGCTGCAGAGTTTTGTAGATGTCTGTGAGCGCCATAGGTTGGAAGGTAAATGTAGACAAGAGTAAAGTAATGATCGTTGAAGGGGAAGGTGATTTCCTGGTTGATGTTATGGTGAGTGGGGTGACACTTGAATGGGTGAGAGAGTTTTTGTACGCAGGTGCAGAGACAAAAATAAAGAAATAATTGTGTAAAAGACACACACACCACAAAGCCAGCCAGGAGACAGGACGTGTGTGTTGGGCAGTCCCCAGGTCCTGTTCTCCCCCCTTACTGTATTTAACCAGCCCATACCCCACTGACCGGGCTAATGTATGGTCCGGCCTGCATTATAGGTGCAGAGAATCTTTGAACGATGAACGTGTAAAAGAACAGGAAATAAGAGTGGCAAAGGGGAGGAAAGTGGTTGGTGCTATGAAGGTCTTGATAAGAAGGGAAGATCTGGGTGTGACGGCTGTAAAGCTTGCGTGGAAGAGTTATAGTGTCTACTTTATCACATGAGTGTGAAACTATGGTGTGGCATGAAAATAAAAGTCAAGAGTACGTGCAGTGAGTGGACTATCGAGGAATTTGGTGTCCGGAGAGTGGATAGGATAAGGGATAATGTGATTCGTGAAAGATGCGGCGTAAGGAAACTTGTGGACACCAGAATTTAAAAGTGTGTGCTGAGATGGTATGGTCATGTTGAGAGAATGGGGGTGAACAGAGTGGTGAAAAGGGTATAACTGAGCGAATTTGAAGGTGGGAGGAGACGTGGCAGGCTTAGAAGAAGGTGGATAGATATGCTAAATGAATGTACGAAGAAGAGAGATGTAGGAGCGAACAAGGCTAGGGAACTGAGAAGCCACAAAGCTGACTGTATGAATTTTGTGCAGATGAGTGTATGACCAGGGTTTGACATCCCTTTTTAACTTGGCAGTCGTTGTATTGATTCTGTCGGATATGTGATTGAGAAGCTATGTTCGGAATGTTCTTTGATCTATCATGTGTAACCAGGATTCAGGGGGCTGGAACGGTGAGTAAATGGGAGCCTGACTCATTTAGTTGGGCAGACTTGGTTAGTGTCTCATTCTATCACCGTCTGTCAATTTTTTCTGTCTTCTCCATCAATATTCTGCCATTTTTATTCTTCATTTTTCTACTGCTTCCCTTGTCACCTTCCCTTACTTTCTTGACCTCCTTCCTAAACGGCTTCTTACATCCCCCTCCTCTCTTCACACTGAGTTCTTTCAGACTTCTCGTCCACTCATTTCTTACTTTTTCTTCCTTGTCTTTTCATCTCTCTCCTCTTCTCTGCATATAGCTTTCTTTTCCTTCTGTCCACATCGTCCATTCCTCCACACCTCTAATACCCATCCACTCATTATCTGGTTTCTTCTACTCCACAGTTCGTTTCACCTCATCATCCACCATGCTGTTCCTTGCATCCCGTTACATCTCCTCTTCACCCCATATACTACCTTCACACTGCACAAAGTTCTTCTGTGAACATCAAACACACACCATCCACCTCCTCTATCTGCCCCAGACCATATTTTCCCATCGGCTCCTTGACTTTTCTCATGTGCTCTGTCTTTTATTTTCCCATCCTCTTACACCTTTTCTGCTTTCCTTGCAAGAGCTGCTTCCTTCTCTTTCCATTTTTTCTGTTCACCTGACGCTTTTGCACTTTTGACTAGAACACTATTATGTATAATGAAAATAATAATAATAATAATGATAATAATAATAATACCCGGTCATAATAACAATAATAATAATAATAATGATGATAATAATAATAATAATAATAATAATAATAATAATAATGATAATAACTGTGCAACAGGAGCGCATCATGGTATCCCTGACCTCACTTCTGGTGTTGTCTGAACTGTTCGCCCAGACCAGCGCCTCCATCCCCAAGACCAGCTATTTAAAGCTCATCGACTGCTGGTACATAACCCTCATCTCCGTCGACTTCTGCATCATCGTCATTTTAGTCGTGGTGGAGAAAAAGCGATCCGCCTTCATCAAAACAGTCACAAGGCCCTCAGTGTCGGCAGCCCCATTGGTGGTTCGTCTCAACAGATTAGCGGAGAAGTTATTCATCGCAACTTTGGTCATCATTTTGATTACTTTCACAGGCCTGAGTCAGTGGGACAGGGAGTAGTAAGAGTATGGCCTGTTTGTTTTAGGGAATAATATATATAGCATTTCTTCTTGCTAACCCGACGAAAATCCTAATTCCCTTTGTCTTGGTTGATGGCCAAATGTTGTCAGTGTGAAGGGTAGATTTTGCGAATAACCAGGGATGCACTCCTTCGTTCTAACAAACACTCATCGATTTTCATACAGCCATGACTTGATATTCAATTTGTGGATGTCGCCTAGTTTTGTGAAGCAAAAACAATCTCTATGGTATGGCCATCTGATCAGAGCATTAACGTTTATGTACTCTTATTCCTATGAAGTTAATTAAGGTTATGTTAAATTTTGAGTCTGGGGAGGTTGGAGTAGTGTGCAACCTACCTAATAAGAGTTTCTCTATTTTTGTGTTTGCAAGTTTGTATGTCTGCATTTTTTCACCAAATGGATTAGCCTCTTCACACTTTACAACGCAATTCACGTCACGAATAATGCCTCCCAGAAGTTAACAATGACGCGATATGGTCATAAAATACAGCTCGTACATTGCCAAGTGGACATGAATTGAGTCACATAAATTACCTTTTGAAATTGGTTATTGAAGCAAATAGCATCACAGAAGATGTGAAAATAAATTTCGAAAGAAAAAAGAAGAAAGTTTCTTGACCACCAATCAGGCCTCCTAAAGGCAGTGGAGTTTTATGTATGGAGCAGCCTGCCAACAAAGTTATGGCCGTGTGTTAATAGGCTAGTTAGAAATATGCAGGTGAGGTATTAGTGCTGATAAATACCACCACTAAGTAGCACCATATTATATTTATCAGTGCAAAATGAAGTTCCAACAACATTTAAAATCATCAGCAGTCATAGAGTGCTGCAGAAGTTTTATGGGAATCGGTCACTAAACTTCATATTTTTTAAACCATTACAAATGGATTCCTAAGAGTACTGGTATCAAAGCCTAAGAAGTCAGACACAAGTTTTATTAAATTAACTACTAACAGATTAACACAAAAGACAGTATGTAGGCATTTAATTTTACAGTTAAAAGCAAACAAATTATTTCCTGTATCTCAATACCCACTAGATTTTGTCTCTAATGACTACAAATATATTATTTTTATGCTTAGCGCACATATCCAGTAGAGGTATGTGGGATAACACTGGTCATTGCAACATCATGGTATATTTTTTCTGACTTCATCCTTTTACTCTTGTTTTTTGATGATTGTCAAATTACATTAAAAATCACTTCAAGCACATTTATATACACTATTTACAAAGTTTGTTACACTATTCACTGTTGCACCCATTTGGTAAATAACTGTAACGCATGTTTTCTAACATGACAATGATCCCTCACCCATTTCAGCAGAGTTTATGGCTGACTGTAATGGCATTAGAAGGCAAAGATGGCTAATAATGAAAGAAATTCATTCCAACTTCATAATTTAGGCTTACTGAATTACGACAAGGTATTTAAGTTGTGGCAATGGACCAGTTCTGTCTGATAAACTGACTAGAACACAAGTATTTCTTATAGCAGTGTTCTTTATTAACTGCGATAAGGTGGTAAAATGAGCAACACAATTACTGTATATAGTGATAGCACCAATGTTACTGAGGTGATTACTGATCATGGTAGTGGCGCTGGTTGTCACTGTAGAAAGGGAAGTATTCTAAGTGGCTTTGGACATTACGTAGCACCACTTCCTGAGCTATTTTTCTTGTCTATTTGCACCATACAATTCTCCATTACATCACTAATAAAAGCTGGCACTCCCTCGGGGCGAGAGCTGCGGAGCAGAGCCTTAATCACCCTCCAGCTCCGCCCACAAGGGGTCGTGCGAGCCTCCAGGTAGCAACTCTTCCCTCTCTGAGTACAGTATCTCCTGACAGGGACAATTGACTTGCTTCTATCACAAGTTTTGCTGCCTTTCCCTTGGTCTTCTCCAACCTGGGTTGACTCAGAATCATCATGTGATCTGGATCAACTCCTGGGAGGCATACCACGTGCTCACACAACTGGAGTTGGCGTATCACGAGTTATGTGGGTATTAAGCCTCAATTCTGTCGCATGGAGTAATCGTTCATTATGCCCCTCGTCAGACCAGTCATGATGATGAACCAGAGGAATTTTAGTGTCAATGTCTCACGCCCATTGAGTAAAACATGAAGCATCAACACCTTGAACAAGCTAATGTTTGTCCTTTTACGCAAATATCGACAACGGCAAATACTCAGTCTGAGTGAATCTGTAGAACCAGAGGCGAGAACAGTGCACTGAGGGATCTTATAATCTGACCCACATACTACGTGGACATTTAAACGATTTAAGTAACAGAAAATTAAGATGAAGGAGAGAGAGGGAAAAAACAATACAATGGTAGACATACTACGAAGCTTCCTATGCCACCTAGAATACTGGCCATAGCAATAGTGGAGAGTGTTAATATTGTTATGTCGGTAGGATTAGGGTAGTGTTTTATATCTGGAGACGCGGGAAACATTTTAGAAATTAAGGATTCTATCGCAGGTTTAGGCTAATGTTTACAATAGGAGATATAAGGAACATTCTAAAGGTTTTGGAATGTGTTTTGCTTCCTTTTTAACACACCATATGAATTAGTTCTTGTCGTTATTGTTATTGTGTATTTTTTATTTAAGTGTACCATTGCATCAGGAAGTGTGTTCTCTACTAGAATTTTATGGGCTATGCTAGTAAAGGGAGCCAGCTGGGGTATACTAAGGGTCCCGCCTGGCTTCCTTGCAATGAGGCAGAGAGTGAAGTTTTAGTCAGCCGCGAGTGACAGATGGTGTGAGTTACATTTTTCACCAGTTAATAGTCAGTGAATCAGTGACAGAGTTAGTGAGTCAGTGAGAGTAACCAGTGAGGGATGGAGTAGTTAAACAGAGTCAGTAAGTCAGAGTTAGTCAGCCAGTGAACGAATAATAATGAAGGACAGTGTTATTGTGGGAGAGGAATATCAGAGTTTTGCATTTATGTCTCAGCTGTGTTGAGAAGGAAGGAAACCCACAAGTGTCCATTTGCCTTTGATTAACCGCCTCACCCGTCTACATGTCATTCTCGATGTATCAACGAACCCTAAGGTTATACCAATTGGTGTCAGGAGTGGAATGAATCCTACGGTTGTAACAATTGGTGTCAGGTGTGAGGATACATTTTGAGAGATGCAGACACGTGACAGACTGCCAAAACAGCGGACGTATCTCTGGCAGATATACTCGCAGTGTTGAGAGCACAAGAACAAAAGAAACGGCAAGAAACGCAGCATAAGGAAAGAAACAGCATGAAGAACAAGAAAAAACAAGCACAGCGAGACCAAAACAACAACAAGAACAAAAGAAACACCAAAAAGCCGAGCAAGAAGAGCAATAGGAATGTCGAGAAGAGCAAAAGAAAGATAAACTAGCAGTGTTATGAGAACGGCAGGGACAAAAAGAAACCCATGCACATTACTACACAAGACTACAGGAACAGCTAAGTGGGTAGAGTCCGGAGCCTCACCAGCTACGAGAGGAATTTGAAGAGAGAGGCCGAGCTTGGAATAAAGAGTTTCAGAAGGATCATGAAAAGTGGTATGGGGAGCTGCAGGATGTGACCAGGAAACTGAAGGAACAAGTTGGAACAATTGTTATCGGTTGATGCATAAATAGATAGATGGCAGATACATGCATTAATGAATGAAAGAGATCGATTACGTTAGGTGAATGAATGGAAGGATAAATACGTGGATTCGTGGGTAATGGTAAAAATAGATGTGTGGATGGCTAGAGAGAATGATAAATTAAACAGAGGGGTGAATGAATAAATAGTTGTATATATATAATATATATAGGTAGTGCCGCCATCCGGCAACTCTATTGCATTACATGAGACACCAAGTGTTGACAGGTCGTGTTCCCACTCGAATTTGAAGAATAGCTTAAAATACTTTTTTGACAGATCCATGTATTTATGTTTTTCCCCTTTCAAAGAAGGTCCAGCAGATAACACCATGGCTTTTCCGTTCCCTGCGCCGCTCTGTGGTGAGGCACTGTCCGCCACGAAGGAACATTGGTTTACACTTTACTGGAAAGGGCGGCCCTGCAAGGGCTATTTCTTGCCTAAGGTAGATGGATCTGCTTGGTCAGACAGATCGGGGTAACTCAACAGCAGCAACTAATGATAAATATTAGTTATGAAGAGTAAAAACAAATTAGGTGCCATTTATTTATTATTCCAAAATTATATCTAACAATAATGACTAGTAAGTGTACTTATATTCAAGAAAGCCTTACATTCTATCATACCAGCAAGATAAAGTAATTTAATGAATAATTGATCTTTCTGATAAGAAATGTTTGCTTTATTCCTAATGACAGTAGGACCATGTAAGACAAGCATTTTTTAAGTCAAGCAAAACCTTAATACTAATATGTCTTAGAATCAGGAGAATCATAAAGTACTGTGTTACTTATTATGTCCTGCATTCAGAAATTTTGTACACATTGCAGATAATACTCTTATAAACTGTTCATCAACTGTCCTGACCGAATCAGTCTTTAAAAAAAATACTGGCATATAATTCCTATATTGTAACTAACATGCAATTGGTGTAAGTTGTCCAATATTAATTTTGTTATAACTCCATCAGTATGGCGATTTTATTATTTTAATTTTACTTCAGCCAGGCAATTGTATTTAAATTATTCACGGAGACATGCGGAAATGTTCGATGGGATAGAGTGACAGGTTAAGGACTGAATTCTTTACTTTCTCTAATGTTTCGGGCTCTAAACCTGTGTCTTTCCCAGCCATTATTTCGAACTGCATTTAACATAGGAGAGACCCATTACTGAGTCTTTGCTGGTACAGTTTTACATAGCCGTACATATCTAAGAAACTGTCTGCATAAAAACAATGTGATAAAAAAAAAAAAAGTTTTAAAGAGCTTAGGGGTCCGTATTCTCGCTGCTTAAGGTTTCCTAGTACCTCTTCCTTAGCGATTTATTTTTGTATACGGATGGTTAACATAATGTACGTTATTTATAAAGTGCGATTGTATTAGAATTATTTAAATAACACAAAAAAGGACAGCAAGGCGTAATGAGCAAAATAAATCTATTAGGAAGAGATGTTTGGGAACTTTGTTAACCGACGCGAATGCGGGGCAAAGTTTCTACTTTTCCCCCCTCAGATCCTTCCGTAATGTACAGTCGCGGACATTAATATCGATCTACCTCATTACGATAAATAACGAACGAGTGAGCACTGGCTTTCGAAACACAGTAATGCAATATACTGAGACCAGGAAACATATCAGAATGCTGTGTAAGAGTTTCATTAACATTCACCTGAGAAGAGGATCAATAATACTGTCCACAGTTTTTTTTTTTTTTTTTTATGCGAGGAAGAAGGAACCAAAGGCCATGAGCCCGCAGTAACAGTTCCCTCCAAGAGAAAAACAAAATACAATAGAGAGCCAAATTCAAGATCCGATCATTTTGAGATGCCTGGACACAATGCGTTTGAAAGACTGGAGATCATAGGCAGGAGGAAATACAGACAGAGGGAGACAGTTCCAGAGCTGACCTGTTGCACGAATGAAAGACTGGGAGTAACGGTTAACTCTTGCATTAGAGAGTTGGACAGAAAAGGGATGAGAGTTTGCTACCAGACGGGTGCTACGCGCCCGTCGTAGAGGTGGAGGAATGGAAGCAGACAGTTCAGAGGAGCAGTGACCATTAAAGTAGCGATAGAAAAGAGATAAAGATGCAACAGTGCGGCGAAGAGACAGAGGTTGAAGGGAGTCAGTAAGAGGAGGAGAGTTAATGAGACGAAAAGCCTTTGACTCCACCTATTGAAAGAGCTGTATGTGGGGAGCCTCCCCACACATGAGAGTTGTACTCCACACAGGGGCGGATAAAACCCCTGTATAGAGTCAACAATTGTGCAGGGGTATAGAAAGAGCGGAGTCGGCTTAGCACACCCAATCTCTTGGAAGCAGATTTTACAAGAGATGTAATATGATCTTTCCAAGATAAGTCCCGAGTAAATGAAACCCCCAGCATGTTCAAGGATGATGCAGGATTAATCTGAATATTATTAAACATTAGTGGGTATACCTGTGGAAGATTTTGTCGGGTTGATAGGTGTAAGAACTGAGTCTTAGAAGCATTAAAGACAACCATATTATTTTTACCCCAGTCAGAGATATGAGCCAAGTCAGACATTAGGTGTGCCATAGCCTCATCCCTTGTTTCTTGAAGTAACTGTTGAGATGGGCGTTGCGGGAACCGAATGGAAAGGTGAAGGGTGGAGTCATCAACGTATGAGTGGATAGGGTTAGATGTACAGCTTAGAAGATCATTGATGAATAAAAGGAAGAGAGTTGGTGACAGGACAGAGCCCTGAGGAACACCACTGTTGATAGATCTAGGAGAAGAACGATGGCCGTCTACGACAGCAGCTATAGAACGACCAGAAAGGAAGCTAGCGATGAAGGTACAGATAGAAGGATAGAAACCGTAGGAGGGCAGTTTGGAAATTAAAGATTTATGCCAGACTCGATCGAAAGCCTTTGAGATGTCAAGTGCAATGGCAAAGCTTTCGCCAAAGTCCCGAAAGGAGGATGACCAGGAGTCTGAAAGGTAGGTGAGAAGATCGCCAGTGGAGCGTCCCTGACGGAACCCATACTGACGATCGGAAAGAAGGTTGTGATAGGAAAGATGCCTTAAAATTTTTTTATTAAGAATTGACTCGAAAACTTTTGAAATACAGGACGTTAAAGCAATTGGACGATAGTTGGAGGGTTGGGAGTGGTCACCCTTCTTTGGGACTGGCTGAATGAGAGCAAACTTCCAGCAAGAAGGAAAGGTACAAGTTGACAGACAAAGGCGAAATAGTTTGCCTAGGCAGGGTGTAAGCACAGAAGCACAGTTTTTGAGAACAACAGGAGGGACCCCATCAGGCCCATATGCCTTGTTAGTACTGAGGCCAGTAATGGCAGAAAATACATCAACTGAAGAAATTTTAATGTCAGCCATGAGGAAGTCAGAGGGGGAAGTGATGGAGGAACAGCACCGGAATCGTCTAAGGTGGAATTGGAGGAGAAAGTCTGTGCGAAGAGATCTGCTTTATCAGTAGAAGAAATAGCTACAGAACCATCAGAGTAGAAAAGAGGAGGGAAGGATGATGAGGTAAAGTTGTTAGAAAGATTTTTGGCAAGGTGCCAGAAGGAGCGGGAAGAATTCGAGTTGGAGAGTTGAGAGCATTTAGTATGGATGAAATTATTTTTAGTAGAGCGAAGAACAGACTTAGCACGATTCCGGGCAGAAACGTAAAGATTATGTGATTCAGGGGTGGGTTGGCTCCGGTACCTTTTTGTAGGCCTTCTCCTTGTTGCGGACAGCATTAGAACAAGCGTGATTAAACCAAGGCTTTCTTGCGTTAGTCAAAGGATATGAGAAAGGAATGTATGCTTCCATGCCTGAGAGAATAACCTCCGTAATGCGCAAGGCACACTCAGATGGCTCACGGCCATGGAAGCAATAATCATTCCAGGAAAATCAAAGAAGTACTGCCTGAGGGCCTCCCAGTCCGCAGCTCCAAAATGCCAGAGACGACGTTTCCCTGGAGGGTCCGCAGGCCGTACTGGAGGCGATAGGACAGGTTAAGGTAATAAGGTTGTGATCGGAGGAGCCCAACGGAGAGAAAAGATTAACAGAGTAAGCAGAAGGATTAGTTGTGAGGAAGAGGTCAAGTATGTTGGAGCTCTCTCAAGGCGGTCAGGGATACGGGTAGGGTGCTGTACAAGCTGCTCTAGGTCATTAAGGATAGAAAAGATGTAGGCTTGTTCACCAGGTGGATCCGTGAAAGGAGAGGAGAGCCAAAGGTGGTGGTGAATATTGAAATCTCCAAGAATGGAGATTTCAGAGAAAGGAGAAATGGACAGAATGTGTTCCATCATAGAAGTAAGATAGTCGAAGAATTTTTGATAGTCAGTAGAATTAGGGGATAAGTAAACAGCACAGATATATTTAGTCAGAGAATGACAGGAAAGCCGAAGCCAGAGAGTGGAGAATTCAGAAGAATCAAGTTCAGGAACACGAGAGCAAGATAAGTCGTTGCGTATGTATACACAACAGCCACCTTTGGCTTTGAAATGAGTATAGAGAAAGTAGGAGGATACAGAAAAGGGTTTGCTGTCAGTTGCCTCAGACAGCTGAGTCTCCGTCAGAAAAAGAAGGTGAGGTTTAGAGGAGGAGAGGTGGTGCTCTACAGAGCGAAAGTTAGATGAAAGGCCGCGAATGTTGCAGAAATGAAGAAGAAGAGAGTCAGACAGTGGTTCCAGGCACCTCGAGTCGTCACCGGGAGAGGGGCAGATGGCGGGGGTATTTATGGTCCCCCCCCTGGGGACTCCGAGGCTGGGTGAATTGACGCCATTTTGGTAAATTTTGAATAGGAAGTGTAGTGTGTACTGTGCATGTAGTTTGGTGAAGATAGATAGAGAAATTTGTACTGGAGAGCATGCTGGCCTACTCTCTGTGTAACTGAGACACTGAAAAAGTTCAGCAAAGGGGGATGGTCAGGAACTAGTCCTGAGGGCTGATGAAACGGGAGCTCCAGCACTCCCTGTCATCAGCTTTCCATCCACCTCGGGAGTACTGCCCTGCTCGACTGGTGCTACAGTCCACTCATTTACAAGTTTTTTTTTTTTTAATATACAAACTTCTTTTTAGATTTTGATTTTGATTTATATGCAAGATGTTGATTGCAATAATATATGTACTGGCGAATCTAGAGCTAGTTTCACATGAGTAAATAAATGTTGACATCAAAATTGCCTGTTTCTTTTATTAATATATTTAGGGCAGACTTTAGTGTTTCTCACCTAGTGCTTTTTAAATGGTTCCCAAAAATAGGCAACAGAGATAATTCTACCTTTATATTTTGCCATTAACTCCTTCAGGCAGAAAATATAATGAAGGAAAAACACCATAGCCTGAGAAAAGATCCAAGATTTATTCAACATCCAGCCTGTGATGATTCAGTTTAGGAGCATGCGAAGAGAGAGAGAGAGAGAGCGAGAGAGACAGACAGACAGACAGACAGACAGACAGACAGACAGACAGAGTAGTAGCAGCAGCAGTAGCAGTGATAGTAGTAGGGTGGTGGAAATGGAAAGTTAAGGAATTTAACGTAGAAGTGGACACAAATAAATATAGATTCGTGAGAGAGAGAGAGAGAGAGAGAGAGAGAGAGAGAGAGAGAGAGAGAGAGAGAGAGAGAGAGAGAGAGAGAGAGAGAGAGAGAGAATATAATGAAAGGGGGTTAATAAAAGCTGAATCTGACCCTCTCATTAAAAAAAAAAAATCGAAATCTTTACAAAGCCATCCAAACAAACTTTACAAAGCCATCAAAACAAAAGGGAGAAAAGGACAAATCAAGTCCACGGGTTGAAAGGTTAAGGTAGACATTAAACCTACAAGCATTTTTTTTTTTTTTAAGCATGCACTTGCTTAAAACTAGACCTACCTAACACTATCTATAATTTGCTGATTTTGGTAGTGACTTCTTTCCCTTATATTTACAGGAAGCAGTGAAGGTTTAGAATAGTTTATGTCAGTTAAGGAAGCTCCCTATCACGTCTTCCTAAGGGCTTTATTTTGTTTATTACACTTTGCTATCCTCCTCTGTGTTCGTTAAATCGTTCTAATATCACCATACACTTCATAAATAACTTACATAATTATATCAACCACATCCAAAAATAAATCACCAAGGAAGAGGTGCTAGGGAGCCTCCTTAAGCCACGAGAATACAGGCCTTAGAGTTACTGAACACATCACAAAAATATTTATATAATTAACCCCCTGATGCTCGAAGTAATGATAAGATACTGAAACTAATACTAGATAGTAATATAAGTAACACCAGAAGACTGCGTTAAAATTAGAGTTATTACAGAAGGCTAAGAGTGTTAATACCATCCCCACTAACCCCCATATGCCCTGGACAACTCTTGGTATGTATCAGATGACGCCAGATGATTTTACATATTTAGCAGTAAGTCTAAATACATCGATAATTTCATCATTGCGACTCCTCATATGAATTGCCAGGAAGAATAGTCAGTGATAGAGTGGTTATGGATCAGTAAATGAGTGATGTTATTTTCTGACTAAAATATAGAGAAAACCATGACTTTATTAATTAGTTGGAGTTTAGATTATGTATAAGTGTTAGGTTAGTAGATATGCTGACATTCCTGAGAACACACACACACACACACACACACACACACACACACACACACACACACACACACACACACACAAATCCTGAAATAGACCTGGTATGTACAAATCAGCAATACACAACCAACAACACAATTCTACTCACACTTTCCTCCTACCAATGTACTATACACATAAGACTGGTCATTATAACAGAGTCGTTTCATCTTAGCATGGCCCAGATGTTTGTCCTTTTGCTACTTATTTGAAGTACAGTACAATGCCTCAGTGACTAATATTACAGTTCCGTGGCTTTACATCCTCCCCACAGCACTTCTTTATGACTAGCATGATAGTCTCGTGTTATTATCTCGCTGCGACTCAGTATTCAAGATGAAGAGGTGGGAATTTTAGGCCAGGTTAGTGTGAAAAGGATATAGTAACAAATCAAAACCTGAAAATGGCTGAAGGTGTTTCTGGGTACAACCTACAATATTTAAGCCTCCAAATTTAAATAGAAAATATTGTTATCTCCTTCAGGACGGTGGTGACTTTCGTGACCTAATTTCTGCTCTCTCCAGACGATTTTCTCAGTTTAGGGGAGAGTTTCTGAGCTTGGCGGATTAGGGATAGTCCTGTTAAACCCCTCCACTGCAAAACTTCTTCCTGAAACCGAAGCAAATCGTCCGTACACACAAATAAAATGTAACAGTACACCATAGGACTGAAACGGTTAATCCCAAAATCGATGACGTTGTTACTGCAAACGAAAATATGTATCAGTAAAATTTTTCACCATTAAGGCTGCACTCGATTTACGGCCACCATCATTTCCATAAGCATGTTTTACTCTATTTCCCACCAATACATGGGATAGGAAGGACCAGAAATAGGAACATAAAACACTATAGAATAAGATCAATCGTAAGAGCACGCAGAGAAACTGGACATATTTTATTCATACATTAATCAAGCCACTGAAATTCTTGATGGTATCTCACAGGTCGGACGACGATTGACAGATAAGATAAAAGATGCAACTACTTTCATGTGAATATCCACACATACTTTATTCTTCTTTTTCTAGACCTTTTAACTTCCTTTTCTTCCTCGGCTTCCACTCGTTCATTCACACATTCAGTTCCTATATACTGTCGCCTTTAGCCTAACCTGCTATGTCTTCTGCTATCCTAATTCATGTATATTTATTTGTACACTCTATGCACCATCCTCTTCATATCAGTTCTCAGTGACCAAACCATCTACACACACTCTTCTACTTTTTGATCAACGAATTCCTTACTCCATGCATTTTACGAATCTGTATTTCTTAGTTGTGCCCATCTCCTACAATAAATTCCTGAATTCTCACTCCTGCTATTAATCTCTCTCTCTCTCTCTCTCTCTCTCTCTCTCTCTCTCTCTCTCTCTCTCTCTCTCTCTCTCTCTCTCTCTCTCTCTCTCTCTCTCTCTCTCTCTCTCTCTCTCTCTCTCTCTCTCTCTCTCTCATGTGATAGTTATGTCAGTCCAATTTTCATAAATTACTTCGGGTATTTTCACACATTCATGAAGTCCTCTTGCACCTCCATATTCAGGTTTGCATTTTGTGTTAAGGCATTCATAACAGTCCATTTTATTTCCTTGGCTTACTCAACCCTCCTTATACTGTATCGTCTATAATCCCACCTCTTTCTTCTTCCACTGCACCAATTCCAGCCTTCTTCCATTCACAGTCTCCCTAATAACTGCCAATTTACTCTTATCTGTATATATTTTTAGGCCCCACCACTCAGAGATTCACAATACTTTTTAAAAACTCGACAGAAATGCAGTTCACTATCAACTAGTAATGCTTCACCATTATTTTCAAGTATTTCTCTAAAGGTGAATGTAAGAAAGAGTACAGATGTGGTCTTCGGGAGAAATGAAGTCACTTAATGCACTGAGAGCTTGGATGGTAAGGAAATGGGAAATGTGAGTGCATTTAAGTACTTGGGCAGTGAAATGAGTAAGAATTGAAGTTTAGAGGATGAAGTGCTTGAAAGGGTACAGCAGTGGAGAAACGTTGCTGGTTCATTGACAGCAGTGATAAGAAATAAGGAAGTGAGCATGGACGTAAAAATGTCGCTGCACGACAGTATTGTGATACCAGCTTTAACGTGTGGAAGTGAAGCTTGGACTTTGTTGGAAGGACACAAGTCAAGGGTGAGTTCAGTGGAAATGAGTTGTCTGAAAGGAGCATGTGGAGTTACATGGAGAGACAGACTGACAAGTGAGAAAGTGATGAAGTGTTCTGGTGTGGATGTGGATGTGATAGGAAGCGTTAGGAGAAATACACTAAAATGGTTTCACCATGTGGAGAGGATGGAGAGTGAGAGACTAACTAGGCTTCTGTATGTGAGTGAGGTGGAAGGGGAAGAGAGGAGGGGGAGACCGAAGATGAAATGGAGGGATGGATCAGAGACATATATAAGAGAGAGGGATGTAAGTCGGAGGGAGGGCAGCGAAGGGCAGAGAACAGGGCATGGAGGTAATTTGTTTATGGCCACCCCTTACGGGATTAAGGAGTCCGTCTATAGATGGACAGATTTCTCTCTGCTCAGAAACAGAGTACAGAGAAAAGAGCTGCATGAGAAGTATCAGTGTGCACTCAGTAACAAAAGTCCTGCGCATCTCACACCCTCAGTTTGACTCAGAAACACCTGAGGTTTAAGGAATGAAAGAGAGGATAGTAGTGGCAGTGCTCGAACCTCAGATGCTTCAGAGTTTAAGTACGATTGTAAGCTGCGTAGGACTTTTGTTGCTGAGTGAACAGTTACAAATTATCGGTAATCCTTTGCACATCTGAGGTTCCTAACTAATAAAATGAGATTCTTACTCATTTTACAAGTTCTACAAGTGCTGATTATACCAAAGACATATCCACAGGGTTTCGACAAGATTCGACTTTCTGCAGAGGCCTGGGTATCCTGACAAACGAAGCAAGCCTCGGACCATCTTTTGTATCACTGTTTAACTCTGGTACAGTTTCATTGTATTATACAGAAGAATATGGTAGTGGCCGCCCTTTTTTTTTTTTCTTACCATATCGATAAACTAGCTGTAACCACACTTTTTTTTTTACATATCAATAAACTAGCAGCGACTGCGCACCTATTTTTTACCATATCACTCTCAAAATCCAGTGAAACGTGGCTAACCAGATCAACAAAATCGTATGGGGTGCAATCACTCTTTTTTTTTTTTTAAATTCAAAGCCCAAAAAGAGTAAAAAGAATATTCTCCGGGACAGAACAGCCAGAGACAATAAACTCGCTCTCCCCTCCCCTCCCCTTTTTTTTTTTTTATGAAACTAACATTATCCTGAATAAAACGTTGTTCCTTAAAGTCACATCACAAAGTAGTAGTAGTAGTAGTAGTAGCAGCAGCAGCATAATAGTTGTAGTAGTGGTGGTAGTAGTAGTAGCAGCATAGTAGTAGTAGTAGTAGTAGTAGTAGTAGTAGGGTGCTAAGTAATAACCTTAATAATGATAATAAAGCACACCACATGTTAGATGCTCGTGCTCTGTTAGTTTTGTAACAAAAATTTAATTGTATACATATTTAACAGACAATGACGCACTTAGAAACAAACCCCATCATCCCCTCGGTGCCAGGCCTGTTTCATCAGTTATTACTTTATGGTGATTTTAATCCACACAGGAGAGATCTTTTGTACCGGTGGAGCTACAAGTATCTCAGTTAACTCCTTCACTATTATGATTGTATTTAATTTTTACTTAAGAGATTTTTGCTTGGGAGATGGCTGAGACAGTGAAAGAAGAGACTATAGAGGCACAGTCACCATTAGGAACTACCCTGCACACCTCCGGATTCCGAATTGGGGATATAAGTCAGGTCCTTTGAGGTTTCACTTCCAAGTTCCGAATCACCGAAGCCTTGAGGACTCGTCGGCTTTTTCTTCAGGGCTGACGTGAGTGTGTTGTAACTGGTTTTCCTTGAGTTCCCCTGTTGAAGATTAGAAAAGCTTACAGTTGTTGCCTATCGAGAGCACAGAGGTAGCTATGGCAACTGGTTTTCTTTGGGAGGTATGTTTGTGTGGTTAGAATACTTATGAACACCTCTTCCTTACCTGTTTATTTCTGATTCTGCTCTGTTACTTTACTCTTCTGTGTTTTTCATGTAATCTAGCTCGACAATAAAAAGATATAAGAACCAAAAAAGAGGATGTTAATGGGTGGTTTGGGAAATAAATCGCTAAGGAAGAGGTGCTTGGGAGCCTCCTTACCCGACGAGAATATTGGCCTTTGCGTTACCCAGTTGAAGAAAAAGTAAGGTATGATTATTTATGATTACTTTTCGTCGAGTTCGTGACAGTCGTTCAAGAATATATCATTTTTTTACAATATATTTTTACCATGTCACATTCTTCCTTAGGGTATGCCATTCAGAAACATAATTTATATCCACGTCCCCACTTATGCTGCTGGGTGAATAGTAGTAGTAGTAGTAATAGTAGTAATAATAGTAACAGTAGCAGTAATAATAGTAATAATAATAGTAACAGTAGTAGTAGTAGTAGTAGAATAGTAGTAATAATAGTAACAGTAGTAGTAGCAATAGTAATAGTTGCAACCCTAGGCTCATCTGAATGTGAACTCAGTGGACTACAGGTTATGGTTACCTTTCCCCTGTCGTTCACCATCCTCCTTTTAAGGGATAGGGAGGGAAGTGAGGGACATTTGTATAACCAGGCAGCGAAACCACCCAGTCTTATTGGTGCCACCACGTGAAGGCGTACCTCACCAGCACCGGGTGACCCGAAACACAAGGGAAACAAATAACATCCAAAACTCTGATCGCCAGGGAATCGACTTAGGGTTTTGTGTAATTGGCAGCACTCATGGCCTGCAATTAAGAGGTCCATGGTTCGATTCTAGGCCAGGATAAGATATGCTGTTTACCCTAGCCTGATCTTACACATGGACTGTAAACTCGACAGTTGTGTATCATAGTCTAGGGGAAAAGATGGGGACCTGACATTATATTTTTCTTACTCTAACTTAACCCCGATTTTAGTCTTTTTGCAGCTTATTTCACTTAGCTCTATGGCAGAAATAGAAAAGGGTAGCGCTCTGCATTATTTCCATAACACTTCCTCGTAAATACCATCATAATGGCCAGTCTATTCAAACAACTCAGCATTCAAGATGGAGAGATGAAAATTTTAGGCCAATTTAGAGTAAATAGAATATAGTCAAATGCCTCCATGAAACTGGTATGGTTGATAGCCATACTTGCTCTCTTTTTTTTTTTTTGCATTAATTTTCAGTGACTGCACAAAGGTAAGGAGGGCAATTATTTACTTCTAACCCACAACTTTCATCTAGAATACAACCTGCAACAGTCAATGCTAAATTCGGTTCTCTGGTATTTTTTCTTTCTAGAGAACAATCTTGCGAGCTTCTAGTATTTGGTTCCTGTTTCCTTGCATAAAAGAGAGAGAGAGAGAGAGAGAGAGAGAGAGAGACTGAAACCAAGAGTCTAGCCTCATTATTCCGGTGACATGCTTTTTAGTACATTTTTGCTACCTCCGCCCTAGTTTTTTTTTTATCTTAGGAGATATATCTGTACTGGATGTGGGGTTCTCAAAGTTATTTATGATGGATTCCCTGTCGTATCTCAGATCAGTTTTTTACAGGATGTTCAACGACATTAGGATCTTTCCCTGTCTTGCTTTCTCTCGTCAAAAAACAATTCCTGGTTATGAGGGGAAAATTGTCATAGCTGTTGTTTGTTTTGGATGAACGGGAAAAGAAAAAGAGTACAAACTTATGTTTCCAGTTCTCCCTGCAAAAAGAAATAACACTTGGGACAGCGATTCGATCTTAAATGTGTTCGAGTGCCCCATCCCTAATTTATTTTTTTTTATGAAAGGCTTTTCTTGAGTCGTACTATACTGAAGGTACCAAGAATCTAATGAAATGAATTATTAAAGAAAAGCTTGTCGCCCCAACATCCGTAATATGACTCAAAAAAAATAATAATAATAAAACCTACACACTAGAGAAACATAAAAATCTGCTTGGACGAAGATATAGGATAAAAACTTTAAAAAGGGGAAAAAAAATCAGTCAGGTTCAAAAGGTACTGGAAGCCTACCTCTTTCAAAATCTAAATAGGTCAGTCGAATAGCCAGAGGTTCCTCCAAACACGAAAGACATAGGTCAGTATTCTCGTTGGTTTAAGAAGCTCCCTAACACCCTTTTCTAAGCTAATTATTTGGCTTATTATTCCTTACTAAATATTCTGTGTTATATAAATCGTTCAGACATCGCCATACTCTCCATAAATAACGTACAAAGGAATATTAATCAGCCAATAACAAGAATAATAGCTGACGAGGAGATGGGGAGCCTCCGTACCCCACAAGAAAAGTCGACCAAGCTTCCTACCACCTCTTCCTAGGCTATTAATTTTGCTTATTATTCCTTACTAAATGTTCTGTGTTATGAAAATCGTTCAGACATCTCCATACTCTGCATACATAACGTACAAAAGGATATTAACCAGCCAATAGCAAAAATAATAGCCGGAGAAGAGGTGATGGGGAGCCTCCGTACGGGAAGAAAAGTCGACCAGTAAATGAAGGACAGTAAGAGAAACTAAGCCATCGAAGTGACGATATTCAGCTTTTATATCCATAGTGTTCAAGGTCTCACACTCTCTCCCAACCTGCTGATGTAAACACTCTCTCTCCCAACCTGCTGATGTAAACACTCTCTTCCAACCTGCTGATGTAAACACTCTCTCCCAACCTGCTGATGTTAACACTCTCCCCCAACCTGCTGATGTAAACACTCTCTCTCCCAACCTGCTGATGTAAACACTCTCTCCCAACCTGCTGATGTAAA
The DNA here is from genome assembly GCF_032717465.1 of Coenobita brevimanus. NCBI lineage: Eukaryota > Metazoa > Arthropoda > Malacostraca > Decapoda > Coenobitidae > Coenobita > Coenobita brevimanus. Next base: position 4,740,114 of record NC_136955.1, on the reverse strand, counting down.
CACTCTCTATCCCAGCCTGCTGATGTAAACACTCTCTCTCTCTCTCTCAACCTGCTGATGTAAACACTCTCTCCCAACCTGCTGATGTAAACACTCTCTCCCAACCTGCTGATG
>NC_136955.1:4660000-4735000 GCF_032717465.1 Coenobita brevimanus | reverse complement strand
CACACCTTCAATTCGTGCTGTGAAAATAAATAAGTAAATGAAATGGGGAGTTGATTTATTTGAAGAACGTGGGACTGAAGACGTGTTACAGATTCAATGTTTTTGCTAGAGAGAGAGAGAGAGAGAGAGAGACTGGTCATGTTAAATCGCATAGGAGAGGCTTCTCGAACTGGTGAGGGATTAATACAAGCTTCATTAATCCATCCAGTAAGAGAAATCTCCTTAAATTGATAATAATCGCCTCTGGATAGCAAGAATAAATCCTAATTAAAGACTGCCCAACTTTTCAAGTGAATCCAAAATGGTCTCCACACAAGTACACAAGTAAAGGAATATTGGATGCTGTCCCCATTAACCGTCTCAGTATTGCCTAACCTCCAGCATTTCATTCCAACTGAGAGACCTTAACACCAATCTGTCGCTATAACACTGTGCATGCATGGAAATTTAATGTAGCGGGTACACGGAAACCTAATTGGCTGTGTGGAAACTTAATTGGCTGTGTGGAGACCTCATTGCTTGTGCAGAAACCTAATTGGCTATGTGGAAACCTAACTGGCTGTGTGGAAACCTAATTGGCTGTGTGGAAACCTAATTGGCTGTGTGGAAACCTAACTGGTTGTGCGGAAACCTAATTGGCTGTGTGGAAACTTAATTGGCTGTGTGGAAACCTAATTGGCTGTGTGGAAACCTAACTGGTTGTGCGGAAACCTAATTGGCTGTGTGGAAACCTAACTGGTGGTGCGGAAACCTAACTGGGGTGCACATATACCTAATTGGGTGTACATAAACATAATTGGTGGTAAAGAAACATGAATTGGGGTGCACAGAAACCTAACTGGCGAGCACAGAAACCTAATAGGGGTGCGCAGAAACCTAACTGGGGTGCGCAGAAACCTAACTGGGGTGCGCAGAAACCTAATTGGGGTGCACAGAAACCTAATTGGCGTGCGCAGAAACCTAATTGGCGTGCGCAGAAACCTATTAGGGGTGTGCAGAAACCTAATTGGATTGCGCAGAAACATAATGGGGAGCAGAAAGTAAACTGGGGTGCACAAAAACCTAATGGGCGTGGAAACCTAATTAAGGGTGCTGAAAAATAATTAAGGATGCCGAAAACCTAATTTGGGATGCGGAAAATTAATTAGGGTTGCAGACACCCAATTAGGATTCTGAAACCTAATTAGGGTTGTGCAGAAACCTAATTGAGGCGCGGAAACCTAATTTGGGATGTGCAAGAAACCTCATTGGGCTGCACAAAAACCTAATTGTGTGCGCAGAACCCCACTTAGGGATGCGCAGGAACCTGATTTGGGGAAGAAACCTCATTGGGTTGCACAAAAACCTAATTGGGTGCGCAAAACCCCAATTAGGGATGCGCAGGAACCTGATTTGGGGAAGAGGGACGGAAACCCAACAAGGCTTTACCCCACAATGTTTATAATTCACCTAACACCACGCTTACCTGGTCGTGAATTGTAAATACATTGAAAGTTCTAAATTTTTGAAAAGACAGATCTGGGGGACATTTGCATTTTAGAGGTTGGCGACTATAGGCTTCCATTTCATCTAACCTCAGACGATTTCTTCAGCTGTGCGTGACCATAAGAATCTGAGAGTGTTAATCCTGTCACCATTAACCCGTTCATGGTCGGGATAAACCTACACAGCGGTATTAGATTCCACTTAACACGAGTCGATTTTATTCAGCTTAGAGTCATAAGAGCCTAGAGAAGTTGAAAGGGACAGTTATTGCTAAGTCGCAACCTTTCCCTAGAATACGACCCGCCCTTATCGATGTTATATCCAGGTCCCCAATTGTACACACCTGCTGGGTAAACAGTTGGGAAGTTGATATGATTTCACCACTTCACTATGATGACTCCTATTTTCTTATTCTCTCTCTCTCTCTCTCTCTCTCTCTCTCTCTCTCTCTCTCTCTCTCTCTCTCTCTCTCTCTCTCTCTCTCTCTCTCTCTTAACTGCTCCATACAATAGCGTCATTCGTATTAGATTTTCGCTGCAACCAGACGATTTTTTTTTATAGCTGGAAAGTACCTCAGACACAAAGGAGGTTAATGATGGCTCCATATAACCCCTCTATCTAACTCCTCTGTCTAAGCTGTCCAGTTCGAAAAATGTCTATCATAAAGCGAATTAACCACCTTGAGGACAGCAAGAAAAAATATATACATAAGTCGTCGGATTAGATTTTTATTGATTTTGAAACCCTCCATGGCCGGTATAACTCTAGTAATCTATTCTACTCTACGCCAGACGAAGTTATTCAGCTGAGAGTCGGTCATAGAAGCCTGGAAGTTATGGAGTAGAAAATATAGATCATAGATCCACATCAATTAGCAAAAAAATTAGCCTACTTATTCTGTCGCAAGTTTTAAGGTGCATATAAAATTCTCCATTCCAGGGAAAAAGGGAGAAATACAACAATAAAGGAAAAGAAAAATGCATTTATAACTGTCATGAAATGAGAAAAGGCAATCCTTTATCAACATCATCATTATCCTAACCTTCTTTCCCAGTTAAGGATGGGATGAGGTAGTACTGGGAAATGAGAAAAGACAGAAGTACAAAAGTGGACTAGCCATAAACAGTGTGCCCAGGGATAAAGAGCAGGCAATCATACACACGTCTTTCAACCTCGGAATCTAAATTTCATCTCACAAGCAGGACTGAAAAAAAATGAAAGAAAAAAAAAACTAAAATAAACACCAAAAATACTCACAGTGGTCTCATTAATTCCAGTGTGCTTGTAATGCAGTTCACTCCAAGCATTTACTTCCAGGAGTCCAGGATTAACCATGGACTCGCCAGCCATAAAGGACAAGTTGTTGTGTGTCTGCCTCACCATCAGCTGAAACGCCAACTCCACATCATCGGCAAGGGGTTTGATGCGCAGGCTCCCCGATGGTGTTTCAAACGTCATTATTGGCTTCTGAATTGGCACATCCACTATTTCTCCTTTGGGATGGAGAGATGTGGAAGAGGGAGAAAGCTAGACTACATAAACAGTAGCAAGAGATGACACTATGGGGATGAAAGAGAGAACTAGGTTGCATTAACAGTTACAACACCTATCACTATTTCTCCTTTGGAATGTATATATGTGGAAGAGTGAGAGAGCTGGACTGCATAACACGTAAGAAGGGCTGACACCGTTTCTCTTTTGGGATGGACATATGTGAGAAAGAAAGCTGGATGGCATTAAATTTAACACAAGCTGAAGGAAAGATATATAGGCTATAAACCATATTACTTCGAGAGTCCCTTACTGGTTTCTGAATATTTTGTTCCACTTTTACTCACTATGGAGAGATGTATGCAGAATAAACAAAAAGAATTATATTACAGCTATGTCTGGTATGCCTGACAAGATTAAACTAACAATGCTGGAAGCCAGAAAAATAACAGTTATAACACAGTTCGACACATAGACTTTCGGATCAGTCAAAAATAGCATTACGTATTCCTGATTGGATTGATGCACTACTGTATTTATATTCTTGGGGAAAGATGTGTGTCTATATTATATAAAAAGTAATGAACACGTGGTGAAAGTTAAACGGATATATACTGTATTTTCTCTCAGGATAACAAAAACTACTGAAAGGTGGATGCATAAGAGCTAATATTTTTTTTTTATCAAAGGTCAATCCACCTTTGTCTAGATTACAAATAAGTACTGAAAACAGGATTAAACTAGAAAGTGCTTAGACAGCGCATACCTCCTCCAATGCCATTGCTATTAAAAAGGATCCAGATCCGGATTCGTGGATACTAGATCTGGATCAGCCCCAAAATTTAATCAATTCTTTCTTGATCCATGGTTCACCTTTCTACAAAATTTCATCAAAACCCGTTCATAACTTGAGTAATCCTGTTAACAGAGACAGACAAACCAAAACTGAGTAAAACATAATCTTTTCGGAGACAAATACTCAGGAAGTTTTCATAAAAATTTTTTGACACACAGACTCCATAATTGCGTTGAAAAGTCCAATAATTGTTTCTGAATTGGTTAACAATTGGAGAAATGTGTGGAAGAAAGGAAGATCCGAAGTTTACTTTAAGTGAATGATGGAGAAAAACATATATACCAACCAGATCTCCTTAAAATATGCTCTCTTTCTGAACAGATTACTGGATTAAAATACTGAAAGCTACATCAAGGATAATGAATTTCTACTCTTACTGCACAAGAAACACCAAACACTGAACAAAATATATACTTTTAAACCATAAAGCACTAAAAGCTCAATATACATTATTATACATGATACAGGTATTTCTTGTACAGTGGGCCTTCCTTTTGCGCAGCCTTCATGTGCACGATTACGTAAGTGCAGGGATAAAGGTATATATATCTAGTTACGTCCTTGCACGGTTACTAACACAGTTTGCGCAGTGCATGAGGCCAAAAACTACACTGTGACCTTCAAAATACCCGCGTAGTGATGTAACCCTTACGGCATTGTGGGAGTAATTCACCACATAATCCACCACTGCATTATACCGAGTCAAACTGTGCTATAATTATCCTCAGTATGGTCAGTGCTTTGAATTCAGCACCTGTATTTTTTTTTTTTTTTTTTTTTTTTTTTGAGATCTTAAAGTGACAAAAATGAGAGAAATGTTTGAAGAATATTTTAAAATCAACGAGCGCTTCCAGCTTGGTGCCATCACCAAAGTAAAATAATATGCATCACCTCGAATGGAAGTGTGGTATGTTATCCAAAACTGATCTTTTCATTAGAATTATGAATAACAATTCCTACTTTTTTTTTTAGCTCAAACATGAAGAAACTGATAAACGTAAACCTTAATGCGCGAAAACAATAATGTTATTCTAAAGTAATTTTCAGGATGTAGGGACAGAAAAAGTGCAGAAAGAGCTAAAAAGAACGCATAAACAAGAGAGCATTTGGAATAGGAAGAGATTCAGAATTCCGTATCCATAACTACATTCCTCCGGCAATAAACGTTTGATTAAAACTCGATAGAAAATTTTTATTATCCAAGGTATTTTCTGCTCGTTAACATAAAAAGGATGAAAACTGAGTAAAGAATAGTCCATTTCAGCTTAGATAGCCTTAAGAAGTGCCTATTACTGAACAAATGATAACGCGTTTTTGCTGGATTTTAGTTGCTGATGATGAAAAGGATAGCATTACTGGTTATTGACTGCACGAGGATTCTTAAGGCAGACATTCGGCTTCTGCTGCTGATGAAGACCTTACCTTTGACAGATGGCCAGAGGAGAAGAAGGCTGAGCAGTCTAGTGATGTTCCCCACTAATTCAGTTTTCGCAATGATCGCCATTTCCTCTTATGGTGTGTCCTTCACTATTGGTGCTTGGTGTAATCAGCTGCTCTCTTCTAATGTGCTATAGATTGCCTGTATGGAGAAGAGATGAAACAATAATTTAATTCCCCTAATAATCTGCATGTATGCAGCTACGATGATAAGGATGCTGACATACCGTATATACATATACATAAATCTACTTCTTGTATTTGTGGACGATCAATACATTGTAAATGTGATTTCGTGAGTTTAAAGGGCATGAAATTTTGACTTATCATGACTCCAGGCTCAAGCCTATTTGACCGATTGCGGAAAGTAAAACAAAGTTAAGATAAAAAAATCAAGAAATCTTGATCAAAGTTAACACAACGACACCTTGACTTGTTTGTAACAATCTCGAGCTGACTCAACTGTGTCTACGACATCTTGACTTGTTTGTAACAATCTCGAGCTGACTCAACTTTGTCTCTTATTGCAAATTTTTTATTTAATTTCAATGACCTCTCTCACTCACTCCAGGCAAATGCCACGACGGAGCATAGCCTCAAAATCCTTCTGATTCCACCCATGAGAGGTCCTCATGGAAGCCTCCAGACAGTGACTCTTCCCCTCCCCTCTCCCCCCAAAGTACCTCCCACCAAAAACAATCGACATACTCCAACCTCAGGTTTCCCCCCCCTGGTCTTCTCTGATGTGGACTGACTCTGTTAGCTATTACCCTAAGCGCAGGATCAACGTCCTGGAAACATTTCAGGGTCCCATATAACTGGAGGTGTCCGCGTATCATGAAGGTCATAAGCCTCAACTCAGACTCATCGAGTATATACTTGTTACGCACCCGGTCATAACAGCGATGCCCCATGATCCTGCATAGGCACGTGGTTCCAAAGGTATTAATTCGCCACCCCGCGGTATAGCTTAGCGTCCATGTAATGTAAATCTTCTTTCTTCTACCCAAATAACGGTAATGTCAATCTCTTGAACTAAGTGGGTCCACAGCACCATAAGCCAGACCAGTGTGACGGGAAATGCACTGTTATGGGCCACACTGCCAAGATAAGTGAATTTCCCCGGAAACATCGTCTTGTCCCGGGAGATTTGTAGTTTCAGTGACCCTGCAGTCTTGCTACGTGCCTGGAGAGCACTCGGAAGTGTCTCCAACTACTCTGTTAAGATAAATGCATCACCAGCAAAGTCAGTGCCAGTGACCATGAAATACCAGTTTATACTCCAATGTGACTCTCAGTCACAGCTTAACTCAGTATCAAGTCCATGTTCATGCAAGGATATTAGCCCTGTCTTACTCCAGAATATACTGGAAGGAAATCGAGTGTTCCCCATCCACACTTAACAGCAATCTCAGTGTTTGAATACAGGCCAGTTATGAGAAAGATAATCCCTGGAGGGACCCCATATAGTCGCAGGAATTCTCACAATGCCTCCCAATTCATTTAACTAAACGCCTTCTTGAGATGAACTTCAGCTACTAGCCTTCCCAAAACTTGCGTCGGTGTTCATGAGAACTCTAAGTGCTGGTCTGTCAACCGCAGACTTCCTGTATGTAAATCCAGTTAGCTCAAGCCTCGACATTTTAGCAGACTGCTCTGAATTTGGAAGAAATGCATGTGAGCAAAAACCTTGCCAGTCACACTTGTTGTAACACCACGGTAAAAGCACCAGTCAAGTTGGTGTTTTTGCCTTTTCCAAGCAGGGATAACGAACCCCCTTTTTCAGTTAGAAGGAATGATATCTGTCCTACATGAAATGTTTTCCCAAGGTCATGACTTGCACCCAATTTTCTTAACTTCCACAGAGATGTCACAAACACTGGTCTCCCTGCCACTTTCAGTATAGTCTCTGCCTTCCTGATTTCGTTAAAAGAAGCACGGCATTCATCTGTTGTGGACTGTAACCAGGGGAGCACCCGGGGGGAGGGGGCCAAGGGGGCCATGCCAACCCTCGAAATTTCCTTCCTTGTAAGAAACGAAATACACTAATTGTCGCTTTAAAAAAATCATGCTTATATGTTCTGGCAATCTGCCCCCCCCCCCCCAGAAAAATATAACTTGGGTGCGCCCCTGACTGTAACCATCAGAACAAAACAAAATGATTCAGTCCACAATGATTCTATGGTGTCTTTGTGATTATAGTGATATTCGTGTGCAAGACAAGTTAAAATCAATATGAACCATTCCTTTAACCCCTAGACCTTGAGGAGTTTGCCAGCGCAGTGTGAAATTGTTTCAGCTAATGTGAAACAGGTAAGTCATCAGTGGATCAAGTTTCGCAAAAACACATCTACCCAAGCACCATCATCTGAAACACGGCCTAAAATTACCATCTCTCCACCTTTAATGCTGAGCAGTAACAGGAGATGAACACTATAAAGTGCTATGTTAATTTACGAAGAAGGATTACAGAATGAATGTAAAGTGTCTGTGCTGTCCTAATTGCCGTTGGGTTGTAACAAACGATGAACACTAGAATACGATGTTACTCACGAAAGCTGTGCTGGAGAGGATGTGGAGCCGCAGTACTGCCTTCTTATGCCAGTAATCTGAGGGGAATAACCTGTAAAATGACTATAATCTGCAATAAGTAAAGGTGTACTAACCACAGCCACCTCACCCACACACTGATGGCAGGCAGCACGGGGAAATCAGAAGCCTATATTATTAACTACCGCAAAGATAACGTTATTGGTAAAGGATGAGGGCTGGACTTATTAATAAAGAATCATAAAGAATGGATTAGTAAAGGAGTGACGTAGGGAAGAGATCATTTTTCTATAAAGTGTTTACTGAGACTTCAAGTACTTTGCATATCAATAAATCCTCGAGGGGGTCGTGGATGGCGTAGATTACCATTTTAAATAATTGAATGAAACTCACGATATTAAGGAACCATGATTAAGAATGGATTAAGTGAAAATAAATGTCATAATCCTACTACATCAATGCGATTTAAGTCAAAGTGGGAGAGCCTTTTCGACCTGAAGGGATTAGAACCTTTATAAACCACGTAACTACCGAATAAAATCTTCTGTTATTTGCATGAGTAAATTAAGAGAAGACGTTATCTGATTTAAGGTGTTGGATTACTTCTACTTGAGACAGTTCTCCCATTTTCCTTTCTTTCCTAATTCCTGTATCCTGCCTCATTCCATCCATAGGGGGGAAACTTTGGATTATGATGATGGCAATATTGAATAGTAAGCGATTGTAATTAATGGATCGATTGAGATGACTGGTACAGAAAGAGATCAGATTCAAGGAACTGGATTACCAAAAGCATAGACGATTAGAGAGTGTATCAAATAAAATCGCATGGGAAAACAGTGTCATGTAAAGCCATCGAGTTATTATACAGACGCACTTCGCCATGTGGAGAGGGTGGAGGGCGAGAGACTGACGAAGAGAGTGTATGTGAATGAGGTGGAGGGGGAGGCCAAGGATGAAGAGAGGTATAGGAGAGTGGGAGCTGTGAGCTGGGAGCAGGGCAGTGAAATGGTGGGGGACAGGGCGACATGGAGGCGATTTGTTTGTAGGAACCCCCTACGGGATTACGGAGTCTGGCAATAGATACACTTACTAATGAACACTGATAACAGATGAATAAAAAGACTATGAAGTATAAAGAAAGGTGTAAAGGAAGGAAAAACTGGGCCAACTTAGTGTAAAAGACCCAAAGTTGGATGTGTCATTGAGGGAGAGGGAAAACAGGAGGAATCATCTGAAAATTTAGTAGGAAATGAATGCAAAAATTGACGATTTGATTTTATGTATTTTGGTGAGCATAAATAGCAATCGAACCTTTTTTTTTTTTCTATATTTGGGAATTTTACACAATATTCCTAAAAAATATATAAAACACACAGTAAGTCTTCAAGTCTCAACAGTGTTTTAAAGTATTACATATCAATCCAAAATTAATTGTACCGTATAAGGAGCGAAATAAAGCAGTGTTTTGTTTGCAAATGATAATGGAATGTGCAGGGCGTCAGACACAAGAGGCAAAGCATCAGTGCAGCCATCTACAAGCAAAAGATCAACGTGGTTCCTCTGCGAGACTAGGACATCGGAGGACTGGATGTGAGGGAGGTCCTGTGAGGCATATGCTGAAAGGAATCAGTTCGTATTTCAGAGTCAGATCAAGTGTGTATACAGTGTAAAAAAAAAATATTCACATGAAGTTGGATTGGGAGTAGGAGTCACTTTAGTTTGTGTTTGACATGAAAGGCATGAGTGAGAGTTGGCCAAATCATCACATCTGGGTTGCTTTGATGATGGGTTTTCTTGTTTCATGAGTAGACTGAAAATTTAGAGACTATCACTATTTGATGGAAAGAATATAGTTTAGAAGAAAGTGATACGATAAAATAACAAAACAAGGGTGCCCAGAGCTCAACGAGGCCACACCCGGATTATGAACTAAATCTTGTGACAGACATCCACTCAGTCAGCACCAAAATGGAATCACTTCTTCCCATCCGCCAATAAAATGAATGTGCGAAGGTTAATTGAAATCGGATATGGCAATCATGGAAGAATTTTACAACCTGCACACTGATCTTGACCTAAGACTTTGACAAATCTCTTTCAAAATCGAAGCACTTCTTCCTAGACCCACACACAATATATATGTTAATTATGTTCAAGATTGCTTTGGGTATTGATGAGATATTACGTTAACATACATACATTCCTAGACCCACACACAATATATATACTAATTATGATCAAGAGTGCTTTTAGTATTCATGAGATAATTCGTTAACATACATACATACTGTATATAGAGACAGACAAACAGACAGCCGCACATACATAAAACATACACCGACTTGATAACAATTGCTAGGCTAAACCTTCGGCGTCGCTAATGAAAAAAATATAAAAAAATAAATATAAAGTGAACGAAAATGTGTTTTTAGTCGCATTTACAAGCACAGTTTCAAAGTACAGTAGCTGAAAAACTAGTCTTACCTGTTGGAAAGTTTACCAAACGGGCTTACAACTTCTTCAGATCTAATACCCTTTATATTTTGAAAATCTCTGTTTGACAGTTTCACCATTCAGTTCCAAGGGAACGTAAATTTGGACTAATTACCCACATTAAGGAGGGAGGGGGACAGTTGCATTAATAAGTAAAATAAAGTAAAAAAAAGTTGCGCCCCTGCTGTGAATAGCTGTGGTGTATAGAGTATGAGGCTTATCTCCATCACGTGATAAGATATAGTGGATATAGAGGTGACTCAGGCTGAGGAGAAGGCAGTGTGTAGGTACCAGAAAGTAGGAAAGATAAAAAATAAGTGATTTGATCGTCTTTCCAAACTGTGTGTGTGTGTGTGTGTGTGTGTGTGTGTGTGTGTGTGTGTGTGTGTGTGTGTGTGTGTGTGTGTGTGTGTGTGTGTGTGTGTGTGTGTGTGTTTTAGATAGATAGATAGATAGTGCTGTCACAATTACCAGGTTTCACAGTTCCATGACTGTGACTACAGTTGCCTCAGTGGTATAATTGGTGGACGCGAATGCATCCACCAATTATACCACTTAGAGATTTTAATATATGAGGAAGGCTGACCGCCCTAAAAGTCATGATTGGAAACTGTATTTAGTGGAAGACCTTTCCAGTAACCAAACAAACTCACCTGGTAATACTCATTCAAAATATTTCTCTTATCTCTGATCATTTTTATATTTTTGGTAAGGCGCTGACACCCCCCAAGAATCATGGGGGAGGGTCGTTCTCCCCAAATGTCGATGTGCAGTTTCTTCCTGTGCATTCAGAGAGAACAGGGAAACTGCATACCTAATCCAGTGAAATGTATCCCCATGTCGTTGAAACCCATGTGCTCACTTTCCTCCATTTCTGATCGTTTTAATTTTGGGAAGGGGGCTGACCCCTCCAAGAATTATTGGGGATTCACCCTCCCCAAATATCGCATTACGGAAGAGAGTCCATTGTACAATACGTAATTAGATATCAAAGCTATATCCCCCTTCTTTTCACTATTCCTGAGAGAGCTTAAAATTAAGTGAGGTGGAGTTGACCCCCTTTAAAGTCATAGTTGGAAAATGTATACAATGGAACTTTCTCAGTAACCATAGAAACTCGAATGGGAAGTTTCATTCAAGTATTCCCGCCATTTCTGATCGTTTTTGTTTTTGGGACGGGGCCGACTCCCAAGAATCACTGGGGGTGTCACGCTCCACAAACGTAGCATGACGAAAAAGAGTCCATTGGGCAACATACAGTATACTACGATAACAAAGCCGTATCTGCCTTCCTTTCATTATTACTGAGAATTTTTAATTTGGCTGGGGGGTCAGACCCACTCTTAAAAATCATGGTTGGAAAATTGTATAGAGTGCGAGACCTTTCCAGGAACGGACGAATTCACCTGGAAAGTTTCATTCAGATCCATCAAATAGCCTGGAAGGAGTTAAAGCACACACACAAACACACACACACACACACACACACACACACACACACACAGAGTGCGTCCCGGTATAGGGCGCGTTGCCAAAAACGATACCATCCTGCATCGAAGGATTGATAATAAGTCTATCTATCTATATACCTAGGCTGCTTCCCCCAAGGAAAGGGAGGTAAATTAGTTAAGTAAGATAAAATCTTTAAATAATACCAAGAGACTGTGTAAGCAGACAACATCGTCACAAACCTTTTACAAAATCACTGTCAGAACGGAGAGACAAAAACGTACGCACCAAACAGATCGCAGGCACCTTCCCCACTAATACACCTTTCCTCCAACCTATGCCCCCCCCCCCACTCTCTCGTTCTCTCTCTCTCTGTGGCCTGCTTGGGGTAATAAAGTTTATGATAGGCAGGCGTTGGAGTGGTCTAGAGTTCCCTTTGTTGACCGGATCCGTCATATGACACTTGAACCACAGATAAAAATACTAATATTGGCTCCAGGCTTCTACCTTAATTGTGTTTTACGAGGAAAGGTGGACAGTTTAATCGTATTCATAAAGTTCATCATCATCATCATTATCATCCTCTTTTCTTCCCCTTCATTTCTTCTTCCTCCTCCTGTTCCTTTTCTTCATCAGCATCATTAACCTTTTCCTCCCCTCCTCCTCCTCCTCCTCCTCCTCCTCCTCCTCTTGCTCTGCCTCTGCCTCTTCCTCCTTCTCTTCCTCCAACTCTTCCTCTTCCTCTTCCTCTTCCTCTTCCTCATCCTAGAGTACTACAGTGTTTGATAGCCACCAGACAACTCTTATAGCTTAAGGAAACTGCAATTTATATTGACATTCATACCATTTATCATGTGTAAGAAATTAACAACAGACTGAATGTTTAAGAAAAAGAATGTGTGTGTGTGTGTGTGTGTGTGTGAGAGAGAGAGAGAAAGAGAGAGAGAGAGTGAGAGACAGACAGACAGACAGACAGACAGACAGACAGAGACAGATTCAGAGAAAGACTTCTTTGACTATTCTGACTACCACCAGACGATTTCTCTCTCTCTCTCTCTCTCTCTCTCTCTCTCTCTCTCTCTCTCTCTCTCTCTCTCTCTCTCTCTCTCTCTCTCTCACACACACACACACACACACACACACACACACACACACACAAACACACACACACACACAAACACACACACACACTCATTTCTTCCTCTCCTCCCTCTTCCCCTCGGTCCCTCTCTCATCTTACATCTCAGTTAGTTGCAAATATTGGAAATCCATGAAAAGTTTATTTGTGTACATGAAAATCAGCAATAAATTATGGACACAAAAATCCCTATAGCCTCATATTTATCCCAAATTTTACCATATTTTCTCAGTCAGCTTAAAAATTAAAAAATAAATAAATAAACCATATACTACCAAGGCTATAAATGCGATCTTTACTTTAACATGGCCTAGATTTTCGTCCTTATATCTTGTACCTCGTTGGCAGAATAAAAGTGCTACTCCTCTGCATCCTTCCCATCGCACTTCCTCGTGACTAGCATATTTATTTCATTGATTATCAGATTTATAACTCAGAAATAAGGACAAAGAGAGGTCAATTTTAGGCCAAGTGAGAGTAAAAGGATTATAATATTGTCATGAGCCATAATTTCTGCTCAGGTGTAGTCATGAGCCACACTTTCTGCTCAGGTGTAGTCATGAGCCACAGTTTCTGCTCAGGTGTAGTCATGAGCCATAGTGTCTGCTCAGGTGTAGTCATGAGCCATACTTTCTGCTCAGGATGTAAACTAGAACCAAAAAAAATGAAAAAAAAAAATCAATTAACTTTAACTGGTTAAGGAAGCCCGCCTCCTTCAGAAAAGAGGGAGAGAGAGAGAGAGAGAGAGAGAGAGAGAGAGAGAGAGAAATGTAGTCAGATAGCCATACGATCCACCAAGCATGGAAGATTCTGGAATGATGGATTTATTATTTTTTTCGGCCAAACAAAATCCTCTCTCTAAAGCTGGAATTAAAAAAAAAAAAAAAAAAGAAAGGACGCATCCGTGGCAGCGAAAGGGATAACTAATTCGATAACGGGACGTCCTTTATTTCTTTATTGCTAAGTAAGGACGATTTTACTCAATTTAGGATATGCATGTAGGGGTAAAGCGGTTAGATAAATCTTTCTTCAAGTCCCCTGCTATGCTCTGTTCACTTTAACTAGGCGTAAAAATTGCCATCTCTCCATCTTTAATAATAATAATAATAATAATAATAAAGATAATAATAATAATAATAATAATCGTAGTGCTGATCACGAAGAAGTGCTATGGAAAGGATGAAGTACCACAGTATTGCCTTTTTTGCGACTGAGCTTCGGGAAACGAGCAAGAAAATAAGCTACAAAAAGACGAAATTCTCAAAGTTAAAATGAATGACTTGAGTATCTGAAAAACTAAAAAATCTGTCAAGCAGAAAAAATGAAGTTAAAAAGAAGGTAATCCACTAATGTTTAATAATATTCAGCTTAATCCTGCATCATCCTTGAACATGCTTGGGGTTTCATTTACTCGTGACTTATCTTGGAAAGATCATATTACGTTTCTTGTAAAATCTGCTTCCAAGAGATTGGGTGTGCTAAGTCGACTCCGTTCTTTCTTTATCCCTGCACAATTGTTGACTCTATACAGGGGTTTTATCCGCCCCTGTGTGGAGTACAACTCTCATGTGTGGGGAGGCTCCCCACATACAGCTCTTCTCAATAGGGTGGAGTCAAAGGCTTTTCGTCTCATTAACTCTCCTCCTCTTACTGACTCCCTTCAACCTCTGTCTCTTCGCCGCACTGTTGCATCTTTATCTTTTTTCTATCGCTACTTTAATGGTCACTGCTCCTCTGAACTGTCTGCATGCATTCCTCCACCTCTAAGACGGGCGCGTAGCACCCGTCTAGCAGCAAACTCTCATCCCTTTTCTGTCCAACTCTCTAATGCAAGAGTTAACCGTTACTCTCAGTCCTTCATTTATGCAACAGGTCAACTCTGGAACTGTCTCCCTCTGTCTGTATTTCCTGCTGCCTATGATCTCCAGTCTTTCAAAAGCAGTGTGTCCAGGCATCTCGAAATGAATGGATCTTGAATTTGGCTCTCTCTTGTATTTTATTGTTCTCTTGGAGGGAACTGTTACTGCGGGCTCATGGCCTTTGGTTCCTTCTTCCTCGCATTAAAAAAAAAAAATCGAATTGAAGGGGTTAATGAGGCGAGATGAGGCATGTGGGTGTGGGAGGGATAAGCTTTGGATGGCAAACTGAGGTAAATTCCTGTGCACACACTCTGTTGACATTGCAGGAAATAAGTGTGAGAGGAAGAGCTGCATAGACAGAAGCCAGTGAAGAGTTCCTTATTGATCCCGGTAATGTGGGTTTCCAAGAATTTCCCTGGTATGAAAAATAATGATTGGCTGTTATATTTTTGAGGGAGATTTTAGTGTAAATAATGGGCCAATCGTCAATATAGTAATGGTAGTAATAATAGTTGTTGTAGTAGTAGTAGTAGTTGTAGTAGTAGCAGTAGTTGTAGCAGTAGTAGTAGTAGTAGTAGTAATAATAACAATAATAATAATAATAATAATAATGATAATAAATAATAATAATAATAATAATAATAATAATAATAATAATCCATCCATCCATCATCCAATCCTACGTTGCCCCATGAGAAGTTTAGGAGCCCGGGGCTAGGCAGTTGGTCCTGACATTTAAGATGAGAGTGACCAGCCTCACTCATTCCAGAGGGCATTACGTGAGCAGTAAACTCCAACCATCCCTTGGATATAAACCTTCACCGGCTCAATCCGATTGGAGCACAATAATTACCCACTAAACCACCGGGTGCCCAAATTTGGTTATATGGTTACCACCCAGCGTAGTAAAAAGTTTCCTGGTGTACAGGAAACCATTTGGCTTGTCACTCAGTGTAGAGTCACCCATAGGCAGAAGGAAGAGGAAAGAATGAAGGAATGAAAGACAGAAGAGGGAGTGTAAAGTCACCCGTAGGCAGAAGGACGAGGAAAGAATGAAGGAAAGAAAGATAGAAGAAGATGGAAGGAAAGAAGGATGGAGGAGAGGACAGGGCAGACACCCGAGAGCAGCACTATATTGAGTGAGTGGATGGTGAGCGCCCCCACCTACCACAAAATAATAATAATAATAATAATAACTCATCTAAACCACAGTCCTACAATAATTAATGGAGTGTTTAGGCACCAGAATCAGGAATGATTGATTGATCGGAATACTATAAGCGGTACAACTGCCAATCTCTTATGCCGCCTGACTCCATGGGTCCATATATGAACTTCAGGTTAAAGCACAGTAAAAAGAAGATTAAAAGAAGAATATAGATAATGGAGAAAACCAATAAAAATGAATATAAAATCGTACACAGGAGCTCAGGTTCCTCCGCAAAGAAAAAGGTGCCCTCTTCCATTCAACGAGCATCCTCTCCAAAGTGCCATCTGATCACCATGACTGGTTCAGAATGGAGAGGTTTGGGGTAGCTGAGAAATTATGCTTTGATGCACTGTCTCCAACATCTGGCAACAGGCATTTGTAATTGAAAAGTGGACCTCACACTCTATTTAAGTTTAGAAAGAATAGGAGATCTATGCATGAGGAGGAGGATTGGACGGTCTGCACCCCAAAAAGTGTCCAGAACCGTCTGGAGACCCATACCTCTAACACAAACTAACTTAACATAGCGGAAATGAGGAAACCCAGGCGGTGTTCAGTCAAACGTAAGACCTAAAAACTGTGTCTCATCCACACGAGATTCTGCGACCATGTAGATACAGGTCTAAGTCAGAGTGAACCCCACAGAGAAGACAAAAATGCATAGCCACAGTCTTTGCAGAAGAAAAAGGAAAATCATTGTAAAACTATTTGGTGCCAGCTGCAACTTGCTCTCAGCCATAGACGTACTAGATGCAGCGACAGTGATCGAGAGTCATACACAAGGAGGAAGGCATATACAGTAAAAAGTATGAGAGCACATTTATTTACACTGTTGCTGACCACGACGAAGAGGGTGACACTAAGGATACTCCCCTGTGGCACCCCAGCCTCAAGCGTAGGGGCATTAGAAATTAAACCCCCCATCCGGACCCTTGAAGCACGATCAAATAAAAACTTTCGAAAAAAAAAATAGGCAAGCGACCACGACCAAATCATGAAGAGACTGTAAAATGCCATGAGGCCAGGCTGTCATATTTCAGGGATGGCATTGCATTAAGAGTAGGCTGTAATTTGCAAAGAGCATAATGAACCAGTGATCAGTAGTCACCCCTCTTCAAATATCCCATGAGCTGCATATTCTTCTTTTGCAACACCTATTAAATGGAAGAAGGCATGGATATATGAGACAGTAATTTGTTGGCTGGAGGTACTTTCCCGATTTAGGGATGGGAATAACAATGGTGAAACCCTGACAAGCCAGAAACTCGCCAGTACACCAGAATGTTATACAATGACAACAAAAATGAGTGAGAGCACAAAGGAGAGTAAGAAATGTCACAGCCAGGAGATGAATCATTTCACTACAACAAACTAATTTTCAGAAAGAGAAAAGGGGACATTGTTAGACTCACCCCAGGAAGAGGAAATGGATACCATGAGATTCCACATAAGGACAGTGACATGGTGAAGGATATTGTATCCTTTTTTAACACACTAGAAAATGATCTACAGATAATTCAGCAACAGCAAACGAGTCAGCCACAGTCCCGTCTAGCCTGCATCAAACAAAACCGGATGGGAAGGAACGGATCACTTTCCCGAAATTTTCTGTGCGCAGTTCCACGCCTGAGAAAGAGAAATACTTAATGATGGAAACAAGACTTGCCATGATGCACATCCAGTCTTCGTCAACACACGCCGTGCTTAATCTCACGCCTATCGAAACTCCACCAGGTCCTGAGGATCTTTACAGTGGTGATGAAGCCAGGATTAGGTGACCCGTTTGGCCTTCACTGCAGAGGTGCACGCGAGGGTCCACCAAGGAACTGGACTTTTAGGATACTGACAAGTAATCTTTGAAATACATTCATGGGATGCCGGGCAAGAACGAGGAAGTTCAGTTTTGAGAACAATCAAGCCAAGGTCAAGGTCACAGGGCAAGGTAAAAGTTCTATGCTAGTGTAAGTGTGTTGTTGTTGTTGCTGAGAAACCCCAGGCTATCTGGACGATCAGATCTATCAACTGCAGGCAAGCAATCACCCCAGCAGGCCGTTCCATGCAATGAACAGATTTTCGCTTGCGGCAGACAGAGCCCCACCACGGCAAGGTAAGGGGAAGAGTGTGGAAGTTTGGTTCCCTGATGGACGCCGCATTTGCTTCTCTCCACGCAGTTAGCAGAGGCACGATAGCTGGATCAATATTATCTCATTATTTGGTCATATTGTTACCACCCAACATTGTAAATGGTTTCCCTGGTTACAGGAAACCGTAAGGCTTGTCGATCAGTGTATAGTGGCATGACGTGGAAAGAAGGACAATAACAGCTGACAGGGAGGAAGAGTGAAAATGGAAAGAGTATACAACAGGCACAGAAAAGGAATATGGATGAAGGAAGAAGTTGGCTATTTAGGTGAGTTTAATATATAGTGCGTCATGTTTCTAAATTACCAGAATACATCTTCCTCACACCGACACAATGTGCACTCGAATATGGTGTGCCTTCTCTCTCTCTCTCTCTCTCTCTCTCTCTCTCTCTCTCTCTCTCTCTCTCTCTCTCTCTCCCTCTCTCTCTCTCATTTCAGACTTTCGAGAGCCCTCTCTTAGCGAGGATTTTGAAGGCTGTCTAACATTTCCACTTAGAAATCGTCTTCTAAGGTGCAGTAGTAGAAGTAGTTGTAGTAGTAGTAGCAGTAGTAGTAGCAGTAGTAGTAGTAGTAGTAGTAGCGGCAGCAGTAGTAGCGGCAGCAGTAGTAGCAGTAGCCTAAGAACTCTTCATATTCACAGTGTGGCATAGGAGAATTCCAGACCTTTGCAAATGAGGAAATAAAACACCTAGAGCATCATCATTGATTTTATGTAACACGAAAATAGATCTAATTACTTAAGGCTAATGGATATACAGTCATTAAGTCAATAGGAGGTTCAGTAAGGAAAGGATGGTCAGTGGTATGGAACAGTATTTGATATATTTTACAGTACGTACTTAACTGAGGCACATATCACCATGTGGATAGGATGGAAAGCGAGAGACTAGCGAGACTAATGTATGTGAGCGAGGTGGAGAGGGGGAGAGGGAGGGGGAGACCGAGGATGAGATGGTGGGATGGAGGGAGAGGTATATGACAGAAGGGGGGTTATGAGCTGGGGGAGGGCAAAGAAATGGCAGGGAACAGGGCGACATGGAGACGATTTGTTTATGGCCACCACTTATGGGATTAAGGTGTCTGGCTATAGATAAATAGATAGATAGATATATTACCAGTATTGGGATTCTTCAGTGTATTTACGATCAGTATCATATAACTCAAAATTAGTTTTTTCCAAGAACCAGGGACACGGGAAATTCCACACGCTTCATTTCTCGGTAATACTGTGAAAGCAAATGTTTAAGCTACGACAATTTTCCTCTCCCCGCCCTTTGTTTTCTTCCGTAGGAAGTACAAGAGACATGGTAAGACTTTGCGTTCTCCTTTTCTTGTCATTCCTGGAAAAGCCAAGCACAGGTAAAGCGGGGAATTGAAAAAAAAAAATATACTAGCGAGTCTCACCCCAGATCCATTTTTAAGGAACAGTTAATGGAATAGACCACTTTTTTCACCTGACATTTTCTGAAGAGGTACCCATGATTTTTTGTACCAGAACAGACCAGTATACACATCAGGCAAAACCAGTGCAAGCAGAGTCAAAAGAATCCTAAATTTATGCCTGCAGAATTACAAGAGTCCCTAAATTTATGCAGGCAGAATCAAAAGGATCCCTAAATTTATACAGGTAGAATCAAAAGGATCCCTAAATTTATACAGGCAGAATCAAAAGGATCCCTAAATTTATGCACGGAGAATCAAAAGAGTCCCTAAATTTATGCAGGCAGAATCAAAAGAGGCCCTAAATTTATGCAGGCAGAATCAAGAGTCCCTAAATCTATGCATACAAAATCAAGAGTAAATTTATGCTGGCAGAATAAAGAGAGTCCCCAAATTTATGCAGGAAGAATCAAGAGTCCCTAAACTTATGCAGGCAGAATCAAAAGTCCCTAAATTTATGCAGGCAGAATTACAAGAGTCCCTAAATTTATGCAGGCAGAATCAAAAGAGCCCCTAAATGTATGCCTGCAGAAGCAAAAGAATCCCAAAATTCATGCGGGCAGCATCAAAAGAGCATAAAAAGACATGAGATCATAAGGAAAGCATTGTTAGTAATGAAACAACATTTAAAAACCACGACCTATCCCACCACAACCCAGCAGGCGTTCAGAAACCTTAGATAAAACCTTAGATAAAACCTTAGATAAAACCAGAGTGCCAAGGCCCATATGCTGGTCGGTTGAGGAAGCTCCCTAATCGATTTATTTTGGTTATTACCCCTTACTGCGCTATTCTGTGTTGCATAAATCCTTCTATATCGTTAACCTCTGCATAAATAACGTTTAAAAGGATATTAACCGGGCTTATCCAAAAATAAATCGCTAAGATGAGGTGCTAGGGAGCCTTCTTACCCGACAAGAATACGGGCCTACGAGAGATTCATGCTTCCCAGGCAGAGCAGTGGCTGATTATCCCGCTGGAATAGGTGTTACATGAGTCATATGCCAGAATAGGCCTACTGAGAAAATGCAAAAGCGGATTAAAATTTCTAGAAACAACAACAAGCTTAGGTGCTAACAATACGCTAATCCCTTAGAAGACAGAGTAATAAATATCAGGATCAGTCCCACAAAACTACCAAAGTCAATAAAAATATTGTAATTCAACTGATCTAAAATCAAAGGCCGTGAACTTAGGTTCAGGATAGTAAGAGAGGTGGCACAACCTCCACATCACAATGTTTACTCTGAAAAATGGACGTCGAGATTAATTTGTGCTATCCCTCACTGATCAAATGTAACCAAGCCACCAAATCTGTGAAAAGCAAAAAAAAAAATTAGTTACCTAACTTTTTTTTAATCACCATTCGTGTGGCTGAGCAGAAGTAGGCTAATCATAACTTTTAAAAAGTATCGTTTTACCTGGTCTCTGAATAGGGATGTACCCTCCGGGCATCTGAATCATCCCAGCAGACCCGCCTAAGAATAAGAGTACATTAAACGAATACAATTTGCTTGTCCTTTTTAGCTTTCCAACAATCATCATTAAACCAGAATTCATCCTTTGGCGTGGTCTTCATGGTGGTATTTGGGGTTCTTCAGTTACAGATACATAAAAGGACACTAAGAGCCTCAACAGGGCAACGGCCATTGTCAGTAGTTGTTTTACGTATTTTTTCCAAGAGACAAGTAAATACTGTGATGTCTATGGCTCGTATTCTCGTCCGTTAAGGAAGTTCCCTAACACCTCTTAGCGATTTATTTCTGGATATGGCTGGTTAATATCCTCTCGGACGTTAATTATGAAGAGTATGGCGATATTGAAAGGATTTATATAACAGAAAAGGACAGTAAGATATACAATAATAATCAAAATAAATCGCTTAGGAAAAGGTGTTAGGGAGCTTCCTCAGCCGACGCGATTTCAGGCCTGTCACCCACCACGTCTTTATACACATTTTCTTCCCCGTGACTGTACTGCTGGTTAGATATATATGGAGATTATAGTAGTGACGGGGATTAACTGCTCTCTTTTTACTCTAACTTGGGCTATAATTGTCATCTCTGTCATGAATGGGGAGCTACAACAGCAAATTAACACTAGAATATAATGCTAGCCACGAAGAAGCGCTGTGAAATGGACGCATAGCCGTAACATTGTCTTTTTCTGCCTCTGAGCTACGTGAAATCAGATACAAAAGGGCGAAAATCTGGACCAGGTTGAGGTGAAGAAACTATAGCAGTAAAATGGTTGAGTGTAACTTAAAGCATATGTGTTTCGAATGCTTTGGATGAGGAAGGCACGCAAATAGTTTACAGCAGTTACAATGACACGCCGACAGGTTGAGAGATGGTAACGTGAGCCAGGTCCTTCGAGACTTCCGAGCCAGGTTCCGGATCACTGAAGTTTCGCGGGTTCGTTGGTTTGTCGATAACGTGGGTGCGGGTGTTGTAGTTCGCCCTGTGTCTGTCTCCCTGTTGAAGAAGGCTTACTGTTATTATTTATAGAATGCACAAGAGTCAGTAAGGAAGAAAGTGTCAATTTTTACCAAGTTACAATCATCCTATGAAATAACACTCACAATACGAATTCACATAAATCTGAAACTGCACTGGTGGATAAATAGGATCATAAAGGAAACAACATTGTCCATGAGTCTAAACTGATCTGGGAATCGAACTCGGGTTTTTGTAGCTACAGGAAGGATGTGCTAACCATTATATCACCTGCTCCCCAAAAGTTAATGACTAATAAAGGTGTCGGCATGTAAAGATAATCACACTCAGCACACAACCGACTCTAGGTCTAGCCGTGACATTCTGGGCGATATTTGCATTACTCCAACCTACTCTTTTGGCGATGTCTGCTTTCCCCCAGCCTGTTCCTTTGGCGATGTTTGCTTTATACCAACCTACTGTATTGGCGATGTCTGCTTTACCCCAGCCTGTTCTTTTGGCGATGTCTGTTGTACCCCGGCCTTTTCTTTGGGTAAAGTCTGCTTTACCCCAGCCTGTTCTTTAGGCTATTTCTGCATTTCCCCAGCTTGTTCTTTTGGTTATGTCTTCTTTATCCCAGCCTGTTCTTTTGGCAATGTCTGCTTTATCCCAGCCTGCTTAAATCTAGAACTGAAACAGGGACCTGCATTGTTAATTCATCTGGTACTTATAGTCTGAGGAAATGCTGGGATTTTGATACTGATACTTCTATGTCTTATTATAGAATTACTGCCTTTCGACTGCACGAGGGTCATGGAGGCACACAGTTGTTTTCCTGATTCACAGTTTATCAGTAGCTCTTGTCCCTGAACAGTCGATGTTGCTCTCAGGTCCCCAGGCGTACTACTAAGTGAACAGGTACAAGGGGGAGACAAATTGTATTTTATATCCCTCCTAGATAAAAGTACAGTCTCACCAAAAAAATACCCGAACACGTAGGCACGATGATATGAAAATGAATAGAAATTGGGGTGTCATCTCGAAATGGTTGGCTCGCCTGATTTTGGAATGACGTACTCTGAAACCATTGCTCTGGTGTATGATGTAACAACTATTGCTGACAGAGGCACACACGAGAAAAGCAGTTTTCAGATATCTCGAATTAAATTGTGTAAAATATTGTAGCCTTTGATCGCGGTAAAATCAAAATTCATATCTTTCAAAATGCTTGGTGCGTATAGCGTTTTGATACTTTTATGGTGAGATTGTACTTTTTTTTTCCTCTACGGCACTACTAGCAGAATTAGTGATATATAGGGCATAATATAATATAGGATGGTCGATATATTGTGCCCGACCCTGCCATTCACCAGTCGAGTCTTGTGTGCTGCGTTTATGGTTCAAGATTACCATTGTCTACCCTGCCTCATGAAACTAATAGCGAACCATTCAGTCAGTGGATGTAATAAATAAATAAAAATAATGTTTGTAAGGCAGGAAATGGGTTATGGAAGGTAGATGAGGAAGAAGGGAAGATTTCGATAACACTGAACCGTATCTGAACCCAGGAAGAAATCGCCAGGTAAGAGGGTGCAATAGACGAGGGACTTTATTTCACCTTTCCCCCCTAGTGGCTAGTGTGGGTGACGGTATGCTGCTATAGACAGTCGTGGGAAGCTGAGAATGCTAAGTTCATTTACCTACACTGAATGATATTGCTGCATTGAGTCATGGAGGGGGGTGTGAGCTGGGAGCAGGGCAACGAAATGACTGGGGACAGGGCGGCATGGAGGCGATTTGGTTGTGGCCACCCCTTACAGGATTAAGGCGTCTGGCAATAGTTAGATAGATAGTCACGGAAAACTAAGAATATGTAGTTTTAACTCTAACTTAATATTGTATGTTGCTGTAGTGAGTCATAAAAAACTGAGATCATAAAAAAAACGAGAAAAGTTCTTTTACCTGCCCTTTCATCTCGTCCTTCCTCTTCTGTCTTTCTTTCCTTCACTCTTTCCTCTTTCTTCTGCCTATGGGTGACGTTACACTTGCTCCTCTGTCTTTTTCTCCATCATTCTTTCCTCTTCCTTCCGCCTATGGGTAATCTACACTGAGTGACAGGTCAAATGGTTTCCTGTACACCAGGAAACCATTTTACTACGCTGGGTGGTAACCATATAACCAGATTATGGCTCCTGGTGGATTAGTGGGTAATTAAGGTGCTCCAATCGGACTGAGTCTGTGTAGGTTTATATCCAAGGGATGGTTGGGATTTATTGCTCACGTAATGTCACTCAGGAATGAGTGAGCCTGGTCACTCTTATCTTAAATGTCAGGACCAACTTGCCTTGCCCCGGGCTCCTACGCTTCTCATGGGGCGACACAGGACTGGATGATGAATCGGTGGATGAATTATACTGCGGTAGTAAGTCAAAGGAAACAGAGAATATGAAGTTTTTGCACATACTGAATATGTATCGTCAGTGAGTCACAGGAAGATGAGAATATAAGGTCTTTTACCCGTACAGAGTTTGTTGTTGCAGTGAGCCAAAGGAAACCGAGAATGTTAAGTCCTATTACTTATACTTAATGATGTTAGAGAGGGACGCCTTCACGTGGTGGCACCGATATAATTGGGTGACTTCGCCACCTGGTCATTTAGAGGTTCCCCAGTTCTCTCCCTATTCCCCAGAAGGAGGATGGTGGGTTGCTGGAGAGGGGTAAATTCAGCCTGCAGTTCACTGGGTTTACATTCAGATGGGCCTGGGGATGCAACTACTACTACTACTACTACTACCACCACTGAAAAATATTAGTCCCTGTACTCTAATGACTTATTTTTTCTTCTTTCAATCTATTTTACTCAGATTAAGAGTGATTTTTCGAACTGGGGGATTTAATAAAAGTCTTCATTACTCCCTTCAGTAGGATTGAGAGTTTTCTTAAGTCGATATAGTCTGCCAGAAGTAATATTTAAAAATGAATCTTGCACAAAAGTCTCCCCCTCCAACCTGTGGAAAAAAAATACCATTACATTTTTTCCTAACAATTTGCAGCATAGAATCCAACGTAGTAGAGTCCAACACAGCATAGTCCAACACAGTCCAACATAGTAGATTCCAACATAGTAAAGTCCAACAGAGTCCAACATAGGAAAGTCCAACATGTTAGAGTCCAACACAGTAGAGTCCAGTACAGGAGAGTTCAACAAGTTAGAGTCCAACATGGTAAAGTCCAACATAGTAGAGTCCAACACAGTAGAGTCCAACATGGTAGAGTCCAACACAGTAGAGTCCAACACAGTAGAATCCAACATGGTAGAGCTCAACACAGTAGTCCAGCACAGTAGAGTCCAACACAGCTGAGTCGAACATAGCAGAGTCCAACAAAGCAGAGTCCAACACAGTAGCGTTCAACACAGTAGAGTCCAACATACAGTAGTAGCGTCCAACATAGTAGAGTCCAGCATAGTAGAGTCCAACATAGAATAGTCCAATCAGTAAAGCGCAACATAGCAGACTCCAAAATATTAGGAGGACGTATAATCCACAAAGTATCTGTAGGAAATTCACATAGCTAGTGGACTGAAACAGGGGATTTTAATTCTCACTATGGGTGCCCGATGCAAGGAACTTTTATGCACGAAAATACGTAAATAGACTAAACAGATTAACCCCTTCTCCCCCTCCCCTCACCTGCTCTCGTAGAAGGGGTCTAGGGACGTAAGTGTTGCCTCTCTGCCTCCTGTAGATATAAAGGGCCACTCCAGATATAATGGCCACCAGGAGTATGACGATTAGAAGTAGTATTAGCACTGGTATGGGGCCTGCAGCTCCCTGAACCAACACTGACAAGTCTGGAAAAAATAATCAATAACACTAACAACAATAACAATTACAGTAACGGTAAAATAGCAGTAATAACAACACCACAACAGACAATAACACAATAACAAGAACACCACCACCACCACCACCACCACCAACAACAACAACAACAACAACAACAATAATAATAATAATAATAATAACAATAATGTCTTCAAAGTACCAGAGGGCCTGATATAAAAATAATCAATTGATGGATGGAACATGACAGTCAAGATGTTTTACCTTTCAAAACGAAGCTTTTTTTTTTTTTTTTACTATTTTAAGTCAAAAGTAAATGCCTTACCCTTGGAGGGGGTGGCCACAAAGAAATTGCCTCCAGGTAGTCACCTCCTCCTTCATCAGATTGTCCGTCCTCCAAACCATACCACTGTCATTTATAAGCCACTCCATCCCTTCCCTCCAATTAAGCATGGCCTCCCTCTCTCCTCTGTCCCGTCATCATACTCGAATATACTCTCCTAGTCAATCTGCACATCTTCCCAATTCAGTCAGTCAACTTTCTTCCTTAGATTTTAATATCACGCTATACATTCCATCAGCTCCTGATGCTTTCCCCATTTTGACTACCTACAGTGCCTTACTTCCATCCTACTGATTCCTTCCTCCCTTCTTACCTCTTTTCTCCTTCCAGCTATTTTCCCAATACTTATAACTAGCATTGGTTTCGTGCTGTATATTCAGTACCTTTTTCCTTGATTTACCCTGAACCCATCCACAAAGTTTAGTCTTCATCTGGTAAAAGCTTTGAATTGACCTTATCATAATTATGATCTTGACCTTTGACCTAATCATTTTTAAAACAATAGGTCAATCTCCTGGGTGATCTTCAACTTATCCACCAAGTTTTATCCAGATCATATCAAAATTCGGATCGAAATTCGACCCTGCCCAGTGACCTTGACCTTTGATTGTTCTCAAAACTGAACTTTATTTGCCTTACCATCAACCCTGCCTTCAAGTTTAGTCTAAATTGGACACAAACTAATTATGCAGATTTCGCTCTATAAGAGTCTGACTTGGTCCTGTGACACTGACCTTCGACCTTGAGTTCTCAACAATGACATGCTTACACATTGGCTAATCCTCAACCCTTCCACCAAGTTAGGGTGAAATCGGGTAAAAAATGAGATATTTTGTGAACACAGGCAGACACAGACACGCTGATCAACACACAATACCCACTCTCGCTTCGCAAGTGTAGATGTAAAAAACGAAGCTAGAAAGTGAAAAGATTAAGAAGAAAGAAAGTAGTTAGACAGCAAGAAAGAAATATTCGTGTACTCAAGGTGTTAAAGATCTACCGGGGACTTACTTGTAGCATCGTCAGGTGATTCGGGGCAGTTTTCCAGCTCTATCTGGCCCTGCGTTATCAGCATTATCATTAATATTATCATCATTATCATTATCATTTACATATCACTCATCGTCAGTCATCATCATCAAGAGCAGCTTTATTGGCATTATCAATATTATCACCCTGAGAAGCAGCACATCATTATCATCAAGACTATCATCATCATAGTCATCTGTAGTAAGATCATTACCATCATCATTATCATTATGTTAGAAAATTGAGAAATACGATAAAAATATAAGCAGATACATCCTTAGCTCACCTTAAGCAGAAGGTTGACCTGACAGAAGTCGAAGAAAGAGGTGAAAAATTTGCCATTACTTTTAAAAGGCACTTCACTATCGTCGACCCACGCCACCATCTTGTGCTGGGGACAAATATTTAAAAAGAATGTAACTAGGCAAAAAGTAATCTAAATTTAAGGGTCAGTAACCCTCTTCTGGTAGGGTCAGCTCTAGATTTCTAATGCTAGATGATTTTATTCAGCTGAGTGCGAGTCCCAAGAGCCGGAAAATGATATGACCATAAACTTCCTTGAAGACAGGAAATTTAGAGATAACACCTGATAATTTTGCTCTCGTGACAGTGATCCAAGAAGCATGAAAGTATCAATATTGGTACTATTATAGTTAATACTAATACAATTAGTAGCCTACTATTAGAATTAGTACTAATACAATTCACCCTCTCATTGCCAGGACAACTGCAGTTTATTCAGTTGAGAGTGAGTTAGTAAATACAACTCTAGTTTTATATTTTGGCAAACGCTAAACATTTTTTATTCAGCTTTAGGCAACTCACAAGAATCTGAAAATATTTAGGGTATTAAACAAAGAGAACCAAATATAAAACAACTTCCAACGTTACTCACAGTGTCCTATAAGCTAAAATGCTTCACAAAT
This sequence comes from Coenobita brevimanus, assembly GCF_032717465.1. Classification (NCBI taxonomy): domain Eukaryota; kingdom Metazoa; phylum Arthropoda; class Malacostraca; order Decapoda; family Coenobitidae; genus Coenobita; species Coenobita brevimanus. The sequence goes on along the minus strand of NC_136955.1, from coordinate 4,706,867 downwards.
AGTTCATTCTAGTGAAAAGGGATAAAATGCCAGAGGAAAAGGAAGACAAATATTGTATAGGCCAAATGTGTTTTAAAAGGTAGTACCATCACCGTCATCATTAACCTGACCTAAGGATAAGGTAATGCATTCGGAAACAGGGAAAGAAAAAAGTTTAAAAGTGACAGGATTATAAACAAAATCCCCAGTGATATGTGCCAAACAATTATCCCATCACAGTTCATCCCCATTAATTATTGTACTATCTTACAAGCATAAGGTAGAAAATCTAAAACAGACAGAAATACTCACAAGGCCGTCAGCTTCAAGATGTTTGTAATACAGTACATTCCGGACATTCATTTCCAGCATTCCAGGGTCAACCAGGGATTTACCAGCTATATATGTGATGTTTTGAATGGACCTCACCATCAGCTCAAGGTACAACGCTACACCAACGGCCAGCGGTCTGATGCACAGGGATTTGGATCGTGTTGTAAAGGCCTTTGTTGGAGATTGACTCGGTTGATCCACTATCTCTCCTTTTGAATGGGTCAGGAGATGTGGAAGAGATGACTGGATTAGACAAAAATAAATAAACTGATAAATAAAACTGGATAATAAAATATTTGACACAGGCAATCCTTCTGACTTGCTTTGACACAAATTCCTGGACCATGTTGAAAAGTTCAGTATTTGTGTCTGAATGGGTTGGTCTACTTTTTCTTTTGGGTTGAGAGACACTTAAGTCACATAACCATTGTTTAAAACTTTATGGAAGAGTATGTAAAGGGAATTGGTATTACATGGCTTGATGCACATACTTCTGGATTCCAATGGAAACCCATTGTTAAAATAAGTTTGTCTGCTACTCCTTTTGGGGTAGAAGAAAAATAATCTAAAATGCACAGTAAATATCACTGAAAGATGGATGAATGAAAACTAATGCATTAGGTAATTTTAATAATGTAGTTCATGTCGGACAAATAGGTTACAAGTACAGTAATTAAATTAAACAAAATTCTCATGAAGGATAAAATACAATGATTAACTGTAAATGTGAGCTATAGCTTGAGTGGATTTTCTCGACGTTAAAAGTCAGAATGATTTGACTACTCCTGATAATGCATATTGACTATCGAGCTGATGCTGTTTTTGCGCACACCGGCACTCAGTACGAAACTGAATCTTCATTAAGATTAGTCGAAAACAGTTAATGTTGCTCTGAGTGACACTGAGTTATCTTGCCAGGATACTGTCTTCTCCCTAATGAAAACACACCAAAGTGTTGACTTTCCTCCCTTGGTGAAACAAATCAGTTCAATGAACATCAGCTTAATGTAAGTGTCAAAACTGGTAAAAATGTGGGCATAATTCTCACTAAAACCTGCCTCTTATCTGGCTACTTAACGCAAATAATATTACCCAGACAAACCCGTACTTATATACAGTGTGGATAATATATAAGTTATACAAAATATAGAGGAATGAAAACTTGTGGTACATTTAAAATAGACATATGACATTTAATGACGGTATTGATTGAAGAGAGTATGGCATTTATCCAAGTTAAAAATGTTTTAATTTGGCAACAAGTTTTTATTTTGACATATATAAAAGGAAGGCAATGTAATGAACAAATTTTTATTCACTGATATAATAATGAATATAACTGATGCAGGAAGGCGATGTTGTATGATGTGGAAATATTTTTGTTTAGGGAGCCGTGTAAGTCTGTGTGTATGAGGAACTGATCCATGTGTCACCTAGCTATGGTAATCTAGATGGAGTGTGTGTTGTCTTCGTGGCAGCGGGGTAGTGGCTGTTCATCTTAGCGTGTACAGTCGCTCCTATCTCGCAGCCAGGCTTCGAAGACTACGAACTGTTCATAGTCTCATTGCTTAGTTTCGAAAAACACATACACCAACTGCTATCATTAAATTCTTTGTATGCAATAGGGCAATTCTTTTTCTTATACATTTGGCGTCTATATAGGCATTACAGTAATGAAACTAGGGGGGCACTCAGTGAAGCACATCTCTCCGACAAGGGCAATGTAATTTCCAGACCACTCTAAATAGTGGGTTAGGATTTCTCATCATTAAGTCGGGTTTTGCAGAAAGTGTTTTCCGGATACAGAATCTGTAATACGATCCGGATCGGTTCCAAAATTTAATCAATTGTTCCCTGGGACATGGGCTAACTATCCATCAAATTTGATCCAAATCTCACTTTTAGTTTTTGAGTAATCCTGCAAACAGACAAATAAAAGAGTGTGAAAACATACTCTCCTTGTCGGAGAAAATATTGCATTTGAATGAAAACAGTAAAGAGAAATCAGTCGTCAAGATGTCACTTATACCGTACATATACCAACCAGTTTTAGCGGTTAAGTATACACTAACTCATTATAATCTGTCGCAATATCCGCTATATAAACACTGTATTCTGTATCTGGATTACATAAGAAGCTCCAACTCAGGGGTAAAGATAATCACCCTCAACTTACACATAACAAACGGCCAAGCGGATGTCAACACACTAGTTTACTTTTGCCTGGATTGCACCTTAAGTATTGGAAGCTGAGAATAATAAAGAGTTTACGCAGTTCCTATTGTACGGTGAGACAGAGATTATTGGCTCACGTCTATTAGTTCACTGTTGAATCTGAATTAAATGGTCCACTATTTTCATTTTTCATTTTCATTTTACATTTTCATTTTTCATGGATATGTGGAGGAAAGAAAGGTAACTAAATTGCATAAATAGTACCAACAGCTGAATGCAAAGATATATACCAACCAAATCATCTTAAGTTCCTCCCTGGTTTGTGAATGAGTTGTCCTGGTATTTTTTTGTGTTGTATAGGATGCTTGGATAAAAAAAGAAAGACCATTTGTTAATTAGGCACTGACAGCGGGGTAAGGAACGAGAATTTCAACAGACAAAACAGACCACCTAGAAATTTTTCCATTGACTTCTAAATGGATGGTTGCACTATATCTTCTTTGGGGATATGAAAGATTAATAGATGACATGGAAAGCACTTCAGACCGCGTAATAAATGTAGATTCTGTCTGTGTATCTGTCTATGTCTGTCTGTCTATATCAATCTATCAATCTAGCCTTCTATCTATCTATCTACCTATCTACAATGTGTGTGTGTGTGTGTGTGTGTGTGTGAGAGAGAGAGAGAGAGAGAGAGAGAGTTATGACAGGATTAGCAGCGACGCACGTATTCAAGGAAGAAGTTGAAGGAGACATTTGCTCAGGACTGAACTTACAGTAACCGATAATAATAATAAAAAACTTAGGTCCGTATTAGAAGTTGCACCTCTTCCTTAGCGAATAATTTTTTATATTACACATTAACATTCCTTTGTATACCATTTTTATCTCTGTAATATAGACGTAGTTTCCATTAGTACCATTCAGGGGGATGAGGAGGTGCAATGTGTGGAATAAATCGCTGAGAAATAGGCGTTACAAAATATCCGAGGCTAACTATACTCATCTTATCTCTAACTTGGCCTAATTTAACATTGCTCCATTTTCAATGCTCTGCCGTAGCCATAGATTAACATAAGAATAGTGCTAGTCGCGAAGAAGTGCAGTGGAGGGGATGTGGAGCAGTAGTGTTGTCTTTTTCTGACACAGAACTACGTGAAACAAGCTGCAAATAGACAAAACACTAGGCCAACTTAAGGTGAATGGACTATAGCAATGCAGGCTTAAGAGTAACGCCCATCGATTAAAAGAAAGTCATTTAGGTATAGAGTTACTTGTTGTTGCTGCTGAAGAAGCCCATACCTTTGACAAGTGAGCAGAGGAGAAGTAAACTCAGCAGTCTAGTGAAGCTCCCTAGTAGTTTCAACTGTGCAGTCTTTGCCATTTCCTCTTCCGGTTTGTGTTCAGTGTAGGTATGCTGCGTTGATCTCTCTCAGTGTACTCCCACCTACTCTGTTGGGTGATAAATTGAAACACCTGGGACTTGCTGACTTACTTATATAACTTTACATATGCATGTGTAAGGGATGCTGACATACATACACATATGCATTAGTACTTATTATATCCATATAAACTCCGGCACGCAGAAAGATACAGTATGTGTTCTTCTTTTTCCTGGAAATTAACAGACAAAAGATCTTTCCTGACTTTCAGGCGAAGAAACAAATGAGGAGAGTGAAAGTTAAGGATAAAAACAAAAATTCCTTATCAAAGGAGAGAGAGAGAGAGAGAGAGAGAGAGAGAGAGAGAATTGAATGCATTTTGTGCACAGACCTCGTCGCCGTCTCAGTTGTGTTCCTTACTGCTATTGAATGTAGTCACTTGTAACCACAGACACACTACAAATGGTCATTATTATCCCCACCATTACTCCATAATTATGGTAGGGATATAAAAATCGCCCACGTCTGTTTGTCTGTTTCTTTCCGTCCGGGCCTGTATCTCGGAAACTACCAGGTGGATTGGCTTCATATCGCATAGAAATATAAAGTATGTGTCGTAGTTGATGCCCGTATATGTAAAATTGCCATACTGTCTGTACTTTACTAGCTATGATCATATAAGGAAAATTTGTCTTGCGTTATATATTGGACACTTTCTGGATTCTCTTCATGTCCTACAGAAAGATAGAGTATGAGTCCTAGTTTATGTCCTTATATATGAAACAGCCACATTGTATTTTACGAGCTATTTCCATGTAAGGTAACTAATCCATAAATAGCTGTATCTTGGAAACTACTTGTTGGATCATCTTCACGTTTTATAATATAGCCTACGGGTCCTAGGTTATGCCCTTATATATGAAATTGCCATACTTATTAGTGCATGCCTATATATTCTATACCACATGGTGGGGACGCGTCCTTGCTAAAGGCTAATTATTATTATTATTATTATTATTATTATTATTATTATTATTATTATTATTATTACTACTACTACTACTGCGAGATCATCTTGAAACTCATTCGCAAAAGAAGTGAAAGTCAAAATGTACCTAACTGTTAATCACAAGATGTTGGCAGGCTCGGCAGTAGTGAGTTACATTGGCAGTTGATAGCCAAAGGGAAATGAGACGGCTAAATGTCCACTGGCGGTCACACTCAGCCCACTGTGGGACGGAAGGTGGCACAGGAGAATCAAGAGCAATGGCACTGGGTCGTGGTGAGGAGATAAGGGTATTGGTGGAGTATCAATTTTGCGTTTATTAATGAAGATTTATAAAGAAAGGATTAAGGAGGCAATGAATGACACAGAGATTATTTTTCTATATTTACTAAAGCTTCAAGGGCTATACATATCAATAAACTATCGAGAGGGCTATGAATGGCGTTTAAAGAAAGGATTAAGGAGGCAATGAATGACAGAGATTATTTTTTTTTTTATATTTGCTAATGCTTCAAGGGCTATATACAGTATATATATATCAATAAACTGTCGAGAGGGCTATGAATGGCGTAGATAATGAAATCAAACATTTGACAATATTGAGGAACTCTGATAAATTACTGAGTGGAAATGAATGGCATAGATGGAATTTTCACTTTTTTTTACTGAGAATTATGTATTAATGAAGTATTCTAAGGGATGAATGAAGTCCAGATGAAAAGAGTGGGATGTGGGAAGGATTTAATAGCAACCTCCTTAACATTTTTATTTTATTCTTGACATCTACAGACAATTTTCTTAAGATCAGGAGTGCTCTATCGAACTCGTGAGGATGCAGGTATAATCGTTCCCCTAAACCAGCGTTTCTCATCTAGCACCCCCAGGGGGTGCTGAAATCAATTTTAGGGGGTGCTGGAAAATCCTGCATTATATTTTTTCTTACTGGATTTGCTTAGTATTGGCATCCTTGATTTTTTTTTTTTTTTTTTTTTTGAGACTATAAAATAAACTGTTAGGCAGTACTTCACTTCACTCTAACCCTGCAGTAGTGTAGCATCTGTAGTCCCAGTAACCAGATGTAGAGGGGTGCTGGACTGAGATCTTATTACAGGAGGGGTGCTGAGGTTGGTAAAGGTTAAGAAAAGCAGCCCTAAACAAAGGAAAGGGAAAAAAGAAGTGTGTGGCAATCAAGGGAGAATTTGTCTTGCCAGTGTAATAGGAAAATTAATTGGTAGGGTAATTGTCGATAGAGTTAGGGTAATAAATGAGGGAATAGTCGGAGAAGAACAATGAGTTTTTGAGAAGTGAAGAGGCTGCATAGATTAGATATTCCTTCTAAGATGTTTAGTGGAAAAGTATCTAGAGACGGGAAAGAAGGTTCATGGTGCCTACATGGACATGGAGAAAGTATATGACAGAGTGGACAGGCAGGGAATGTGGAGGGTACAAAATATATATGAAGTAAATGGGAAGCTGTTGCATGCTGTGAAGAGTACATGCGACGGTGCTAGGGCTGCAGTGAGTATGGATGGTAAAGTAACCGAGTTGTTTGATCAGAGTGTTGGACTGAAGCAGGGTTTGTTATGTCTTCGTGGTTGTTCAGTTTGTATCTGGATGGAGTAATAAAAAGTCACTAGGTAGGCCAGTGGATGTCAGAGTGCCTCTAATGAGAGAGGGTAGGGTGTGGAAAATTCTTGAACTGTTTGCCGATGAAACTGTATTATTAAGTGGGGATGAATGTGAGCTGCAAGGCTTGGTGAATAAGTTGGAAAGGGTATGTAGGAAACAAGCTAACGATGAATGAAGATAACAGTATACTCATGGTCTATGAGAGAAATGAAGACAAATATGCTCTGTGGGACTGGATGGAGAGGAAATGGAGAATGTGAGTGCATCCAAGCATATAGGCAACGTAATGAGTAAGGACAAGTTTAAAGGAGGAAGTGCATGAAAGGGAACAGCAGGGCAGAAAGGTTGCTGATTTATTGAAAACAGTGATAAGGAATAGAGAAGTGAGCAAGGAAGTAAAAATTCGCTTCAAAACAGTATTGTGGTCCCCACTCCAACATAGGGAAGAGATGCTTTGACCCTTTGGTGGGACACAAGTCAAGAGTCAGAACAGTGGAAATGAGTGGAGTCACAGGAAGAGACAGGCAGGCAAATGAGGAAGTAAAGTAGTGTCATGGTGTTGATCTGGATGTGACTGGAAGTGTTATGAGAAATACTTTGAGATAGTTTGGCCATATGGAGAGAATGGAGAATAAAAGGCGACTAGAAGAGTGTACAGTATATGAATGAAATGGAGGGGAACAGAAGGAGGGAGAGGGGGAGGGGGAGTGGAGAACGGAAGACCAAGGGTAAGATTGAGGGATGGAGTGGAGAAATAAATATGGGAGGGGGAGGGTCATCTGGAGGAAAGGCAGCCAAATGGCAGAGGAGAGAACGACGTGGAAGCGATTAATGACCACAACTAACGGGAATGAGGCAAGAGGCAATAGACAGATAAACAGACATATCGACAGACTGATAAATAGAGAGGTTCCATATTGCGTTCATTAACCTTATCACAGTGAGTCTTCTGAAGCTGAATGAAGTTGGATGGTGGTGGCTACGTTCATATGAATAACATCATACTGAAGTGTTAAGCCTTTGATACACTTAATGCATGGGTTCCCGTGGTCCTACCCTTCCTAAAATCTGGTCCGACTGGAGGTCTATCATTGTGCAATCTTTTTTTTTCTTTATTTTCTAGGCAAAAAAAATTTTACAGTGCATTGAGGACACACACACACACACACACACACACACACACACACACACACACACACACACACACACACACACACACACACACACACACTGTTCTTCAAATAGATGGATCAAATGAAAATGAAAGGTATTGTGAAGGAGGGTTCCAATGAAGCCTTTGTATATTAAAGAAGTCTTAAAATACAAGATTAACTTCATCGTGCATGTCTCTTACTAACCCTCTTATATTCGCTTGTTCTAATGTGTGTGTGTGTGTGTGTGTGTGTGTGTGTGTGTGTGTGTGTGTGTGTGTGTGTGTGTTTCCCCAGACAGCGCCAGACAACAATAGTTCCTCTGAAAGTGTGTTATAGGAGCTTTTAATATCAGTACCATCACCATCGACCCTCTCATGGCTTGGACAACTATAGTATTCTATTCCAGCTAAAGCCATGCGATTTTATTCAGCTGAGAGTGAATCACGGGAACCTGTGTGATACCCACTGATAAAGTATGGTTATATATGAATGGCAAATAAATTGAAATACATTGAAAAAAAAAAGTAGATATAAGTGGAGAGTGCCAAGTTAAATTTAAAAAAAAAAAAAGAAAGATACAAAAAATTAGAGAAAGAGAGAAAAAGACAAAGAAAGGAAGAAAGAAACTGTGACAGAAAGACAGAGACTGGCAGACAGAATTAAAGAAAAAGAGAAGAGAGGGCATAATTCATTACCATTGGAGGGGGGGGGGGGCTCTACAAAGTATCCTCACCCCCAGAATTTTCAGGTCAGGTAAAAAGAGGAATGAATTATTTAACTATGTGATATCTGTGTTGGGACGTTCTCGAAAAGTTTATATATTAATATTATGATCTGTCTAAAAATCGACATAGTTGTTTGTCGCTATGTCCACCAAGGCAAAAGGAAAAGTGGCTGGCCTCGGTGTGTGCTGTAGACTACGTTGCTTATCTCAGCCTTTGATAAGATAGGGTGGATATGGTGGTGGGCCAGGATTATGAGCAGAGGCATGTGGGTGTCACGAACTGAGTGATAAAAAAGTTTGGCCGTCCGTCTAAAGCATGCACGAGGGCACACACACACACACACACACACACACACACATATATATATATATATATATATATATATATATATATATATATATATATTATATGCGATTAATGTAGCTAATGTACTTACAACCTCAGACACATCAGCAGCAAACAAGTCGAATTACACTATAAATAATGGTATAATAATAATCATCATCATCCGGACCTCCTTTCCCACCCGAGGGCAGGGTGAGGAATAATAATAATAATAATAATAATAATAATAGTAACAACAACAATAAAAACAACAATGATAACTAGTTACCTATTTACTCATTGCCTAGCCACAATAAGGAAGCTTTGCCGTAACTATTTATAGTATGTAGGGTTGAAATTTTGGCGTCATAAACAAGTCTGTGACCTTTAAGAGTATTTAAGGTCATTCATATTTGAAGCATGTACTTAGATTAACCTAACGTAGTTTCTTGTGTACAGGTACGCTACTACCAACAAGATCTGAAGACAAAGGTGTGGAAGATATAAATGAAGCATGGGTACACTTTACATTTGTCCCAATAACGAGTTAAGTGAATGTTTAACTGTAACCATATTCCTTACAGATAATATGAGGGACCACAACTATATTTCTGAAAAGTTACTGCTTCACAGCTTTTGTGGTTTTTTATCTAAATCGTGTTATAAAGAAAACACTGAGCAGATTTGAATTCGGTACTTTCCACAAGGCATAATGGCAAACTATCCAGCCAAAATTCTCAGCAAACTTTTTAATCGCAGGAGCTTCAACCGAAATCGCCATATATATGGCGAAGCTTAATAACCAGTAAAGTGGCTTTGACAGCGCGTGACGTGCGAGCGAGCGCAATGTTATCACAATTTCCTTTTGATATAAAATTATAGGCGGAATATCCGATATTTAATTGCTAGATTTGATGCCAAAAAACACAGTGTTATGACGGAAAATCTTTTTTAATTTGATTTTGTACCTGAGGCATTCACCAAATAGAGCCGAACACTCCCTTGGAGAACTCGAGAATCCAAGGGGATCCTTCTCATTTATGGGTGAGTTTGTAGTTGATATCAAAAGTTGTTGAATGAATGTATCATATGAAGAAAGAATTTCAACTCTACTTCATTTAGGAGTAAAGTTATCAGCGTCAGCTTAGCATGACGGTCAGGTCTGGCCGCTCATTTCCAAACATAACTGAGAGTAAACGTCGCTCGCTCTTAATAATAATAATAATAATAATAATAATAATAATAATAATAATCGATCCCTGTCAAATGAAGCAAAACATTTTTTTCTTCATTCGGATTTTAGTATGAAGCAAATTGACAAGGAATATGGCAAAATGCAATACAGAATCCATGTTTGAAAGTCACCTGGAGAACAGCATCCCGTGTTCTAGTCGGTAAAGTAAACTCCTTGACACCTGTTCCTTAGCGATTTTTTTTGGATATGGCTAGTTAATATCCGAAATATGGCGATACTGAAAGGATTTATATAACACGGAGGAGAACAGTAAGGTGTAATAAACAGAATAAATCGCTTAGGAAAAGGTGTTAGGAGCTTCCTCAACTGACGAGAATACGGGCCTGTCCCTGAACACATTCAAGGTTTAACAAAAAAATCAACTGGCCTCTCATCAAGATAGCGAACAAACCACCAGGAGATCGGTGTTAGGTAGTTAATGTTATTTATTCTTACAATTTAAAAGTGTACAGTATAGTTTTCCATTCACCCTTGAAAGAGAGAGAGAGAGAGAGAAGACTTCGGCTGGAGGGACTGATGGATGGGGGAAACCGTCTTGCTTTACTCTCCTTGTCTTCGACTCGGAGAAAAGATACCACAATCAGTCTTCTGTGTAGTGAAAAGCATGGCAAAGGAATATTAAGTCTGCTGTTGTTTGCTTTCATTTGTCTTCTGTATTGTTTTTATAGTTTCCAGTGGAGGTGTTTTGGAAGCGACACTCAACACCACTCCCAGGAAGTCAATAAAATGAATAAATAACCAAATAAATGAATGTGCACAAGTAACTAGCTAAATAAATAAATAAACACATCACAAACCTTGTTAAAACTCACTCACAGAGCTGAGAAACGGAGACAGGCCTCGCACAACTGGCGGGCACCAACCTCACTAACAGACTCTCTCTCTCTCTCTCTCTCTCTCTCTCTCTCTCTCTGGAGCAAAAAAATATATTGTGTGGGTGGTGGAGTGAGTGGTCCTTAGCTCCACTGTGTTGACCGATTCCGTCACACTGCACTTGAACCGTAGATAAAAATCCTAATATTATCTCCAGACTCTCACATATATTGCTTTTCATGGGAGACCTTTGGAGAATTTAATTACATTCACAAACTTCATCATCATCATCATCATTACAATATTTCTAAATGCCCCCAGTAATTAGACCACACTTCGAGTACTATAGACAGTTTTGAAGCCTGAATGTTAAAACTAAAGGAAACTGGACGTAATTGTAGGGAGGAGCCACTAAAATGTCTCATCTCTGCGAAATTTTCCCAACGAAGAACAACTAAGCATACTAAATAATTTTTATATGGAAACGCATTATGCATCATTTTTTGAAGTATTTATTCTTAACTAACTCATCAATATAAAAGTTGTTCAAAATACATGTTGATCTGGAAAGAGAAACAATGGGAAGAAACTGAAAGATAAGAGATTTTACACCACTATTAGGGGAAAAAATTAAAATGTGGATAGAGGAACAATGGAATACACTACCCGCAAAAGTCGTTAGAGCAAAAATTATAGAACTTTTAAAACTCTGCTACATAAAGATTTCGAAATTACAGGCAATAACTAATCAAATATGTTAATTTCCTTTGTCATCAGAGCACATAGGTAGAGTAGTTAGGATGGACTTTGCAGTAGATTGTTCTGCATGCCGGAGCAATTGAAAAAAATGCCAACCAAATGTCCATGATACAGTCTTAGTAAGAAGTGGAAGTAGGGCATGCTGGCAAATGTGATACTGTTGTGGAAGAAAAAATGTACGGTAATAAACTAATGTCCAAAGTATTATATTTTAAGGGTAAAGTGTGTATAAGCCTTCAGTGCCTAAACTTCAACCTACTGAAGTTCAAGTCCAACTTTTACAGATGAATGGAGGACACTTGTAACTTGGTGTATGAAATTATTTTTATTTAATTGGTTTTTCCTTCAACTCTTCATCTGTAAAAAAAAAAAAAAAAAAAAAAAAAAATCTGCTACTCTTGCTCATCGGTATCAGTGCGGTAGAGATGATCACAATCTAACTTTGGTATGTATGGGCAATTATCCCCTTACTTTTTATTTAAACAATAAAAAATAAAATAAAACGCTGACGACCTGTTGACTGTTGAAGAAATTGCTGACTAAACAAAGTAACCTGACATGTACTAGAGGCATTTGCCCTACCAAAAGATATCAGTGACCAGCAAATTACACTAAATTAAAAGTATTTGTTAACTGTTACAGTATGGTTGATCTGCATATATATGTTCCCTGGTCAGCAAAATAATGAGTTACAGTATGGTTGGTCTGCATATATATGTTCCCTGGTCAGCAAAATTATGAATGGTTTGGGTTCCATGGTAATTTGGTGTCAGCTCCACTTCTACCTATCACATCACTTGGTTGCCTTAGTTATGTTGAAGGGGTTGATTTATTCTCGTTAAAGGGGCCCCACATCAGTAATATGCAAGTATTTTCTATCACATATTGTTCATATTAACCTGATGTTTGGAGAATAGACCTTTTTACAAACGTTTGTTACCGTTAACGTGGGCAACACACTGCTGGATGATTTGGGTAATCCACCGAAATACAGTTTCCCGAAACGTCAGCGTAACCATCCCCACGCATGCCACCTAGTATTGATGGGTAAGGTGGTGGTTATGATGGGCGATAATGTTCGATGGGATATTATAGAAGAAAAATCTCAAATTTTAAGATATGTAAGAGCTGTACACAAAAAATTAATATCACCATCCTTACATACTAATATTCATTAGTTATTCGAGGCAGTTTTCTAAGTGCTCAGTCACAACACTAAAGAGATGAATCCAACGACAGCAATCTATCCACACACACCGCAACTCAGCCAGGAGACAGGGCGTGTGTGCTGGGCATTCCCCAGGCCCTGTTTTCCCCCTTACCTTTACTCAAGACAACCACCACCAACCGGGCTACAGCAAGGCCCGGTCTCCTCGAATTGAGGATAGAATCATCAACAACGACAGCAATCACCCAAAAGTGGAGAAGATAACATTTATTGGCAGTCCATAAGTCTGCCATGTATCGTTGACCCAGTACCTAAGGCTGTACCTGCTGAGTGTATCTGTACGGTTAAATCATCACTCTCACCGTCATGTTGCAGCCTTCCCAAAAGCCAGGGTGCAATATTACGATAGATCCATTATATGTCCAATATTCTTTGTCTAATGCTAAGGTGGCAATAGTAAAATTTTATTACAGTTTTCTACTATATTTTTAGGTTGCACTGACTTATATGTTTGCATGAAACCTTGCATTTAAAAAAGTGCCACAATACCTACCATTGCAGTTATTACTATCCTTATATTGTGAGGAGTATGGCTAACTCACTGCAACCATCTCATGATGTCATTATTGCGACATATAAGACAAAGTCGTCCATCCTAAAGATCTTCCCACAAAAAAATATTTCACTTGAATAACCTAACATCTTATAACTCAACAGGGAAGTGATCTTTACCTCTACTAGTTGTATGCAAATATCTGAGTGACACGTCAGCTCTAAGTATGTTGTCTTTTGTCTTTTAACTGGTGATAAAATTTTTAACTCGATTCGTATGTAAGAAACATGAAAACATTATCGTAGACTTGGCAGGAATGCAGTCATTATTATTTCAGAACTGTATCAACTGAGGAACTCTTGGCTCGGTACACCGCTGTGGAGGAGCCCTTGGTAGGGTATATTACCGCAGGGCAACCCTTGGGAGAGTACAGCATTGCAAAGGAATCCATGAACACTGCTGTGGAAGAACCCTCGGCAAAGTACGCTGCTGTGGAGGAACCTTTGGCAGGGTATATTTCTGCAAACGAACTCTCAGCAAGGTACATTCCTGTAGAGGATTCCTCAGAAGAGCTCATTGTTGTAAAGGAAATCGCAACGGAGTACACTACTTTGGAGGAACCCCTGCACAGTACACTGTTGTGAAGGATTCCTCAACAGGGTACACTTGCGGATGAACTCACAGCAATGTACGAGAATACTGCCGTGGAACAACCTTTGGGAGGGTATACCACCAGGGAAAAACCCTTGGTAGAGTGCACAGCTATGAAGGAACGCTTAGCAGAGTACACTGCTGTGGACTGCTTGATTGAATGATGCATTCTAATGCTAGGTGACAATGGCCATGTGGCAGTACGGTAAAAGAAAGGTTATGGTAGTGAGAAAAAGAGAAAACTAAAGGTTAACAAAATGAAATATATGAAACAGATAGATGGGGACATATAAAGTGTAGGCTAAAGGACGCTAGTGTGACTGAGACAGGACATAAGACTAGCAATGAAAAAATAGAGATTAATATAGAACGTCACTGATGTTAGGGGTCCTACGAAGTCAAGCCAAGTTTGGGAAGAAGTTGTATGTTATGAAGCAGGGTACAATGTAGAAGTACGAGTATGAGGAAGACACTGAAACGCAACTAATAATTTAAACAAACCGTGGGGATGATCATTTGTCATAAGATGGCCATGGGTAAGGCGAGTACGGTCACTTTGAAGACGTGCAAATGAAGTTTCCCAGCGACTATTTTGTGGCCCAGGGGAGGACCACGGAGAGAAATGCTTTTACTCAATATATTTCGTTGTGTATAGCTAGTTACCAAGGGGACTACCAGTTTTATAATAGTAAAACTTTAAAAACACAGGGATGAAATCCAAGCATAGCAGTGGGTAGGGGACAGAAGTGTGAAGGGACATAGGTGAACTCGCATGGTGATCTGCCTTGTAATTACCTGGGATGCCTACATGTCCAGGAAACCAGAAAGCTGAACAGTTTTTTCATGAGGGAGAGAGAGAGAGAGAACAACCAGTCTTGGCTTTTATGTACTAAGTGATGGATACAAGGCGTTGAGTGATGAGGATGGTGTGCACTAAATCTGACGCATGTGGACACCTTCACACTATTTACTGCCCAGAAAAGAAAGGAAGGGAACAATGTTGTGGCGGAACCCTCATTAAGGTAAGCTGCAACAGAGAAATCGCTTTAAAAAAAAAAAAAAAAAAGGAAAACTGGATCAAGTTAAGGTACAAGAACTATAGTATGTAGGCAGTAGCCACTGCACTGTTGTACATAACTATAAAAAAGGGTATGTGTGTCACAGAATAATTAAAAACCATGACTACAGTATATGCAGAAAAAAAAAAAGTTACGTCAAGAAATAACAATAGAAGGGATGCATGTATCTGACAGGGAATGATGTGGTTAGTATATAATTTATGTACTGTACTCCCTGGTCGTTTTACTGATGTCATTAAAAAGTCAAACGTATTTTTCGGCCGTATACCAAGTATTATATAACTCAAGATAACATGTAAGCAATGTTTACTGAACGTATAATTCACGTCGATACTGAACAATTCAATTTATCGAGTGAGGTAAGGGAGTTCATTACTGACTTGTTCATTGAAATGAGACCACTATTTTACCAAATCTATGAACAGGGAAAGAAGTGGCAAATTCATTTTATAACAAAACCATAGCCAGCAGTAAGTCCCTCTCTCATTCTTTGCCAGCTCTAACACCAGCCCTTTCTCTCTGAGCTAGTTCAGACTAGAATACTATATGGGACTATGGGTAGCCAGTCGCCATCACAGACTTGGTAAATGTTTCGGTATATTCGAAGCCGACTGAGCTTCCCTGTGTTCGAAGCAGGGTCTTTCGTGTTGATCAAAGGCCATAACAAGGACAAGCATACAGAGCGTGAAACCTTCGAATCCTCATTATCAATCAGTCATATAACATAATAACAAATTTGTGACAGACACTGCGATTACAACAAAGTTGCATCGGAGACATTTATTTATATTATTGAACTCTTTGCCAAAAGAAGTGTAGATGCAGTAAAACAGCCAGAACACTGTCCGATTTGGATAGAAACGAAGCAGCTTCTAGTACCCTTTGAATCAAACAGCAGTTTTCAAACAGGACTCGTTTTCATAGTCGTCTGTTCACCCACAGTTTAAGCGCGTGCCTGCCTACCTGCCTGCCTTCCTGCCTGGCTGCTTGCATGCATACGTGCCTGCATGTGTGCCTGCCCGAGTGAGTACTCGCAACTGATATTTGTGTGTGTGAGGGGGTGTGGGGTGGGGTGTGGGTGTGGGGGTGGGGGGATTGGGGGGTTGTGCGTGGGGGAGTGTGAGGTGTGTGTGTGTGTGTGTGTGTGTGTGTGTGTGTGTGTGTCATTCTTTGGGCGTCTTTGTATCTGTATACAATCAGTAACGTACAGCTCCGTTCAGAAATTCGTACTTCATCCAATGTGGAAGGCGCTAGTCTCGGCCCCTCCTTCCCAGACGACAGGTTACAGTTTCGAACCTCCCACGAGCAACCAGAATTTAGCTTGTATCAAAGCAGTGTCATTCGCTCACCGACTGTTAAATGAAATGAGAATTTTATTTTCATACTCATAGGTATCAGTCAATCTTACTGCTGATTAAATGATGAAATTATGTTTATATTTGGGTGCCTTAAAAAATATAGTACAGTACCAATAGCAGAAATGCACATAACAGAATATAAGAAGTTCGGCTATGAATCAGTGTGATTAGGCGAGCTAGTGAGCTATCACATGTCTTACTCCCTAGACACGGGCATTATATCAGCTAACCATCTTAGCTCAGTATCTATGACCTGTTCTACCGCTTCAAAGACAATCCAAGTAGCTAAAAATAATTTGTATGCAGTCAAGATATTCAAACATTTAAGAAATATCTGAACAGTTAAAACTCATATTCATACTCAAAACCAGATGAAGACGATTGGCTGAGTCTAAGGAATAATGGAAATCATATGTTTTATGATGAAGTAGCCTACATGATGTTTCCCCTACATAACTACATAACCGTCGGTCTCTCTCTCTCTCTCTCTCTCTCTCTCTCTCTCTCTCTCTCTCTCTCTCTCTCTCTCTCTCTCTCTCTCTCTCTCTCTCTCCACACACACACCACTGTTCATCTGAATTCTCTGCTTCCATCTCTCCCCCATTATGACTGAAACGAGGCACCAGCCTTGCCCCATCCTCCCACCCACTCTGCAATGCAACTGTTAACTAGTAATCTGTCTTTCTTGTATACGACTTTATTTTTTGGAATGTCTTAGCATGTCTTCTTCCAATGCACAGTGCCCCATTATTTCAAACACAGTGTGTCCAGGCATCTCAATGGACTGGATATTTGTGTGTTTACGCTTCATTGGAAGGAACTGACAGGGTTTTGATTTATGACGGTCACATACAAATCAGTCCTAGTCATTCTGAGAACGAGACTTCAGTTCTCATCTCTTGATGTATAGCTGTTGTTGTTGTTGTTGTGTAACCCTGGTCTGTCTGGCCAAGCAGAGCCATGAACCACAGTCAAGTAATCGCCTCTGCAGGGCTGTCCTGTGCAGTGATGGGGTGAAACCAGGATATCTGGCCTTAAGCTGCATTTAGTCTCGCTACGCCACTAGCTTTATAGGCAGTAATTTGTTTAGTACAACAGTTGCCCTTGTAACAATATTTTCATATATAATTTATTTAAACACAAGTATGCATACTCGTAATATGATTCCAAACTAGATTTTCGGCATTGATTTTTATTAGCGCCATATTTACTAATAGCGAATACTTTCATACACTGAGGTGGTTTGGCCATGTGGAGAGGATGGAGGGTGAAAGACTGACGAAGAGAATGTATGTGAGTGAGGTGGAAGGGGGGAGAGGGAGGGGGAGGCCGAGGATGAGATGGAGGGATGGGGTGGAGAGGTATATGAGAGAGGAGGGTGTGAGTTGGGAGCAGGGGAGTGAAAGGGCGAAGGACAGGGTGACGTGGAGGCGATTTGTTTGTGGCCACCCTGAAAGGGATTGAGGCTTCTGGCAATAGATAGATAGAATAGAATACGTGCATGTTAGAAAGGACGGGAGCCCCTCGAAGAACCACCCAGGTTGAAGATTCTGTTATTGTCGTGGCAGCAGAGCCAACTCCCCTTACGAACGCGGTGCCCATTAGGGACAGTCTTCAGTTAGATGTGTCTGCGCTGACTGTCAGGTGAAGGCTGCATGACGCTGGTATACACCATAGAATTCCAGCAATGAAGGAACGCCTGGCACAACAACACAGAGAGGGGAGGTTAGCTTTTGTTCAACGCTACTTCCAGGAGAACCTAGACTTTTGGTCGCGAGTCATCGTCACGGATGAGAAGTGATGCTCCTTCACCTCGCATGGTAGGGTTCATTGCTGGAGGAGAAACAACACCAGGTATATGATATTACCATTTTTATTACTGATAAAATTCCGTACTCTTATTGCCCCCCTCCAGGCTCTGTCTTCGTTGCAGTCATCTCTTTTATATCACTCTGTTACAGTGATTAACCGATATACAGACTTTTACGTATGGAATATAGGTCAATACTGAAGCTGTCTTCTGCAGTCTGCATACCCCTCCATCCTTGATTTCCAGTCTTTTATAGGCAATATGACCAGGCATCTAAAATAATCAGGATCCCTTATTTTGGTCTTATTCTGTTCATATTGTCCTGGAAAAAGACATGATTCCTTCTACTCTTTGCCTCTGTTTTCTTTGTATAAAGACAGTGCCAAGAAAAAAATGTGATCAGTACTAAATAATATAAGGTTAGGGGGATATGTCATCACCTAGTATTCTGTCTCATGGCTGCAGTAATTTAAAAAAAAAGTAAATATATATTTAACACTCAGATACAAGAGGGTCAACATTTGTGATGAGGCACGATCGGGTCACGTTACCTGTAACATCTGGGGATACCTGACTCTACATGGCCTGGGTGCCTTGTCCAGCAACGAGGGGCGTTATACTGCTGACCAGTATGTCCATATCCTGGAGGAACGTTTCCTGCCATCTTGACGCGCAAAGGGTTTTACGTTCCCAGATGGACCTATTATTTTCATGCATGACCGGTGCCCCATCCACACAGCACGTGTAGTACAGCAGTGGTTTCAGAGATAAGACACACTTCAGCTCTTAGACTGGCTCGCCAAAGGGGCTGATCTAAATGTAATAGAACACGTTTGGGCTGAAATGGTTAATACCTGCCAGCCAGGACTGACGAGAGGACAAGAAATGAACTCCTCAACCAAGTAAACGACCAGTGGGAACTTTGCCGGCGCAACATGACTTCATCCGCGGCCTTGTAAGCTCCATGCCTGACAGGTTGCAAAGCAGTGATTGAGAAAGAGGGAAGCTGGACTCGATATTGATATGAGAAGTTAGGCAACTGTTATCATTACATTAAGGATATGTATATATAGATAGATAGATACAATAGAGATACAATAGATAGATATATTAGATAGATAGATATGAGAAAGAAATAATATAGATAGAGATAGAGAGATAGATATTAGAAAAATAGGTATAGTACAGATAGATATAATAGAGATAGATGTAGATAGATAGGTATAATATAGATATAATAAAGATATAGATATGATAGACTGTAGATAGTTAGATACAGTATACATAGACACCTATGGATATAATATAGACAGATATAGATACAATATATATATATATATATATATATATATATATATATATATATATATATATATATATATATATCTTATCTCATCAGCCGTTTGAGTGTCCACTGCAGGACCGGCCTATCCCTACTGAAGTGGGGACGATACAGCCAATGTATCTCTAAAAAGTGGCTTAGGCTGTCTAATAGAGATTGTGTGTAGGGTGAGAAGTGCTTGTAAGAGTAATTGTTGTGTTGGAGTAGCTTTGGATGTGTGTGTAGTCTGTAAACCAAGTGTAATTGGCCCGTGCATGCCGTTTAGGTGTAAGCATACTTTAGTATGTGACACTGGTTCAACCACAGCACCCCTTGTGTCCGCCAATGCAGTACGTGGCCAGAGGAACGCTCCCAAAGTTTATTACCCTGGCGAGGCGCGAACCCTCGTTCTTCAGTGTACGAAAACGCACATTTTACCATAGTACCACAGAGGCTCTATATATATATATATATATATATATATATATATATATATATATATATATATATATATATATATATATATACGTGTAGAGAGAGAGAGAGAGAGACTAAAAAAACAGAAATAAAAATGAAATTGTCTATTTTTTTTTTAAACATCTATAATTATCCTTATATATTTTCCACCGCCTACGCGACGCAAGATCACTCACACGTAATAAATATAATGTGTTCCTTGGCCTTCCCACACAAACAGGACGGATGAAGTAAACTATTTCAGTGTCTTTACCTCCATATGCGACTTGTTAATGCATCGGTGGTGGTGGTCGGTGGTCGCGGCGGCGGCGGTGGTGGTGCATGTGGGTGTTGGTGGGTGGCGGCTGTGGTGGTAGGTGGCAGAGACGGTCGTGATGGTGGCTGTTGTTGTTATTGTTATTGTTCTTGTGTGCTTGTGTTTACGTTTGTGTGTGTGTGTGTGTGTGTGTGTGTGTGTGTGTGTGTGTGTGTGTGTGTGTGTGTGTGTGTGTGTGTGTGTGTGTGTGTGTGTGCGCATGTGCGTGTTTCAGTGGGAGAATAGTCAGCTCACTAATCACTTATTGATTCATATTAGACTTCTTCCTTTCCCTCTATTTGTGTATTGTAACTTGTTATTTGTATACAAATTTTCATCACAATCGCAAATTGTCCACGTATTTCCTTCCTTAATATGTAATAATACTTGCCAATATCCATATAAATATCCGTTTCACCTCATATTTCGCATTGGTCGTGTGACTGAAACTGTTCCGGTAATTGCTGCTCTGTCTGTGGTGGCGAGAGGTTCGGGGTATTAACATGTACAGAAAGAGCGGACCGAGGCTTGAGCCTTCCACTTTGGGTGTAGTACGAACTTCTGAACGGAGCTGTACGACGGGAGTCTCCGTGGAAAATATTATCGACAAAGGTACTTGAAACCAATGAACACATACTCCTATTTAATGCATGTGATGATGATGACGATTGTGTGTGTGTGTGTGTGTGTGTGTGTGTGTGTGTGTGTCTACAGTATTACAACTTCCCATCCTCTTTATTATAGGAAAAATTACAGATAGGGAGACAAATAAATAGTGGTGATAAATAAAAAGCACCAGACAAAAAGTACACAATAATGAAGAGTATGAGAAGTGAGAAATTGATCATAAAATGTTGATGATCTGAGAGAAGTAAAGTCAGTCATTATAGAAACTGTATTTACTTTTAACCCTGTCAGTACGAAGTGGTCTAACTTTATTATGCGATTTTATTAAGTTTATATGAGGCCTATTGCATCCCATCCGTCAAATATCATACATTCCTTTTCTTTTTTTTTCCGTCAAGGAGCGTAAGAGGGCGAGGCTAGGCTACTCAGTCCAAGCCTTTAAAGTGAGGGTGACCAGCCTCCAATGCCCCTGAGTGTCATTATGAGAGCAATAAACTCAAACCATCTCTCTGATATAAACCCATACCGACTCGGTTCGGTTGCAGCGCCCTAACCTGCGTCATTTGGTTATATGGTTACCACCCAGCGTAATGAAGAGGAAAAAAATTGCATCCGTTGTTTCTTCTGTGCGATATTTTCTCCCATTGTTTTGGTCAGACGATATTGTTCAGCTTATTAAAAAAAAAAAAAAATCTGGCAATAAAGGGGATTACAAGCCATTTTCATTGACGCGTTCCATTCTTTTCTTTTTGTTTTTTGCTAATGATTACCATTTTATTCAGGTAAGCGATGATTCCTCACGCTAATATTATCAAACAGACGACTTCTTCTTTTTCTTCTTCTTCCATCCTACTTCTTCTTCCATTCTTCTTCTTCAACTGCTTCTTTTCTGCCTTCATTTTTCATTTTCTTCTTCGTCTTCTTCTTCTTCTTCTTCTTCTTCTTCTTCCATCCTTCTTCTTCTTCTTCTTCTTCTTCTTCATCATCATCATCATCATCATCATCATCATCATCATCATCATCATCATCATCCCCTTCTATTTTATTTCTTCCATTCTTCTTCTTCTTCCATTCTTCTTCCAGTCTTCTTCTTCTTCTTCTTCTTCATCATCATCATCATTATTATCATCATCATCTTCTTCTTCTCCTTCTTCTTCTTCTTCTTCTTCTTCTTCTTCTTCATCATCATCATCATCATTATCATCATCATCTTCTTCTTCTTCTTCTTCTTCTTCTTACGCTTCTACTCCATTCTCCGTTACAACAGAGAAAGGTCTGTCTGCATCTTCCTCTTCCTCTTCCTCTTCACTCTTCTCCTCCCCTCCCTCTTCTTCCATCATTCCCTCCTCCTCTTCTTGCCTCCCTCCCTCTTGTTCTCCATTTTCTTGCCTTACTGGTCTTTTCCTCTTGAAGAAACCGACCTGGAAAAAAAAAAATGTTAATTGTGAGAAAAAATGAGGTTAATTGTGAAAAAGATGAGGTTAATTGTGAAAAAAAATGAGGTTGTGAAAAAAATGAGGTTAATTGTGAAAAAATGAGGTTAATTGTGAAAAAATGAGGTTAATTGTGAAAAAAATAGGTTAATTGTGAATAAAATGAGGTTAATTGTGAAATAAAATGAGGTTAATTGTGAATAAAATGAGGTTAATTGTGAAAAAAATGAGGTTAATTGTGAAAAAAATGAGGTTGTGAAAAAATGAGGTTAATTGTGAAAAAAAAATGGTTAGTTGTGATAAAAAAAAATCCATACTTAGAAACGCCACGTTCATCTTCATCAACATTATCACCATCATCATCACCATCACCTTTATCATTACTTGCATCATCATCATCATTAGAATTATCATCATCATTATCACCACCATCATCATCATCATCATCATTATCATCATCTTCATAATCATCACAATCACCTTTATCATCATCATCATCACCGTCACCTTTATCATCATCATCATCATCATCATCATCATCATCATCATCACCATCATCATCACCATCATCATCATTTTCATCACCATAATCACATTTATCATTACTCCCATCATGATCATTAGCATCATCATAATCATCATCACCCTACCCCTATTTCTAACATCAACTGAAGTCTGATCTAGAAAAAGAAGAGGGCAGCCATAAGATTAAGAATCCTATCAAATAAACCAGCCAGTGAAATGAGCTAGTCACACATCATTCCAGCCCTCGGAATCCTGGCTACACCTGGCAAGCAAAACCATATACATTTTTACAATTTTTTTATAGTTATTCCGTCAAGTATTAGGTTCTATAAGCGGTGCCAATACCTTGTCATATGCTTCTCTCTCTCTCTCTCTCTCTCTCTCTCTCTCTCTCTCTCTCTCTCTCTCTCTCTCTCTCTCTCTCTCTCACCTTATACAGCACCCCCACCATCGCCGCCAGCACCGCCAGTCCCACCACCGTCCCCACCACATACACCCAGAGGGGGACGGGGGGCGGAGGGGGGTGTGGGGGGGTATAGTTGAGGGGGACAATAACAGACCAAACGTCAGCCCTGTGGGGGAAAGAAAAAGAGATGGATTTTATTTTATATAGGGAAGAAAGAACCAAAGGCCAGAAACGCGCAAGATTGTTCCTGCAAAAATAATAATAATAATAATAGTAATAATAATAATAATAACAGAGTCAAATTCAAGATCCGTTCAATTCGAGATTCCTGGACACACTGCGTTTAAAGGACTGGAGATTGATGAGAGATACAAGTATAAACAAAGAGACATGAATGATTGATTGATTGATGATTGATGAGAGAGGTACAAATATATTCAGACTTACATTGCTTGATTGACTGATAGGTTTAATAATGATCCAGATATAATTCTTTCACCTTAACTTAGCCCAGATTTTCGTCCTTTTGTTGCTTATTTCTCGTATCTCAGCGGTAAAGACGATGCTACGGCTCCACTTCCTTTCCATAGCACTTCTTCGTGACTGGTATCATATTTTAGTGTTAATCTATTGTTACAACACAGTATTTAAGATTGAAAGAGGGAAATTTTGGACCAAGTTAGAGTAAAAAGAGTATAGCAGTACACATCTGGACGGAGAAGTTGTGCGTTATCATGTCTAAAATTTGACTACCCTGTGACTTGACTACTGACTGATTGATCCCAAAATCGAATCACTTCTGTCTTGTCTGTCCCTTAACCCTTCCACCAAGCTTAGTTCAAATATTCTCCGAGATGCTTAAGCTTACCTTGCCTTGTGTTCTTGACAATTGAGTTACTTAAAAAAAAAAAAAAAAAATACTTCATCCTTGCTTGGCCTTCTCTCGTTCCGCCAAATCTGGTTTCAATCGATTCACAGCTGAGATATGGGATCAAATATTTGACCTTACCTTGTGATTCTGCCCTTTGATGACCTAAGCTTGTGATTCTGGCCTTTGTCTAAATGTTCTCAAAATAGAATTCCTTTATATTTGCTTTTCCCAAAAATTTTCCATCAAGTTTGGATAATTTTAGATAAAAAAAAAAAAAGAATGTTTGAAGTGACCTCTCCATGTGACCTTGAACTCTGACTTATTATCCCCCCCACAAAAAAAAATGGGTCAGGTCCTTGTGTGATACTCAACCCTTCCACCAAGCTTGGTTTGTGTAAGATTAAAACGGCTTTAGGTATTTGACTCACTCACAGATCGAAATTTGTTGGTGCCCTATGACCTTGTCCTCTAACTAATAGTGCTCAAAACCAAATCCCTTCTTCCTTGCCTTACCCTCAACCGTTTCACCAAATATACACTAAATCAGACCAAAACTGTTTACGTTGGCTTTGCCGTGTAACTTTGAATTTTACTTTACCCTGAGACTTGGCTTTTGATTAATTGTTCCTCAAAGCGAATCCCTTCATTCATGAATTTCTTTGAACATTTCCATCAAGTCTGGTTTAAATTGGACGAAAGCTGCTTAAGATGACCTTCTCACGTGACCTTGATCTCTGACTATTCTCTGAAAAAGAACAAGCCAGCCCCTTGACTGAGTGTCAGCCCTTAAACTAAATTTGTTGCAAATCATATCAAAACTGTCTTACTGTACTTATTTCACACATAAGTATACACACAAGTCGAAATCTGTCCTTCCCTTATGACCATGACTTTCGATCGATATTCCTCAAAATCACGTCCCTTTCGTTTCTGCCTTACCCTCAACCCGTGCACCAAGTTTGGTCTAAATCGGACCAAAACTGCTGAAGTTGTCTTTGCCATGTGATCTTCATCTTTGACTTATTGTTCTCAGTAACAGTGCATCAACATCTTGGCTGACACTGCAGATTGTTTAATTATACTGCAAATACACAAACAGATCACACACACACACACACACACACACACACACACACACACACACACACACACACACACACACACACACACACACACACACACACACACACACAATCAAGTACAGCATTACATTCGCCGTGTACTCATCACATGGGGTTGTAAATATCGGTACTAACATAAATCGTCACCATAGTAAATCATCACTAAAATAAATTAACACAAAATCATTCCTAAAATTAATAAACAACATTAATACATTTCGTTACGAAATAAATACTAAAACTAATCTATATAAATCTAAAAATCTGAATCGGTAATAGAATAAATCAAAACACAGATATACTCTTAAATGAAAAAAATCGGTCCAAAGAAAATTGATTGCTAGATGAAATCGGTAACAGAATGAAAGAGAATACAAAAAAATAGTTCAAAATCAGTCACAAAATAGATCGGCAAAAATATTTATCGGCACTAGAATGAATCGGCACTAGATCGGTACTAAGATAAATGTGCACTAAAATAAATCCGCAAATAAATAAATCAGCAGAGAAGTAAATCGGTACTAAAAAAATCGGCAGTGAAATAAATCAGTATGCAATAAATCGGCACTAAAATAAATCAGTATGCAATAAATCGGCACAAAGATAAATCAGTATGCAATAAATCGGCACAAAGATAAATCAGTATGCAATAAATCGGCACAAAAATAAATCAGTATGCAATAAATCAGCACAAAAATAAATCGGTAGGCAATAAATCGGCACTTCAATAAATCGGTCCTAAAATTAAATCAGTCCTAAAATAAATCGGTCCTTAAATAAATCGGTCCTAAAATAAAATCGGTCCTAAAATAAATCGGTCCTAAAATAAATCGGTCCTAAAATTAAATCAGTCCTAAAATAAATCGGTCCTAAAATAAATCGGTCCTAAAATAAATCGGTCCTAAAATAAATCGGGAGTGAAAAAATAATTGGTACTTAAATCCTACCTTGCTTCTTTCGCGTCCGCTGAAGTGAGGAGGCCAGTGACGAGGGAGCCGAAGGTGACGTTCTCTCCGTAGCGGTCTGTTGGGAAAGGACTTCAGAATCGACTTCACGAAGGCCGTCATCTCTCTCTCTCTCTCTCTCTCTCTCTCTCTCTCTCTCTCTCGCACTGTGTGTCCGTGTGTGCGTGTGTGTGTGTGTGTGTGTGTGTGTGTGTGTGTGTGTGTGTGTGTGTGTGTCTCTCTCTCTCTCTCTCTCTCTCTCTCTCTCGCTCTCGCACTGTGTGTCCGTGTGTGCGTGTGTGTGTGTGTGTGTGTGTGTGTGTGTGTGTGTGTGTCTCTCTCTCTCTCTCTCTCTCTCTCTCTCTCTCTCTCTCTCTCTCCCAGCTTAAATTTCCTGCTAGAGCTGAACCTACCATGAGAGGGGCAATGGCCAGGGTATTAACACTTCCAGGCTCTTAAAGCTTTCTCACAGCTTAGAAAAATTAGCTTTACTTTAGCAGGAATAGACCGCTAGAATCCTTAGCAAGTTAGGTTAATTAGCAGGAATTAACCGCTAGATTTGTCCTTAGGTTAATTAACTGGAATAAACCGCTAGATTTGTCCTTAGAGAGGTTAATTAGCTGGAATAAACCGCTAGATTTGTCCTTAGAATTTAATCAGTTGAAAGAAGACTGCTATATTTATCCTTAGCAAGACAGGTTTTTTTAAAAAAACAGCTAGAGTTATCCTTATGAAAGAGAGGTTAATTAAATATACCACTAGATTTATCCTGAGTAAGAGATCTTAAGTACGGGATGCTAAACCATTCTTACGACTAAAATTCAATCGTAACTTAAGGACATTCTTAAACCTTAAGAACTGGAATGCAAACCCCTAATTACTGAAGGGCATTTAGGGAACACCCAAGGTTTTTAGGTACAGTTAGCCTGCATCCCATTTTAAAGAACGCAGTCAGCAGCCATACAGGGAGGCCAGATACGTCCCTCATCATCATCACATACTTCAAAAATAATCCTTAAATATTTTGGGTCTGCGTTAGATTTCCTTTTGCAGGAAGAAGTAGAGACAAGGAGATATTTGGCACCCTCCTTCCTCTGTTCATCCTGTGCTGTATATAACCTAGGATATTTTTCTCTCACAGATTTCTTTCTGTAGGAGGGACAAGAGACGTGGAAAGATCTGGTCCTCTGTTTTCCTTTTCTCTCCTGCAGAAAAAAATCGAAGTTATAGCAAAGAATCAATAGTGAATGTGTACTTGTATCCCTCCCCAGGCTCCTATAACCCACTTTCAGCTGAATAAAATCGTCTCTATCTATCTATAGACAGAAGCTTTAATCCCATAAGGGGTGGCCACAAATAAATCGCCCTCATGTAGCCCTGTCCCCCTCCATTTCACTGCCCTTCCCCCAGCTCACACACACCCCTCTCATACACTTCACTCCATCCCTCCATCTCATCGGTCTCCCCTTCCCTCTCCCCCCTCCATTTCACTCATATATACTCTCCTCATTAGTCTCTCGTCTGGCGTTTAATCGAAGAGAAAAATGGAGTTGTTTGGACGATGAGAGGGGCTGAAGAAGGGATAGTTTGTGTGCTTATTGACCACAGGAGGGTAAGGCAGTTAATCAGATTCTTTTAAGTACAAATCTTTCCCTTGAGTACGATCCGCAACCGTCGATGTTAAATCCAGGTCCCTAAGTATGCTAGTGTGTAAACAGGAATGAGAGGTATGCACACTGCGGCCTTCATTCTGATTGGCCAGAGATAAAGGGGTTGAATGATAATAATAATAATAGTAATGATAATAATAATAATAATAATTATTATTATTATTATTATTATTATTATCATTATAATACGAAAATGAAAAAATAATATACAGAGTGTCCATATATTTCGTATCCCAATTCTCGTGTGTTGCATGAACGGCACAGTCTGCTGGTGTGGGAAATGCAGACATTTTTCGCTACTTTATAAAATTTCTAGTCAGCTATGAATCACTGGATATAAAAGAGAAGACAGTATAATAGCGAGACACGAGTGATAGGAAGTAAAAATTATAGACGGTAAACACTTAGGCCCACACCAGCAAACTGAGCCGTCCCAGGAGTACAGGAGGGCTGGATTATGTAAACAGGGTGACACATAAATTGCACACCACTTGAAACTCACCTAGCAGTATTTTATGTGTAGCGGATGGCTCAGTTTGCTGGTATGGGCGTGGGTGTGGCAGTGGGAGTAGGAAAAGAGTAAATGAGGCAGGGTAGACACTGAAAAAAGCCATACACAGAATACAAAAAAGCGCTTGGCAGAGTGGATGAGGATGTTATATATGGGCAAAACTGTATATGTGTTTCCATTTATATCTCCAGCTTACCCACACTGGATGTCATGTTGTACTGGAAGGAAAACCCGATGGTAATGGCTGCCTGAAGCTGCCCCAAGCGACACACCACCCTCCCACACAGCACGCCCTCACGCCCACACCAGACGCTGTGCTCGGCTTCTGTGGGCGGGGTGGGGATGGGTGTGTTTGTGCTTGACCCACCCACAGAGTTCGAACCCGGGTCCAGTTGGGTGTGGGTGCAGTGGGCCGTCTCGCTGCCTGTGTTGACCTGCAGTATAATGGGGAATATAGGAAGTGGGATGGTCTATTGTATGTCCAACAATCCATCATAAAACAAGATTGTCGTATACATTAGAAAGTAAATAAAATAATGAATGAATAATAATAATAAATATAATAATAAATAATAAATATAATAATAATAATAATAATAATAATAAAATAATGAATGTGAAAGGAAACAGTATTCATGAAGTGTCGCGTGACTGAAGGGACCTACAGTAAGCGCCACCCCGCAGGCTTAAGTGTTCTTCAGGTATTGCACTATTTCTGTCCTTCCTCTATCGTGTGGTTTGAAAAATAAGGCCTTTACGAATCTTGAAGTATGGAGTAAAGCCTTATGAAATGAATTACTGGTTTCCCACTTCACTGATTAGGCGACCCACGGTATTTCTTGATGATGGAACAGGAGCGTGGTGAAGTTTTAATTAGAGAGCATTTCCTGGCGACCCTTGAGCGTCCGGGAGAGCTTATAATATTACACAATGATAGACTTCACCCTGGACTAATTTCAGGCAAGATGAGGCTAGAAAAGGCCGTCGCTGGGAGGCGGCCCCAGGAGTTCTAGGCAATGCGATATGAACGGCCACATTTTATTCTTTTTTAATAAAAAGGACACGAAATTTTGCCCAGTGCTGCACCTCCTTCCAGATGGGGTTTTAGGCGGTGTGGGACCTCCAAGGACCGTCCTCCACGAGTGGGGGGAAGGCTCCTTGGGGGTCTCTTGCTGTGGAGTGGGGTTACGTAGTTATGCTGTGCTTTTACATCTACGTGTACTGCCAGCTTGATTATGATGGCCGGCTGTGGGTGGCGTATTGGTGGCTCATGCGTGTGATAAGGTGACTTGTTTGCAGGGGTACATAACCAGTAGTGAGAAGAGGGACATGCTAGAACGGATGTCATAACCAAGCTGATAAGAGATATAAAAGCAGGATTCACTTTATAGGGTTTCCAACTATACATCCGGTACAGAAATCGTCTTATATCTTCAGTCCAAGCGGTAGGGGAAGGGTGATTGAAGATTAGTATTCTTTTCGGCAATTTCTGATGGTTTTTATGTTCGACGATTCTGCTTTTTACATAGGTGATCCGTTTTAATGAATTAATAATAAGAGAAAAGAAAAGATATATGGTGTGAAAGTGCAAAAAAATGTTATCGCTTTAAATTAGCGATAACAAGATAAAGTTATTTCCAGTAAAAGACAAATGCAGTCTCCTTCTCTCTCCGCTATCTTTGTTGCCCTCATTTCCTTCTTAGTTTATACACTTCACCTTCTTTCTCCTTCTCTTTCCCTCCTTCCTTTTTCCTCTTCCATTATTCTCCTCCCATTCTCCATCCTTCCTTCTTTTGTTATTCCCTTCCCATTTTTTTATCCTTCCTTCCCCTCCCTCCTCCTCCTCCTTCCACTTCTCTTATCTTTTCTTCCTGCTTCTCCTTCCTGTTCTCTTATATCTTCTTCCTCCTTCCTCCTTTCTTCCTCTCTTTTCTCCTTCCCATCTCTCCTCACTCTCTTTTCATACCTCCTTTCCTTATCGTTTTAGCCCCCTCTTTCTCCTTGCATCCCTCCTCTTTCTCTTACTCCTTGCATCTTTTCTTTTTCCCCTTCATTCCTGACTTCCTACGTTTCTCTCTCTTTTCCTTTTCTCTTCCTCTTTTCCTTTTTCCCTTCCTCCCGCTCCCCCTTCCATACCCTCCCTTTTCCTCCAGTCCTAATTCCCTAACCTCCTCTTCCCTCCTTTCCCCTTCCTCTTCCTTCCTCTTTCCCTTCCCTTTCTTCCATATCCCCTCCCATCCTCTCCTTTTCCAATTTTACTTTCCTCTTGTCTATATGATCTACCCATCCCTCCTTCCTTCACCTTCCTTCTCCTTCTCCCTCCCCCTTTTCCTCATTCCCTTCCTTCATTCCCTCGTTTCTCACCTTTCTTTCTCCTTCCTTCCAATCCCTCTTCTCCTCGTCTCTCCATTCCCCTTCCTTTTCTATACGACTTCCCTCCTTTCCTCACTCCCTATCCTCTCTCTCTCTCTCTCTCTCTCTCTCTCTCTCTCTCACACACACACACACAATCACTCACTCACTCACTCTCTCTTACCTCCACCTGTGCAAACCTCTCCGCTTCTCCCCTGTACCCCGGAAGCAAGGCAGGATACTCCATAGTCAAAACAGCTTCCTCTGCCTTAGTCACTCCTTCGTTCTCAGCCTGTGTGAAGAATAAATAAGATACATTGACTCACAAACTGAATAGATTGTCTCCTTCCACATTTTAATATTAATGCATCTATTCATCTTTAATTCATCTATCCAGTCACCCTCCCTTCAGGTCATAAAGTTTAGCCAACCTGTCATTCCATTACCTGATTCCTTCATCCTTTCAATCACCCATCCATTTATCCATCTATTTTACACGATAAGTCCACAGTCCTGTCAGTCCATTATATAATTACCTCGTCCTCTCAATCATCCGTCCTTCCATCCACCTATCTACTATCAATGCATCCACCTATCCATCCATTCAACCATCCATCCATCCATTTACCTATCTAAAGTATATTGATTCACTGGTTCATAGCATCTTCTCTCTAACACACTCTACCGTCAATCCATCAATTCATCCACCAATCTGTAATGAAACTGTATTATATATGCATCTCTAAGCATCAAATTCTACAGTATCATCCACATATCCAAACATTTATATATTTGTCATCTCCTTTCATATTTCCTTCAAGAGCTGTTAGTGTCAGTCTCTATAATTCATCCAACTCATTTAGCTCTCTTCTCATCCTTCCACTCATCCATCCATTCATCCATCTAATTATTCACACATCAGCTCAAAGTATCCTTTTATTCTCACACTCTATCATCAATATTTTTCCATCAGAGGGTATTGTCTGTTTTTTTCATCCTTCCGAACATACATTCTTCAAAATCATTCATTCAACCATCATACAAAGCATTCATTCATCTCTCCATCTACCCAGCCTTTCATCCATCCTTCTGCCCATGCATGCATCCACCAAAGCATCCCTCAGTTCATTCATCCATCAACATCATCCAACCATCCAGCCATTAGTCCTTCTTCCTATCCATACATTCATCCATCTTTCTATTCATCTGTCCTTCCATCCGTCAAACCGTCCCCAAACCTTTCAGTGCATACATAACTATACACATTCTCCCAGTCATCCTAAATCCTTGACATCCATCCATCCATCCATCCATCCACCATCCATATCTATACTCTTCGATCAATGCATTAGTCCATAAGTTTATAGCATCGTCTTATCCTCAAACTCCATCACCCATTCATCCATCCATCCATCCTATCTACTATCCATCTATCTGTCCACGCTACAGATCACCCATTTAGCCATCCATCAATCAGCATATTCACCTGTTCGTTCATAGCATCACGCCATTCTTCTACACGCCTTCATCCACCCATCCATCTATCTATCCATCCACCATTCCATCTGCCCACCTGTTCCAAAAGCCCTGTAGTCCTTCTATATACCATACACCTCCACATGTCACCACTTCGACGCTAACACCCACCGTCCGTACTGAATCATGCTAGGGATGTCTTATATAGGACTGGTACGTTGTTATTAGCGGGATTTTTTTTTGTTTACATGTCAACGGGTCTTCGGTAGATCAGTAAAGTCTGCATTATGAAATTCAAATCTTTAAACTGTTCCCTGTCACATTAGGGATTCGAACCCGGGTCCATTAGAACTACAGGACACCTCTCTACCTATTCAGCCACCATCTCCCTAAGTATACTTTTATTTCTCAGTTCTTAGGATCCTCTCATTCGGAAAATCTACACATTCTGCCTTTTCTCCATGATTTAATTCAGACATAATTCAGCCAATAAATTACCAATCCTCTCAACAATCCATCCACCCTCCCATCTATCCATCCATCCATCCATTCATCCATCCACACACCCATTCATCCGTCCACTCATCCATCCATTCATTCATCCATATATCCACCCACTCACCCATCCATCCACTCAGTAGTCAATCCATCCTTCATCCACACATTCTTCCATCAAGTCATCAATATATCCATCCATCATCTATTCATCCATCCATTTTCAAGCTCTCGTACCTTTCCATCCATCCATCCATCCATTTACCCATCCACTCTCAAATTGTTTCATCCTTCTATCTATGCATCCATCCAACATTTCATCCACCCACTCATCCATTCCCAGACTCGATCGTCCACCCATTCCTTCTCAAACTCTGTCATCCATCAGTTCATTCTGATACTCTACCTTCCATCCATCCATCCATCCATCCAACCATTCACCAATCCCTATATTCATCCAACCATCCATCCTTCTATCCATCTATCCAAACAGTCAGACTCCACTGATCCATAAGCAATCTTCCATCCATTCATCCACCCACCTAACCATTCATCTATCTGTCCATCCATCCAACCATCCATCTTTCTATCTATCCATCCATCAAGACATCAGTCCATCCGTTGGTCCATCCTCACTCTCTGTTATCTGGCCATCCATCCATCCACCCATTCAATCTCAAACTCTATCACCCTTCCCTCCACTCATCCATCTATCCATCCATCCATCCATCGCCACTCACCTGTAGAGTCACGCGGCCGGAAGCGACAGGTGTGGCTAATGAAGAGTTGAAGCGTAGGTAGTCACTATCGGTAAAGCTGAGGAGGAAAAAAGAAAAACAGGTCAAGGAGAATTTATGGGAAAAATGTCAAAAACTATTCAATATCTTTTTTCAGTCGACTAAACTATGAAAAAAAAAAAAAAGCTGTTTCACCCGTCCACCTGTTCTATTAAAACCAGAAAACCAGCGAATGAATTAGACAGACATTCATCCCCCCATCCATGCACTAATATCTCCTACTATCAATCTATTCCTCTATCCATTAATCCATTCATTCATTTTTCCATCTATTCATCCACCAATCCCTCCTCCTAACCATCCATCTATCCACACACTGATCCATTCATTTACCCATTCACCCATTCACCATTCCCACTTTCCTTCCCATCATTCATTTTTCCGTCTATTCATCCACCAATCCCTCCTCCTAACCATCCATCTATCCACACACTGATCCATTCATTTACCCATTCACCCATCCACCACTCCTATTTTCCTTCCCATCATTCATTTATCCACCTATTCATCCAACAACCTCTCCTCCTAACCATCCATCTATCCACATACCGATTCATTCATTCACCCATTCACCAGTCCCACCTTCCTTCCCTCCACTTACTCTCTCAGGACCAAGTGGATGTCCTTTTCAACCCTTATGGTCTTTGTAACAGTCTTTCTCTCCGCCCCCGCTGC
The DNA here is from genome assembly GCF_032717465.1 of Coenobita brevimanus. NCBI lineage: Eukaryota > Metazoa > Arthropoda > Malacostraca > Decapoda > Coenobitidae > Coenobita > Coenobita brevimanus. Next base: position 4,672,715 of record NC_136955.1, on the reverse strand, counting down.
CTCTGCCTCCACCTTCACCTCCACCTCCCCCTCCACCAGTCCTCCTCCACCCGCCTCCACAAGCTCCACATCCAACTCCTCCTGCGATGTAGAGAAAGAGCAAGTGTTAGTGAGTGGGATGGATCGAGAGACATGAAAAATTAAACTTGTTATTATTAGTGACAAATGGGCCACACGTTCGTTCATCCTTCATTCAAGATTCTGACATTCTCTTCCTGAATGGAGGTGACTGGATCTTATTAGGAAGAATCGTAATTTTAATCTGAAAGGTTTTGCGAGGTAGGAAAGGAAAGTTCGAGTAACACTTCACCTCCTCTACTTCTCACTTTCATCTGTTCGGTAATCATCCTTAGCTCAAAGAGGCTTGGTGTGTTTCTCTGGCCTTAAGTGTTTCTCTTTGATATGGTACGTTAGTGAAGAAAGAGATGATCGTACCCTAAATGTGAAGTCGACTTAGTGGAATGGTAGACCAAACTTTCACCCTGACTCTGTATGGATGCAGTTATCACCCTTTTTCACGTAAGCGCAACTCTCCCTATTATTCAGACACTGGCATCATGTTCATTCCCCTTTCCTGAGGTCTTCTTAGATCTATCTCTTTGTACTCTTCCTTCCACTATTACACTCTTTTCACCCAGTTTCCGTCACCCATTCTCTCCACACGTCCAACTACCCCAGTCTTCCCTAGGCACCGTATTAGCGCGGTATTTATTTCCTGCCTATTCTCAGCTGCTCATTTGTAACCCCGTCATTCAAGTAGGCAATACAAACCCTCGTAGCCATCCTAATCTCGTTATCCCTCAAGCAAAGAACATCGTCTCCCATTACTGCCGAAGGTTCACTCAGAAAAAATATCAGTAAAACATAGCATTAAGCTCTTTACACATACAACATGCAGTTTTCCCATGGTGTAAAGGGAAAGCCAGTTGAGAGTAAATGTTCCCTAAAATTATGCTATTCACTTCTAACACTAACAATGAAGCTAGTTTAAACCCTTCTCTGCCACCTCCCCTTCATACCATCTAGGTTATACTGTTTTTCTACTCTCCAAAGACACATTCCTCAAGCCTATACTAACCCGTTCCCTATCTCCATCACAACATAAAGCGCACAGGAGACTGAGTACAACCTGCAGCCTACCACACCACAAAACTTACATAAAACTGAATTACTCCCTTCAAACACACATCACATGGTCGTCAATTTACACCACCACATTGCCTACATCCACTAGAATTATCATCACTTTCGCTTTATCCACATTCATTGTCTTTTATACTCCATTCAGTGTCTTCTTTTCTTAGTATTTCTATGGCCCCCTTTTCCTTCTCTGCATTCAGCACTAAGCTACTGTTAATCATTGCTGCACAACTCCCAGCGGAGGCAATCCTCACGCCAGCCAACATTACATCAAGCACGGTAACAAACAGCGGACGTCACAGAACAGATCCCTGTTGCAGTCCAACACTCACTGAGAATTTGTCACCTAGTCCACCTTTCACTTTCACTTGATTACTTGCACACCCTTTCTACAACAAACAGTCCGTCCAGAAATCCCTGCCATTATTACGTTTATGAATATTTCTCCTTCCTCCCCTAAAATCAGAGTATCCTAATTTATACTTCTCTTTCTCGTGTTTCCTATCTATCTATCTATTGCCAGACGCCTTAATCCCGTAAGGGTTGGCCACAAACAAATCGCCTCCATGTCGCCCTGTCCCCGGCCATTTCACTGCCCTGCTCCCAGCTCACACCCCTCTCTCTCATATACCTCTCCATTCCATCCCTCCATCTCATCCTTGGCCTCCCCCTCCTTCTCCCCCCTCCACCTCACTGACATACACTCTCCTCGTCAGTCTCTTACTCCCCATCCTCTCCACATGGCCAAACCACCTCAGTGTGTTTCTCCTAATGCTTCCTATCACATCCACATCCACACACAACACTCCTTCATATCCTCATTTGTCAGTCTGTCTCTCCATGTGACTCCACATGCTCCTCTCAAATAACTCATTTCCACTGCTTTCACTCTTGACTTCTGTCGCTCCAACAAGGTCCAAGCTTCACTTCCATACGTTAGAGCGGGTATCACAGTACTGTCATGTAGTAACTTTTTCACTTCCATGCTCACTTCCCTGTTTCTTATCACTGCTTTCAAGCAACCAGCAACCTTTTTTCCTTGTTTTTACCCTTTCAAGCACTTCATCTTCCAAACTTCTATCCTTAGTCATCACACTACCCAAGTACTATCACATTTTTCCATTTCCTCTTCATCCAGCCTCACTGTACATTCACTGACTTCACTTCTCTCGAAGACCATAGCTTTACTCTTCCCTACATACACCTTTAGATTCCGTTTCTTACACACTCTCCCAAACTCATCCACCAAGCCCTGCAGCCTCCCTTCGTTTTCACTTAACAACACAGTATCATCTGCAAACATCAGTACAGGGAGTTTCCAAACACTGCCCCGTGTCATTAGGGCCGCTACAACATCCACTGCCCTACCTTGTATCTCTTTTATAACCCCATCAATATACAGATTGACCAACCATGGAGACATGACACATCCTTGTTTCAATTCAACCTTCAAATAGAAAAATCACTCATTTCTCTATCCACACGCACTGCAGCCTTAGCACCCTTATACATACTCTTCACAGCATTCAGCAGCTTCCCATCTACTCCATATATTCTTAATACTTTCCACAATCCTTGTCCATCCACCCTATCACATGTTTTCTCCAAATCCATGAAGACCGCATACAACTTCTTTCCCTTCTCTAGAAATTTTTCCACTTTAAGATCTAAGAATGAATATCTGATCTACGCAACCTCTTCCCTTCCTAAAACCTATTCTTCTCCAACTAATTCCTCTGTTATCTCCCTAACTCCGACAATAAGTATCCTGCCATATACTTTTCCTATTAGACTAAGAAGACAAATGCCCCTATGATTATCACACACTTCTTTTTCCCCTCTTCCTTTGTATAAGGGAATGATTATACTTGACTTCCAATCCTCCGGGACTCTACCTTACTTCCAGGCCAATCTGCACATCTTCCACATTTATTCTGCTACTATCTCATCTCCATTCGTCAGCATTTCACCACACACTCCATCAATTCCTGGGGCTTTCCTTATTTTGACTTTCTTCATTGCTTCCACAACTTCCATCCTACTGATTTCTTCCTCTCATCTCACCTCCTTCCTTCTCCCAGTCATTCTTCAGCCACTTATACTCGCATTACTTTCATTTTCTATGTTCCACAATTCCTTAAAGTAGTCTCTCCACCTGCTCACTTTTTCTCCCTTCTCCACTATTAATCTACCATCTTTTATCTTTCACTCCCCTACTAACTTCATTGCCACCCTGTCTTACTCTCTTCACCTCTTTCCAGAACATTTTCTTACAGTCCCTCCACTTTACACTCAAATTCCTTCCAAATTCCTCATCCACTTTCTTCTTCCTCTCTCTTACTAATCTTTTCACCTCTCTTCCTCTCTACATATAACTCTCTCTTCCGTCTCTCAGCTTCTTCCACGCCCGTTTGTCATCCACTCATTATATGCTTTCTACTTTTGTGCCACAGCCTCTTTCACCTCTTCATTCCACCATGCTGTTCCCTGCACCCCCTTTCGTCTTCTCTTCACCCCACGGACCAGGACTGACCAAAAGGACCAGGCCTGTGTCCTATTGCTTATATCATCACAGCTGGGAAAGTAATGTCGACAGGCTTTTGATCATAAAATTGTCCTAATTACTCGGACAATCCACTCCTCAACACCGAATTCCTCACTGCTTCGTGTATTGTGCTGCAGGGGATGGCTAAGTCTGCCGGTGTGGGTGAGGGTGTGACAGAGTAGGAAATGAATAAATGATACAGGATAGACACAGGATAAACTTTCATCTCGCTGATTATAACCGTCCCCACGATACATCACAAATTGGTTGGCAGTGTGGAAGGGCAGTGTTATATGTGGACGACCCTGTATATGGCTGACTAAAGGGGTTAATTTTCTTGCTAAAAGGATGCTGTCCTTGAGGTGACTAAAATCGTCTTTAAGGTGCTGGATTAAAACATAGATAGTAAACTTGATTGAGAGGGTGGTGGTGGTGGTGGTGGTGGTGGTGGTAGTAGTAGTAGTAGTAGTAGTAGTAGTAGTAGTAGTAGTGGTGGTGGTGGTGGTGGTGGTGGTGGTGATCGTGGTGGTGATGGTTGTAGTAGTAGTGGAGGTAGACGTAGTAGTAGTAGTAGCAGTACCAGTATAAGTGCAGTAGTAGTAGTAGTAGTAGTAGTAGTAGGAGGAGGAGGAGGAGGAGGAGGAGTAGAAGTAATAGTAATGGTAGTAGTAGTAGTAGTAATAATAATAATAATAATATGATGATGATGATGATGATGATGATGATGATGATGATAATAATAGAATAATAACTAGAGCCGTAAAATTACCCACGGACAACTTTGATGAAGAAAAACTTGCCACAGCCATTGCCTACTAGAAACTGAGCTATAAAGGGGCCTTGAGGTCATGGTCACTGATCTTGTGCACGCCACCTTAGGTCATCAAGATCTATAAGTCCACCAAGTTTGATGGCTTTAGCTTTTTTCTTTCACGTAAAAATCAGGTAACTTTTCTGTCTTCCACGGTAATTCACAATTTTGAACCATATGCGATTTCAGAGAATAATGGTCCGATCTGGACCATATTAAGCACTGCATTCTGGCCATGTCCCAGGTACATGCCATACAAATTTCGGCCCTCTAACTTAAGTGGGTCTTGAGCTTTAGGGTCACTTTTGTTTTTGCTTTTTGTTCCGAATCCTGTCCGGGTTCCGGTAGTCGGATTAGGAAGATATTTGGTTAGATGAAGCGGCCACCCAGTACTATAATAGGGCAAAGAATGAAGGCTGTGGCTCAAACAGTATGCGAGTGGCAGCGATTTAGATCTTCCTTCGAATAATAGTGATATTGACATAAACAAGGAAACTTCCCATAGGGATGCGGGAAGCTTAAATAATAATAAAAGTCATCCCAGTGAACGGGAAAATTTTCTCCTTGTACAAATTTACCTGGCTATTCTGAAGGGGGTTGGTTAGCCTGCAGTCCAGATCTTTGCCACCGATGACGTCACAGCTGTAGGGGGGACGGGAGGGGGCGAATCCAGGAGGGGGGGTCACTTTCACCTTGCCTGGAACATGGGGTTTGTGAGAGAGAGAGAGAGACACACACACACACACACACACACACACACACACACACACACACACACACACACACACACAGATTTACTGACCACACAGACAGTGGTCCTTTCTTGGTGGCCAGACCAAAAAAATCAATTAAAAAAAAAATCTAAATCAAGAAATTGAAAAATCATAAGAATCTAAGAAGATGATAGCAAAGCAGACACTGATAGACAAATAGATAGATGGAGAGACAGGTAGACAGGTAGATAGATAGATAGACAGGTACAGAAATTGAATACATATTAAAATTAGACATGTTTAAATATAAGATAGATTAGTAGACAGATAGATAGGTAGATAGATAGATAAATAGACAAGTACAGAAATTAAATAAAGATTAAAAATAGATATGCTTAGAGATACCTGTACAGTGTGACAAATATTAAAAAAAGATATCGAGCACATAGACCAATAGGCAAAAAAGTATGTTCTGCAATGTGAACAGATATATATATATATATATATATATATATATATATATATATATATATATATATATATATATATATGTACATTCATCTGTCTATCTATTTATCTATCTACCTACCTATCTATCTCTCTGTCTTTCTATCTATCTATCTGCCCATCTATCTATCAATCTATCTATCAATACAAGCAGAGATAAATGGAGAACTCTAACCATAATTTCTCACCTATGTATACAGCATCACAACCAGCCTTCACCATCAATCTCAGCTTCCTATCCATCCATCATACATTCATCCATCCATCTATCCATCCATCCATCTATCTATCCATCTGTTTATCTATCCATCTATCTATCTATCTATCCATCTATCTAACTATCTATATAGAAAGAGATTGTTAGATAACTCTAACCACAAATTCTCACCAAGATATGCATCATCACCATCAACCTTCACTATCACTCTCAGCCTCCTATCCCTCCCTCCCTCCATCCATCCATCCATCTATCTATCTATCTATCTATCTGTCTGTCTATCTGTCTGACTGTCTGTTCAGAGGGAGATAACTGAACAACTTTACCCACAAATTCTCACCAAGATATGCAGCATCACCATCCACCTTCACCATCACCTTCATCCTCAGTGGTGTGGTGCTGTCCAGTAAGTGTTTGCCATTTGACCTGTTAAAGATTGACTGTCAGGGAATTAGTCCTGTACGTTCGGCCATTGAGTAAGCTCCCTAACACCCCTTCCTTGGCGATTTATTTTATGGATACGCGTGCTTAATATTGTGTTGTACTTTATTTATGAAGGGTACGGGGAGAGTTGAATGATTTACGTGACACAGAATAGGACGGCAAGGTGTAAAAAGCAAAATAAATCGCTTACGAAAAGGAGCTAGGGAGCTTCCTTAACCGACGAGAATACTAGCCTTGACCACTTTGCGAGTTTGGGGCTACACACACACACACACACACACACACACACACACACACACACACACACACACACACACACATCGGGGAGGGAGGGTGAAGCTAGATGACGTATGAGGAAGAGTTGTGAAGTGAGAATGAAAGGAGAGGAAGAGGTAGAGAGAGAAGAGGAAGAGGTGAGATGAGGAAAGATATGTCGAGATGACAGAGAGATGAGGAAGAGTGATTCGACACCGACAGCTTTTCGGAGTATTATCACAAATCACGTTTTAAATTAGAAATATTGTGTGGAAATAGCTTTGAAAATATATCTACTAAAAAGTGTTATGCTTCTTCTATTTTGTTGTAAGTAAGAAAAATACAATAACGAAGGCATTCCAACTTCTCATAGTGTTTGGGAAATTGCTTATTATTTTCCTTATTTGCGACTGAATCGAAGTATTGTACTGTTTGGCAAGTACTTGATGTTATGTCAATGTTATTTTCACTCAATATTTACGTATCTCAGACGCGACTAATGCTTATATTACGAAAATTATCAATGTCGATATTTCTTACTTCCTTTAAAACTTGCAAGTGGGCAATTAGGAAAGTTAGAGTAGGTTAGGTTAGGTTAGATAAATATAGGTGAGTTTGGGCTAGGTTCCATACACCTACTCAATCATACATTCATTCAGCCATCCATCCATCCATACAACCATTTACCTCTTCACTCAGTCATACATCCACTCAACCATTCATTCATTCATTCACCCAGTTTTCCATCCATCCATACAACCATCCACTGCTTCACATATTCATCCACCTATTCAGCCCTTTAGTCATTCATTCAACTATCCATCCGTCTATACATCCATCCATCATTTCACATGATCATCCATCCATTCAATCATTCACTCGTTCATTCAACCATCCGTCCATCCGTCCCAACAACCATCCACCTTTCCACATAATCGTCCATCCACTCAGCCATTCACTCATTCATTCAATCATCCGTCCACTTATACAAGCATCCACCTCTCCACCTTACCATCCATCCACTCAATCAGTCATTCACTCAGCCATTCATCCACCCACACAACCATCCACCTTTTCACCTAATCATCCATCCACACAACCATTCATGCATCCATCCCAACAATCATCCACCTTTCCAAATAAGCATCCATCCACTCAACCATCCATCCATCCATCCCAACAATCATCCACCTTTCCACATAATCATCCATCCACTCAACCATTCGTCCATCCATCCCACAATCATCCACCTTTCCACATAACCATCCATCCACTCAGTCATTCACTCAACCATCAGTTAATCATTCAAGGTCAGTAAAATTCGTCTGCATCGTATTTAGAAGAACTTTTCGTCAATACGAGACGTGTGCTAACCGTCCGCTACAGTTTTTTTACTCCCCCCAGTCCGCGCACTTTATTGGTTTTGTTCCTACAATAGCCAGACGATTTTATTCAGCTTAATAAAGACACCGAATAAAAATTGTCACATTAATCCACCGTAAATCCCAGGACTCCCCTAAGATGAATGAAATCATAAGGCCACTTGTTCATCTATTCACTCAATGCATCTATCGGCACAATCATCTATCTATCCACGCAGTCCCTTTTATCTATCCACCCACGGTAAGGATAAGATCATCTACACAGCCAACTAACTGCTCACACAACTGCCCATCAACTCCATCCGCACATCCAACCATCCACATTACCATCCATCCACACATCCATCCACACAACCATCAATCCAGACAACCATCCATCCACATAACCATCCATCCACCCAACCATCCATCCACCCAACCATCCATCCACCCAACCATCCATCCATCCATCCATCCATCCATCCATCCAATCATCTATCCATTCATCCATCAACCCATGCATCAATCCATCCATCCATCCACACATCTATCCATCCATCCATCCATCCATCCATCATCCCCCACATGCATCCATCCATCGTTCATCCACACCATCCATCCATCTCTCCATCCACCCGCACCAACTCACCCATCAATCCAGCGTGCAGTGAGAGAGAGTTGAGGAGAGCAGACTCCATCACTTCCACATCCCAGGGCAAGAGGCAGTTCTAGTGTGGATGTTGAAGTGGATTCGGGAGATTTGATTATACCTGTAGTAGTAGTAGTAGTAGTAGTAGTAGTAGTTGAGGACGTGAGGGAGGGAAGCAGGGTGGTTAGGTGTGGGGAGGGAGAGGAGGAGTAATTTGAAGAGTATGACTTTTCACCTTAACATACTTGCGGCACTGAAATGAGGAGTCTGTGATAGTCTATGTTATATACAGAAATATTATGTACCTAAGCCCACCCACAGGTAGGAGGAAAAAGGTCACGAAGAAGAAGGAGGAGGAGGAGGAGGCCGAGGAGGAGGAAGAGGAGGAGAAGATATACCCACCTTCATTTTCTTTCATGTCACAGTGAAAGGTGATAGCAAGCGGTGTTTGGTAGTCCACAATCTTTTCCTGCAGGGTGAAGGTGAGAGTTAGATTAGGTGAGGTCAGGTAAAGGGGTAGGTTAGGACAGGGTAGATTAGTGTAGGCTAGGTGAGGTAAAGAGGATGTGAGGTCAGATAGATTAGCTGATATTTAGTGGGCAGGTATGGTGGGACTTGGTAGGTTTGGTTAGTTAGGGAAGGTGTGATGACATGAGAGCGAGGTCGAGCAGGTTTAAGGTAGGTTAGGGTATGTTAGGCAGCATAAGGGTGAAGTTAGGAGAGTTAGATTAGGTTAGAGTAAGATAAGTGACATGAGGGTGAGGTTGGATAAGTTAGGTTAGGTTAAGTTAGGCGACATGAGAGTGAGAACAGGTATGGGGGGTCATGGTGCAATTTCACGGGGGTCATGGGACAATCTTAAATATCTAAATTCACTGGTGATAGAATTTTATAACCTTTTTCCGTGGACAGTAGGTGTGAGATTTATTTTTCTGTCAACCTTCTTGTGTCGTGCATACTTAAAGGCAACGCAAGCTTAGTTCCTCAAACGTAGGAGTAACTCATTTGCCATAAACTTGTCGTGTATAAGAGCTTGAGGGAATTTGGCGTAAGAAATGGACGCTACATAGGTATCAGTAAAGTGGCTGTCTGGATACTTCTTTCAGTCCTGTCTACCTTTCTCTACAAAACGGCTCTTCAAACTGTTAAGCATTAAATTAGACAAGCATAATTGTTTCCGGATAATTCGTGATATCTTCTGTAACCTTTCTGTGTCTCAGCCACTTATCTCTCACTAGGCAGCAAAATTTCAACCATAACAGTAAGTTTTCGGTTTATTTTCGGGGTGTTCTTTGACGTGCATGTACCGCCTCTGTATTTTCAATCACTGAAGATTCGGTATAACCCCTTACCCAACATGCTAAATTGAGTGATGCTGGTTTGTTTGCTTCTTTAAGTGAATATGAAGATGAAGGCAGCAGATGTTATTTATTTAGTATTGGGGACATGTTAATCCATTTCGTCTTGGGGAGGGGCACAAAACGAAAAAACTTAGAAATCAGTGAGTTAGTTTTTTTTTTTTTTTTGTCCCCAGATGGCACTAAATGATGAAATACCTCCAGGCACCTCATAGGAATTTAACCTGAGGAGTACAGCACCTACTTTGACCTCGGTTGACCCTTTAAACCACTAGAATACCTGACCACGTATTCTTGTCGCATGTGAAAGCTCCCTAACACCTTTCCTTAAGTGATTTATTTTCCTTATTACACCTTACTGTCCTCCTTTGTATAACATAAATCCATCCAATATCGCCACACTCTGCATAAATGATGTACAAAAGGATATTAACCAGGCATATCCAAAAATAAATCGCTAAGGAAGAGGTGCTAGGGAGCCTCCTAAACTAAACCGACGAGAGCCCAAGATTCTCTCTCTCTCTCTCTCTCTCTCTCTCTCTCTCTCTCTCTCTCTCTCACACACACACACACACACACACACACACACACACACACACACACACACACACACGCACGCACACCACTTACCAGGAGTTTGACCTTCAGTGCCACACACGCCTGCCTCTCCCTGCTGGCTGTAACCTCTGACCTCACTTGACCCGAGCTGGAGGTCACAAAGGTGGCTCGGGGACTCGAACCGCGGTCTATCGTGCCATTCAGGACGAGCACTGAGGAAGAGATAGATAAATAATAGATAGATAGGGAAGATAGATGGATAAAGAGAATGAGATAGGCGGGTGGAGAGATGGGTAGATAGATAGATAGGTAGGTAGGTAGGTAGGTAGATAGATAGATTAACTGACAGACAGACAGATAGATAAACAAACAGAGGGAAACAAACAGACAGACAGATAGACAGATAGAGAAATACAGATTGATAGACAGATAGATATAGATATCGGTACTGATAGATAGAAATATAGATGGATAGACTGGTAGATAGATATAGATAGATAGACAGATATAGATATGGATATAAATAGATGGATAGACAGATAGATAAACAGATAAATAGACAGATATAGGTATAGATAAAGATAGATACATAGATAGATATACAGACACGCATAGCTTTCTTTAACCTCAGTAAGAACTCCCTGATAGATAAACAGATAGATATTGACAGCTACTGAAAGACAGATAGATAGGCAGACAGGCATGTAGGCAGCATATAGACAGATCAAGCCAGATAGATAGATAGACAGATAGATCAAATGAAAGACAGGCAGACAGGTATCACAGTCCCGTCTACTCTGTCCACAAGCCTCCACCTCGATAGACAGACAGTGATAGATAGATAGAAAGATAGATAGATAGATAGACAGAATGAGAGACAGAAAGAAAGACAGATAAATTGGCAGATAGGTTGATAGACACTGATGGCTATATTTTTTCCTCAGTATGTACCCATCTGTTCCGTCCTTGGTAGACAGATAGACAGATAGATGCTGAACGATAGGCAGGAAGACAGACAGGAAGACAGGCAGACAGAAAAATAGATGGATAGATAGATAAACAGAAAAAAAGATAGACTGGCAGATAGCTTGATAAATAGACACTCATAAATTTAACGTCTCCTCATTATGCTCCCATTTGCTTCGTCGTTGGTGGGCAGATAGACAGATAGATGCTGACCGATAGATAGACAGACAGGAAGACAGGCAGACAGACACACCTACCCATCTGATCCGGCAGCGCATGTCCCTCGTATCGTCCACAGGCCTGCACCTCAAATGCTGTGCCCGCCTCACTCAGCACTTGCACGTCAGCACTCACATCAGCCTCTATACGGGCAACCTTCAGGGATTTCACCACCACGACACTGCCTCTGCCTTCATGAGCACCCACGGCCAGGTCTGGTGGCATAGGTGGATGGACTGTATAAGCTGATGGATAGAACTGTGGAGTGATGGATCGATTAATTGGCTGGATAGATGAAAGGTTTGTTGTTGTTTCTTAGCTCCGATTTTCCTGGCTGAGCAGATCCGTTGTCCGTACGTAGGCAACTGCTTTTATAGCGTTGTCTCAATGGTTCTTTACACTTTTGATGTGTCTGAGTCTTAGTTTAGCATGTATTGGGCAGTGCTGTATTATGTGTATTGTGTTGTGTGGGCCTATTTTACAAGCGGGGCACGTTTCATCGGTGATTCTACCAAACCAGTATCTAAGCTGGTAACTGAGAAGGGCTGGGTATTGTCTTGATCTCATCCCAGCTAAGTTAACTCGATCGTCTGTATTAAGGAAATCACTCTTGATTGAATGTTGAAAAGGGGGACTTGTAGAAATGTTCTAATCGAGGTGTTATATTGCTGTGCTCGTGAAGTTAATAAGCATTTCTTCATTGCTAGTGTTGGAATGTCTGGAGGTGAGATGTTGTCGAAGAGTGTCTGGCAATATTTATGTGGTGATTGTTTTATGTGTCTAGTTACATTGTGAGGCTGTATCATGTACTAACAAGAATGTTGTGAGTTGATACAAACGGCCATATAGAATTGTTTGCCATTCATAGAAGATATTCTCTATCAAAGAGGACTTAAGCTTCAAAGTGTAAGCGAGCTGCAGGAATGGTTTTGGAACAGCCAGTAATGATGAATACAGCATTATTGTGTATGA
>NC_136955.1:4647500-4657500 GCF_032717465.1 Coenobita brevimanus | reverse complement strand
CAGCACAAAAAGACTCCCGAACTTGGTTATGTGTCTCCTTCTCCCTCCACTTAACTCCACTTGCCTCTATCAGGTAGCTGTCTTTCGCCCCTCTTGCTCCTAACAAGAGCCCTTCCACCGTAGTCCACACACCACTTCCCTAAGTTTAGCATGGGCAACGCAATAAATAGACCGATAGATGGACAGGTTGAGAGAAAGACAGACAGACGGACAGATAGACAAAATAGACAGACGGAGACAGACGGACAGATAGACAGAGATAGACAGACGGAGACAGACGGACAGATAGACAGACAGACAGACAGAGACAGAGACACAGAGAGACAGAGAGAGAGACAGAGACGGACAGACATCGACAGAGAAAGAGAGAGAGAGGTCAAGCAACCGATTCTTTACTTCCATGCTCATTTTCCCTTTCCTTCTCAGCAGCCTATATGACTCGTAATCTCTCAGGTTAAGGAAGTTCCCTAGCACCTCTTCCTTAGCGACTCATTTTTGGATATGACTGGTTAACATCCTTTTGCAAGTTATCTATTCAGAGTATGGCTGTTAGAATGATTCATGCAACACGGAGATGGACAGTAAGGTATAATAAGCAAAATAAGTCGCTTAGGAAAAGGTGTTAGGGAGCAAGCAAAAGTTGGCCAATACCTCTCAGGCGGAGGAGGCGATGGAAGATGCTACATGAACGATATTATGTGACTGCAATTCGAAGCACACAAAAGAGTATCAGTAGGATGGATACACTCTGTCATTTGAGGAGGAAGGAGAAATACAAAAAGCAGGAATTTCTGCTGGTTAAGGACTGCCTGCTAACTTCTGCTTATGGTAGTATTTGCAACCCTCCATCTCTGCTTTGTCCTTTCCTACACTTTTTTTTTTTTTTTAATTCTCAAAACTCCCTCGACCATCACATAACCCAGATATTCAAATGCGCTCACGTTCAGTATTTATAAACATTCAGTCTCGCTATGCACTCAGGGACTTTATGCATTAAACTGAATATTTATCTGAAAAGGTCAACACACAGAACGTTGGGGAAGGCGCAAAAAACTCACCCAGATATCCATTGCCATCCACGTCGGCGCCCCTGGAAATAGCCGAACCGAACCCCATTAATCCTTTGTTTACATCCGCAGCTGAGATGATCTGGGAGGGAGATACACTCAGTCCATTCGACGAGCCACGGTAAATGTACACAACTCCTCCGCCTTCCTCATAAGGTGCCCCCACGGCTAAATCTGGTGGAACAGGGTAGATTTAACACACACACACACACACACACACACACACACACACACACACACACACACACACACACACACACACACTCGCTGGCGCAGTGGTAACGTTCTCGCTTGCCAACTGGTGGACGGGAGTTCGCGCCTCGCTCAGGTTGCGAAAAGTTTCACTGACGAAGTGGGTGGTTACTGTCCCCCTTGAGCAAGGGGACGGGTGTGTGCGTGTGTGAAGGTCACAGCCTTGCCCTTAGATCGGACTATATGAGCTCTCAGCTCCCTTCCGGGAGGGTAAAAGCTGACGATCACGACCATCAAGTGATCCTGACTGACCTGGTGAATTAAATTATACACGCACACACACACACACACACACACACACACACACACACACACATCCTAAGGTAACAATTACTTCTACCCCATAATCTCTCTCTCTCTCTCTCTCTCTCTCTACTCACCATTATAGCCATCTCGGTCCAAATCGCCAAACACAGAGAGGGCCGAACCAAACCTCCCCCGAGCAACAAGCCCCTCCAAGCGGGCCGAGAGCGTCATCTTACCAAAGTCTCCTGGGCTATAAATGTAAACAGCGCCCGACTCCCATAGCCCAGATCTATCTGCGTGGAAGGGGAAAGAAGATCGATTTTACCCCTGCACTGCTTTGAGGTCTTTTTCTATTTCATTTTTGCTAGCCTGTGAGAGCTCCCTATCCTGGTGAACTAATTAATGAAAATTATTTTTAACCCTCCTCACCTCCCCAGTAAAGAATAAAAAGAAAAAAGAATAAAACTCTCCTGAGCTAGACAAAATGATCTGGAAAAAAGAGAATGAAAGATTAAACTGTCGTTTTGAAAAGGTTATTAAAAACCAAGATTAATTTTTCCCAGTCAAATATAAGAATCAGAAGCCAGGTATGTCAAATTAGCCTCATTCTGTGATTCTTGAAATGACTGTTATTCCCACCCTGTGATTCTTGAAGTGACTGTTGTTCCCGTGACTGTTGAAGTGACTATTGTGATAGACCCCGTTGTTTCGTCATCTGAGTAGGCTCCGCAACACCTATCCCTTATCGACTTATTTTCTGCCTTCACTTTCATTCTATATTCTCTATGCTTCTACAACCTGGTTTCCATCAATTGAAAACTCCAGCGAAACACAACGCCAAACTATGCAAAATAATTCTTTACTATCACAACAGATACCACAAAGATTACAGGCAAAGATCACCTACTTACAGATACCAATGTTTTCCTTACTATTAATGATCTGAATATAATTGGAACTCATCTCTACGTAAAAGCATTAAATCACACCCAACTAGTCCTTTCTCTTACTACTCCTAACAGTAGCAAAATCTACCACAGAAATAAACATAAAATTCCTGTTTCTCTCTACTGTAAGCGATGCAAAACATACCGCAAATAAATAAATAGATAGATAAATATTATTCCTCTCTCTCACTACGGTAGGGAATAGCAAAACCTATCACAAAATAAAATCCAACCTACCACAAAATGATTAATATCCTGTCTTTCACAATTCCTTGCAATACCCAGACCTACCCAAAAAAATTTACATTACATAATTCTTACTGCTCTAAGGAACACCGAAACTTAACAGAGAACAACAAATATCATTCCTTTTTCAAAACCTCCCATACTTTCCAGATAACAGAGATTAAAAAAAAAAAAACACTTGCACATATAATTACTTAACGCACCCTCCAAAACAGCAAAGAAACCCCATTCATGACAGTACTTCATCCAACATACTTAAAAACGAAATCAGTCTCCTATGATTAACACAATAACTTTCACGAGACTTCGCTCAGACCATCACATCATTTTTAAATAACCCAGAATTAAATAAACTCACTTGATGTATTGCTGCCCACTTCTTCCTTCACATTTATCATTTTTTTCTGTGTCTGCCCTCTTCTCTTCCTATTTTTCCCATCCTTTCTGTCACTTTTTATTACTCTTCTTTCCACTTCAGGTCTCTGTACACTGATTAACAAGTCTAATGCTCTTCTGTAACCCAGGAAACCATTTACAACGCTGGGTGGTAAACATATAACCAAGAAACGGGGTGACGTGGATCCTACCAAGGTGTCTCTATGTGAGTGGAGGGACGTCATCCGGAAACAAATCCTTTACACATTCTAGCTGTCTGCAGCAAGGGAACATCAGCAAGACTATCTTGCAGGGGCTGTTGCTTGTTTGTGGTTGATGAGTCTGATCAACCATACAGATCTGGGTCACTCAACAACAACTAACTCGTCATACCAGCCTGCCAACAGCACACAGACATCACTGAATATTAATTGCTTCACTATCCAAATCTCACTCAGCAAAGGTGCATCAATAACAACTTCACTGGATATACATACACAATTACCTCACTTACCAAACAAATTTCTGTCAATCTGTCTACCTATTGCCAGACACCACGATCCCGTAATGGGTGGTCACAAACAAATTGCCTCCATGCCGCTCTGTCCTCTGTCATTTGCTACCCTCTAACTCACATCCCCCTCCCTCATGTATCTCTCCATTCTATCCCTCCATCTCATCTATGGTCTCGCCCCTCCCCCTCTTCTCCTCCACCTCATTCCCAGACACTCTTCTAGTCAGTTTCTCTTTCTCCATCCTCTCCACATAGCAAAATCATCTGAAAAAATTTCTCTTAACATTTTCAATCATTTCCACATCAATATTAAAACGCATCAGCACTAAACTCCAGTACACGCACACAAACACACACACACACACACACACACACACACACACACACACACACACACACTGTCACCGTACAGAAGAGCATTAAGAAAATCACTTGGTAGTACTAAAAATTAATAAAAAATAATTAAAATAAATTCGTGTGGTGCTAGGAAGATTAAAGATAGAGCTCTCCTTCCCCTAGTAAAACTGAAGATAAAGCTCTCCTCCGCCTCCCCACTCACCAAAGAAGGGAGCTCCCACGAAGAGCTCATCCCGTCCATCGTTAGTTACATCCCCGGCCGCCAAAGACAGTCCAAAGCCAGTTCCCATCCTCGGTCCAGCTGCCATCCACCTCACCCTCGACCCATCCACTATCAGGAGGCTGGATAGTATGTACACCTGGGATACAGGGATAGAAGATAAAGCCATACAGTTACATATCTACCTCTTTCTTCAGTGGATAGGAGGAACTGTTTCGTGAGTCTATATTAAGTGGCATTGGAAACTCTGATGCACCTTTATCTTAACGTTTATACATACTGCACCTTTTTTTTACGGAGATAAGTAGTTTGCTTCAGTAACGTACAAGAGGATAAATATACGTAACATGAAAGTGGATGCTATGAAACCCCTGGCGTCACCTGTATTACGGTCCTGTTATGTAAATGTAGTACTAGAGTTGACCTCACACAATATGAGTTAAAATAAAAGTCACCATCATTTTATTAGCAGCAGTAATAGTAGCAGTAGTAGTAGTAGCAGTGGTAGAAGCAGGAGTAGTAGTACAAGCAGTACTTGTTGCAACCCAAGGCTCATCTGTAACGTGAACTCAGTGGATTGCAGGCTGAAGTTGCCCTTATCCTGCAGTCCACCAATCTCCTGTTGCGGGATACGGATGGAAATGAGAGACGCTTGTACAAATGTAACCTGGCAGGCCTATCGTCAGGTCATATCGGTGGCACCACACGAAGGCGCCCCTCTCCATCTCCAGTCATCACAGTAAAAGTGTTTATAACTGGGCAGGTCCACCGTCCCGTCATATCAGTGCCGCCTCATGAAAGCGTCCATCTCCATCACCAATAATCAAAAGGTGTCTAAAAGAGGTAAAAGTACTGACCTTACCAACGAGATCAGCTCTGGGCGCCGAGGTGACATAGAACTCCTCTGAGCTCCAAAACCTGCCAGACGTCACACTGTAGCCTGGCAAGAGAGAGGGGGAAAGACGGAAGTACAGGCGAAAGCAATAATCGATATCCCCCTAGCAGGCAAGAACCACGATCCCGTAATATCTGTCTTTTTTCCATTGACTTTCCTGTGATCTTAGCGTGATCTTACCCATACCCTTACCATATTTTGGATTCGTTCTATTTTAGACTGAGTGAATCGGTCGTTCAATGGCTTATGGCTTTGTATGCTGGGGAGGTGCTGATTTTTGCTTTCGTGTGTACAGTATCGAAAGCGGACCATCTCTTCACAGGGTTTGAGAAAGTGCGGATTATTTTACTTATTTACGGCCAAGTCGAAGCATAACGTTGTTCATCAAGTATTTGATATTAGGCCAAAGTTATTTTCACACGATACTGATCTATTATAACTCGATTTATGCTGATACTACGAAATTTATAGGTGTCGATATTTTCAACTTCCTTTTACCCTTACTTTCAAGTGGTCAGTTGGTAAAACCCATGTGGATTGACAGATATTATAGGAATACAGAGATGAATATGAATCTGGAATAAGTTTTACGGTGAGTGCGGTGGGTGTGTCTGACGATATATATAGCTACGACTTTATTAAAAAACAAGAAGGTGAGAAGATATGAAATGATTAGGGTGTGGACCATGAAACAATGTTAGGATTGTTGAAATGAATACTAGATGCGAAAAAATGATAAAATTAGGGAAGACTCATAAGGACTGGCAAATATTTTAGAATTATGGGTCTTTCACAATAACCTGGCCCAGATTTTTATATTTTGTAGCCTTTTTCACTTAGCTCATTGCCAGAAAAAGACACTGGTATGGTTCTACAGTCTTTCCATAGCACTTCTTCATGATTAGCATCATTTTCTAGTATTAATCTAGCGTTAAAGCTAAGCATTCAAGATGGAGAGGTGGCTATTTTAGGCCAAGTTAGAGCAAAAGGAGTGTAGTAGTTGAGATTGATAACTACAGTAACTACAACACTACTGTTACTCAACACATAACAACCTTACCCATGTAGTCATAAGCCTGTGACTCTGAGAAACCTTACACCAAATCTTTATAACACAGCTTTCATATACGTACCTAACACAGCATTGAAATCTCATACGTAACATACTGTATTCATTATCTACCTTAATGAGAATATTGATACGTTACGTGACACAGCATAACACCTGGTCAAACACAGCACTGAAACCCAACACAGCCGATGTACCATACCCATAACGTCATCGTCCTTTGAAAAGAGTAAGCACCATTTTATTGTACCATAAAGTTCACGCTCTACTTAACACAGCATGCAAGACAATTCAAACACAGCACTGAAACCCAACACAGCTCATGTACCATACTTATAATGCTGTGGTCCTGTGTGCATGAAACAATTTAATCGATACAAAGCTTTCATGCAGTACTTAACACAGAAATTACATCATGACCCAAACATCACTGATACACTACCCAACCTAGCACTGACATTCAGCATAGCCCATCTACCGTACCTTGGATAGTATATACACTCATCTAGCATAGCACTGATACCCCATCCAACACAGCATTTATACCCTAACCAAAACAGCATTTATTCCCTAACCAACATAGCATTAATTCCCGAACCAACACAGCATTTATTCCTTAACAAACACAGCAATTACACCCAAGCCAACACAGCACCATACCTTACCTACCAAAGCATTTACAATTTGACTAACACAGCATTTATCGTGTACCCCAACCAACACATAAATGATACCCTACCTAGCACAGCAATTACAGTGTACCATAACCCATAAGATACACCCTAACCCACACAGCATTTACACCCCACCCATCACAGCACTGTACCTTCCCTAACACAGGACCCCAACCCAGGCTCCCCTCCGTACCCATATAATCGAAGTCTAGGGAGTCTCTTAGGGTGGGTAGCACATCCTCTGACATCACCACCCAGTCAGAAGCCTCCCTAATTAAACGTCTTCTGGATCCAATAGGTCCCCAGATGCCTCTTGGTCTCAAACTTGCCACCGTACCTGTATGTGAAGAGGTGTTTATAAGTCTCTCTGATTCTTGTGGAGAGACTGGAGAATGAGAGATTGACTAGAAGAGTGCATGTGAGTTAGGTGGAGGGGGCAGGAAGGGGAGACCAAGGATGAGGGTTGGAGGGAGGAGAGACTGACTATAGGAGTGTATGTGAGTTTGGTGGAGGGGGAGAGAAGGAGGGACAGACCTAGGATGAGATGGAGGGATGAGAGACTGACTAGAAGAGTGTATGTGAGTGAGGTGGACGGGGAGAGAATGGGGGGAGACCAAGGATGAGATGGAGAGGTGAGAAACTGACTGGAAGAGTGTCTGTAGCTAAGGTGGAGGGGGAGAAGAGGAGTGTAAGAATGAGGTGGAGGGAGAGAGGTGGAGGGTAAAAAGGAGGTGGAGGATGAGAGGGGGAGACCAAGGATGAGATGGAGGGATGAGAAGATGGAGTATTAGAGACTGACCAGAGGAGTGTATGTGAGTGAGGTGGAAAAGGAGAGGAGGAGAGGGAGACCAAGGATGAGATGGAGGGATGAGACGAAGGAGAATGAGAGATTGACTAGAAGAGTGTATGCGAGTTAGGTGGACGGGCAGAGGAGGAGGGGGAGACCAAGGATGCGATGGAGACTTTAGAGAAAGGAAAATGAGAGACTGAGTAGAAGAGTGTATGTGAGTTAGGTGGAGGGGGAGAAGAGGAGGAGAAGACCAAGGATGAGCAGGAGGAATGAGAGGACGAAGAATGAGAGACTGACCAGAAGAGTGTTTTTGAGTGAGGTGGAGGGCGAGAGGAGGAGGGGGAGACCAAGGATGAGATGGAGGAATGAGAGGATGAAGAATGAGAGACTGACTAGAGGAATATATGTGAGTGAGGAGGAGGAGGAGACCAAGGATGAGATGGAGGGATGGAGGGGTGAGATATACGAGAGAGGTATGTGAGATGAAGTAAGGGCAACCAAATGGCATAGGAAAAGGCGACGTGGAGGCGATTTGTTTGTGACCACCCCTTACGTGATTCGGGCATCTGGCTATAGATTGACGGACAGATAGATAGATAGATAGAAATTCTTTTAATTCACTCCTCGTTCAAAAAAATCGCCTACCATTAACTAGAAGAGAATATTAGTGTTATTTTGATAATGGGAGAATAACCTGATTTTTATTTGCATTTTCACTGATCTTGTAGTGAATTATTATGGGATATTTTGAGGTGCGGTATTATTACATCCACGTTCACGATAGGGAGAGAAAGGAATTGATACAGTTTTGGTCGGTGTGTGTGTGTGTGTGTGTGTGTGTGTGTGTGTGTGTGAGAGAGAAAGTGAGACAGACAGACAGACAGACAGACAGACAGACAGACAGAAACAGAGACAGAGAGAGGAATTCTACCAGTGGAATGGGAGACATAAAAAATACAGAAAAAACTAATCATTAACTCACCTCTCCAGTTGGACACACCTGGCGCTCCCATCACCAGCCCTTGCCCGTTCTGAGAGGGAGAAAAAATTAACATCTACGACAACATCCTCTTCACTCCAGCCACAATACTACTTAACAAAGCTCCGACTGAGGGGAAAAAAAAAAGAGAAAAAAGGAAAAAGAAAGCTCATAATTCAAGAAAAGCAAAGGGAGGTGGTTAGTCGCCTTTTAAATTCAGATTTTGGAGGTAAATGTATAAGAGAAATGGAATCAGAAACCCTATCCAGTGAGGAAAGAGACTGGCCCATTTACGATTTAAACCTACGGCACTTTGGATTTTCATGTCTGACGATCTCTACATGCTCTCCCCGACGCACTGCATACACGAAGTCAACATCTCGTAGCCTGCCTCTAGTACCACTGCATCTCTTACGCACCCACTTTTTACAAACACTGCACAAGATGAAGTTATTTCCCACACCCTTGACGCAAACTGCACATGAACACTCACCCACTTCTTTGACAGTCCCACCACCAGCCCCAGATATCATCACTTCTGTTTTTACGGCATTTACTCTCAAATCCTTGTGTTCCATTCCGTCTTTCCATTTCCTAAATCTTTCTTCCACCTCCCTTTCATTTTGTGCAGTCAACTCCAAGCCATCAGCATACACAGCCACCATGGGAGTCTATTTGTGAAGTCACGTGGGAGTGTTTCAAGCACCATGAAAAAAAAAAAAAGGCTCAAGTATGACCCCTGAAGCATACCAACGTTCACGGAAAACTCATCACTCAAATCTCCATTCACTCTCACCTGGATAGGAGCACCTACATACATAACCATAACCATGCTAACCAGCCACTCTTCGATCCCAACCATTCTCATTGTCCACTTTCTCCCAAGGGCCTCTGTTAAATACCTTCTCCAAATCAACAAAATGAAAGCACAGATTCCCTTTCTTTCCTATACACTTTTCCTGAAGCCGTCGGTCACTGAATATGGCTCAGTGGTCCCTTTGCCTGACATAAACCTAAACTGCATCTCATCATTATTCGCTCTTTCCCTTATCATATTTTCTAGGACTCAAACCATTACCTTCATAATCTGGTCCATAGGTTAAATAAATACATTTGGTGTTAGGAAGATTGAGCTAATTAAATACCTACATAGACCTTAAACCCCTTCGTGAGCCTTGAAAAATCCCTGCTTAATATTCAAATAAAAAGCAAGTAACAGGGAAGACCTAAAGTAGAAGTATATGACTGAAAAAAAAAAAAAATCCATCAGTGCAAAATAACGCTGATGAAAATTACTGAACTTGTATTTTTGTATACCTTGTGATTTTATGTTTTGTGAAAAGATGTATATTTTATGTTTTGGGTAATA
>NC_136955.1:4455000-4642500 GCF_032717465.1 Coenobita brevimanus | reverse complement strand
CAAAATTATAATCAGGAGCCACAGAAATAAATTGTCACTATTCACTGGAAAGGACATAGGTAAATCAAAACAAAAACAGTCTTCAATCACGCACATCTAGCATTAATAAAACAAACCTCTGAAAATTTAAAACTACTGAAAAAACATGAACGTAATAATGCCATCAAAAGGCTCACCATTAATAGACAATGGATTACCATGCGAAGAATGAAACTAAGGTAGGTAGAATTCTTAACACTTTCTTTGCATCTGTTGGATCCTTGAAACTCCCACAAGAAATTACCATCCATTTAGCCTAATATCTGTAGTTTGCAAGTTGGGATCAATCATCTGAGAAAAAAAAAATAACAAGCTCAAAGAAATATACAGCCTCATCAGAGACAGGCAACATTGTACTTATAAATCTTGTCATGGTTAAAAGTTCGCTGACTCTTCCCTTCCCTACGGCTGTGGCACTGGCAGTTGTTCGATAACCTATTGTGCGAGATATTAATAAGACACACACACACACACACACACACACACACACATAATGGAAATGAAGGACACTGACATTCAGGGGGGACAGGAAAAACAAGAAAGGTTGGAAAATACAGGCAAGAGACTGTCGAGGAAATAATATCCGCGATTGTACGATTGCCTACAAAAATTAGGTTCCCCCTCCTGTCCTTCAGCAGCTCACAGCAGTATATTTGACTGGGAAATTAATGCTAACAGTGATATCAAAGTAACTGCTTGACAAATTATAGTGAATTGGCACAAGTTTAACCAAATTAATATGCCAAGGGTTATTGAAAGCCTGAAGGTGGATCGAAACTTTTGCAGCAGACTGTACACGGAGGATAAAAAGTAAATAAAAAAGGTAAGAAAATGTATAAGGTAAAAAATGTGTCAAGTAAATAAATGTGTAAAATAATCTCTCCACCTACCGCAATGACTGGAGATTTCTCGTCCCTTGAAATGTCCAGGGAACCTCCAAGCCAACCCTGGTCTGGGAGGGTGTTGTAGTAGGGGAACTCCGGGTCAAGAGGGCCTGAGAGAGAGAGAGAGAGAGAGAGAGAGAGAGAGAGAGAGAGAGAGTCAAAATTTTAGTCATCTTCACCATCAACATATTCAAAATAATAATAATAATAATAATAATAATGATAATAAATAGTTATCATCATCACACCACTGTCTTGTTCTGTAGCTATTTCCCATATGTTCAGATATTCTTATATTGAGTGGACGGGGACAGGGAGTCATCAAGGCGGTTTGTTTGTGGCACCCATCCGAAATTAAGACGTCTGGTTATAGACAGATAAGACAGACAGAGAGGCAGAAAGACAGATAAATAGATAGATACAGTAAACAGATATACATAGATACAGAGATACAAATATAGACACAGACACACATATAGACAGACAGACAGAGACAGGCGTACATCCAATATATTTAGCCTGACAAATAGAACATGAAAATTTTATAAACATCTGAACATTGAGGAATTAGCACTTTATCTCTGTGACTGAAAAAAAAAAAATAATGATAATAATATAATCACCAATAATTCTGATCCTAAAATTTACAGATGAAAAGCTGTTTTGTAATTCTTTAAGTACCAATTTGCGAAGTTGGTAGTTACTGATAAATTTAGCTGCCAGTTATGTAAAAGGACAATAATGATGATGATTGATGAATGTGTGTGTGTGTGTGTGTGTGTGTGTGTGTGTGTGTGTGTGTGTGTGTGTGTGTGTGTGTGTGTGTGTGTGTAAAAAGTGGTACCAAATGATTAACACTGATAATGGATGTTGAAGCTATTTTTTATTTTTTTTTCACTATATAAAGTCACCTGCATTCCTCTCTCTCTCTCTCTCTCTCTCTCTCTCTCTCTCTCTCTCTCTCTCTCTCTCTCTCTCTCTCTCTCCCCACCTAAAAATACCCTAAGGAGTTAAAACTCTCTTCATCTTACCTCCCATATCGATGCTAATTCTCTCACACTTTTCTTCCCCCGTCACACTGCATCGATAGAGCCCCCCCTCCTCCACCACGCCACCCCCCTTGGTGCTGTTGGCTCTAGGGGCTCCAACGAAAGCCCTATAAGAGAGGTGGGATAGAGCTGGATGGTATATATTGATTATTTGTTATTGTTCTTAGTAGTAGTAGTAGTATTGTTATTTTTTATCATTGTTATTTTTGGTGGTCGTGTACTATTATTTTTACTGTTGTTATTTATTATTATTATTATTATTATTATTATTATTATTATTATTATCAGTTATTTCACGATTTCCTTCCGTCTGTTAGTCACTCTGATAAAGCTTTCTTCACCCACACAGTGCATTTCCTGCCTGCTCTCTCTCTCTCTCTCTCTCTCTCTCTCTCTCTCTCTCTCTCTCTCTCTCTCTCTCTCTCTCTCTCTCTCTCTCTCTCTCTCTCAAACTACCCACCAAGCAGTGTTGCCAGATGCATGGAGAGCCACGGTGTAGCCAAAATAGGACTCTCTCCCTGCCCCTCCAGCATCAGGATCTGGCAACACTGAACTCGTTGCTATATCCAGGTTGAATTGGGATGATAATTTTGTGGTAATAATGATCCCGATGAGGCCAATATGCAGTAATTTATAGTCCATTTTCTGAAATAAATGAACATTAGCCAGTAAAGAAATGCGATGTATAGATCAGTTGCCATGGAAACGTGTATGAATACTTGTAATCAGTATTTTGTGATAACTGTACAGTGATAAAAAATTACTCCAATAATGATCTATTTGTCTATCTATATTAAACGCCATTATCCCGTAAGGGGTGGCCGTTTGTCGTATAAGTTAGTTGTTTTACTGGGAGGGGCACCAACCCTCCGCCAACCCACTTGTTGACCCGTAGGGAACACGTATGGTTTGGTTATATGGTTACCACCCAGCTCTGTAAATGGTTTCCTGGCTTTCAGAAAACCATTAGGTTTGTCGCTCAATGTTAAACCACCTAAAATGGAAATAAGAGTAATAAAATGAGACAGGAAAGATGGGAGAAATTTGAAGAGAGGAGGGCAGACAGAAAAAGAATGATAAAAGGTGAAGGAAGATGTAAGCAACACTACATCAAGTGCGTGTATGATGGTCGCCACCACCTACCACAAACATTAAGGATGAAAATAGGAGTCTACTTTATTTGAAATTTTGCCCATTTTTTTCAGTTAAAAAAAAATGTAAATATAAATTTATCAAACAGGAAATAAGAATCTGAAAAAAATAAAAACAATAAAGAGTAGAGCTTCCTTATATTCTCTCGATATTTTCCCTCTTAATAATCTCTCTCGTAATATTCTCCGTTTTAACATTCTCCCTCTTAATATTTGTCCTCTTGGGGTTTATTGCTCACGTACTGCCACTCAGGGATGAGTGAGGCTGGTCACTCTCATCTTAAATATCAGGACTAACTTGCCTAGCCTCAGGCTCCTACGCTTCTCACGGGGCTACGTAGGACTGGATGATGAATGAATGAATGAATATATTCTCCCTCTTAATATTCTTCCTTTTAATATTCTCCGTCTCAGTATTCACCCTTTTAATATTCTCCCTCTTAATATTCTCCCTCTTAATCTCTCTCTTAATATTCTCCCTCTTAATATTCTCCCTATTAATAAACTCCCTCTTAATATTCTCCCCCTTAATTCCTCCATAAGATCATCAGTAATTGTAGCTCTGAAACAGGTGAGATTAAGACTCATGCTGATTGATGAAAATTTTTGGCTTAGAATTTGTCAATCTATCGTTTCCCAAATTTATGTCCTTTTCTCTCTTTATTTTACCTAGGATGGACCTCTTGTGGGGAAGGGGTTAATGGAGGGTAATTCAAGACAGTCCTGTTAGAAAAAATATCCCTGGCATAGGAAAACAAATCAAAATAAATAAATGACGAATAAATCAATAATGCGGTACATAAAATACAATCGCCTTAATGCTGAAGAAATTAAACAGAATATTTTTATTCTAGATAAACCGTTTTTACTTCACGGCACATTTTTCAATTTGCTAAACCCCTGCGGCACACTTAATAAATATTAATTTCATGATGAGTGTCAGAATGGCATGATATTATTTTTACTTTTGCTAACAAATTATTAAAGGAAACCACAGTTCCTAGGTGTACAGTATTGTGTATTTAAAGTAATGTATTAATTTTTTTTGGCATTCAAGAAATAAAGATTATTTTGAGTTCATGCAGTGACAGGCATTTGCTTACTACGTATGGGATAGTTTCTCAAAATAATGGTTATTTCCCAGAAAATAAACTCAGCCGGTTTTATCGGGAAGATTATGAGCTGAACATATATAACTACATTTGTATTTCGAGAGCAAATAAAATATAAATTTTCATCGAAGCTTTCTGTAATAAATATAAATTAAAACATTTTTTACAGAGAATAAATATATGTGATACTTTCACTGAGAATTAGCGAAACACTTGTGCCTGTTTTGAGAACTTCAGGTTCTTAATGTCTCGTCCAGTGACTGCTGATTTTGTTCCTTCTTGTTCTTTATACTGTAAGTGTTAATGATGAAAACCTAATCAGCAAAAATATGTTGATGCAAATGTTACCAGCACGTCCAAAGCACACCCGGAGATAGTTGGGTACTCTCATTTCAGCTTTACCCAAAATGTCTAAGGTTACTTCACTGAATTATGAAGTTACGATCACTCTTGATATCCACAAGTTCCTCTCGTGCCTTCGAGGAGAGAGAGATTGATACTTCAGCAGCTGGAGCAAAAGGATCACAAACCCAATTACACTTTTTTGTATAACACAGGAGTTTTCTACTACGATATTCCATCCTAGTAAACAGTTCAATGTCAGCGTAAACTCTTTTAATGATAGCACTAAAAAACACCAGCAGCCAATACTCCTACACGTGCAAGAGTCTCAGGGGTCAAGGTGCATCACACTAGATAAGTCAAGCATGCACTCCAAAACGTTTTACCCAAGTCAGAATAAGACTTCCTGGCAATGGCTTCGTAAGCAGCCTATCCGTATTACAGCAATATATGAAAGTGAATAATTATCTCTAATACATCCGCTTATTTATTCCCAATATTAACTTATGCTCATTTATACATTATTTTTTCCCCTAATTGTTGCTGAGGGGGAGCGGCATGTACCACGGCACACCAGGAAGCATTTGGCGGAACACTCCAACAGGCGATTCCTTTTTTCTGTGTTCCGGGGACAGCTCGGCCAGTTATCAGTGTTTACCCTGCATCATTTATTCGTGTGCTCCTCCCACTGCCACGCCCACGCCCACACCAGGAGACTGAGCGGTCCTAGTAACACATAAGTTATAATCAGAGAGTTTCTAGTGGAGCGCCATTGACCCTTTATTTCACTATAGACAGGACGAAATTCAACAGTAAAATTTTATTCCGTCCTTATTCACCAAAACGCCGGGAATGAAAGCTTGAATTTTGTCGCCTTTCTTACATGTATCTTCATAATAATTCTTTTTTTGTTTTTTTTGTTTTTATAATTTACTCATATCTAACTTTTCTTAATATTCAAATGCCGCTATACTCTCCACACTGTCCTCAATATTGTAAAATGTACCAGTATATATTTCCATTATTAATCAACAGTTTTAAAAGTAATGTTCTCAAGCGTGACTATTTTTTCCTTTCCACAGAATTTTTTAGCCACTCTTTTGCTTTATCTATAGTTTTCAGTAACAATACTTTCAGATTTCAGCGTCTGTAAATATTGATTAGAAAATGAGAGCAGTGTTTTCAGATTTGGTTTCATATAATTATTATCTCTCCCTCACTCACTACCTACTTTCCCAGTTTCTCACCAGTTCTCTTTCTCCCTCTCTCTCTCTCCCTCGCTCCCTCACTCACTCACCGACAGACTTCTTCAACTGGACTGATTGTGTTACCGTCGTGCCAAATAAAATCCTCTCTGTTTATCAAGTCTTATCTTAGTAATCTGTCCCTTTATCTTCCTCTGTCTTTATCTATACTTCTTAGTCTGATTTGAGAGGGTGATATGATGGAGTGGAGGAGGGAGGAGGAAATGATGGATAAGGGAGTAAAAGGAAGGATGAAAGGAGGATGGAGGAAGAGTGGAAGTGAAGAAGGATGGGAGGAAGCAAGGAAGGAAAGATGGCAGGGAGGAAGGAAAGAGAAATGGAAGGAAGGAGGTAAGAAATGAAGAAAGAAGGGAGGGAAGGAAAGAAGGGGGGAGGGTGGGAGGAAGGTGGATGAGTGGAGTAAGGGAAAGAAGACGGAAGGAAGAAAGAAAGGATGGAGGAAAGAGGAAGGAAGGATTAAAAAGATGGAAAGATATAAGAAGTAGGAGGGACAGAAGGAGGAAGAAGGATGACAGGAGTATAGGGAAAATAAAAAAGTAATTAAATAAAAAAGAAAAAAGTATATATGATTTTTCGAGACATTAACGAGAACGGTTAAGCCTGTGAGATGAAGTAAAAAATATTGATGGTTTATCTGATGAGTGGATGGATTTGTGACCTTTTTAAAAAAGAATCTGAGCATTTTGATATGTAACCATGTATTCTGTTTTTATCTTTATGAATTATACTTATATATATTTAATAGAGGGAGTATGGAGATGACAATGATAGATGATAAGGATACATACAGGAGAGAGAGAGAGAGAGAGAGAGAGAGAGAGAGAGAGAGATTGTGACGCAAGGAGGAGGAAATGATTCCCTTTGAATATACCTACTTCTAAAATACACTCTCGCTTATCACACACACACACACACACACACACACACACACACACTTCCTCCCTCACTCCTGTCCCACACATACGCACTTCCCACACATAATCTTTTCACACACACACACACACACACACACACACACACACACACACACATCCCTTCCTTCCACACATACAGTACGAACAATTCTCATATCCATACATTAAACTTTGTGCTGTTCGCTTCTCCTCTCTTTTATCTCCCTCATTATGAACTCTTCACTAATTGCAGTGCTGGCTTCCTTTATGCTTTCATTTTTTTTTTCTTTTTTAGTTTTATTTAGGTTTCTTGGATATATACAGTTGGCAACATATGTACCTGGGACACCATCAATGTGTGGCAGAAATCTAGCATTTGGTACACATGACAACCTTAATATAATCACATGTTTGTTGGTGGCGCTGACATGAATGAACGAAGGTGTGGAATATTAGTTAAAATGACCAGGTAACCGTGATGCATGGACGCTGGAAATTGTAGCTAGACCTTCACTTCACACAGACACTGTCCCTCATCATCATCATCATCATCATCACCATCATCATCATCATCACCATCATCATCATCATCATCATCATCACTATCATCATCATCATCATCATCATCATCATCATCATGTAAGCCCTATTCTCCACCTATCTACCTATAGCCAGACTCCAACATCCCGAAATGGGTGGCCGTTTGTCTTTGAGTTGGTTGTTTTACAGGGAGGGACACTAACCCTCCGCCAACCCACTTATTGACACGAAGGGAACACGTTGTAAATGGTTTCCTGGCTCACAGGAAACCATTAGGCTTGTCACTCAATGTAAAGCTACCTGAAAGGAAGGAAGAGTAATATAATGTGTCACGAAAGATGGGAGAAATAGGAAGAGAGGAGGGCAGACACAGACAAAAAAATGATAAAGGCTAAGTAGGCAGCACTGCATCAAGTGAATGGATGATGGTCGCCACCACCTACGACCAACCCTTTTCCTACTTTTACTTACTAATTGAAAAAGATCCCAAACAGGAATTAAAAAAAAAACACACACACACACACAAAAGTAGAAGCATAGTATTATCAATGTCAAAGGGACGGTGGTTCAGGGGTTAGCGTACTTGTTCCCTGATGCGCGTGACCCGTGTCTATTTTTCGAGGTCGTGCTGTATCGAAAATTTTATCTGGGTGCTGGTAGTATGTCCCTTCAAATGCTTTAATATATTCGCAGCCTATCGATTCTGCCTTTGATATTCACAGGCTCTATTAGTAGTAGTTGCAGTGGCAGTAATAGAAATAGTAATAGTAGTAGTCGCAGTAGTATCATCGTAGTAGAAGTATTAGTAGTACTGGAAGTAGTATCCTTATAGTCGTGGTAGTAGTGGTAATAGCAGCCTATGCCCAGAGTCGAGCACATAAAAAAAAAGTAGTAGTAATAGTAGTAGTTGTTGTAGTAGTAGAAGTAATAGTAGTAATAGTGGTAGTTGTTGTTGTTGTTGTTGTTGTTATAGGATCATGTGAAACGTGAACCCAGTGGACTACAGGCTTAATCGCCCTTGTGCAATCCACCATCCACTTTTTAGGGGATAGGGAAGTAGCTGGGGACGTTTGTAGAACCATTCAGTTTAGCCGTCTGCTTATATCGGTCCCACCACGTGAAGGCGTCTCTCTCCATCATCAAGATACATATAAACATAGCAAACACATCCAGTTTCACACACATCACTCTTCACAGACGTAAGTTCCCCTTTCGTACCTCTCCAGCATGGGTGAAGGTTAGTTCATCTCCCACTTAGACGCAGAGCCGCCAAACCAGATCCACAGAGGTCATTAAACTAGCTCTCGTAAGGAGTTCGAGAAGCTTGTAAAGTCTATCTATTTATCTATTTATATACAGACGCCTTAATCCCGTAAGGGGTGGCCACAAACAAATCATCTTCATGTCTCTCTGTCCCTTGTCATTACGCTACCCTCCCCCCAACTCACACACCCCTCTTTCCTATACCTCTCCACGCCATCCCTTAGCACGAATCAGCTAAAATTGCTAGAATATTGCTAAGACATGATGATTCCTAAAAACTTACTGATATCTTGGTCTAGCTATGAAACCGCTAAATAGACAAGTGTATTGATAAAAACATGGCCTGCAGGAGAATTAGTATGCACTGATACAGATATATGTATAGGTGAAGTTATGAGCTGCACGGAAATAATTCATATCTCACCAAAATATATACTGTATATGAAAAGGAGAATTAAATTAGACTTTTTGTTTGTATGTTTGTGTGTGTGTGTGTGTGTGTGTGTGTGTGTGTGTGTGTGTGTGTGTGTGTGTGTGTGTGTGTGTGTGTGTGTGTGTGTGTGTGTGTGTGTGTGTGTGTGTGTGTGTGTGTGTGTGTGTAAGAGACCTGGGTGACTCAAAGTGAATTATGGAATAACATTACTTCCGCTGTCACATTGCTGAAGATTAGTTATGTTGATAAGAGCAGCTGCTATCAGAGAGAGAGAGAGAGAGAGAGTAGAAGCATTGAGTCAAAAGAAATAACTAGAACGGGCTAGGAGGGCACATACCTCCGCCAATGCCATTGCCATTAAAAAGGATCCGGATCCGGATCAGCCCCCAGATTTAATCATTTCTTCCTTGGCTGATGGCCCACCCTTCCACAAAATTTCATCATAATCTGTTCATAACTTTTTGAGTAATCTCGGATCAGGACCCGTGGATTTAGGATCCGGGTCCGGATCGACCCAAAATTTTATCAGTTCTTTCTTGGTCCATGGCGCACCTTTCCACCAAATTTCATTGAAAATTATTGAGAACTTTTGGAGATATTGTGCGGGATACTCCGGATCCGGCACAAAATTTAATAATTTGTTCCTTGGACCATGGCCCACCCTTCCACAAAATTTCACCAAACTCCGTTCATAACTTTTTGAGTAATCCTGCTAACAGACAGACAGATAAACCAAAGTGGAGTAAAACATCACCTCCTTGGCGGATGTAATAAAGCACTTCTGAAATAACTTATTTGTAACTTTGGTGCCCTATAATTTATATACACATAGCCTATTATCCATAGATTCATGTTCATTCTAATTCACTGATCTTCAAGTACTGCTCTGACGAGTAGCTTACGCGTGGTGACAATGTATTTCCTGGATGGAGCGAAGTAGCTGCGGCATCCACCCAGGATTCAAATCTCTTCATATTTCCTTGCACCTCGTCTTTTATTTAACAGCTTTACAATCAAATTAACCTGCTCTATCACCTGTACATCCCATGTCTGAGTTCCCTGCTTTACTAAGAGTGATCTTGGTGCAAGTTATTTTTAGGTCAACAAGCACAATACTGTAGTTAATCAGTGAATATATTAACGTACAATGACGTGGTAGCTAGAGAAATATATACGGTAGAAGATTACAAAGAATACAAAACAAACAACCACTGCAAGCACTGTGCGATATAATGAGGGCAAATTGAGAAAGTACCAGTATGCCTAGTTCCCTACAAAGAGTTACTTCTTTTTCATTTTGCCTCATTTACACGTACTGTATAATAATGTAGTTTTTTGTCTATTGCATCATTTCTTACAAAAACACGATGCAAAAGACAATTTATCTTATTAAAACCAGGTTCATCATAGTCACATCTTTGACAGTGTATTGTTCAAGAGTAAAAAAATAAAAATAAATAAAAATAAAGAAAAAAAATAAGAAAAAAAAATCATTTACCGAGAGGAGGTTTTTTCTAATAAAAAATATTTTGTTATTCTGTACTGTGCTTCTCAGTGTTACAAATCACGTCTAGCCTCATACTGTAACAATGTAAACTTTGAACATAGTGTCATAATGTAAACTTCGTAAAAACATAATTCCCTTCTATATTCTGTCTGTTCTAGTATTTTCACCTATTGAGTATTTTAGGGACCTTAGCGTTTATACACAACATATTTATCTTCAGAGTATAGCATGCGGTGGAAGTGTACCTCATTCTGTATTACGAAAGGCAGAGTAGTATAGGTTTGCCACATACCAGATTTTAATACCCAGTTATGTCTACACGATACCACCTCACAAGTTGTAGGTGGGTGGCAGGGTGGATGAGTGGGTTCGTAGGGTGGGCGGACTGGTTGAGTGAGTGAGTGGGCGAATGTGGCAGGATGGATGGAAGGTGTAGGTTGGCTGGGAGGACAGGCAGGGTGGGTGGGATGAAGTGGGTAAATGAGTGGGTGGGTGGGTATACTGGCGTGGGTGAGCATGTTGGGTGGGTGAGTGGTACAGCTGGGTGAATTTTTTCGTCGGCGGGTGGATGGGCTGGGTAGGTGAGTGGGGATGGACGGGTTGGCTTTATGTGGGTGTGCGGGATGGATACGTAGGGTGAGTGGGTGGGTAGATATGTAGGTGGATGTGTGGCTTCCTGGAGACAAGGCAGGGGACGGGCTAGTACACTGGATGGCTGGGCAGGTAAATGGGTTGGTGTATGGGTGGGTGGATGGGGGAAGCAAGTCCATGACGTAAATAGGTCCATGATGTAAATAGGTCCATGATGTAAATAGGTCCATGATGTAAATAGGTCCATGATGTAAATAGGTCCATGACGTAAATAGGTCCATGATGTAAATAGGTCCTTGATGTAACTAGGTCCATTTGGAAAAAAAAGTCGCAACGGGAATACGTCCTTTGGGGAAACTGGCCCAAATGGAAACAGATCCAAGGGGTTATTGTTGTTATTGTTCAGCCCCAGCCTGTCTGGCCTAGCAGACTCGTCAACTGCAGGCAAGTGCTTGTCCCTGAAGGGCTGTACCGTATACTAAACCGATATTCTCTTGCGGCATTGCACCTCACCACAGCGATGCGCGGGGAGGAGTGTGGAGGTTTGGTTCCCAGATGGACCAAGTTAACAAGGGCACCATAGTTGGCTCCACGTCACCACGCTCATTGATTTTATAGTTACCAATCCAGCGTTGTAAATGGTTTCCTGAGTGACAGAAAACCATAAGGCTTGTCACTCAGTGTAGACACCTGAAGTGGAAAGAAGGGTAATCAAAAGTGACGGGAAGGAGCGGAGAAATAAGAAGAGATGAGGGCATTTGCAGAAAAAAGAATTATGAAGATGAAAAACGAAATAAGCAACACTGTATGAAGTGACCCGACCGTGGTCACTACCACTTACCACCAGGTCAAGTGGAAAAAAGGTCTTTACTGGAAATGGGTCCACTGGAGAAAGTAAGTCCGCATCTAGAGCTATAAAATCATCGAGAAAGTAACATTAATTTCATCTTTAAAGAAATCTCTGCCACTCTGTACATCAGAATGACATAATAAACCCCAGCACCAACACAATACAAAATGTAATTATAACATCCGACAGTACAACAGCTTAATGCCCTTACAGTAAGCAGTGCAGTGTTACGACCATAACACACAGTATTATAAGCTTCAATAAACATACGATACAATAATGCCTCAATAAACATATGGTACAATAGGCCATTATCTCTCAGTAAACAAACGGTACAAATAGTGCTTCAGAACATTATACAACTTGATCTCTTATAGTAAACATAAATCATATTAAATAGTCACTTGCACACCTTAAAGCCACTAGCACAACTTATTCACTAGCACACCTTAAATAGTCACTAGCACACTTTAAAGCCACTAGCACAAGTTATTCACTAGCACACCTTAAATAGTCACCAACACACCTTAAATAGTCACTAACACACCTTAAAGTCACCAGCACACCTTAAAGCCATCAGAACACTTTAGTCACTAGCACACCTTAAAGTCAAGTCACTAGCACACCTTAAGTCACCCGTACACCTTAAATTGATAGGCACTAGCACACGTTAAAGTCACCAGCACACTTTGGTCACTAGCATACCTTCAAGTCACTAGCACACCTTAATGTCACCAGCACACCTTAGAGTCACCACCACACTTTAGTCACTAGCACATCTTAAATAGAAATACAGGTAATATAATACAAATAATATCAATACAGCTCGTGGATGGAACTGCATTATTATTGAAAGTATAACCCAAACCATAAATCTAGCCCTCTATTGAAAGCGACAGTTGGGGTAATCACTTTGCAGTTCGAGGTTAGAGAGAACAACTGAGTCTGCCAGTCTGGTCGGTTTGGTCACACTCTTAGTCGCACAGAAGGCTTCGTAAATCCACACCGGATTTGACGTCATTATTCCATGCGTTTTCGTTTAGTGGCCAAGATGATAGAAAACGTGATGTTGGTACAACTAAAATGATATATATATTAGAAATGATTATTGCAAAAATAGGTATAAATGACGAACTGAAGTATATCCATTGATGTGCACTGAAGTTAGATGGTTAATGTGCCATAATAAAACTTCAGTACGTGTTGAAAAGTAATGAAACAAAAGACAAATCAATTTATCCACACCCAACAATTAATTTAAAGAAACTAACCAAGTAACTATTACATTCATCTGGCTATCTGTACACGATAAAAATTTATATACAGGTAATCAACCACAAAAAAAGTTTATCACGTCTAATCCGTGGTCATGCTAGCCATCAGTGTATGCCAAACTCGTTCGCAGTTCATCTACACACGATTTACTGCGAAATTTGCTTCTGCTGTTTCTGAACACTTTTAAGTATGACTTCCAGTGTTTGGCAGTGTCTTGGGAATAATTTGCAAAGTAATAAAGTAGCAACGATAGTGCCGGCCAGGTGCAGTTGGACAATGGTCCACGACGTATATTTCCTTGTTATAAATAAGTGTATTATGCACAAACGATACATTTTCAAGGACTTAACTGTGATAATTATAGATAACAATGCATGTTAATGCCTCCTAACCATGTTAAAATCTTCTTTTTAGCACAAAAATAGCATAAATGGGCAGTGTGGAAATATTCCACACCGGTGTGGAAGGACGTCCGTCTCTTCCACGTCTAGGTCCGTCGCTCATTTGTATTTCCACAGTAGCAGAAGATTTCCACGAGACGGCAACCCTGTAGCACCTCTTCCTAAGTGATTTATTTAGCATACTACACGTGAACAGTCTACTCTTCTCTCTGCTGTTCACATTGTTTTTATATCGACATAATTTCCTTCAGTGACATAGATGACATTGAGTTACAGAAAAAATCGATGAGTAAAATATGTTACGTAGCCAATAATAACACTTAAGTCCGTATTCTCGTAGGTTAAGAAAGCTCCGTAGCACCTCTTCCTTAGCGACTTATTTTTGGATACGGCTGCTTAATATAAATTTGTATTTTGTTTAAGCTGAAAATGGTGGCATTAGAATGGTTTAAATAACACAGTGGAGGAAAGTATGGAGTAATAAGAAAAGTAAATCGCTTAGAAAGAGGTTTTAGGGATCTTCTTTAACCCCTGTGAGAAAGATCAGACAGCAGGCAGTAGTGAACCCCTGAATGAGATGCGAATCATTAGTATCGAACCAACGACTGAAAAACGAAATAATCCTATATTTTCTGGTGTACTACTTCTTCAGGAGGATGCATTGTCGTGGAGAGGGCGGACGAATGTTCTGTTGCTCTCCTCTAGCTGCAGGGCTGCCTTACCGGCATGAATTTTTTGTTCACCGCTAGAGTGTTCTTAAGTTAGGTTAGCTAGTACCAATTTTCCTCCCTTTCTTGTTTAGAAATATAATAGATGTTTCTATCTATTTCCTGTTACCTTTACTTACTCACCTCTGGAGTGATGCCCCCACTGATCACTCTGAGGTGTAAACTGACAAAGACGCGGCTTCCCGAGAGCGGTCTGAGAGGGTAATTGGGCCAGGGAGAAGAAGTCGATGGTCATTATTTTTGTACGAAATGTATCTGTGTCTGCCTGCCTGTGTCGAAAACTCAAATCTCAAAAAGTATTGATTGTAGAAAGAAAAGTTATTAATAAAAGATGTTTAGAATCATAACCTGAGTTCACGTGTCACTCAGCTAGCATTGGGAGTCGCCCAGGATGGATATAGAATAGTCAAGTTTTCATCTAACAATATTATTACAGTCTACCTGGCTCTCAGATGACGGGTAGTCTTGTCTCAGAAATAATGTTTGGCCCATAGTATCTTTTCCCTTGCTTTTCTTTTTCATCCTATTTCCACCGAAAGGCGGAGGCGGTTAATATGTCGCGATGGTGGCCCTGACAACCCAAAGACTAGTACACGGACTGACTCACGGCATGACCGCCCCCAGACTCGATCCTCACTGGCCACCCCTGTACATAATGAGACGTTTGTACAGTTATATGCCGTTGGTTCTACTTCCATGTATAGTCTCAATTCTTTTCTAATCAAGAGGGTAATTGATGTCTGTCCTGGTGAAGTTGAACAAGCTAAAAAAAAAAAAAAAAAAAATGCTTGTTGAGATCTTATTAAGACAGTAAATTCCACCCAGGGTAAAGACTTGCTAAAGCTGAGTAAGTTTCATTGCTACGACGTTGAGCCAAGGATCCCTGATTCCATGAATTCATGCTGGGAGTTATCACCTGCAGGGACCTAATGGTTATGGAAGAGGACGGTACTGTACGTGAACTTACGGAGCAAGATGTAGCTGGTGCCAGATTTATTACCTGATTATCGGAAAGCATGAGAAAGAAGACTGGGACCATTGTCCTAACATTTGGCATGGTCACAGTCCCTTCGGGTGTCAAAGTTGAATAGGAAATTCTTAACATAAGGCCTTATATCCCCAATCCCCTTCTCTGCTCTATGTGCCAACTTTATGGGAGTAATGACAAGTCTTGTCTGGCTTCCCAGTCAGTGTGTGGCAGGTGTGCAGCTCAGCGTCATGATGCTGAACATTGTACGTCCGAATCTGTGAGTTGCTTTCATTGCAAAGTGCTCACCCCACTTCCTCGGCAGATTGTCCCAAGTGGAAGGAGAAGGAGGTCTGCACTGTAAAGGCAACGGAGGGCATATCCTATTACGATGCTAGGAAGAAGGTAAAGGAGCTGCATGCGACTCCCAAGCCTGATATCTTCTATGCATCGGCGGTTGTTTCCCGTCCCGTGATGTGCACAGTGGAGACTCAAAAAGACCCAGTCCCAAGCACTCCTGTCACTCTCTCTGCTCCTTCCTCTGCTCCTCTTGTACATTCCAACTCTCTCCGGGTTACTTTGAGTCAGACTCCCATTGTAGATCAACTAATGGATTAATATGAAATACACTAATCACTGATAGTAATGTAAGGGAGGCAAAAGTGACGACGACTGCATGAATGTTCATGTATTGTCACAGCTGCATCAGTTATTTTTTCTCTCTGTTAGACTGTTGCTCAATAAATCTGTAGTATATACACAGTCTCTATTTCACTATGGTTATTACATGCCAACTTACCTTCTCTTTCAGTCCTTATTTCTCTTGAGTTACCGAAGACAGTAATATATCTACATCTACAAATAAATATAGCTAAACAGCGGACCACGAGGACCTTAAGCCGATCTAGAGTGGGGAGTGGAAAAGGAGTTGAAAGAGTCTCAGAAACACTGCCCTAGTCTGATGGGCAAGGGATCTAACATGGCTGACTTGCCGCAAGGAAAGGACCATAAGATTCCTGCAAGGTGTAAAGGTCATTGGATGTGGCGAAATAGCAACGAGCAAACGATGTAGTAAACATACCTCTAAAAGAGTGTTGTAATGGAGGAGTGATATTATATTTTTCTGACAATGAGGTGGTGAAATAGAATGGTGGGAATGGAGTATGTGACAAGGGCGACAAATGTGGTCAGAGATGGGAGAGGGGACGATGGCGACAGTGACGGCATGTTATAATTCCACGTTTCCATCAAGGACAGAATGGAGATGGCCAACCTCAACATGAATGGAATGAGGTGTCGGGGAGAGGGTGTTGGCGTTATTTAGTGACAAAGCCATGGAGGTGATGACCAGCTGGAGAGACACAAAAACCTCCCAATGACGGATGAAACGCAGTAACCTCCAGTTCAATTACGTATTTTCCACCTATTCCTTACACTCACTAGCAGTTTTATTCAACTATTTTTTTTATTTTTTGGGAGGGTTACTATCGACCACATCTAACTCGTCCAGTTGAAAAAGACTCTCCAGAACCAAATAAAATGGTCTGGGGATAATAAGAATAGTCCAATAGTCCAAAACACGTCAACGGATAGAAGGGATTAGAATGTCCCAAGCAGGAGACAGGTGAGGAGCGATGGGGAAATAAAATGGTGGGATCACTCTTGTTAGAACTGAAAATTGTTACATACAGTGTGCATAAAGAGGCTTCGCTGAAACTGAGAAGAAACAATTGAAAGGGAGGAAGGAGACGAGCCAGTGGAGGTAGCAAGGACTGTGTAAGGAATACGGTGACAGACTTGAAAGGCAGGAAGGAGACAACGCAGGGAAGGTAGCACTGACTATGTGAGGAGTACAGTGACAGATGTGAAAGGGGGCAATGACAGGAGACAGCAAGGACTGTGTGAGAAATACAATTATGGATCAGGAAGGAAGAATGGAGGTAGTAGGGCTGTGTGGAGAAAAACAGACAGATGTATGTAATGAGGTCTGGCCATGATGAGTATGATAACAGTGGAGTACTCAAAGCCTGGGTGGAGGTCAGGGTCTACGAGAGAGAAGGGACCCATCCTGAAGCAGCCAAAAAAAAATACTGAGGCAAAGCATAATGAGAAGCATCAGCTCGCCATTGGCTTATGTTCTCCAATTTGCATGATTATTTTTTATTTATGCAATAAAGGCAGTTAGGTGTTTGAATTTGGCGGGTTGGTGTTAGTGATACACATAAAGAGCGCGCCGTGTCGGGTTGGTAGGTGGGAGAAAGGGAGGATATACATTAGCTGGGTGGCAGGTGGTTCTCCAGGATTTGCCGTGATATAAACAGGTATGTGATTGTGTCATGGAAAAAAAAAAAAAAAAAACAATGCCAAAAAAGGCATATCCTGGATTCACTGAGAGAAGTATACTGGCAGGGATTGAGAATGTGGATCTCTTTCCAGGAGTCTTTGGCTGACGTGTGCTGGGTTGTGGGTGTAGGCGGGAGATGGCCTCTGTCCAGTGAGTCTCGAGGGGCTGCGCGAGTGTTGTCCGGTGGCAGTGAGGCACCTCCTCATTGCTCATTTTGTCAGGTTCAACTTACTGTAGTGTATCTTCTAGTAGATTGTCCTCATTACTCTGTTGAATGTCGTCGTGCTTTCATAATTTAGGCCGACCGCCCTTACTGTCTGGTCTCTTTGGTGAATCCCGCCTCTTTTCTGTTACCCATCTTATGTCTTTTTCATCCCGTACCCGTATGCTTCCCTCTGTTTGATCTCTGTCCCTTTATAACACCTGTCAGACTTGATCGTCTTACATGTTTTCTGCCTTAATGCTAAATGGTCATAGCTGTCTGGCACTAGCTTGTTCAGTCAGTCCCTCTCTCTCTCTCTCTCTCTCTCTCTCTCTCTCTGCTGTATGGGGTGAGTTTGCTTGGAGTAGTGACGATAGTGTTATTTTAATCCCATACTGCCCAGTATAAACAAGAGACAAGAGCGTAGGGACCCGGGGCTAGACTCTTCAGTACCCACTTTTAAGGTTGTTGTGGCCACTCTATCCCCTGAGTGGCAACCCAGATGGAAATCTTTTCAGGTTCCATCCAGTTAGAGCATCATTGCCCACTTGACCACATACGTCATTTCGTTATATGGCTACCACCCAGCGTTGCCGATGGTTTCCTGGATTTCGCTTGTCAATGTAGAGTCACCCGGAGAAAGAGAGAGAGAGAGAGAGCACAACAACGTGTGAGTGGATGATGGCCACTCCCGCCGACCACAATTATAAAGCTAATAATAATGTTTAAAAACTTGCAATTCCTTCTACAAAAGCTGTGAAATTTCACATACATTTTATCAGTCTGCCTGGCTATCTTTCTCTCTTTTTCCCTTCCTTCCTCTTAGGACTTCAGGCCATTTTAAAACACAACAAATCGCCTGTATGTATGCACATCAAGAACATGGTTGGTGACGCTGTTCCTTCCCGTCCATCTGACTACCATGCCATTTGTTCTGATCTTGTTCAAGGCCAAGGTCGTCATGGAGGAGCTGTTGTCTTCCTTCGTCGTGATGTTCCATTCACTCGTCTGGTCCTTTCCACTCACATGCAAACTGCTGCTGTCCATGTTTTACTAAGTCATTGATATACAGTTTGTAGCCTTTATCTTTTCTCTAATGCTACTGTCAACAGAGTGGATCTGGAACACCTCCTTCATAGACTTCCTTACCCCTTTCTTTTACATGGTCCTCACCCACTGCGCCATGTTAGTGCAGACAATCTTCAGGGTGCTATGCTGGCTTCCTTAGTGGAGGATGAGGAGCTCGATGTTCTGAACTCCTGTGAGATGTATTTCCATAGCCAGACTGGGACTTTTATTGCAATTGATTTGTCACTGTGCTCGGCTGATGTTGTTTCAGATTTTAACTGGGGTGTGTTGCCAGACCTGTATGGCAGCAACCATATCCCATTACTTTTAACTGCAATTGAGAGTGGACCTGAACATCGTCTTCTTGTTGACGCCAGGATAGGGCAGACTGGCCACTTTTCATGGAATGAAGTTTCTCTGACCTTCTATGAATGATTATGAATATGTTAATAAAGCGGTGTCATATTTCACTGACACGTTGCACTCGGCTGCCTTGTTATCTATTCCAAGAATGAAAGGTCAGTTTCCTAAACGTCCAGTTTCTTTATGGAACCCTGAGTGTAGTTCTGCGGTGAAAGCCAAACTAGTCATCTCTGGACTTCATCGTCACTGTGGGGATCCTCAGTATTTAGTGGCGTTTCGGAGGACGTGAGCTCATATGCACTGGGTTTTAGAGGAGGCCAGACGTCTATCCTGGATGGGTTATGTTTCCTCCATCAACTCAAGGACTTCTTTCACTCAGGTGTGGAACCAGGTGAGGAAAATTTCAGGAAACTTTACCATTTCTGCTCCTCCTGTTTTGGCTGCAGCAGGTTGGACTGTGGCTGATCCTTTTGTCGTTGCAGAGTTGCTTGTAATTCATTTTGCAGGTATGTTATAAAAGGAAATGGATTCGCCTTCAACATGCCACTCTTGGTGATCAGAATCTCGTGGTCTCAGTTTTGCCTCTTCTGGGGTAGAGTCTTACAATGTACTTTTTTTCTTATTTCTGAACTTCAGGTGGCTTTGTCGCAGTGCCATGATTCCTCTCCTGGCTGTGATGATATTCCTTATGTCTTTTTGCATCACCTGTCTGATGAGTCCCTCTCATTTTTGCTGTCATTATTTAATAAGATCTGGTGTACCGCTGAGTTTCCAGTTTGTTAAGGGTGTTGCTGTAGTCATCCCCATCCCCAGGCCAGCTTAGGATCATCTACAGGCGACAAATTATAGGTCCATTTCTCCGACTTCTTGTATGTGTAAGGTCCTGGAAAAGATGGTGAATGGTCACCTTGTGTGGTTTTTGAGAGAGGTGACCTGTTATCCGCTGTCCAATCTGGTTTTCGTAAAATATGGTCTACCTTTGATGCCCTACTGCCCTTGAAATCTTCCGTCTGTGAGGCTTTTTCCACTAATGAGCACTAGTTCACGGTCTTCGATCTGGACTCTACACTACCTGGCGCCATGGCATTTTACTTTCTCTTCATGAGTTTGGTCTTCGTGGGCGGTTGCTTATTTTTATTCAGGAGTTTCATCTAGCCATTCTTTAATGGTTTGAGTGGGAGTTGTGCTTTCTAATGCCCGTGCACTTGAAGAAGGGATGCTGCAGGGGATTACTCTCTTTGCTGTGGCCATAACAGAGCAATCAATGTACCACCAGATATAGTACCTGGCTCACTATATGTCTATGACCTTTACATTCCCGTCATTGCATCTTGAATGTCGCTGGTTGAGAGGAAGTTGCGCTGGCTCATAATCGAGTTTCCCAGCGGGCTGAGTCTCGTGATTTCCGTTTTTCTTTTATAAAAACTGTGGCTATGCATTTTGTCGTCTTCTTAAGGTTCACCGGGTGATACTGAATATAGCTCGCTCTCCTGCTACTGTGGGATCCCATCCTTCTCTGCATCGGCTGCCAGCACGTGATTTTTGCCTTTTCATTGCCGGACTGATTTGGCATTGTTGGCAAGACCGATAGGATGCAGTGGGGGCTAACAAGATGCGTGCTGTTTGTGACAAGGTGGGTTCCTTCACTTACTGAGGCTTGTCTCGCCCTTGTGAGACGACTTTATGCTGGCTGCGAATTGACCACAGCCGTTTCTCACATATTTTTAATGGAGGGCGCTCTCCCTCCTTTCTGTGAGGATTACTTGTTCCCTTGATAGTTCGGCGCTTGTTGCCCCAGTCTTGGGGATTTATGACGTCAGTAGCTCTCTGAGCACCAGGCCGGTGATGGCTAGTACCGTCTCTCGTCGGTGCTTGGGAAGCTTGCCTGTTGTATGGGAGGAGAAACCCTCAACTTTGTGGAGGCAGCTGGACAGCTTCATAAGATTTAGTGTTTTTTTTTTATTTAGTATTTAGTGTTTTTTGTGTGTTTTTAGTGTTTCGATTTTTATTTTATGTTTTAGATTCTTGTCTGCGTTTATATTTCGTTGCCGTCTTTTGC
Organism: Coenobita brevimanus; assembly: GCF_032717465.1. Lineage (NCBI taxonomy): Eukaryota > Metazoa > Arthropoda > Malacostraca > Decapoda > Coenobitidae > Coenobita > Coenobita brevimanus. The sequence continues at coordinate 4,621,174 of NC_136955.1, read as the reverse complement.
CTTGGTGTCCGGCGGCATATCATCCTGGCAGTTGCACCGCCAGTATTTTATTTCGTTTAATAGGTTAGTCAATTAACAGATGAGAATTCGGGCCCAAGTTACTCCCGGGCTATACAAAATCAACTGGAGATGGCGAGAACAAAGTACATAATACATTATTGGACTGAAGGGGATAAGAGATCTAAGGATGCCATATTTAGGTAATGTCCAGACGTTAGAATGCCTTAGGGATCAGTTGAAAGGCCAGACATCTAAGCAAAGGCAATATTTTTCAAGCATTGATACAGTCATGAAGTTTAACCTGGCCCAGATTTTCGTCCTTTTGCAGCATGTTTTACGTAACTAAGTCGCAGAATAAGACAATACTACAGCTCTGCATCCTTTCATTGACATCTATTCATGACTACCATCATATTACGATTGTAGTGTCAATTAGTTGTTACAACCCGGCATTAGAGACGAAGAGGTGAAAGTTTTAGGTCGTTAAATTAAACTGAACATAAATCTTCTGAGAAGAGCTAAAGTAAATCCTAAAAGGATCATTAAAAACTGAGTAACCGTCTTCTGGGTATTATTTTACCAATACGCGAGTTAAAAGGAAATACTGAATTTCAGTCCTGAGTTGGAGGGCATTCTGAAAGCTAGGAATGGTAGTGAATGGCTCATTAATGCTGTAATGCTATAAAAACTCCAGTAAAACTATGGGAGAAGGTATAAATAGACAGGATCTAACTTTTATACCTCTGAACGATAGTATAACCTCGCTGAATTGCTTTGCATTCTAGAAACTCTAACTCAAGATATTAACAAAATAGACATTGGAACTGTTATGAAGATTAGACCTACTATTTTTTTTCTGAAATGGTTACATAATATCCAAAGACTCCATAAGCAAAAAATCCTTTCGAACAATTGAAACACGTACAGTTTCCCACATGTTTATTTTGCACTTCTAATACTTCTAGTTACAACCAGCCAACAGACAGAAGCAACTGAGTGATCGTTGAAAATGTCTAAACTGAGTAAAGAGCCATGATGAGTGCAAAGCCAACTTCTTTAATACAATGACGTGTCTTTTCCTTTGAGGACATCACCAGCCAATGTAATTCAGTGGAAGGGAAATGCGGTGAGGAGGTTAATGAAGGCTGTTAACTGACCTCCACACTTTGAAAAGTCTCTTCGTAACTGAATACAAGAGTGCAGTGGTAACAGAAATGAAGTATATATGTGCTAGTTTCATACTGAAGAGGATACACTTCAAACATTTAAAGATTGTAAGGAAATTGAACATAACATTATGGTTTATCCTTCAACACAGGGACAACGTAGGTAGAATGCACTTCATCCTATAATATCAAAGCTCCAACTGACGAATCATTCAGTTGGCAAGGAATCAGTAGGATATATACCCAAGAATCCCATTCCAGGTCACTGCTTATATATGGATACTTGCAGGAAGAACTGAAGACTGGATAGACTCTACACGCTTGTGTTCTTGCCCTTCCTAGGAAAGCAAATCGCAGTTACGGCAAGGCTTGGATCGTTTATGCGTTTGGTGAGAGGTTTTCGTTGACAGTGTATATAGGGATTGTATCAAGTTGGTGGTTGCTATTTATTACAAAGTGTGGCAATAAGATATGTGGTTCTCCGCCCGAACAATGTATAAAACACATTCAGAAGCTTAAGTAAAGGCAGCAGTATTGGCTAAAATGGCTGTATAAGATAATCCAGTGCCAAGAAAAATCAAATGACTTAAGACGACTTTCTGCAAGCTCTGTGAAACTTCGACTTGATAGAAATTAAACAAGATGAGGAACGTTCTTGCAGTGAATGAGTCTGCAGGCTCGTAAGCTCAACAAGTGTCTGGTGCTAACAAGGGAAAATATATGAGGTCATAAGAGTGAAAGAAGGGTCCTAATATTGTTTATCATCACACATATCACCCTAACTCTGGTTCCAGTGTTGTGTGCGCTGACTTACGATATTAACATTTCTTCCGTTATTGTTATGACCAGTATTCTAGGTGGCACAGGAAGCTTCGTAGTATCTGTTCCATTCTGTCTTTTTCTCTCTCCCTTTTTACATGATCTTAATTTTCTGTGTTACTTAGATCGTTAAATGTCCACGTAGTATGTAGGTCTGATTATGAGATGTCGCATTAGTCTCACCTCTGGTTCTACAGATTCACTCAGGCTGAAAATTTACCGTTGTCGATATTTGCGTAGAAGGACGAACATTAGCATGTTCAAGATGTTGTTGCTCATGTTTTACTCACTGGCCGTGAGACATTGACACTAAACAATACCTTGGAATGGTGAATTGACTCATTTGGTTCATCGTCATCGCTGGTCTGACGAGGGGCGTAATGAACAACTCCATGAGACACATCCGAGGCTTATTACCCACACAACTCGTGATACGCCAACTCCAGTTGCGTGAGCATGTGTTATGCTTCCAAGAGGCTGATCCTGCTCATAGGGTGATTGTGAAAAAGGCAACCCAGGGTGGAGGAGGCCAAGGGGAAGTCCACAAAACTTAGCAATGAAGCAAGTCACTTGTTCCTGTCGAAAGATACTTAGAACAGGAAGAGTTGCTACCTGGAGGCTTGGACGACCACTTGTGGGCGTAGTTGGAGGGTGATTAAGGCTATTTGCCCCGTGGTGCTCGCCTCGAGTGAGTGTTTTTATCAGTGATATAACGGAGGATGGCATGGTACAAATAAACAAGATAAACAGCTATGGAAGAGATGCTACATAATATCCAAAACCACTTAGAATACTTCTCTTTTCTACGGTGACAAGCAGCGCCACTACCGTGATCAGTAATCACTTCAGTAACTTTGGTGCTATCACTATTTACAGTAATTATGTTGCTCATTTTACCACCTTTTCTCTGTTAATAAAGAACACTACTATAAGAAATACTTGTGTTCTAGTCACTTTATCAGACAGAACTGGTCCATTGCCACAACTTAAATACTATGTCGTGGTTGCATTTATTTAATAAGCCTAAATTATGAAGTTGGAATGAATTTCCACCATTATTAGTCAGCTCCACCCTCTAATGCCGCTACATTTACAAGTAGTCATAAACTAAGCTGCAATGAGTGAGGGATCTTTGTCATGTTAGAAAACAAGCGCTACAGTTATTTACCAAACGGGTGAAACAGTGAATAGTGTAAGAAAGTTCGTAAATATATGAATGTGCTTGAAGTGATGTTTAATACAATGTGATAATCATCAAAATATAAAAGGAAAAAGGTGAAGTAAAGAAAAACATATATACTATGGTCATGTGATTACCAAAGTTATCCCACTTACTTCTACTGGATATGTGTGTTGGGCATAAAAATAATGTATTTGTAGTCATTAAAGACATGAAATCTAATGGCCATTGAGATACAGAATATAATTTTATTTTGCTTCTAACTGTCTGTTAGTAGTTAATCTAGTAAAATTTGTGTCTGACTTTTTAGGTTTTGACAATAATACTCTTAGGAATCCACTTCTAATGTTTTCCAAAATATAGAGTTTAGTGACCGATTTCCATAAATCTTCTGCAGCACTCTATGATTGCTGATGATTTTGAATATTACCGGAACTTCACTTTGCACTGGTATATATAATGTGGTGCAACTTAGTGCTGGTATTTATCAGCACTAACACCTCGCCTGCATATTTCTAAATAGCCTATTAACACACAGCCATAACTTTGTTGGCAGGCTGTCCCATACATAATACTTCCGTGGCTGTAGAAGGCCTGACTGGTAGTCAAGAAACTTTTTATTTTTCCTTTCAAAATTTATTTTCCCATCTTCTGTGACGTGATTTGCTGCAAAATCCAATTTCAGTGGGTAATTAATGTGACTCAAATTATGTCCACCTGGCAATGTAAGAGCTATATTTTATGACCCATTTCGTGTCATTGTCAATTTTGGGGAGGTATTATTTGTGACGTGAATTAAGTCGTAATGTGTGAAGGGGTTAATACCCATGGTTAAAAAATGCTGACACACGACTTGAAAACACAAAAATAGAGCAACTCTTATCAGGTAAATCTCACCACTACTCCAACCTCCACTGACTCAAAATTTAACATAACCTTAGTCAACCCCATAGGAACAAAAGCACACAAATATTAACACTCTGATCAGATGGCCATACTGTAGTTAGTTTTTTTTCACTCGACAGAACTTAGTCATACCCACAACTTGAATACTAAATCGTGGTTGCATGAAGGTCGATGAATGCTTGTTATAATCAAGGGTAGAGTCTCTGGTTACTCATCAAATCAACCTTTTACTCTGACAACATTTCACCATCAACCAAGATGAAGGGGGTTAGGATCTTCATCAGGTTAGAAAGAATTTCTTAAAACAAACAGGCTATACTCATCCTACTCCCACTCCCAATGACTCAGGATTGTGAACGTCACCAGAATGGTGACCAAAGCTGCGATGAATAACTTCTGCGCTATGCTATTAAGACGAACCACCCCTGAGGCTGCCGATAATGAGGGCCCTGCACCTGCTTTAATAAAGGCAGATCGCTTTCTCTCCACCACAACTAAAATGGTGATGATGCAGAAATCGATGGAGATGAGTGCCAAGTACCAGCAATCGATGAGCTTTAAGTAGCTGGTCTTGGGGATGGAGGCGCTGGTCTGAGCGAACAATCCAGCGAGCACCAGAAGTGAGGTCAGGGATACCATGATGCGGTCCTGTTGCACAAATACTCTATTATTATTATTATTATTATTATTATTATTATTATTATTATTATCATTATTATGTTGGTACAAATTGGGCTTATCTGAGTCCTTCTAAACAGGAAGGAATACACAAAGGTCACTTATGATACACTTTAATAGTGCAAGGTCAACACACAAACTCCGAGTGGCGAGACTACAGGTTTATTATGAATCTTTCACTTTGACTACAATATTATCACAGTCAGGTCTGGGACATACAGAGACATACAGATAAGGTAAATGAAATAGTCAGTCAGGGTTATGTGTCTTGCTAGGTAACCTGAAAGTACCTCTGTCCCAAGTGTCTCTAGGAATTGCCACCAAGTCTTTACACCAGAATAAGGGGGGAGACCCAGGAGGTGAGTTTATGTCTGCATGATCAGGTGTTGTTCACTTTGTATTTTAAGGCAAGAGGCCAAAAGAAAGAGAACACGACTCTAGTTCCGAAGGTGGGGAACGAGATATCTAGTTCTTCCTAAGGACCTGAAGGGGACAAATGTTAGTGTGCGTTGTTCCGAAGTGGGCTATCAGGGAGGTTAGAAGAGACCCGAGAAAATCAGGACGGTAAGGTAGTTTATTGTTGTCACCAGGATCTGTAAGTGGGAGCACGAGGGGTGGGGTCACTCCAGGGGTCATGGTATCTTGCAGCGGTCGGTCTTGGTCAGGCGTGTGACGTGGCTTCTCTGGTGTTGAACTTTTGAGCCAGTTCAGTAGGTGAGGGGTACCATAGTAGCCACTCTGGAGCTGAACCACACTAAGCCATTTCAGTAGATGAGGAGGGATGTCGTGGCCACTCTAGAACAGAACTGTGTTGAGCCAGGTCAGTAAGGATGTCACGTAGGTCTCGGCTCAGGATACATTGTGGCCATTCAGGAGAACTGCATCAAGCCAGTTCCAGTGAGATGTCGTGTCAAGCCAGTGTCTGGCCAGAGAAGTTTCAAGCCTCCCCTGGAGTACCACCTTGAGCCAGTGCTTGACTGACAAGCACTGGCTGTTTGCAGTACTTGGAGCTCTGGCTGCGACAGTGGGTGAGTTGAGGCTTGGGGCGAAAGGGGCATCCAGTGTTGGCATGAGCATGCTCTCTACGCCCTTCTTGCTCTGACACCTGCGTAGCAGCTATCCTGGTGGTGGAGCGAAGCTGCCTCCCATCCCTGAAATGATCTTCTATGGTGTTAGCTGGAGTTGGGACTGCAGTAAATAGCCTCGTCCCGGGCATTTCACTACCCTCGCTGTTTTTTGAGCCACATCCTCATGGCATGAGGTCGAATGTATTTTCCCAGGTGGGGACCATGGTTGGCATAAGGTCCTGCAAGGTGTAATACCAGGCTTCGAATCTTTCATCTGGGCTCCTCTTTAGGTCTCTGACGAGAATGAGAGAGCTTGGTTTGGGATAGGTCAAGAGGAGATGTAGCAGCTGTTGAGGCCCCTGGATTCTCTTCTTGCACCCAGTATGGGAAATCCAAAGGGCATAGCAGACAAACATGATGGTGTGGGTTGAGTGTGGTTGGAAAGAGGAGATGGTGGCAATAGCTGTGGCTGCAATGGTACCTGGGAGGCGAACGGTGACCCTTGCCCCGGGGTCTGGGTTGAAGTCACCCTTTGTTAACATGAAGGTAGCAGTGGGATGGATGTGAGCTGGTCTGAGGATAGGCGAGGTGGAATTTGTGTTGGTCAGTGATCTTATCTCTCGACTTTCCTGAATTGTGGGCTGGGTTTGGTTTGTGGTTGGGGCTGGAGGGGAGGGATGGGGTGAGGTGACAGGTTTTCAGTGTACTGGGGGGCTATATCTGTTAGGCAGTTTGGATTGGCAGCCTGATCTGGTGAAGATGGGAATGCAGCTTCTTCTGTCTGATAAGTGTGTGGACAACGATGAGTAGCTAATTGATGATGTAGAGCTTGGGGAGGATGGATATGAGGTTAGGCAAGGTTGTGGCAAGGGTGACGGATGATCGGGAGTATGAGATGAATGAGAATGGGGAAGTGAAAAAGCATGGAGTGGAGGGGTGGCTGAGGGTTGGGATGGCAGATTTGAGTGTGTAATGGATGGTGAGGGAGGGGGTGAGGATGAGAGTTGCTGGTTAGGGGATTGTGGGGTGGACTGGTTGAGTGGTGGAAATGTAGGTGGGGTCTGGGGGGGTGAGGATAGGTGAGTTTGTGTAGTATTGGGCTGTGATGGTGAGGGAGAGAAGTTCATGAGTGGAGTGGACAGGCTATTGGATTTGGGACTAGCTGAACGACCGGGGCCGTGGGTGATTGGGGGTGATGGGGGTTGAGTTTGGGTTTCCTTGGTGTCTGTGTTGGTTTGGCTAGTTTTGAGGGGTTCATATTGATGGACATGTTGGTTGTGGTATACCCTGGTTTCACCGTGAAAATCACCTACAAACTGATGGCAATTCGGTACGTGTGTGATTTCAAACGGACTTAGAAACTTGGTCTGGTCTAGGGGCAATCTAGCAACCATGACCTGTTGGCCCAATTAGTAGGGATTGTCCGGCAGAGTCTTGTCTTGTTGTAGGTCTTGGCAATGTTGCATGTGCTGGAGTCAGTTTTTCAGGTGAGTGAGTGGGTTTTGTGTGGCCAGCGCAGTTGGTGGGGGCTGGGCCAGATGTCGTAGTGGGTGTAGCAGTGGGAGTATACCAAAAACACATTCACAGGGGTGATGTTGTCCTGCCTGGGGCAGGTGTTCATGCCTCATTGTATGATCTTGACTTGACATGGCCAGTCTGCCGTGTTGAGTGCGACTTACCCAGTTCTGAGTTGGTTGGCAAGGCTTCAGTGGCTTCTTTCACAAAAGGAGTTCCCTTGAGGATGGTAGGGGGACGAGTGGGAGATGCAGTACCCGAATAGCTTGGATAGCTGCTCCTAAACTTGTCCGGAAAACTTTGGGGCATTATCAAAATGGAGAGCTTGTGGAAGGCCGAAGTAAGGAAAGACGTTGGTGACTAGGGCTTAAGCAACGGCTGTGGTGGAGTGTTCCTTGCCCGGACAGGCGATGTTGAACTAAGAATAAATATCAATGCATGTGATGATAACTCAGGTGACCGACTTGGATGGGAGAGGCCCCACCACTTCCACCGATAGCATTTGCCATGGTCTGGGGGCTGTGAGGTGCCGTGTTGGCTCTGGTGTCCAGGAGATGTCTTTCCCTAAGTCATAGGCTCTGCAACTTCAACAACCCACCTGGCAACAGGTGATGGGTGGGGTGTCTAGTAGACGTCCTTAAAAACCTGAAGCAGTTTTTGTTGGCCAGGGTGGATCCTGTTGTTAGAGTGTAGACGGATAATGATGTTCTCAACCTCGGTGGGGTCAATAACAATGTGGCCTGAGGGGGGCATATAGGCGGTCCCTTATACATTCTAACTTTTTGAAGGTGTGGGTTGGCATCTATTTTGGTTTTTCTTTAGTTTCCCACTGCCTCAGTAGGGTTTTCTGTGAAGCATTGCAATGTGTTTTCTGTGTTTTGGTGAGTAATTTAAGAGGCAGCCTTGACAAGGTATCTGCGTTGGTATGCAGTTTGCTGGGGCGGTAGGCGATATCAAAGTTGAACTCCTTGAGGGTTTCTCGCCAACTAACTAAGAGCGCATCCATTGGTTGCAATCTTCACAGCCATTGTAGGGGCTGGTGGTCCATGATTATCATGAGTGGGGTCCCGAAGATGTAGGACCGGAAGTGCTTGAGTGCCCAGATTACGCCTAGGCATTCATGTCTCCTCCCACCTTCAAATTTTCTCAGTTATACCCTTTTCATCAACCTCTTCACCTCATTCTCTCCACATGCCCATACCATCTATGCACACATTCTTCAGTTCTGGTGTCCACAGACTTCCTTATTCCGTATCTTTCACTAATCACATTATTCCATATCCTATCCACTCTTTGCACTCCAAATTCCCCAATAGTCCCTTCACTGATTGTACTCTTGATTTTTCCATTCCATGCCACACCATAGTCTCACACTCATATGTCAAAGTAGGCACTAAACCTCCTCCATGCAAGCCTCACAGTCGTGACACCCAGATCTTTGCAAGGTCTTCATAGCACCAACCACTTTCCTTCCCTATGCCACTTCCACTTCTTTTACACATTTGTCTCTTTTTTTATCACTGCATCCATATACTAAAACTCTCTCACCAATGCAAATGTCTCTCCATTTGCCATAACATCAACCAGGGAATCACCTTCCCTCTCAGCAACCATCATTTTACTCTTGTCTACATTTACCTTTCAACGCATGGCACTCACAGACATCTACAAAACTTTGCAGCAGTCTATCAAGGTCTTGTCCACTATTTGCAAACAGCACATCATTATTTGCACACATCAGATTTGAGATACTCCATCCTTCACTGTTCATTATCAACACCATTCCTCTCTCCATTACACTCATAACTCCACCCATATATGTACTGAACAATCATGGGAGCATCACACATCCTTGTCTCACATCAATACTGATCTTAAACCATTCACTTAGATTCCCACATACCCTTACCCACGCTTTGCTGCCTTCGTAAAAGCTCTTAACGGCACTCAGCAGCTTACCATCAATACCACATACACGTAAAACTTTGGAGATACTCACATTGAAGTCGTGGATGTCAAAGGCTAGAGTAAGGCCACAGACAATGACCATCAAAAGACTGGGCACGAAGACATTTCCCACGTAGTACCCGTACAGGTTTTGAAATTTTAATTCTACCTGCCATGAGAGATTATTATTATTATTATTATTATTATTATTATTATTATTATTATTATCATCATCATCATCATCATCATCATCCTGACGATTTTCCTACCTAATGATGGAGTGAAGTATGATCCAGGAAAAATAAAAAGCAACAGTATAAAGGACTGTTTTTATCTCCTCCAGTTCGTAGTCTCTAAACTGAACTACGTATTATGAAAGAAACAATGAATTGAAAAAGACGCACCTGCACGTAAGCGATGTTGTGCGTTGTGTTATGTATTGTCATCCCCGCGGCCACCAGATGGTATTCAAGGAGAACTCTTAGACCCTTGATCATCACACCAGTACCATTCTGAGGCCAGCATCATCATTATTATTATGACTATTAATATTATTATTATTATTATTATTATTATTATCATCACTACTACTACTACTACTACTACTACTACTACTACAACAGTTACTACTACTACTATTACTACATCATTATCATTATCACCAATAAAGTGAGCTTTGTGAGCAAGTGACGAGGGAGCGAGCGCCATGTTATCACAATCTCCCTCTGATATTATAGGAGGAATCTCCGATATTTCATTGCTTCAGTTGATGCCAAATAACAGTGATATGACGGAAAATCTTTTTACCCTTCACCTGACGAAGTCAGAGGAGGGTATTGTTATCACTGGGATGAACGGCAATAGGTGGCGTCAAGATTTTCGTTTCCGGGCCAGAACTCAGAAAGTATTCACTATGGAGTCATGAAATTTTACATAGTTGTGTGTCTTACAGTGGACTGATGCGTTTTGATAAGTAGAATGCTGTGTCTTAAGTAGTTTTTTTTTTATAATGAAACAGAATAAGCTGCTAAGTGCCGTCACGAGTTTTTATGATGGTAATGAAGCATGTGTAAGGGTGACTGGGCATCTAAGTGAATGATTCACGATCATTGTGGGCGTGCGACAAGGTTGTGTAATGTCCCCATGGTTGTCAAATATATCTATCTATCTATCTATCTATATATATATATATATATATATATATATATGGATGGGATGATGAGAGAAGTAAAAACACGAGTAATGGAGAGACAGACGGCGTTAGTAATGAATGGCGATGGATGGATGGAATATCTCAAATTGGATGTATGCTGATGATGCAGTGCTACTTGCAAATACCGGACAAGAACTTTGTAGACTTGTGCAGAGTTTTGCTGATGTTTGTGAACGTCGAGCCTTGAGAGTAAATGTAGAAAAGAGTAATCGCGAGAGAAGGTGACTCCCAGTGTGATGTTACAGTGAATGGAGAGAGACAGGAATTGGTGAGAGAGTTCAAATGCCTGGGTACAGTGATAGAAAAAGAGAGGAAAATGTGCAAAAGAAGTAGAGAGTAGAGTCTCACAGGGAAGGAAAGTAGCTGGTGCTATGAAGGCCTTGATAAGAAACAGAAGTTTGAGTGTTGCAGCTGCACGAGGTTTACATGAAGGAGTGGTAGTACCAACTTCAACATATGGGTGTGAGACAATGGTGTGGCATGAAAATGAAAAGTCAAGAGTGAAAGCAACGAATATGGGACTGCTGAGGAATGTATGTGGAGTACAGGGAGTGGATAGAATATGAAATACTGTGCAACCCAAAAGTTCCAGTAGTTTGAAGGGAGCCAACCGTTTGCAGTTTTGCCTATTGCCACTAGGAGGAGTCAGCAGCACCCCTTGTGCGCCAGTGTAGCCCCGGCCGTGTCTGTGAGTGGATGTGTTGTTGAACTACACTTACTATTGTAACGTGGTGTGTAGGAGGTTTGGCGGTTTTGCAGTGGTGGACCTCACAGAACAAAGAACCTGCATCAAGTTCCGCTTCAAGATCAACAAGACGGCTGCAGAAACTCACCGGTTGCTTCAGCAAGCCTTTGGTGACGATGTCATGTCCCAAAGCAGAACATTATTCTGGTACAAGTGGTTCAAGGAAGGACGAACATCCATCGAAGACGATGATCGTTCTGGACGACCGTCAATGGCAACGACACCAGAAAATGTCGAAAATATTTGTCAGGATGTCCCTGCAGATCGTAGACGAACTATCCATGATGTTTATGATATCGTTGGATTGTTGCACGAGAGCGTGCAACACATTTTGTCGTACGTGTTGGGCATGAGACTCATCACTGCAAAATTTATGCCAAGACTGCTGAGTGATGAGCAGAAGGCACATCGCGTTGCAGTTTGCAGGGAGCTCAAGAATCAGGTCAGAGATGACGCCACCTTCATCTCCAAGGTCATAACTGGTGATGAATCATGGGTTTATGGTTATGACCCGGAGACAAAGCAGCAGTCACTGCAATGGAAGTCTCCCAATTCACCGAGGCCAAAAAAGCGCGTCAAGTTTGCAGCAATGTCAAGTCGATGTTGATCATTTTCTTCGATATCCAAGGGATTGTTCACAAGGAATTCGTCCCACCCAATTAATATGTCAGCAGAAAGTTTTACTGTGAAGGTTTACAGCGTCTGAGGGAGAACATCCGCTGCAAACATCCAGAACAGTGGAAGAACAAGGACTAGGTCTTGCATCATGACAACACCCTCACCCACACATCAACTGTTGTCCGGGCAGTTCCTGGCTTCCACTAACACAGTAGTCATTCCCCATCCACTCTATTTGCCTGACCTTGCCCTCTACAACTTTTTCCTGTTTCCCAGCTGAAATTACGACTGGCGTCGAATTGACTCGATTGAGGTGATCCAGACAGAATCGCAGGAGGTGCTCAAGACCATCACTCCTGATGCCTTCCAGAGATGCATGGACTCGTGGAAAAAACGCTGGGACCACTGTATACTTGCCCAAGAGGACTACTACAGTGAGAACTAGGAGGTAAGGTAACTTATTTTCGTACAGTATTCAAATTACTGGAACTTTTGGGTAGCACCCTGTAATGTGATTTGTGAAAGATGCCGCATGAGGAAGTCTGTGGACACCAGAATCGAAAAGAGTGTACCGAAATGGTGTGGTCGTGTGGAGAGAATGGATAACAAGAGTGGAGAAAAGGGTATATCTGAGAGAAGTTGAAGCAGGGAGGAGGCGAGGTAGGCCAAGGAGGTGGAGGGATAAGGTGGATAAATGTGTGAGGAAGAGAAGTATGGAAGTCGGTGAGGCCAGGGAACTGACAAAAGAGATCGAGCTGGCTGGATGAATGTTGTGAGAAGAAGTGCATGATCAGAGAATTGGCACCCCTTTTTAACATGACAGCGCTCAGATTGACTATATCGGATACATTTATGTCCAGCTACAGAATGTGGCGAAAGTTTTTTGGCATATCCAATACAGCCAGGATTCCGGGGGTTTGAATGATGAGTGAATGGAAACGTGGCCCCTTGGATTGGGCAGACCTGGGCTGTCTGGACATTGCTACTCCTCACCCTGTCCTAAGGTAGGAAAGGAGGTCCAGGTGATGATGATATATATATATATATATATATATAGAGAGAGAGAGAGAGAGAGAGAGAGAGAGAGATGGATAGATAGATAGATAGATAGATAGATAGATCCCCTACATGCCAGTTGATGTTTTGTATCATCACAATTTGGGGCGCAGAGCACAGCCAGTTAACGTGTATAGCTGCGTCTTCCCACCACCCTTTGAATCCACGACCATTTTCTATGACAATCATAGGGTAGGTAAGCATCCAAGGTACCCCACTGACGCACGGCCTATAGTAGGACTCGCGCGCGCTCGCGGCCGTGGCGCGGCTCGCACCTGTGTACAGTGTTGCCACGTTTTCTATACCGTTATCTCTCTCTCTCTCTCTCTCTCTCTCTCTCTCTCCTGGCGGGAAATGTGAGCCACCCTGAGTACTTTTGATTCTTTTATAAGTTATTTATAATTGTGCTTTCATTTGTTAATTTGGTTTTGTCATATTTAGTAGTAGATGGAGTGTCAAAGTTACTGTCTGCTGAGAGGTTTGTTACGTTACTGATTCATACACCCCGACGTAGTGGTCCAGGGGGGAGGGGAAGTGTGAAGGGGGATTTGACCTGAGACACCCAGGAGGGATTAAGAAGGGAGGAAAGGGGAAGGGGGGGCTGGATTCACCTACCACGTGGTCAGTATTAGAAGAGAGAGAGAGAGAGAGAGAGAGAGAGAGAGAGAGAGAGAAATTACGTGTATAGATATATGTGCATCAATAGGAACAATGTATATCAGTGTGTGCAGTATGTACAAAGGAACAAATGAATACAAAGGCAGTGATAGACCTCTCTCTCTCTCCCCCCTCCCCGCCCTCTCTCTCTCTCTCTCTCTCTCTCTCTCTCTCTCTCTCTCTCTCTCTCTCTCTCCTGGCGGGAAATGTGAGCCACCCTGAGTACTTTTGATTCTTTTATAAGTTATTTATAATTGTGCTTTCATTTGTTAATTTGGTTTTGTTATATTAAGTGATGCCGACAATGCATTCAATGCATGCCTCTCTCTCTCTCTCTCTCCCTCTCCCTCTCTCTCTCTCTCTCTCTTGGGACATTGAATCTCCTCATTCTCCCTTGGGACATTTATTTTAGGCCAGATGGATGTGTAAGTATTGCCACTCACAAGAATTACATGAATTATTTCTTTTACTTTGGATATTGGCATATTTCTTCTTTTTTCAGGCTCATTATCTTATATCCATAACTGTGATATTATTACCCACCCTAAAACTACGCTAAAAACCAATAAAAGTGACTACAATATCTTTTAGCAACACTGTACAATATGTGTGCCATGTTTCTGTGTTACTGTATAAATATTTTATGCATAATAAGATTACTGTTGATTCATCCATCAAAATACACAAGTGTAAGTTTTATTCATCTGAATTTATCGAATTTGTGATGCCTTGTACATAAATAGCTTCCGTTTCACATCGCAAGTTGGGGAAACGTGGCACCATTGCCCACAGGTGCTGGCCACACCCCCGCCGCAAACAGGCGGGAATCCGACTATAGTCTGTGCACGGCACTGGTAGAGTGTAGAATGATGTCTTCCTCATCCTCCTCATCCGATTCCACTCCCCCACGCGAGGGGCTGATTACATCATTGACCCCCATGAAAGTTCTGCCCTAACCACCGGGGAAACAGCTCAGAGACTGTTCAGGTGTGTAGGAAATTGTATATTGTAAACAGTTATGCACATATGTTTTTTTTTTATACATAAGTGAAGGGCATGATATTATGTTATATCTGGTAAGTGTTATAAGTATTTTATAAGTTTTACATGTGTATTGCAATAAGTGTTACTGTTTATGGACATTTGTGAAACAATGATTGGATATACTTTGAGTAACCCTATCTGGTACAATGAAAAAAACACACAAATGCACAGGCGAGAAAGAAAACCACGAGTGCACAGGAGAGAAAGAAAATGACCTGGTTGGCTGTAACTACATTTTTTCCCTCGTTACTCAGAAAATAATGGTGAATAATTATGTGAGAATTAGCGTATTTGTCATGTGAAGTACAAAAAATGTAAGTCTTGTATGACTAATATTTTCGCGATGCTCCTGATTAGTACAAATTAGTCACAATTACTATACAAGTAATTACCTTGTACTCAACCATACTGCGTGAAACAGCCAGAGCTTTTATTTCTCAAAGTGCAATTACCCGTAATAGTGATGTTAAGTGCAAATATAAGTGCCGTAGTAGAGGGAAACTATTTTAATTGATACAAGAATTGAGTACAGAAAATCAGAGCTTTTTTTTTCCCCACACACCAACAGGGCATAGTGGCGCTATGAAATGGGCGGAAAACCCTATGAGGAGCCATATGAACAGGGCGATGACTCATCCTTACGATGTTGAGTAAGGAAAAGTCGAAGAATGAGTGGAAAATTCTGGAGGGCAGGGCAGTGTTACAATCACCACTCCGATCAGTGCTGCCAACGCTAGCCAGTGAGTCCAAAGTCACTGGCTGTGGGGCGCACCCGGATTAGCCTACCAAAACATCGAAAACCAGTCATCTTTAACTTATTCTTACTCATCGACGGGACCACCTGGAGACGTAGGGTTACTTTCATTTGAAAGAGGAAGTGTTGGTGAGTCTTGTGTATCTTTAATTTTAATCTTGCTATTATAATATGGCAGATATTAGGGTTTGAAGTAAGGGTATTTTTTTTTCCAAAATAACGGAAATCCCCCATAGGGAGGAGTGGGCGACGTTGGAAAACCCCTGGAGGGTGGTGGATATAATATCCCAATAGACTGAAGTGCTTAATCAGAATTATCATGTATCATCATCATCATCATTGTCTTTATTTGGACTTTTTGAGCCCGATTATTATTATTATTTTTTTTTTTTTGTCGTCTTTCTACCGCCAGGCGATTTTATGCAATACAAGAAAATCATAAGATTATTGAAGGGATTAATAATAGTTCTGTATGATTCGTCCAGTTTGAAAAGTCGCTTCAGATCTTAATATAAACATCTGGAGAATGCTAGTACAAAGTACGAATGTCATCCAAGTGAAGGGGCTAATTTTTTTTTCACCTTAATCGTCTCACCAAACTCTGGAAGAAAATCATTTGACAAGAGCAAGAACAAATAAGGAAAATACATCATCTGATCAAGGAATTCCTTATTTTTACCCTAGCCTAGTGACCTAGTGAGTTACAGTACAATAACCTCCTTTGGCCGGTAACCTCCTTTGGCTGGTTAGTTTAAATCTGAGGGATGGTTGAGGTTTACTACTCTCACATTGTCGCTAAGAGAAAAGCAACTGATTCTTTTTATCGTAATTACCAAACCCTGAACCACTATGCTCCTGATCTGACAGTACAGAAATAGAGAATAGATAGATATATTGATCGTTTTTTTTTTTTTTTACCTTAACTATTTTGCCAAACTGTATGTAGTCATTGTGAATGAATAGAAGGAAAGAACAGCGTTGGACGTCGAAAGGGTAGAGTTGTAGGTTGAAATAGCAGAGGAAGCCAATCATTTCATGGACCTCCATCACTATTGGGTTTTCTGCTCCGCTGTACACTTTATCTGTAATGAAAGGGGCGTTAAAATTGGAACCACTCTTGAACTCTTGCTAAAGAGTCTCAGGTTTGAGTCTAGGTCAGTCATGACTGGAACAATTTTAGCATGCTAACTGCAACTAGGCCAGGCTATTTTATCCATCTAATTCATACGAACCTGAGAGAGATAATCATAACCCCTAAACACTAAGACTTAAACAGAGCACTGACCTCATTGTTCACTGGCAACCTCACAGTAGGACAGAGTATCAGTTCATGTTTCTCTCCAATGTTTGAATGATTGAGTACTTGTGGGGTGACTGCCGGTGTCTGCCATGTTTATAGAGAGAGGGCTGGGCTCGTTGGAGTTTCCTCCACTAACCCTGTCCCAGTGTTGGTTCAGACTTGACAGGAGAGTGTGCTACGCATCTTCCCCTCCGACCAAACACTACTAACTTAAGCCAATAAAAGTATTAATTCATAAAAATGAAAACTGTATCCTTATACATGACATAGAAAAATTTTTGGAACTCAGTTGTAATTTTAAGTATTTCTCTGCGATTTTCAAGCTAAAGTGTGAACAATATATACAACTAAATTAGTGGAAGCATGACATAATAAACAATAGCAAGTTTATGTTTCACATTCATTAGTACCAACTGAAAATATTGATTTCTTTTGTGCGTGTATATGTTGTTACTACATCACCATGCAATACTACTGGTAATAAATTACTTCAATGCACAATGCTTGATTAACTGACATCCCCATGAAACGATGAGGATGTCCACGTATTATGAAAACCCTTGTGCACAATTAAAAACTCTTTCTCCTCATTCTGTGTATTATACAGTATCTGATCACTGCACGAGGGAAGAAGTTTATTTTTAGGCCTAAACCAACCCAGTGTCGTGAGAGTGTGGTGTATGAATATTCCTATTGCTGGAGGGTTAATATGAACATTGCTCACCTTCACTGTAAACCTCTGCCTCATTGGGTCCGAGGGCATCAGCCTCCCGCTTCACCATCATGCGTATTGCAGAGTATGACAGCTCTACTGGACCTTGCCACAAGTCTTTATATTCCAAGCATGGTTTCCACACCATAGACTCGTTTACCCTGTTGGCCATCTCGAAGGCTTTAAGATTCTTGAATCTAAGTCTAAGGTCCAGCCAAGTAAGGGTGAGAATGGTATCGATAACGATGGTAAATGAGTTGAGGTTGACGTCCCTGTGAAATAAGTAACACACCATACTTAGTAGTACTATCGAATCAGTTAGTTACTTTAGTGCAGGATTTTCATCCAAGGGGCCGTTGGGGTTCATTGATGACATTACTACTCTCATGTCACTTTATATTTTAGAATCCAGTGGATAGTTGGGAGCGTACTGCTTATGTAGTGGCGTTCAGCAGTGAGTGATGGCCACACTCCCCTTAAATGTTTCAACTGAACAGTTTAGCATAGGCATCGACGCTACTGACGAGGCAGTAAAGGTTTTACAGTGAATTCATCCTTTTGGAGATGCCGGCCAAGTGAATTTAGACCTTTTTTTTTTTGGGGGGGGGGGGTGAGTTCGCCCCACCTCCATGGGCCGAACTACATAGAGATTATTATCAATAAAGAGTTGTTGTTTTCGTTGCTGTTGCTGAGTGGCTCCAGTCTGTTTGTCCGAGCAGAACCACTGACCATGGGCAAGCAACAACCCAGCATTGTAAATAGTTTCTTGGGTTACAGGAACATTAGGTTTGTCACTCAGTGTAGAGTGACCAAAGGAGGAAGTAGGCAACACTACATCAGGTAAGTGGATGATGGTTGCCACCAGAGTTGGACACTTCCACAATCATTTCCGCAAACCACAAATACACCAGGTACGGAAGGAAATGCGATTTAAGTTATGCATAAATTTTTGTGCTGTTTTTTCGGTACAATGTTTTAGTTATGTGATTGCTTGTTTAATTAATTTATTTTAAGTTTTTATGATAGATAATTTACAGTGTTATTTAACGTAAGAAGACTCTGGCATGTTTTGGATGTCTTCGAGTTGGTAACTGTCGTAACCATGCTCTCTCTTTGGAATTCACCAGAACTGTGGTAAAAATGTAGATAATTCCAGAACAATGCAAGCTTATATAAGGATGGGAAAGAGACTAGAGCTAGTTCAGTCGGTTTTCAGTTCAGTTTGAGTGTAGTGCCATGTCAGTGCAGTGAAATTTGTTTATTTTCGGTACTTGTGAAAATAGTGAAGTGTTGTTGGTAAATAGTGAAGTGTTATTGAAGTTTGTTTATCAATGGTACTTGTGAAAAATAGTGAAATGTTGTCAAGCATTAAGTGTAATTGCAGTTAGTAAAGTTTGTTTAGCTCCAGTGATTGTGAGAATAGTTAAGTTGGAAAGCATTCAGTTTAATTATTTGGAAAATAAAGACTGAACTTGAGGAGCCAGTGTTTATTTTGCGATGCCTGAGCTGATCCTGTGTACTGTACACCTAAAGGCTGACCATAGGAAGAACAACTCACTGAGCAACGTCCTTCCCATTCTGTACTACTGTTGTTGCAGCCTGTGGCAGTGTGGGACTGGGACGTAACAATACGATAAATTCACCTTCGGTACGATGTACAATAGCATTTTCCATTATTGTACATTTTGTAAGATAATTTTACGATTCCTTCAAAGAGAGAGAGAGAACGGCTGAGTATCAGATTCATCTCTTTTTAATATTTACTGGCTTGATACCAAGCTCTCAGGAAAGGAATGAAAATGGGTATAAGCCAAGAGGGGACAATGTTCACACTCGTGATTAAATAATAAAGCATAACATCGTCATAGCAAGTCGTATTCTGCTTTACATTGGAGGGTTCCTCACTACATTATCCATCCATCATCCATCACCTAATCCAGTGTTGCCCCAATGAGGAACACAGGACCCTGGGGCTAGGCAAGTTGGTCCTGACATTAAAGATGACAGTGACCAGCCTCATTTATCCCTGAGTGGCATTACGTGGCAGTAAACTCCAACCACCCCTTGGATATAAACTGCCACAGGCTCAGTCCGACTAGAGTGTTTTAATTGCTCACTAAACCACTAGGCGTATGTGCTTTCTGGGGGGAGGGTAAGAAATAAGAATCTAAGGATAACAGCCAGCAAAGATGTTTTTCCCCCAATAAATAAAGAAAAATATAAAAGTCTGATTCATGATCAGTTTATTTTCCAGATTCTTAGACGTTACACTGTATGCTACTGATGTAAACTACATCGATACTAGAAAGACTTGTTTAGCATGCAAGCCAATAACAAGATGAAAAGTGCGAAGATGTGCTACAAAACATCCCATTCTGCCTAGAATATGACCTTTAGTCTAAGTTTGATATTTGTCAGACTTATAGCATTGCCAATGCCAGTATTTCAGTCTCAACAAAAATCACTAGGTTGGTACATAACAGATTAAACAAGAAACAGTCAAAATGAAACAGAACACAATTTTACCATTTTTCTTACAAGGCAACCACTTTTCCCCAAACGGTATCAACAGAGATATATAGATAGATAGATAGATATACTGTATGTTGTTGTCTCTGTTGGAGGAGTCTTACTGTGACTAAAGAGTGAGGACTGAGCAGGTTAGAGCCGAGGAATAGAGGTGGACTAGTGTGTCAGGTTGTCAAATGTGAACTGTGAAATGTAATAATTTAATTCATTTATATAGGCTACAATAGTGAAGGATTTACCCCTGTTTTGTTGTAAAAACAGTCTAATATCCTAATAATAATAACTGAAATATATGTATTTTAGTTTTACATCATCATCTTCATCATCCAATCCTACATCGCCCCATGAGGAGCGTAGGAGCCCTGGCTAGGCAAGTTGGTCCTGACATTTAAGATGAGAGTGACCAGCCTGACTCATCCCTGAGTGACATTACGTTAGCAATATACTCCAGCTATCCCTTGGATATAAACCTTCTCCGGCTCAATCCGATTGGAGAGCCGTAATTACTCACTAAACCACCAGGCGCCAAACTTTGGTTATATGGTTACCACCCGGCATAGTAAATGGTTTCCTGGTGTACAGGAAACCATTTGGCTTGTCACTCAGTGTAGAGTCACCCACAGGCAGAAGGAAGAGGAAAGAATGAAGGAAAGGAAGACAGAAGAGGGAGTGTAAAGTCGCCCATAGGAAGAAGCATGAGGAAAGAATGAAGGAAAGAAAGACAGAAGAGGATGGAATGAAAGAAGGATGGAGGACAGGAAAGGGCAGACACCCAAGAGCAGCAATACGTCGAGAGAGTGGATGGTGAGCACCCCCACTACCACTAAATAATTCCTCATCTTCCCGGGATTTGAACCCGGGTCCTCTGAGTTACCAGGCAGCCTCTCTACTCACTCTGCCACCATGGCCCATAGCAATAACTATAATTTCTTTGTAAAAATTGTTTGCATTTGCATTTTTGCATTTCCGGAACCGCAAATTTCAAGAATTTTGCAGACTTCCGGTTGTGAAAGGCAATTTTTTCAGTTCGTGGATCCGCGTTGCAGAATTGAATTTTCGTTCGCGGTGCCCACATCTGGTTGCCACCACCTACCACCATCAGTAAAGAGTAGCAGGTGTATATATGTAAACATAGATTTATTTTATTTCCACATTTAAGACAAAAAAAGATGAAAACATATTACACCGTCCCAGCGCCTATTGCAGTGTTACAGTATTCATATAGTTAGAACAAAGGTAAAATGCAGGCAGTTGAACTTTATTTCTGTATACAACACACCCAAAGATGCAGGGACTTTTTTTTTTTTTACAATAACAGAACAGAGAAAGGAAAAACAAAAGAATTTTAAAAGATAATCCATACACCATTTTACAAGTCTCCTTCATTCATAAAAAATCTGTAACAGTTAGATTTGAACAGCCGTAGGTTGAAGTTTGGGGGGAAACCACTCTGGGGAATCGAGTTCCAAAGAGGAGCAGTTTGGGGAATAAAAGAACCTTAATAGGCAGACGTTTGCAATACGGCACTGTGACAGTCCAATCATGAGCGCTACCAGATTCTGGAGTACAGCGTAAGGCAGCGTTTCTTAACCTGGGGTGCTAGCACCCCCAGGGGTGCTGAAATCAATTTTAGGGGGTGCTGAAAAATGCTGCAGTTTTTTTTTTTTTTAATTGATTTTGCTTAGAATTGGCGTCCTTGATTTTTTTTTTTTTTTTTTTGAGGAATAAAATAAACTGTTAGACAGCACTTCACTTTAATCCTGCAGTAGCGAAGCAACTGTAGTCCCAGGTACCAGATGTATAGGGGTGCTGGACTGATACCTTATTACATGGGGGGGGGGGATGCTGAGGTCGGAAAAGGTTAAGAAACGCTGGCGTAAGGGAAGGTGTACACAATGGATGTAACATCGTCTGAGCATTCGCCATAAAAGTATCTGTAAAATAATGCAAAGGAGGCAACATTCCTTCTTACCTGTAGGGGAGGTAGTTCATTTGCAGTAGTACGGTTATTAATGATTTTAATAGCTTTGTTCTGAATTTTGTCCAGTTGTCTTAGTGCCACCTCTCCACATCCATTCTACAAGGGTGAGCAATATTCCAGCAGGGAGTGCCAATGGCTCTTGTATATTATAACTAACTGCTCGTCAGTGAAGGAGGTACGGTCTCTGTACAATAATTCAAGTTTCTTTGAAGCAGTTTTAGCAAGTGATCGAACAGCAGAGGTCCAGGTGAGAGTACTGATAAGTAAAACATCATGAATTTCAATACTTTTAGAGACAGAAATATTAGTAACACTGAAGGTAATATAGATATCAGGCATTATCTGTCTATTGGCAGACTGCATATATTTGGTTTTCCTAGCATTAAATGATACGTTATTTTGTCCCCATTCGGTGACCTTAGATAAGTCTTGATTTAAGGAGATTGCTGTACTGAGTTGTGAGTTAGAGATAATTAAACTTTGTGAACAGGTGTTTAAGTGTGAATGAACTGTGAAGTGTTTGGTCATCTGCATATGAAAGAATGGGATTATGGGTGACAGATAGGGGTCATTAATATGAATCAGGAATAGGGTTGGAGCCAGAACTGATCCTTGTGGTAGGATGGCATTAATCGAGTGGAAATTGGAATATACATCATCTACTGTTACTCTTTTACCACTTTTACTCTCTGAAATATGAGGAAATCAGAGGAACAAAAGATGATAGGCCATAGCAAGGGAGTTTGGATAGCAGGACATGATGCCACACTATGTCAAAAGCTTTAGAAATATCAAGGGCTACTGCATGAGTCTCTCCACGTTGGTCAGTTGATTGATGGATGGTATGATTCAGGAGACTGAATATATCACAAATGGGTCTTTCATGGCGAAAACCTGTCCATGACTAATTTAGTTGTTGGATTCAAGATGTTTAACAATGTGCTTATTAATTACAATCTCAAATACTTTACCAAGAGAAGATGTGATAGCTATTGGTCTGTAATCAGACGGGTCAGTGGAACTTACTTTCTTCGGAATTGGGTGGATATTGGTTTCTTTCCAAGAATTCGGGAATGAAGAAGTTCGTATACATAGTCAGAATAATTTAACTAGAGCAAGAGCAAGTTCAGGGGAACAATATTTCAAAACAACTTGAGGAATTCCATCTGGGCCTGGAGCTTTAGTGGTTGGTACATTGTCCAGAATGGATTTTACGTACCGCATCTAGTCTGTATCTTAAGTGGAGCAATTTGGGGAGAGTCAAATTCCAGTACAGGGACGTTCTGGCTGACTTCCCCTAAGGCAGAATTTCCGGCAAATGTACTGGCAAGGATGTTCGCTTTACCATGCGGGTCATTTATAGTATTACCATCATATTTTAGAGGGGAATGGGTGATGACTTGTTAAAGTTATTACTGAAAGAACTGAGAGTTGAGAGTTGACCAGAATATTCTATTGTCACTGGGATTATTTAATAGTTTGGATGCATGGTTGTGAAGAAAGTTTGATTTAGCGAAATTTATTGCTGCTTTTGCATGGTCTCTAGCAATTTTAAATTGATTGTTTCAGATGATTTTGATTTTAAGTAAAACTTATATGCTTTAGCGAGATTTATTACTGCTTTTGCATGGTCTCTAGCAATTTTAAATTGATTGATTCAGATGATTTTGCTTTTAAGGAAATGTTATATATACTAAGGACTTTTGGGTCGCTGCTCTGGCACAGTTGCTGTCAGACCATTTTAGGGAGTCCGGTCTATTAGTTAACTACTGACTGGGTATGAACAACTCCATACCAGCTTGTATTAAGTCATTACTATGGGACTGGGTAGAACTGATGTCACTGGAGAAGAAAGACTGCCATGGAATATCAGCAAGATAATTTCTAAATCCATCCCGGTCTGCCCTATCAAAGTGCCATCTGGTCACCCTGACTAGTTCAGAACGGGGAGGTTTGGGGCAGCCGAGTAATGAGGTTTTGATGAGATTGTGTTCGAAGGATCCAAGTGGCGACAGTACAGTACTTCTATCCTGTACTGATCTGGATTGTTTGTCAGGAACAGGTCCAAGAGATATGCGTTATGGTCAGGATTATCTGGTATTCTGATTGGTTGTTTTACCAAATGCGTGAGATTAAACGATTCTGCTAACAATTTGCCTCAGAGACCAGTATCGTCATTGCTGGCAGAATGCAATAACCGTTCTACACTATGGACGTTAGTCACCCAAAACGGTAATTTCAGAGCTAAGGGTGAGGTTAAGGTTAGTCATCTGTGTGGATATGGTGTCAAATACGATGGGTTCTAAAGAAGCGTTGGGGGAGTGATAAACTATACAGATATATTTGATATCTAGATAATTAAGTTTATATAATGCATAATCAAAATTAGCTGAAGTGAATTTCAAAACAGTGTCAACTGCAGGGGTACTGGCGAAATATACGGCCAAGCCTGCGCATCTCCACTGATGAGCAAGAGCAGCGTTTGCAACAACCCCTATTGGCACAGTCACTTGACTGTGACCAGGAGGCCTTGTGCCACCAGCCCTACCCCGCCGGTGGTGGCAATTCGAGATACCACCAGATTTGCTGATAACAACGCAGTGGCCATTACTAAGGAGGGATGGAAATAGGTGTGTTATCTAGTGTGTATGTAGTGTAGTGTAGACAGTTGGAGGTAAAGCTATGTAGGAACATTCACTCAAAAGCTGCAGGGCAATTGCACATCCCCATTCGAAGTGTTCCCATTGTTTTTGCAGATGAAACTGCATCTTCCTGTAAGATTATTGTTGTTTTGATTTTTTCAGCAGTTATGGCAACCTAAAGTGTAACAAATTTTTATTCTCCGAACAGAAGATTAATTAGCAGGTATAATCTACAGTCATATCAGGTTTTCCGTAGATGTTAACTTCGGTGCCAACGCTCAGAATCGTTGTTAGTAGTATCTTATAAACAGACCACGAAGAAGTTTCCCACAGCTTAATAGTTATCCAGGTTTCCTGGATATATTTACCCAACTCTTGGAGTGGGGCAGTCACAACAAGCTCTTATAATTCCTAAAATTCTGTAGTGATATGGACTGGGGGTAGTCAGTGCAAACACAAGCTGACAGTGGTATTTGTATGTGCCACTGTCGTTCATGTAAGCTGTCAGTAGTTTCAGGGCCTGGTTCCTTTTCCATATAACATGTATCCAATAGAACACACATCCTTCATTGGAAATATCAGGAGAGACATGCCACACCCTTTTTCGAAGTGCAAGCTCATAATCCATAACAGCATGAATACCCATGGGAATCAGAGAGTTTGTCCCTCCTTCGTTTTGCAGGCTCGAATGTCAGAGTATTTTTTTATCTTAAAATCAGCAGGAGAATCACCTCCTGAAGTTAGTGAGTCAAATCTCGGGATATGTACAGTCGATCAAAAAATTATCGATTCACATTTGGTGCAAAAGTCCGATACCACGGACGATGACTGCTGAAGGAAAGCCAGAGGATCTTATACGTTGTTGGTATACCTGCTGTGAACAGGATGCCATACATAGCTTGGCTGTGACATTCATTACCTGGTGGGTATATTTGTTATATATATATATATATTTGGATTGTTAAAAAATTGACCTTTTGAGGACTTTGCAAGCAATATTGGTTATTCCACATACTATTCAACCCCACCTGTGCTACTGTTTTTTTCATATCTATATGTATACTTTCAGTCACGTTCTGGGTATGGAACTCAAGCCTGTGGTAAGACCGTCACCATGAGAGACATTGTAATCCCACATCACCAGGTACACTGAGGAGCCATAGCTTCTGCGGACCCTCTGCCTCAACACCTGGCTGTAGGGAATTTAACAGGCAGGGTTTCACACCCAGTGAAGACCTGTAGTTGGTAGATCGAAGCTTTCTGTGCTGTACTTGTAATAATTTACGATAATAATGTTATTCGTGTGCTCCGAGGAAGCTTCAAGCAACCACCAAGTCTTTAGTGGGGAACCCTGACTAATGGTGTGGTAACGGTTGTTGTGTCATCGGAAACACTGTCTGCAACCGAAAAATCCCTGGTTCAGTTTTTCTGGCAGACCACTATACCTTTCGCTAGAGTCGTGTTTATTTTAGGCATTCACCTGAATGCAAGTTGAACAATTGCATGTCACAATCTCGGGGAATTAGCAAAACTTAAATGTAAATATTAATGACTCTCACGGAGTTGACAGACATTAAGCTAAGCCACCACCGCCTCCTTCTTAACCAGCCATTCTACTTGCCTGACTGTGGTGATCTGCAGGCTGATATTAACAGGAAGCTGACCAGGTAAGGCTGATGGGGGTGGTGTCGTAGGTGAATACCCTGGTGCTGGGAGAAGGACATGGCACTCTCTCTCATCACTGTGGTCTGGGCAGTCTAGTAGCTTGTTGCATCGTTGCTCGAGTTGGATACAGGAGCCGTCATCACAGGTGTACTGGTCCTCCCCACAAACAGTTAGTACAAGTTGCACCTGCACATCACAGCAAGGAATTTATAGTACCAGCTGCACCTGCACAACACGAAAGGCATTTACACTCATCAATATCTGTCTTTAGTCAGATACCTTAATGGGTTCCCAATGCCTAGCATACTTTTTACATGCTACAATCCTTCTTATGATACTTACGAAATTTTCAGGGTAACACAGAAACATTTTGTGTTACTGGGAAAAAATCTAGCAGTAGAATGCTTATATACTGACATTTTTTAGTATCCCGTTTTGGTAAGGATTAGCAAACTAGCTAAAAAAAAAATTCTATCTATCTATATACCTAGGCTGCTTCCCCCAAGGAAAGGGAGGTAGCCGAGACAGGACGACTCACTCTCCATTTACTCATCCATTCAAACACATTCATTCGCATCTTAGCTCCAAAGGGGAGAACGGACAGATCCTCACCGCATCACACCGCTCAAGGGTCAACTGCGCAATGCAATCAGTGACATCCGCAGCAGGGCCCGACAGCAGAACTGGTTTACCCCTGCCACATCATAACAGACCCATCCCCTTACCCGCACCTGACCTGACTAGCTGATCAGACCAAATGCGGGAGAATATCCCCTAAAGGCTGCGTCATCACTTATTCATTCACAATTTCTCTCCATTTATTTCTGTCACGCACAGCCACTCTTCCTTCCTCAACAGACATCCCTCTCGCATCCAGCGCTCTCTTCACACTGTCCATCCATCCTATTCGTGGTCTTCCTCTCAGCCTTACACCTCTCACATCAGATCTACTTATCTTTTTCACCAATCGCTCATTATCCATTCTCTCCATATGCCCAAACCATTGCAACACCCTCTGCTCAACTCTACCAGCCATCTCCTGAACAACTCCAGTTCTCCTTCGCACTTCATCATTTCGCACTCGATCCATACGCGTCACTCCACACATACTCCTCAGACACCTCATCTCCATTACATTCAAACTTTTCCTCTCTGCTACACCCATATTCCATGTTTCAGCCCCATATAATGCAGTCGGTACCACAACACCCTCATACAGCCTTCTCTTTACATCCATTCTAAGCGAACGACATTTAAACACTTTTTTCATTCCTCCCAGCACCTTTCCTACTTCATTTATTCTAAACTTCACTTCAGCATCTATTCTTCCATCCACAGCAACATGTGACCCTAGATATTTAAAACAATCTACCTCCTCAAGCAACTCACCATTCAAAACTATATTCATCCCCCTACCATCTATCAACCTCGTACACTTCATCACTTTACTCTTATTCTCATTTACTTTCAATTTCCTCCTTTCACACACCCTTCCAAACTCCTCTACCAACTGTCTCAATCTCTCCTCTGAATCAGTCACCAGTGCAGTATCATCTGCAAACAGCAGCTGCTTCAGATTCCACTCTCCTCCATCAACATTTACCAGACTCAGACCACCTAAAACTCTTGCATTCACCTCCCTTACAACACCATCCATGTAAATATTAAACAACCAAGGCGACATCACACATCCCTGTCGCAGCCCCACTCTCACGGGAAACCAATCACTCACAGCATTTCCCACTCTTACACACGCTCTACTATTTACATAAAA
This sequence comes from Coenobita brevimanus, assembly GCF_032717465.1. Lineage (NCBI taxonomy): Eukaryota > Metazoa > Arthropoda > Malacostraca > Decapoda > Coenobitidae > Coenobita > Coenobita brevimanus. Next base: position 4,593,206 of record NC_136955.1, on the reverse strand, counting down.
ACTTTTCACCCCTTTTAGTAACCTACCATCAAGTCCATACAATCTTAAAACAGTCCACAAAGCCTTCCTATCAATTCTATCATACGCTTTCTCTAAATCCATAAATGCCCAAAACACATCCTTGCCTTTCGCTAAATACTTTTCACACACTTGTCTCACAGCAAACACCTGATCAACGCATCCCCTCCCTCTCCTAAAGCCACACTGCTCATCACTAATCACTCCCTCTGTACCCTCTATAACTCTCATAATTAACACTCTACCATACACTTTACCTACAACACTCAACAGACTTATACCCCTAAAGCTAGTACATTCATACTTATCACCCTTGCCTTTATACAACGGGACCACACAAGCACTTGCCCAGTCAATTGGCACCATACCTTTCTCAAAGCACACATTCAACAATCTTACTAACCAGTCAACAATAGTCACTCCACCACCCTTCAGGCATTCCACAGCACACCCATCCATACCTGCAGCTTTCCCTGTTTTCATCTCCTTTACTGCCTTCTCCACTTCCTCCTTCGTGATCAAAGAATCATTCAACTCTCCCAACACATTTATTCCTTGCACCCTTCTATCCGCCACAATCTCAGCCACCCTTTCCTCCTCTACATTTAACAATCTTTCAAAATACTCTGCCCATCTCTTCCTTACTGCATCCATCTCAATTAACATCCTTCCATCCTCTGCTTTTACTCGTTCTTCCTTCCCAAACTCTCCCTTTCGCACCCTTTTCACCTCCTTCCAAAACATTTTCTTATTCTGTTGAAAATTCTCTGTCAGCCGCCTACCCCACCTCTCATCTGCTGCCACTTTAGCATCATGCACAGCCCTTCTCGCTCTATTTCTCTTTTCCTTATACCTTTCATATGACATCTCATCCTTCCTCTGCAGCCACACTTCATATGCACGTCTCTTCTCAGCCACAGCCATACTTACTTCCTCGCACCACCATTCACTTCCTTTTCTTACACCACCACCCACAAGTCTCACACCACACACCTCTTCTGCATGCCCCACTACAGCACTCTTGAACAACTGCCATTCCTCCTCCACGCTGCCATTTTCCCGATCTTTCACTGCGTTCCACTCGTCTTTCAATTTCTCCTGATACTCTATCTTTTTCTCTCTTTTATCCAACTCACTCACTTTCAAAACCTCCCTGCCACACCTAACCCTCCTAGCTCTCACCCATCTCTTACCTACTCTTAACTTTCCCTCCTCCAGGTAGTGGTCAGACATACCTCCACCCTCCCCTCTCAGAACTCTCACATCCAACAATCTTCCTATTACATTCCTAGACACAACCACATAGTCCATCAAGGCTCTATCAACAACCCTTCCACCCTCCTGTCTCACCCATGTATACTTATAAATATCTTTCTTCTTAAACAGCGTATTCCCAATCACCATCTCTCGCTCAACACACATCGCTATCATTCGTTCCCCATTTTCATTTCTTCCAGGCACACCATGCATACCAACTACGCCTTCAACTGCTACATTTCCCACTCTAGCATTCAGATCTCCCATCATTACCACATTCACATTCTCTCCAAAACTCTGCAGACACTCATCAACATCATTCCAGAAAGACTTCCTCTCTTCTTCATCCCTTTCACTACCAGGCCCATATGCACTCACAAACACCCACAACTCACGTTCAAATTTCGCTTTCACCCACATCAGTCTCGATGACACCTCCTTCCATTCAATCACACACTGCTGTACTTCCGGACTCACTAACAAGGCCACACCTTCTCTTGCCCTTCCTCTATCAACACCTAACAATCTTCCATTCACACTTCCAAACATAGATTCCCCCTTCCCTTTCATCTTGGTTTCACTCAAAGCTAACACATCCAACTTTCTTCTCAGAAACATTCTCCCAATCTCCTCCCTTTTAGCCTCAATTGTACTACATCCACGCACATTCATAGACCCAATCTTCAGGGTACGGGGATAACTCCATCCCCCAGCCCTTTCTCTGGGGATGTGTAGTCTCCGCTTATTTGTCATGGCATAAATCAGTTTGAGGAACAGGATATAAATATATAGTTTCTTCTCGCTGCTACAGCTTTAATTCATTCATTCTTGGACTATAAGAAGACATTTTGTAATGGTTATTAACCCACCACATGCCAGCAGACTTTGGCCCCTCATGGAGCCATGGCTCTGGCCAACTTTTGACTTTTTTTGCTAGATAGGTTAGAAATGATGAGAAAACGTGGAGAACAACCACAAAAGTACTCACAGAAGCCATTTAGGTGGATTTTGAGGTCGATTCTCCCTGAGCAGGGAGCTGAAAACTTCGGAGTAACTCCCGTAGACTTTATTGGCCGCCGCCAACACCCAGCAAGTTGAGGTAGGAGATCTTCATTTTCTTCAACGGTAACTAAGCTATTCGAGCCAAGGACACTCTTGTTGGGTATATAAATGATAGGAAGGCCTAGAGAGGCGCAGGAATATCCCAGCCGATTTTTTGGCTTCTAATTTGAATTTTCAAATTTTGGCAAATATATCAAATCGCCAACATACATGTACATCACTGGCTCTGTCCGCATATATAGGGGCCGACATACATGTACGTCGCCGGCATAGGACGGGTTAATGGCTGAGAGAGCTTGTGGCTGTGATCCACGTAAGAGAATACTTTGCCGAGTTGCTGATATCCATATCACAACAGTCTTGGGGCATTATTAAATATGGCTGAATTTCGCTCCTGGTCACGCACATCAGAGAAGAGAATGTTATTTCCTGAATATTTAATGTTACTCCCAGACAATAAAGCACTCTAGAATAATTTCAACATTTTCTTCAGCGTTTGTTGGTGGCACAGATTCCTGACTAGTTTGCAAATCTTGAAGTGCGATACATATGCCAAGTAATTTACAAGAGAATAATATATACACCAACATATGTTAACACCTATTTTTAAATACATAACCCCACTGAGAAAATGCTAATCATATTTTGCTAGGACTTTATCTTTGGCTTCTATCCTAGTAGTAATGTAAAATTATGCCTAGATATATAGACCAAAGAGAAACATAAAATGTCAGTGATGGGTCCATCACTAAAATATATTTATTTTACCAGGCAAACAGCAACAGTATCACACTCGGCATAAATAAGATAGCCTTAGCATAATTACTGAATAGATATTTTGGTGTTAACATCGAAACAGTAATATCTGAGGGTATACACGTTATCTCTAAGTCTGTAGGATGTTTGGGGATGGATATTAAAATTGTCTAAAAAAGATTCCAATAGAAGAATTATGGCCATACTTTGAAAAGTGATTACCTATTTCCATATACAAGTATAAGTAACTTTATTCCAGTTCTACAGTTGATACTAATCTGAAATAAGACACAATATATTACAACGTGTGAGCTCACCTTCACGTGGGTGCAAATGTCCCCACTGATGAACCATTGATGGCGTCCCATGGGGGTGTCACGGACCGTTTTAGACTCCATAATGGCCTCCAGTCCTTTGTATTTGTGGCTTTTCATTGCCCACAACCCATCATTTTGCACAATATACGTGTGAGTCTGTCCTGTATATTCGATAGTCCTGTTCTTGTACCCAGAGATGTAAGAAGTATCAAGTCTCGATTCGGGACACAGCCCGCGTAGTTCCAGAGTGAGTGGTGAGGTGAAACTGCAGGCAACATACTTCTTCCTCCCACAATTGGCAGGCTCCCAAACAGGAAAGTAGGAATATGCTTTAATAACGCCGACACATTCTTCTCGCTTGGTGGGTTTTTCATAAAAAAAATCGTTTTTCCACAGAAGTGGAGTTCTATCAGTCAGTTTTAGCCAATTTCCTGTTTCGTTGCTTCCTTCAATCCCAAGCCAGTAGGCAGATACCATCTTGTCGCTCTTGGAAAATGTTAAAAACTGATCATAGAGCAGACCGTCTGATTTCCAGTCTTCAGGTAGGGGCAAGGAGCCCCCTAATTTTGAACACCATTCTATAGTATTTGTGAAATTCAGCACCAAGTTAAAAAAAACAACATTGGTTTGAGCACAAACGTCCTCTTCTGGGATGGTGGTAAGCAATGCCTGCCCTTTAACTTCCAGCTGGTCACTGTTTAAAGTAAGAAGTGGTTCAGGTGTGTTAGGACCTGGATCTGAGCAGTTCATGTACAGCTTCATGTCTTCCTGAGTCAGCTCCTGATCATACAATCGCAAGTCCGCGATTTCTGCCATAAACCTCTCACTCATAAATTGTAGCTCATCATCCCTGAAGTAGAAGTGCTGTCCAATGACAAGAGTCCCGTTGTCAGGCATCACCACCTCCTCAGTATCTTCAGTGTCGTATTCACCAACCTTTAAATTATAAAAAATATACGTGTATAAAGTTATTAGGTCCGTTTCTTCATTTACAACGCTGCTGAAAAGGGTCATTCATAAGTTAAACTTCCATTGCTACTAGTTGGTTAGTGCCTTCAGACTGTAATAGTTTGGCATTTTATATATATAAAATATGCAGCTGATCAGCAAATGATTACATTTTTTGCAGGCTTCTAGTATCTTTGTTTCCGTCTTCTTTATCTATCTATATCTATCTACCGATCTATCCATAAGCAGCAGTATCCTTTATATTACTATTGTTGATAGTGCTGTATCAGAAATGCATACAAAATATTTATCAAAACACTGTTTTTGATCAGTTAATTTAAAACTGAATTACCGTTGTATTTTCCTAGAATATAAAGCTTATTTCATATACTCTATTTTCTTTACCAGTGTGACTCATATAATGGCAAGGCATAAAAATGAAATAAATAAGTTGTGATGGACATCAGTGAGGGTGGGATGCTCATCTACATGAGAGGTGGATGCGGCAATCAAAGTTCCACCGACTATCCCCGAATGATGATGATGATGATAATGATGATGATGATGATGATGATGATGATGATGATAGCAAAATCGGAAATAACGATGATGGTGATGATGATTATAACAATATCGATCAAGATGATAATAATGATGATAATAAAAACGATGATATATAGGAGCGTTGTGGTGTTGATGTGGATGTGATAGGAAGCGTTATGAGGAACACACTGAGGTGGTTTGGCCATGTGGAGAGGATGGAGGGTGAAAGACTGACGAAGAGAGTGTATGTGAGTGAGGTGGAGGGGGAAAGAGGGAGGGGGAGGCCGAGGATGAGATGGAGAGATGGGGTGGAGAGGTATATGAGAGAGGGGGGTGTGAGTTGGGAGCAGGGGAGTGAAATGGCGGGGGACAGGGCGACTTGGAGGCGATTTGTTTGTGGCCACCCCAAACGGGATTGAGGCGTCTGGCAATAGATAGATAGAAAAACGATGATGTTGACGGTTACAAAATTGGTGAGGATAATGATGAAGAATCTTTTCCTTAACAGCCACAACATGGACCTCCGTGGTGTTGGCGAGGAATGGTGCTGGATGATAAAGAAGATGGATTACGATTAATGACTATCAACTACAATAGTTATAAACTTTTTTTGGTTGTGGCACATTTATATTTTCCCTGATCCCTGCCCTCCAGGTCTAAATAAAGTTATCGCACAGTAGTAAATATTTATTCTTTTATTTTATTCTTTCTTCATTTATTTATTAGGGAAATGAAAACATTTGATCGTCCTTATATACCATGAAAACAGAAGGGTAACTGTAATATGTCTGGAAGTTAGACTGGAAATACAGAAAGAACAGCAAAAAATCAACTAACTCGCTATACGTTCCTAACTTCATACATATAATTAGTGATATATATATATATATATATATATATATATATATATATATATATATATACATCATCATCATCATCATCATCCGGACCTCCTTTCCCACCCAACGGCAGGGTGAGGAGTAGCAATGTCCAGATAGCCCAAATTTGCCCAGTCTAAAGGGCCACGCTTCCATTCACTCATCATTCAAGCCCCCGGAATTCTGGCTCCATCGGATACGCCAAAAACATTCACCACGTTCTGTAGCGTCACATAAACGTATCCGATTGAGTCAATCTGGACGCCGCCACGTTATAAAGGGTGCCAAAATCCCTGATCATACACTTCTCCTCACAACATTCATCCAGCCAGCTCGATCTCTTGTCAGGTCCCTAGCCTCACCGACTTCCAAACCTCTCTTCCTCACACACTCATCTACCATATCTCTCCAGCTTCTCCTTGGCCTACCTTGCCTCCTCCCTCCTTCAAATTCTCTCAGATATACCTTTTTCACCACTTTATTGTTATCCATTCTCCTCACATGACACTGTCTTCGATTCTGGTGTCCATCGATTTCCTCACTCCACACCTTTCACGAATCACATTATTTCGTATCCTATCCACCCTCTGCACTCCACATACATTCCTTAGCAGTCCCAGCTCCACTGATCTTACTCTTGACTTTTCATTTTCATGCCACACCATAGTCTCATATCCATACGTTAAAGTTGGCACTAACACTCCCTCATGTAAGCCTCGTGCATCTGCAACACTCAAGCCTCTGTTCCTTATCAAGGCCGTCATAGCACCAGCTACCTTTCTTCCTTGTGTCATTCTACTTTCAACTTCTTTTGCACATTTTCCTCTCTTTTCCATCATTGTACCCAGGTATTTTAATTGTCTCACCAATTCCAGTCTCTCTCCATTCACTGTAACATCACACTGGGAGTCACCTGCTTTCTCGGTATCCATCACTTTACGCTTTTCTACATTTACTCTCAAGGCACGACGCTCACAGACATCAGAAAAACTCGGCACTAGCCTACCAAGTTCTTGTCCGGTACTTGCAAGCAGTACAGCATCATCAGCATACCACGAATTTGAGAAATTCCATCCATCACCATTCATTACCAACGCCATCCCTCTCTCCATTACTCGTGTTTTTACTTCTCCTATCACCCCATCTACATATATATTGAACAACCATGGAGACATGGTGTCGCACACCCACACCGATCGTGAACCATTGACTTAGATGCCCATTAACTCTTATACATGCTTCACTACCATCATAAAAACTCTTGACAGCACCTAGCAGCTTACCACCTACACCGTACATGCGCAAAACTTTCCACAATCCCTGTCTGTGTACTTTGTCGTATTCTTTTTTCAGATCCATGAATGCCATAAACACCTTATGGTCCTTCTCACAAGCCTCCTCTGCTATCTGTCTCACTGCAAACACTTGATCCACACATCCTCTCCCACTCCCAAAGTCACCCTGTTCATCACTCACTAGGACTTCTGATATCTCTCTTACTTTCTGTATACTAATTCTTCCATATACCTTCCCTATCACACGCAATAAACATATGCCACGATAATTCTTGCACTCACTTCGCTCACCTTTATTTTTGTACAGGGGTATAATCACAGCCTTTTTCCACTCTGCAGACCCAGTTTCACTCATCCACGCCTTCTTACATATATCCAACAAGCACTTCATTCCACTCTCTCCACTACACTTAAGCATCTCTGCATACACCTCATCAACCCCAGCTGCTTTCTCATTTTTCAGCTGCTTCACAGCACTCTTCGCCTGTGCGAGTGTCACGTCTCCTGGTGCTGCATTCCTTCTCTGCACATCCCCAAAACCAATCATGTTTATAGCTGCTCTTCTCTCTCTGTTCCCAATCATCAGGCTTTCAAAATATTCTTTCCATCTGGTCCTTACTTCATCTTCATGGGTTAATAATCTACCACCTGCATCCTTCACACTATCACATTTCTATATACACACTCACACAAAAAGAGGGAAGGCCCCATGACGAGTTGGAATAGTAGCAGATTTACTGTCGGATGCAGGAGTAGTAGTACAAACTAGGCTCGCCCACATATTTATTCAATGTTTCAAAAAGAGGAAGATTCCCAAAACATGGTGTAATGCAATAGTTACATTGCCTCACAAAAAAGGCGACTACAAAAATTTTACTAACTAATGACCCATTAACTTATTACCAGTTATTTTCAAACTCTTCTCTTAAGTCCTTACGAACAGAATAACAACGAATTTGGAAGAAAACCAACGTCGTGAACAGGCAGGATTCCGAAGTGGGTATTCGACAACTGATCATTTACACACTGTGAATCTGCTAACTGAGAAAACTACAGAATATAATAAATAAACCACTGTGCTTAGGTTCTGTTGATTACAAAAAGGCTTTCAACTCAGTGGAGCACATTGCGATTATAAATTCTTTGCGGGAACAAGGACTAAATGAGAACATTGTAAAACTGCTCGAAAATATATACAAAGAGGGAACTGCTACAATTAAATTGCATAAAGACTTAGAATAAAAATAAGATTGAGAAAGGTGTGCGTTTGGGAGATACAGTTTCTCCAGAATTAGTTACAGCATGTCTAGAAAGTATTTTCAGAAAGCTAAACTGGGAGAACAAAGGAGTAAACATAGATGGAGGAAACCTAAACCATTTAAGATTTGCAGATGACATTGTCCTAATTTCAAAAACGGCAGAGACATTGCAAGAAATGTTGAATGACATAAATAGACAGCCTTCAAGAATGGCTAAAAGTGAACCGGAGTAAAACTAATGTTGAATCCAAATACACCAAAGAGCATAATCAGAATGCAATACACCCTCGATATATCGAACTGAGCGTTACCAGACCCTTGACATTAATGTGGAAGTTCGTTAAAGCCAAACGCCATGCTCTGCCGTAATTTCCAAGGCGTTCGGGCTTTTGCCAAACAAAGATTGTTAAATATAGAGCATTGGTCTGCCATACAGTTGTATACAATATCATACAACTAGGTCTAAATGGCCCTTTGTCTCAATAAATGATCTATTTAAGGCCCCTTTCACGATGCTGGTCACCCAGAGAGTGATGCGGCGTTCTGCGAGATGTGGAGGAATGTGTGTGTGTGTGTGTGTGTGTGTGTGTGTGTGTGTGTGTGTGTGTGTGTGTGTGTGTGTGTGTGTGTGTGTGTGTGTGTGTGTGTGTGTGTGCAGGGACGCCATCCTGGTCGGTGTTTCCCACGCATCCGTTCTTCTACCAAACAAAATTCATTAAATGAATATAACGTTTGACCAGCTCAAGATGGTCACTAAAACCGAAATTCGTTAAAAGAGGGTTCGGTATACCGAGTATTTACTAGCAAAGAAATTATTGAAGAAGTCGAGAAGTACAATTACATGGGGCAAGCAATGAAACTAAAGAAAGGCCATTATAGCAAAGTAAAGACTCATTACAGGTGAATGGAAAGCTCTCAGTAAACACAGAGACATCACGAAAATTACTGTAGCATGCCAGTTGGTATGAAAAGAAATGTATATAACGTACTGTTGTGAGACCTGGAAACTGACAAAAACAGTGAAAAATCTACTAATCCGTTCTCAAAGAGCAATGGAAGAGACAGGAAAAGATTAACTTGGGTGAGAGACCAGATCAAAGTTGACGACGTTATGAAAGTTATAAAAAAAAACAGAGATGGAGGTGGGCAGGTCATGTAGCAAGAATCAGGGATGATTGATGGAGCACATGGCTGACTGACTGGACTCCAAGAGATTATAAGTGCAGCAGAAAATGGCCAGACAGGAGGTGGAGATATGAGATAGAGAAGTCTGCAGACAAAACATGGCAAAGATTGGCTCTGGCAAGGAATTTGTGGAGAAGGTTCGGGGAGGACTCTGTTCAGCAGTGAACTTGCAATGGTTGATGCTGTTGATAATGATATATATATATATATATATATATATATATATATATATATATATATATATATATATATATATATATATATATATATATGTATGTATATATATATATATATATATATATATATATATATATATATATATATGTATATATATATATATATATATATATATATATATATATATATATATATATATATATATATATATATCATTATCAGTTTATCACCCTGGCGGGGCGCTAACTCTCATTCTGCAGTGTGTACGAAAACGCACACTTTACCACTGTACCACAGAGGGTCCTCTATATACACATATAGAGAGACATACAGACAGACAGACAGACAGAGACAGAGAGAGAGACAGATGGATAGATAGATAGACAGATATATATATATATATATATATATATATATATATATATATATATATATATATATATATATATATATATTTTGGAGTGGCCCTGGTGAGAGAGGATAGTGTTTGGAAACTCCCTGTTCTGCTGTTTGCAGATGATACTGTGTTGTTGAGTGAAGACGAAGGGGAGCTGCAAGGCTTGGTGGATGAGTTTGGGGGAGTGTGTAAGAAACGGAATCTAAAGGTGAATGTAGGGAAAAGTAAAGTGATGGTCTTTGAGAGAGGTGAAGTCAGTGAATGTACAGCGAGGTTGGATAGTGAGAAATTGGAAAATGTGAGTACGTTTAAGTACTTGGGTAGTGTGATGTGTAAGGATGGAGGTTTGGAGGGTGAAGTGCTTGAAAGGGTTCAGCAGGGAGGAAAGGTTGCTGGTTCTTTGAAAGCAGTGTTAAGAAACAGGGAAGTGAGCATGGAAGTGAAAAAGTTACTACATGACAGTATTGTGATGCCAACTCTAACGTACGGAAGTGAAGCTTGGACGTTGTTGGAAGGACACAAGTCACGAGTGAGAGCAGTGGAAATGAGTTATTTAAGAGGAGCCTGTGGAGTCACATGGAGAGACAGGCTGACGAATGAGGATATAAAGGAGCGTTGTGGTGTTGATGTGGATGTGATAGGAAGCGTTATGAGGAACACACTGAGGTGGTTTGGCCATGTGGAGAGAATGGAGGGTGAAAGACTGACGAAGAGAGTGTATGTGAGTGAAGTGGAGGGGGAAGAGGGAGGGGGAGGCCGAGGATGAGATGGAGGGATGGGGTGGAGAGGTATATGAGAGAGCGAGGGTGAGTTGGGAGCAGGGCAGTGAAATGGCGGGGGACAGGGCGACTTGGAGGCGATTTGTTTGTGGCCACCCCAAACGGGATTGAGGCGTCTGGCATATATATATATATATATATATATATATATATATATATATATATATATATATATATATATATATATATATATATATATATATATATATATATATATATATATATATATATATATATATATATATATATATATATATATATATATATATATATATATATATATATATATATATATATATATATATTAAACGTGATTGCAAATTCTGCATTACATAACTTTTCTGCAATGCTTTTTTCTTGTCTGATGACTCGTTTTGCTTCTCCCTGAAGCCTAGCAATGATCTTTGTAGGCGGCCATGTGCCTGGTTGTGGTGTCATCTCTTATATAGTTGTTTAACTTCAAATTCTGGGATTTCGGCTCTCCAGACTTGTTCAGTTAAGGGAAACTCTTACTAGGGTTGTAGTCCTGGTAGGAATGGTTAGCAATGGTCGGTGAGGGTCCTTAATACCTAGGCAGTGAATCAGAGGTGAAGTTTAATTAGGTTCCTGTACTCTGATTGGCTGATGGGTTCCGGCGGCTGCTGATGTCATCTACTTGGACCTGTGTTCTGGCTTGGTTCAGATCTCCTCATGCTTGATAATGCTTGTAAATCTTGGCCTTGGACATTTATTGAAGTGTTAAGTTCCTTGATATACAATTCCTCATGTATAGGGAGCCAGCAGTTGTCGCTAGAGCTAGCCAGAAATTCAGTTTTCCTTTCAAGGTCCTCCTTGATGATATTGGCACGGTGCTCCTGCCGCATGGGGTTCCTAGGCGCCCCCGCATTTCTTTGGCTGCTCCCTTGCTTCATCGTCGTCATACTATAGAGGTGGAAGGGAGGGATGCACATTTCCCTTTTGTACTGTACAAATGTACCTACATACATGTGAATGCTGAAGGGCGTCCTCCTCCGGACTTGGGCTGCTCCTTAGAAGTAGTTGGCTAGCCCGCTTACTTTTGCAGTAAACAATTAGCCTGACTATTCCACTGGGATCGGTTGATTTAATATTCCGTTTGATGAGTTGCTTTATGATTCTTTCATCCTTTTTATAAGTGCTGGAAAATATCGATCGGTTGTACAGTTTCATGTCCTCTGGTGGTAACCTATTATTCATGTCGTCAGTGTACCACTTCATAATAATTCTTCTCGTTACTCATTGAGTGTCCTTATTGGCAAATCCATTATTGATCAATACTTGGGAAGCTCTCTGAATTTCTTGAATAGCTGTTTCCAGCTGCTACCGTGGGTTAGTGCCCTACGGATGTAAGCACCTGTAGTGGAGTCTTTGTATCTTTGGAGGTACTCACTGTCACCACTGAGGCAGTGTCTCATTTTGCTAGCCTTCACATTAACAGTGGTACTGAATAATGTTTCATGTTTGCTAACTAATACTTCAAGGAAGGGTATAGTCCTACTTTTGCTTTTCTACACTATGAAACGTAATCCAGACAACTCCTGAAGACGACATCGAAGGACTTCTCATTCTCTTCTTTCACCTTCATTAATATATTATCGATGTATCCGTAGTATATATCGGGTTTCTCCACCTCAGCAAATATCTGGTCCTCGATGTTTTCCCATGAAGAAGTTGGCAAAAAGGACCTCCAAAGGCGACCCCATTGCAGCTCCATCCTCTTGTCAGTAACGAGTACCTTTTGGACTGACGAAAAGGACTTCCTTCGTGCAGCACTCCAGTAGTTCACTCAATATGTTTTCAGTATGTTCAAGGTCGGGGTGTCTTCACTCCTGTACACTCTATCAAGGATGTACTTAATCATTCGGTCCACTGTTACATTCGTGAAAGTTACTCCACATCAAGAGCAGCCATACTTCCATAAGTGTCAATCGTCCTGAGAATATCCAGAGAATCTGTAGCTGAAGAGAGGCTTTATTTTGAGGGTACTTAAAGTATGAGTAGCGTTCCTAGTTTTTTCGCGAGGTGGTATGTGGGAGTAGGAATTTGCGAAATTATGGAGCGGAGCTTGTTACCACATTAATGAGTTTTTACATTACTGTAACAGAATCCAGGTCGGTAGTCCCCGTTTGTTTTGTTCAGCTTAATTCCATTGGTGCTCGCATTATTGACTTCAATGATCTTGTTTAATTTCTTCTTCAGTCCTTCTGTTGGGACTTGGTCTAGTTTCCTGAACTTAGTTTCATCCCCAAGGATGGAATCGAGTTTCCGCAGATATTCCGACGAGTCATCGATAACATAAGATGCATCTGCCCTCTTGATAGTGATGCTCGGGCCAGCACGAATTTACTTAGCCACCTCAATATGCCTCCTTTCCACAACCTGACTATTGTAGCTACCTCTGGTCTTGCCTGCCTCAGCTATGATCTCTTGCTTGAGAGTATGAGGGTAGAGTTATTGTATAATGATGAGCAAATATTTTGAGAGGCGAAATTGCTCCTACAGTCTGCGATTCAAACACTAATCCCAGAAGACGAAAGTCTACGCACAAATTTTTATGTGCTTCGTTATAGGTCCAGTTCGTCTCTTATGGTGTAAGCACTGCTTGTAAGTGCTGACTTCCATTGTTCTGATGATTTCATGGTCCTGTAGTGGTGTGTTAACGCGAGGGCCACCTGAACGATGACCACTCTTCATTGTGCCTTCCTCCCGAAATTGCCTAATCCACCCATCTACGGTTCTGCTTACACCGAATATTTTCACTCTCTGTTCACGATTCTCGTCCCCAAAAGAAAGGTAGATCCTTCCCCCTCTCCTCTTCCTAGTAGTTGGAGGCATACTACTTTCCTCCTCCATACCAAAGTACGTACATACTAGGTCTGCTTGATGATTTGTGCTAAGATGTAGGATGTAACAACCAGGTGATCATCACCTGACCTAATATGGGTCACATTTCGTTCCTTGGACGCGGCAGTTTTCGGGGATCGATGTTATGGCCTCGGAATTTCCTGGGTTAATGTATACTATCATCCCATCACCAGTCGATAGGAAATGAAACTTGAGGAAGTCAGGCTAGCCAACCACGAATATGTAACTGTGGCAGAGCTCTCAAAATGCTCCATATGTTTCACTAATCCTCGGAAAAACAGCGACATGACTTTTATCTTTGATTGTACAGCTCTGCTATCGCTTGTCACTGAAGATATATTTGCAACTGACTGTTGTGTGTGTGTTTTTTTTTACGCAAGGAAGAAGGAACCAAAGGCTGAGCCCGCATGAACATTCCTTCCAAGAAAGAAACAAAAACAATACAAAAGAGAGCCAAATTCAAGATCCATTCATTTCAAGATGCCTGGACACACTGCGATTGAAAGATTGGAGATCATAGAAGGTAGGAAATACAGATAGAGGGAGACAGTTCCGGAGCTGACCTGTTACATAAATGAAGGACTGAGAGTAATGGTTAACTCTTGCATTAGAGAGCTGGACAGCAAAGAGATGGGAGTTTGTTGCTAGACGGGTGCTATGTGCCCGTCGTAGAGGTGGAGAGATGCAAGCAGACAGTTCAGAGGTGTACTGTGCACAACATTGCTATGAATAAAGCGGAAAATGTGTTTATGGTTACTGAGCGAGTAGGTTCCAGCACACTGTTCTGCGTAAGTCTCGAGAGCAATATATGTTGTCTTGGCTGGATGCAGCCTATATTTTATGCTCATTTTTCCATTGTTTTCAACCGCAACATCTGCGCTCATGTAGTGCGGCAGGATAATGTTTCATTCGAAGTGTGTGTGTGTGTGTGTGTGTGTGTGTGTGTGTGTGTGTGTGTGTGTGTGTCTGTCTGTCTGTCTGTCTGTCTGTCTGTGTCTGTGTCTGTGTGTGTGTGTGTGTGTGTGTGTGTGTGTGTGTATGTGTGTGTGTGTGTGTGTGTTTGTGTGTGTTTGTGAACAAAACACTCAAAACAGTTTTTATCTCATTTGACGAACCCTGATGGAAGGTTCTGAGTAATCCCAGGAGATGATCTATTGTTTTTTAGAACAACAGGTCAAATGGAGAGGTCAGCTTATATGAATTTTGTCCGATTTAGGCCATACGTACAAGGGTTAAGGACAGGGTAAGAACGAAGACATTTGATTTTAAGAGCAATCAGTCGATGGTCAAGATCACCAGACAAGGTCAAATGTAAGGCTGGCCATGTGTCAATTTGAACAGTTTTTATCCGACTTAGACCAAACACGGTGGAACTGTTGAAGGTAATGCAATAAAGAAGGGATTTGAGTTTGAGAATAATCAAAGGCCAAGGTCACAAGACAAGATCAAAGGACAAGGTCACATGAAAGGTCAAGGAAACTCATTTGATTCGATTTAAACCAAACTTGATGGAAGAAGTGAGGGCAGGCCAAGAACGAAATTTTCTTCAGTTTTAAGAACAATAAGGCAAACTTCAAGGTCACAAGTAAGGTTCAGGTTCGATCTGTGTGTGTCTGTAGGAACATTTTTTTTTTTTTTTTTTATTCCTTAAATGACCTGGACCAAATTCGGTTTAAGAGTTGGATGTCAGTCAACTGGTTGATATGTTGTTTTTGAGAACAATGGGTCAAAGTTTGAGGCCACAGGCCAAGGTTGACTCAAAAAGCTTTGATCCCATTTGGACCAAACTTGTTAACAGGGTTGAGCTTTAGGCAAGAATGAGGTAATTCGTTTTTTAGAACAATCAGTTGAAGATCAGAAGCACAAGGCAAATTGTAATGATTAGGCCCTAAGCCAATTTAAGGCACAGGTGATACACTTCCTGGGTGCTACTTTAGTTTTTTTGTTTTCCTTAATGAATTACCAGGCTGTACATGTAATGCTTCCATTGCATTATAGGAACACACTTCAATAACAAGAAGAAACATTCAGAGAGTGCAATATCGATCTACTGTATCTAAACGCCCGTTTATACAATAAATGTGCATCTGTTTTGGGGGGTATGGTAATAACAAATTGTTGGAAAATTATCTTGTAAGCATGATGACTTGATGCACCTTCCCTCTTCTGAACTACTATTATAACTTGATTTGTCACAGTGCTTTGGAACTGATGAGCATTAAGCTCGGACATGACAGGTGAGCACTGACCGTGCCAAGAGGTATTAGGCCAGTCACTTCACCCTTCCCTGTTCCCCTGATCTTTGACTGATTGCCCTCAAAATCGAATCACTTCATACTTACCTGACAATTAACCCATCCAGTGAGTACACATATGGTTCAGATTGGATCGAGTGTTTAATCTGACCCTACCCTATGGCCTTGGCATTTGATCTTTTGTTTTAAATTAAAGCTGAGTTTAAAGGTCAAATGTTTGAGCTTGCCCTGTGACCTTTATCTTCAGTCTATTGTTCTCCAAACTGAATCATTTCACCCTTTCTTGTCCTTCAACCCTTCGATGAAGATTGGTTGAAATCGGGTTAAACTGTGCAATTTTATTCGATCCTTGACTTAAGACTTTTTCCCCTACCAAACGAATAAAAGCGAAAGCATTTGCCCACGAATACATATCGCCCGCCATCAGTAAAAAACTAGGTCATTATTTTTCTGGCAATCCAAGGCATATCATCACAGCTTTGCCAAAATCGAGAAAAGTCTTAGGATTTCGCTGTTTACTCCTACTAAGTTAAATATCACGATAGCATTCTGAAGCTTGAAGTCAGGGGCATTATGTTGGTGAAGGTCACTGAGCACAACAGGCCTTTGAAGACTTTCTTATTGTTACACTTAAAATAGCCATTCTCTTCGTTGAGAGAATGATAGAAAATGGTGAATAATGTCAGACTCAAAGAAAATTTCATAGTGTACTTTTTTTCTTGCAAAATTCTCTGGCAATTGGAGGCATATCATCACAGCTTTGCCATAATTAATAACAAACAAGAAATATATCCCTGGATACTGTCCACAGAGTTTGGATACAATTTGCCCACTTGATTTTGAGATATTATTGGAACAGACAGACACACAGACGAAGGTGATTGCATTATTGCCTCGGTAGGCAAGCAGTAATAACCTATTATTCTGATGATCCTCAGTTACTAAACTAAGTTTGTTGAAATTTCACCCAGTAGTTTTCTATGACCTTGTTAAGACTGACAAGTCAAATCAGATACATAAACCACTTAACCTTTTGCTCGAGCGTCCAATAAACTCTGTGTACGGAGCAATATTAGGGTGAAAGAAGAAAAACAGAACCAACACGGACGGCAACATATGGTTCACAATAGCCCATATGGTGTGAACAGATTCAAAGCCTTTTCCATGCACTGCCAGCTGCTTGCAAATATTTCAAGATTTATTCCCATCTCCCTGAGGTGCCTGGGACCGACTGAGGTGTGGCGATTTTTTAAATATGCGGAATCAGAGGAAAGTTTAATAATCAGCCTCCAATCAGCAGCAGGCTGAGGCAAACAATCAGCTCTTCTTATTCTCAATCTTCTTCTAGAATACAGTGCAATAACTGAAGTAGCAACCACGTCCCCAGTTTTACTGCTGGATGAGAAAAAAAAAAAACTATAAAAAATCTGATCAGCCAGTTGTGAGTTGGACATGTTAACCAATGCACCATCAGCTCCCCTTGAATAATGATGATGATGATATGATGACGATGAAGACGACGATAATGATGATGATTGATGATATGATGGCGATGAAGACGATGACGACGTTGATGATGATTGATGATAATGATGCCTTACCTCTCCATTGAGTGCCACAGTGACGGTGGTGTTAGTAGGGTTGAAAGCAATACACAGACTTTGCCACATGTACGGCTCCACGGCAATGAATTCTTTGACAAAATTTCTGCCACAGCACTTGTATATTATCGTACTATGTACTGCCAGATCTGCAAGGATATTTTATTCAAGTGAATGGATATCGTGTGTGAAATTTTTATATGTCAGAATCTGAGCAGAGATTTGACAGTTCATTCAGTAAGTTCCCACACGCTTTCACATGCCACAACCTGGGTACTGATGGTAACCTTCCATACTAGGACTGCCTTATGCAGGACTGGTGTGACGGCATTAGCAAAGGGTGGTTTTATGACACGATGGTGGGTCACGTGGAAGATACTATAGTCTCTTTTAGCGATAATCATCAGACTGTTCCCAGCATCGTTTTATACTGATGATCATATCTCTAACCACTAAGCCAACACGTGCCCCATGAGAAGAAAATTTACAGTGACTCTCTTTGCCAACACTCATGCACCAATGCTTCTGCTCAACTTCCACCGCTACCATCTGGCTGGAGGGAAGACACACTTAGCTAACACATAGAAAAACGACTCAGTGTGAAGTGTAGGATCGAATGCCTCAACCTGAAATCGTGAAGTGGGATGCAGACCCCAAATTTTTGCCGATGAATTTTGAAGTGTGTAACGATGACCAGACGTAATTGGCCTTCCCATATGCTTGCTGACTGCATTCTACAATATGGGATGCAGGCGACTTTACCAATTAACCACAGGAGTTCCATAAATGACCGTCAAAAATAAGGGGGTTGCATTCTACTTTGCAAATTAAGGTTTAAGTATATGACCTTTAGAATCGTGGTAGCCCGGAGCTTTGCTAGACTACACAAGGATCAGATTGCAATGACAGTGTTACACATACATAACAGAAAAATTTAGGGCAACAATAACAGTTCTTCTTCTGGTGTGGAACCCTGGCCACGACTGCCTTTAAGCCAGGGTAAGGGTTGAGATGAGCAGAAACTGTAGCTCAACAACGAGTGTACGTCAGGCAAGCACTCTTGCTGAGCCAACCAGACATGCAATACAAGAAACACGGCATCAGTGTGTGTACACACACTGATGCCGTGTTTCTCGTATCGCAAGAAAGTATCGCGAGTGAGCCTGATTCAGTCTTTGAATTTAATAAGCACACACAGTGTTGCCAGGTTACCCGCATGTGGGGTCGGGACAGAATCTTTGCAGGGTGTGCTTTTATTCATTCACGGACAGTGGGATATTTGTCATTGAAATGTTGGGGATATACTTTCTTCTTCAGTTGTTGGACTATTCACCCATGATCAGGTCAGTCTGATTTCCTGTTAAATACTGCCATGGATAAGCTTCGCAATGTTAGGACAACTTAAGTAAAACTATTCTGTTCCTACTAACATCAGATTATTATTTTTTTCCAGTTAAGAGTGAGACATAGATGCCTGAGAGGATGAATACTATCGCTATTAATACTTACTAACAAAGAACTCCTCTTCATCCCTGCCATAGCTGAAGAGAGGGATCCAGAAATCGTAAAACTTGATGTTAATACGCGCACACAGCGTTACCTGGGGAAGAATAGGAAGAAAATGAAGGCTTAGGTTATACGCCTCTTGACTACACCATAAACCCCAGGAGCTACTACCATACCACTGATATGAGGCCACAAGCTTGGTAACTAAGCACAAAATCATCTCTCTTTGGCAGGAAACTCAGCCAAAGGTAAATAGCCAAAATAAAAACTGGGATTCTCATTGTTACAAATCTCATTAACATTTGAGATTTTTTTTTTTTTTTTTTTGGGGGGGGCCAACAGCTTCCAGCATCCAATATTTTACCACTATGCAGGGAATCGAACCCGGGACTCTCAGGTGAGAGCCAGGCAGCATACCGCTACATCACGACCAGGTAAGAGTTAACTCACATTGTCACAATCTCGTAAACAATGTCCCTCCGCCCCCACTGAGGGCATGAAGAGGATGAGATAACCCCCTGGCACTCGGGCAAGTAGATGCTTTTAATCTACCCCAAGTATCTAATTGCCCGAGTGCCAGGGGGTTATCTCATCCTCTTCAGGCCCACAGTGGGGGTGGAGGGACATTGGATACAAGATTGTGACAATGTGAGATAACTTTTACCTGGTCGTGGTGTAGTGGTATGCTGCCTGACTCTCACCTGAGAGTCCTGAGTTCTATTCCAGGCGTAATGGTAATGTATTGGATGATTTTTCCTGTGTACAGTACAGGTTCCTCTCTTCTTTAGCTTCCAGCATCTTCTGGGAGGTACTCTAATTAGCTGTTTTTGATACTTGTTTTAGCTTCCAGTCTATGAAAAACATCAGCTGTACCATGGCCAATTTCACTATTGGGATTCCTTAGGCGGCTGTGGGACTGCGTATGACAATGACTATGCAAGAGCCACTCTTTGAGCATATTTTACCAAGTTGCAATCTATGGTGTATGGTACTACTACAAATGAATGAGTGATTAGTAGTTAGGCCTGTAGGTGGCAATGATGCTGTCCACCCTCCTAACTGCCAGCAACTATCAAGCATTGTTATAGAAATCTCAGCAACAGTGTCTAAGGTGCTTTTCCTGTACTCTGAAAATCAGTTTGGTGAAGTGTGACTGACAGTGATGACTACCTGGCCACAGATTAGTATTGTCAGTATCATTTGTTATAGATGTAAGAGATAAGTCCATGGAGAGAAGAATAGGTGAAACAGGTTTTTTATTGACAATAGTACGTGCAAGTGCGCCAGACACTGATTCATATGGGTACATGTCTCCGTGATTCATGTGAGTACGTGTGTCCGTGATTCATGTGAGTGCGTGTGTCCGTCATCTTGTGCGTTTGTAGAATTATGGCAGTTTGAGCAAAATTCAACCAAGAAATGATTCTGTAGACTTGGTAGGATGGAGACAGAAACATAATTAATGTTTGGAATGGTGTCTAGCAAATACGGCCTTAATTACAGTAAGCCCCTCACGACTGAAGAGATTTCCTACGTTGCTTTAGACCGTTTCATGGCAGCCTGATCTAAATGAAAAAAAAAATGTTGCCATAGTGAAGAGATTAAAAAGATCCATAATGTTACAGTACCTGCCGATATGCATACTGCTGTGAAGGTTGGCAATTTACTTTTGTGTTAAGATTAAAGGAGAAGGCTTGGGATTAATGCCTATTACTTCACGAGAGTCATTAAGCCAGTCAGTTATAGTAGGTAACCTTCTTCCCCTAGAAGATATCCTACAATCGAATTTACATCCAGGTCCCCAAGTATACTTCCAAGACAAGAAGGAACCAAACTTTGTCTAAGAATCTGACCAGTGTGGAAACTGAACTCGGATTTTTCCTGCTGCAGACTGGCTGTGCTAACCATGATACCCCCAGCTTCGCCACTGACCTGTGTAAGAGCAGGCAGGATACCAGGAGCCCCGTACAGGTAGGGTTGTTCATTTTGTTCCACACCATCATGCTCAATCTTCATCCAGGTCATCAAACCAGTCCCTGAAGAGTTAGAAGGAGGCCTACGATCAATCTATATCGACTACACGAAGTAATTAACTCCTCCGCGCAGGGCCGGATTAAAAATGAGGCACTTGAGGCAATGGCTTCAGGCCCCCAGACTCGAAGGAGCCCCCAGATTCTAATGATAAAAATATATGTCATCAAATTTTGATGATATCATTGAAGAATTTTCTGGAAAGAAAGCTAGAAAAGTGTTTAAGTTACCAATAGTTATGGACTTTGATTTTTGAATTAACAATAGTAACAAGCAATTAATTTAATTTTTGTTTTTTGTTATTTACATATACATTTAGGGTTGGTTGAATTTTGATATCACTGAAGAATTTTCTAGAAAGAAAGAAAAGTGTTTAAGTTACCAACGGTTGTGGACTTTGTTTTTTGACTAAATAATAGTAACAAGCATTTTTTTTTTTTCTTGTTATTTACATATACATTTGGGGTTGGTTGAATTTTGATATCACTGAAGGATTTTCTAGAAAGAAAGAAAAGTGTTTAAGTTACCAAAAGTTGTGGACTTTAGTTTTTGAATAAACAGTAGTAACAAGCAATTTATTTATATTTTGTTCTTGTTACTTACTGTACATATATATTTAGGGGTGGGGGCCCCCAAGCTGATCTGTGCCTCAGGCCCCTATTAAGCTTAATCCGGCCCTGCCTCC
Source organism: Coenobita brevimanus (assembly GCF_032717465.1). Taxonomy (NCBI): domain Eukaryota; kingdom Metazoa; phylum Arthropoda; class Malacostraca; order Decapoda; family Coenobitidae; genus Coenobita; species Coenobita brevimanus. Next base: position 4,571,374 of record NC_136955.1, on the reverse strand, counting down.
TCGTCGGGCAACGTATACATACATTTGAAGTGACCAAGGGCAGTGCGTCAAGGAACGTAATGTGCACAATTTGGATGTTCCCTCCGTCCTTTGAAATCCAGTGGTTCCAGCTTTTGCGGGAGACTTTCCCACACTCTCCCTCTAAAGTTTTCATGGTTTGGTACTGCTCTCCAGTCACCATTGCATGCTTTTAGAGGTAATGGGAAGTCAAAAAAAAAAAAAATGTATGACTAAGAAAGGAAGTACCGTACTGTTAGACATTCACGCTAGTTTTGTTAAGTATTTCATGTCATTTTGTAGGTAGTGTGTGACCAGAGAAGAACTACCTGTTGCACTTAGAGAAAGCATGACATAATACTTGTTGAGTGAATGTGTATATATATTTCACTTGAACTAATCCCACTTGAAATTATTCAGCAAACTATTTTTGATGTTTAGATAATTATTGCTTATCAAACACAGTTGGATGAGAAAAGGAGAAAAGAAGAATTAAGTAGGGAAGAGGGAAGAGGGTGAAGGAAGGAAGGGAAGAAGCGGGATTAAGTATAGAAAAGAGAGAGAGAGAGAGAGAGAGAGAGAGAGAGAGAGAGAGAGAGAGAGAGAGAGAGAGAGAGAATCTATCAACTGTGAAGTAGGTCCCCCTTTATATCCACTCTGCATTTCACTTTCTCCTCAGTATTTTAGAGCAAAAAATAACTATTTAAGTCCTCTTGTTACCTAGGAAACAAAATTCCACATCTCCAAATTTCCAGTGCCAGTTGTATTGAAGATGTAATGTTTTTGAACAACCTTATGAATCCAATTACATTTTTAATTAATTTTCTTATTGTTATGATGTATTATTTACGATTGTCAATATGATCCGATAAATGTTTTCAGATCAGGTATGGCAAAAACATTTAATCGTGTCGAAAATGTAATACCAGTGCACTAAGATTCTCAAGAATGTAGACCTTTTATTCTAACTTGGCCGAAAATTGTCACCCTTCCATCGCAAGTGCTGAATTGTAACAATACCCTAACACTAGAATGCGGTGCTGGTCACAAAGATTTGCTTTGGAAAGGATGAGGAGCCACAGCATTGTCTTACTTTGCCACTGAGCTACGTGAAAGAAGCTGCAAGGGGACAGAAGTCTGCGCCAAGTGAAGGTTAGATCCTGCATTATTTCTTGTGAGGGTTATTACACCCGCACTTACGAAGCGAGAGGAGTTTTTCTTCCGATGTCAAGTCAACTTTGTGGAAGGAGTCAGGGTAAAACAAGCATAAAGATTATCGATTTTGAGAACAATTAGCTTGAGGTCACGGTCACAGGGAAAGGTCAAATGTCAAAGTCGCTTGACAAAACTGACTCGAACAGTTTTGATCCAATTAGAACCAAATTTGTTGGAAGTGTTAAGGGTTAGGCAAAAATGATATGACTTTGAGAGTACTGCATCGAAGGTCAAGGTCGCAGGGCAAAGTCAAATATTCGGGCTTTAGATCAGATGGGTGTTGCTAATTTGGAGTGTTCATTCCTCTTGTGTATAAGACGTATGATAGTAATAATGATATGGCATTGATGACCAATTTCTGGTGATTTTGGAGGCTTCGGAATACTCTTTCTTACCGATTACTTGTACGTATTACACCTAAGCATTCTCTTGTATGTTATTTATTCCAGTCTCAACAAAGATTGCATCAATAATATTCCAAAGGATATCGAGATGTAATAGGCAAAATAAATCGCTAAGGAGCAGGTATTACTAAATCTGCAAGATCATTTTTTTTACAGAAGATAAACAGAGGAAGGAGAAGCAAATTAAATGAAGAAAAATAGTCCATACACAGAACAACAGCTGTCCTCCATCTTTTTTTTTTTTTTTTCATTTGTAACAGTTGGACTTGAAATGCTGTACAGTACGGTGAAGTTTTTTTTTTTTTTTTTTTTTTTGGGGGGGGTGACCTAATTTTCGGAAGGGAATTCCAAATAAAGCGATTTGGAGAATGAGGGAAAGCTGATACGCAGAAATTTTGCAATATGACAGTGTGCCAGTCCAGTCATGAGCGCTACTTGATGCCCGTGTAGCATGGGGAAAGATGTGGAGAGGTGCTACAATGGATGCAACTTCATCTGAGCATTTGCCTTAAAAGTATCTGTAAAATAATGCATATAAAGCAAAAGAGACATCATTCCCTCATACTTATAGGGAAGGTAGTTCGTCTGTATTTGCTGAATTATTAACTCTTAGAGCCTGGAGTTCAGTTTGGTTCACCCCTCATTGTAACCAGGAACATCTCCAGAAATTGCTTGTTAACTCAGTATCTACATCACCTAGAACATTTAATAAGAGACCTTAATACTCAACAATCCTTCCTCTCCCCACTACATGTGTCCCCAGGTGTCTAGGTGCATGGATTGTGGAGTGTGGGGGTGAAGAATAGAGGTCACTTTTGTAGTAGTGGGAAGGCTACGTCCCGAGGAACGCAAGTCCTTGTTATTCACGTTATCTCGCAGCAAATTACTCAGAAGGACAGAGTAGCGATATGGCGAATGAATATGTATTACTGTATGTAGCGCAGGTAATTTGTCTGAACACTGCTGCATAAACACGTGTATTGTATGATGATCCTCGCACCTACATATGCACATACTGATATTATAGATACACATACTCATACACATAGACACATATACGCTATACATACGCACACATACACATGCCCTTGCACAGACATGTAACACACACACACACACACACACACACACACACACACACACACACACACATGCCCATATCGGTGTACATTCTTATGCAAATCGGAAAAAATTATCCCTTATGTCTTTATCAACTCTTTATGTTATTTCCAGATTTTTTTTTACCTGTTTGTGTGTGTGTGTGTGTGTGTGTGTGTGTGTGTGTGTGTGTGTGTGTGTGTGTGTGTGTGTGTATCTCTTGATTTCATAGTGCCGTTAATTATTCAAATGGAAGAAAATTACACGTTTAAATATGTGATTAATTGATGATGCGGTACTCTCTCTCTCTCTCTCTCTCTCTCTCTCTCTCTCTCTCTCTCTCTCTCTCTCTCTCTCTCTCTCTCTCTCTCTCTCTCTCTCTCTCTCTCTCTCTCTCTCTCTCTCTCCTTACCTGCCCGTATCGACAACACCAGTATTAAGCAGCGCAGAAATAACATGATCCCTGAAATGAGAAAAATATAATTAGCTGTGTTACTTAACGAATCCCGTATCAAACCCCTGGAGGCGTAGGGTCCCGGGGCTAGGCTAGGGTAGTCCAGTACACTTAAGGGTAGATGACCAGCCTACTTCCCTTGTGGCATTACAGGATTAAGAAAATATTCTGTGATGTTTTGTCGCTAAGTTGGCCTAAATTTGCCATCGTTCCGCCTTGAAATCTGAACTGTAACATAAAATTAATACTAAAATATGGTGCTAGTCACGAAAAAGTGCTATGGGAAGGATGGAAAAGAGCAGCAGTGTCTTTTTCTGTCACTAATCTACGTGAAATAAGCTGCAAAAGGACAAGAATCTTGGCCAAGTTTGAGTAAATGTAGTATAGTCAGCTCTTTGGGATCAAAATTATACACGTCGTTTTCCTGCCTCAGTCTTGTTCCGGTGGTTTGGGGCGCACTGCCATCCCTACTTCTTCGTATATTTTAATTCTTTATTCCTGTATTCTAGAGTTGTCAATACCGTGAAAGAGCTGACGATGACGGTATGAGTACTTTTAACCTCCTATGACTCACTCAGCTGTACAAAACCGTCTGGCGTTAATTGGAACAGAGCACTAGAGTTGTCCCGACTAAAAGAGAGTTAACAAAGGCTATATCTAATTCCTCCTCTTGTAAAAGCCTCACTTGAGCTGAATAAGATATTGTGGAGATAGCCGGGGTGAAACACGAAAGGTGTCCCCTGACCGAAGGTTTGAAAAAAACGTCACGAAAGCTGAATAAAATCATTGAGAGAAAGGAAGAATATAAGCTGTCTCCGCGAACACCTTCTGCAGAGCCAAGTAAATGGGTCAGAACCTAGCGAAAACTAGAAAGCACTCAGAGAGCCCATACCTCCGCCAATACCATTGCCATTAAAAAAGATCGGATCCAGATCCGTGGATGTAGGATCCAGATCTGTCCCAAAATTTAATAAATTCTTTCTTGGTCCATGGTCCACCTTTCTACAAAATTTCATTGAAATTCATTGAGATCTTTTGGAGACATTTTGGGGATACTCCGGATCCGGATCCGCCCCAAAATTTAATCATTTCTTCCTTTGCCCATGGCCCATCCTTCCACAAAATTTCATCAAAATCCGTTTGTCTGTTGCTAACAGACAAACAAACAAACACCGGCAAACACATAACTTCCTTGGCGGAGAAAATAAAAGCTACCCCTGGGAAAAGTCTCTCCTGAGCAGAATAAAATCACTGAGAGGAAGGGGGAATAAAATTTACCTCCGCGGAAAGTCTCTCTTAGGCCGAATAAAATCAAAAACAGAGGGAAAAAAAGCAACATCCGGGAAAAGTCACTGCTAAGCCTAATAACATAATAATGAGACGGGGATAATAAGAGCTACCTCCGCGAAGTCACTCTTAAGCCAAGTAAAATCAGAAAGAGATAGGAAGAAAAACAGCCACCCTCGGGAAAAGTCACTGCTAAGCTGAATAAACTCGTCAGGAGAGAGGCAGAGCCGATGTTACCTTCTTCTTGGCTGCTGTGGATGTTGTGACTAATTTTACCTACGAGGCGATGGGTCGATCCCGAGGCCATATCCTCAGACAGACTTACCAACAGGAGCCGTATTTATAAACTCTCCCAAGCTTACGTTCTTGTGGAGCTGGGGTCAGGAATATCGCTCCATTCTTTCTTTATTTTTAATACGTAAAATTCTGAAACTCTTACACATTATTCTGAAAATTATACAGTGTCTTGAATATCACCTCACTGGATTTCAAAAGTTATTGTTCACAGTCCCGTTATTTATCGCCATAATGTGGATGGATATTCGTATACGCAATAGTACATACTTTTAATTTCACCCATATAACTACCTAACATCATAAATATATAGGAACTTTTATAAAAACGAACCCTAGCCTCCATCCTATGTCCGATATTTTTGCGTGTGTGTATGTATGCATGTATGTATGTATGTATTTATGTATTTTGCACTGGCCTTCTGTGTTATCTTCACGGCTGTTACCATGACATAGATACGCGGCATAGTTTTCTCGTGCATGTCTGTGTATGTAAGTATTATGTATGCAGTGCTTTGACCTGCCCTTCTGTGTAATATTTGCTGCTGTTCTGGCACGACACGGTACACAGTCTACTAGTTTTTTGGTATAGTGCATTTCTGTCAGTATGTAAATATGCATGTGTGTATTGGACATACGTATGTTTGAATGTGTGTATACCCCATCCTTAAACACACACACACACACACACACACAGTGGTAATACTCTCACTTAGCATCTGCTAAGACGGGGGTTCACGCCTTGCTCGGGATGTGAAAAGTTTCACTGACGATGTGGGTGGTCACTGTCCTCCTTGAGCAAGAGAATGGGTGTGTGCATGTGTGAGGGTCAAGGCTTTGCCCTTAGATAGGACTACATTAGCTCTCAGCTCTCTTCAGGGAGGGTAAAATGCTGATGATCACAACCATCACGTGATCCTGACCGACCCGGTGAATTACACACACACACACACACACACACACACACACACACACACACACACACACACACACACTGGACCTCATCCTTCAAAACGATACAGTGTTTCAGCAAGTGAGCAAGTCACTGAGCGAGTGAGTGAGTTTCACAGTGAGGGACACACCCTATATTTGCCTGTTCCGGTGGCTGCAGAAAAAAGCCATGATGATTTTTGGTCTCGTAATTCGTGTAAGGTTTGTTTTATTGCGTCCCTGTCTATCTATCTATCTATCTATCTATCTATTTATTTTGTAATAAGTGGTCACCAGTAAGTTGTCCCTATGTCACCCTGTCCTCTTGCATTTTGTCTGTCCTCCCTTCAACTCACACCCCTTCACCTCTCAAAAATATTTCTCCATTCCATCCCTGCACCTCATGCTTGGTCTTCCCCTCCCCTTCCCCCCCCCCGTCACCTCACTCACATACCCTCTTCTAGTCAGTCTCTTATTCTCCATCCTCTCCACATGGTCAAAGCATCTCAAAGTATTTCTGCAAACACAAAACCAGCCTCATCTCTACCACAGACTCGCTTAATGGCGCTTTTATTTTCATCTAACAGATCCGTAACCCCTTTCTAACTAATTTGATGGTCTAGTGTAGTCAGGTTTAAGGGTAAATTTGACTAGTGACCAAGGAGACTCGTACCTAATTCCAAGAATCCACGACTTGGTATATGGGTTGTTTGGGTAGCGTAGTTCTCTCAGATAAAAACAGACAGACTATAGTGACAAGATTAAACTAAAATGTAAGCCATCAAAGTGAAGGGGATGAGGAAGACGACTACTACTACTACTACTACTACTACTACTACTATTACTACTGCTACTACCACTACTACTACTACTACTACTACTACTACTACTATTACCACTGCTACTACCACTACTACTACTACTACTAAACTAAAATGTGTGTCATTGAACTGAAGGGAATAACAAAGCCTATGGTATATCCAAAGGTTATCGAAATTCAAGTAACCCAGAGACAGTCACTAAATTAATTAATTAATTAATGGGATATAAAAAGGTCAAAATTAAACTTGGTGTCACGACTTTCAGGTAAACCCTCTCATGACCAGGCCAACTCTAGGTCCCTATCCCAGCCAAGCCAGGCGATTTTATACAGCCGAGAGTGTCAATACTGCCATCATGAACCCCCTAATGGTTGGGAATACTCTAGCGTTGCACCAGAGGATTATATTCGGTGGAGTGAGTCATAGGAGGGAGTTAATTATTGAAGGAAATGACAGGGGTAATTATGCCTCAGGGAAATGACAGGGGTAATTATGCCTCAGGGAAATGACAGGGGTAATTATGACTCAGGGAAATGACAGGGGTAATTATGACTCAGGGAAATGACAGGGGTAATTAGGCCTCAGGGAAATTATGGGTAATTATGACTCAAGGAAGTGACAGGCGTAATTAGGCCTCAGGGAAATGACAAGGGTAATTAGGGCTCAGGGAAATGACAGGGGTAACTATGCCCAAGGGAAATGACAGGGGTAATTAGGCCTCAGGGAAATGACTGCCTAGCTCTTTCCCTGACGTATGTATTTGATCGTTAAATGGTACTTGAAACTCCGTAACATTTCTTTCATAGCGATTTATTCATTACGTTTATCTTTTATGCTTCCTTAACTAAGTCTTTTACATCTTCTTACTCTTTACTTAGATGGAAATAAACGCGCTGTAACCATCGATTTTATTCAGCTTTGACATAGCCTTTAAGAAGTGCAGGGGCTGGGTTTTTTTTCTGTAGGAAGGACTAGGAAAGAAGGGAGCAAAACTTTCCATGTATCTCGTTCTTCCTGGAAAAAAGAAATCGGAGTTATAAGAGTACAATTATCCTGGTTATGTCATTGCAGAAAGGACGAGGAAAATATACAAGAAACCTTCCACGTCACCTTCCTTTCCCCTGGAGATAAAAATGTGTTACCATTCGTTTTCCTGCATGCACCGGGACGCATATTCCCAGTGTCTATTGCTAGTCATCACTTACTCGAGGCTGCGAGGTGTGGGTGACGCTCGGGTCGTAGTTCCTAACTAACCACATGATTCTCTTCTAACTGTTCTTAGTGTATTTCCTGGCAAAAAAAAAAAAAAAAAAAAAAAAAAAAAAACTACTATATTGTGTAAACTAACCTTTCCTAACCCAGGTCAACCTAACGTAACCTAACCTAAATCGGGTCAGGTGCCGAACTCCATCAGACTTCGGGAATATGCCACCGGGACAGTCCAGTACATAGTGTGTCCCTCACTTATTTACTCACACACAGAGTCAGTGTTCCGGTTTGGAGAATGGATTTCATTTTTTGGCAGTTCTTTACCAAACAGACGCGCCGATTCCAGCTATAACAAACTCGTAATCCCGAGGTAATTAATTTTGGTACATATGCAACACAGATAGTTAACTGTTGAATTCTGACGTCAAGATGTGATTGGGGTCTGATTACCTTTTTTATTCAGCAATGTATAAACCTAATAAATTTCCCGGTGTGCATTAATAGTCGGACTGCAAGAGGCAAGGGCCGACCTACCATCTCAGTAGTCTTTGAGTCACTCATTTTGTACAGAAGTCACTCACTGTAACCAGGAAATGAACGCATCTTGAATTTGGCTCTTTTTTATATTGTTTTTGTTTTGTTTTGTTTTTGTTTTGTTTTTTTGTGGGGAAGGAACGGTCTGCGGGCTCCTGGCCTTTGGTTCCTTCTTCCTTGCATGAAAAGAGAAAGAGAGAGAGAGAGAGAGAACTAAACCAGACCCCTAGGGCAGCTCCAGCAACCTTCGTGTCTGACTGGATGCTACGCGATGTTTACCAAGGATCTGAGTCATATTTACAAAGATTCTAAAGCCAGAGTAAATATAGTGAAAGCTTTAACTAAAACCTCCATTTCAAAAAATCTTTCTACATCCAAACAAAATCACATGGGATGACAGGAATAAAATTTGAAACACTGTGTAAGAAAAACAGGGAATTCCTTAACTCTTGTCTGAAAATAATGTGTGTGTTTGGATGGGTAAATTTGGAGTGTGTCGTCCTGTCTCGGCTACCTCCCTTTCTTTGGGGGAAGCAGCCTAGGTATATATATAGATAGATTGTTTGCAAAATTACTTGATGTCACAGTACAAGCTTCTGTCGTCTCACGACGACGTCTCATTTATTCTCGATTTCGCCCAACAGCTTTATTCATCTTTGGTAAAACCTATTAAACTGCATGATAGATAGACAGACTGACAAAGATAGATACTGTAGATAGATAGATATACAAAACTTCTAAATTAAATGGGTTAGATATAGTGTTTATTTACCCCCACACTAGAGGTATATCCAAAGTTGACAGAATTCTCTGAAAATAACAGGAATAAAATATAACACAGTCCACCTTGTTCAATGGTTTAATCTCACTTTCTCTCTTAAATATCCGTTTTCTTTTATCATCTGGTTGAGTTGCCGGTTAGGCGTTAGGTGTAAGGTATGGAATAGTTAGGCCTCTGAGAAACCTATCGAATTTTTGATGAGCATTCAGTTTTCATCATCCTGCGGAGGGGGAAGGTGTTGAAGAGTCTCCGCAGAGGTTTTCTTCATTATAGGTAAAAATATGTGCAGAAAAGCCATGGTGTATTAATTTAGAATAGGTTAATATGCATGTGGAAAAATATGGTTAATTTAAGCCAGGGGGAAAGGTATGATTAGGATTAGTTTGTATTGACGCCGTGTTGTGAAGAAGGTACGAGTGATGAAAGCTTTTCCTCGGGGTTTTTCCTTCATTTAGGGTTGAGTATATGTTAAGAAAATCACGGTATATTAACACAAAATAGACTGATATGCAAGTGACCAAGAATGGATGAATCTAAGGCAGGATGGGAGCTGTGGTAGTGGGTGAGTTGTTCCTGTATCGTGAACAGCCTGTGGAGCTGTGTGGTAGGGTATGACTGGCAATTACATAGGGGTACTGTATCGTAGGTCGCATTACATGCCTCGTAACACCTCTCCCTTAGCGATTTATTCTTCAAACGGTCCATATTAGAGGTCAGATTTTACGTGGCAAGGGAGGCTTCGTAACACCCAAGTCTTGGCGATTTTCTCTGTAGACCACCTCATTTTCTTCTGTTATTGATGCATGCTGTCTTATATTTGAGCCGTATTCGTAGATGATAACGGGCCGGTGCTGGCGACCATCATCCACTCACTTGATGTAGTGCTGCCTACTTCTCCCTTCACCTTTATCATTCTTTTCTGTGTTTGCCCTCCTCTTCTTATTTTTCCCATCTTTCCTGTCACTCTTTATTACTCTTTTTCTTTTTAGGTGGCTTTACATTAAGTGACAAGCCTAATGACTTCCTGTTAGCCGGGAAACCATTTACAACGCTGGGTGGTAACTATATAACCAATCCACACGTGTTCCCTACGTGCCAATAAGTGGGTTGGCGGAGGGTTAGTGTCTCTTCCCGTAAATTAAATAAAGACAAACGGCCAGCCTTTACGGAACTATGGTGTCTGGCTGTAGATAGATAGATAGATAGATAGGTAGATAATCTTATATGATGTAGAAGGCTTCGCAACACCTCCTCTTTAGCGATTTATTGTGTTATATTATACCTTTATATCGTTGTAATTGATTTATATCAGATCTGTAGACAGCCACCCTCTTCTCCGCAATCTGGCTGCCTTCCCTTAGCTCACTGCCTCTCACTCAGCTCTCTGCCTCACCCTGGGCTCACTGTCTCTCCCTCAGCTCACTGTCTTTCCCTCAGCTCACTGTCTCTCCTTCAGCTCACTGCTTCTCCCTTAGCCCACTTGCTCTCCCTCAGCTCACTGCCTCTACCTCAGCTCACTGCCTCTCCCTCAGCTTACTGCCTTCCCTCAGCTCACCACCCGTCCTTTCACTTCATCCTGGGATCAGTACAATACAATAACGTATAGAAAAGGAGGGGAAAAGAAGGAAAGTAAGGAATATGTGGCAGGTACGGTAGGAGAGGAAGAAAATTAGCCGAAAAGTCCCTCTCCTCCTTCGTTATATAGGCTACGGTCCAGTAAATAATTGTATTTCCAATATGATTAAAAGTAAATTAAATAAATATTTTTTTTTAACCTCAAATGCTTTAAGGGGTAAATCTGCCAGGTCTCTCCCCCCCCTCTCCCCTTTTATAGAGTGCTGTGGCTGGTCCTGAATGTGGTAGAGTCTGATTTCTTTCTTTGTCCTGAAGGGCAGAGTAATTCAGCATATGGTGAAAATGTTTTGCCTCTTTAAAATGTAAACTGTGGGCAGTGTTTACTGTATATGGATTTTGTTCTTGTCACCCAAGGTTCATCCAGCATGTAAACCTGGTGGACTGCAGACTGTTCTTTTATTATTATTATTATTATTATTATCATTATTATTATTATTATTATTATTATTATTATTATTATTATTATTATTATAGATGCGAATGAATGTGTTTGAATGGATGAGTATGTGGGGAGTGTGTCGTTCTGTCTCGGCTACCTCCCTTTCCTTGGGGGAAGCAGCCTAGGTATATAGATAGATTATACAGTGGTAGGTGGTGGCGACCATCATCCACTCACTTGATGTAGTGCTGCCTACTTCTTCCTTAGCCTTTATCATTCTTTTTCTGCGCCTACCTTCCTCTCTTCCTATTTCTCCCATCTTTCCTGTCACTTCTTATTGCTTTTCTTTCCGTTACAGGTGGCTTTCCATTGAGTGACAAGCCAAATGGTTTCCTGTAAGCCAAGAAACCATTTACAACGCTGAGTGGTAACCATATAACCACACCATACGTGCTCCCTACGTGTCAAGAAGTGGGTTGGTGGAGGGTTAGTGCCCCTCCCCATAAAACATATAACTCAAAGTAATATGGCCACCCCATAAGGGATTATGGCGTCTGGCTATAGATAGATTATTAATATTTTTTAAAGACATTTCATATTAGGTACTGCCATGTAATTTAACTCTTCTTGTGCCCAGATGATATTGTGTAGGAACCGACCAGATAATTTTATTAATCAAGGTTTGGGAGGAAAAGACTAATGTGTAATGTACTTTTCAGGTGCGGGTGTTCACTCAGTAATGGAAACTGCCTGCAGAGAGGAGGAAGGGGGAAGAAGAAAGCCAGATTTATACCAACCAGCTGCCTCATTAATACCAACCAGCTGCCTCATTAATACCAAGCAGCTGCCTCATTAATACCAACCAGCTGCCTCATTAATACCAACCAGCTGCCTCATTAAACCAACCAGCTGCTTCATTAATGCCAGCCAGCTGCCCCAGTAATACCAAACAACTGCCAAATTACGGTAACACCAACCATCTCCCTTCACTCTCTGGGAAGTGTCTGACTGACTGTTCTTGCTGTGGCCCCAAGCCCATCTGGACGGGAAATTAGGAGTTACCCTTCTCCTACAGTCCACCATCCTCCGTTTTTGGAATAGGGAGTTGAGGGAGAGGGAGGGGGAGACTGAGGATGTGATGGAGAAATGGAGAGGTATATGAGAGGGGAATGTGAGATGGGAGGGCAGTGGAATGACAGGGGACAGGGTGACATGGAGGCGATTTATTTGTGGCCACCTCTTACAGGATTGAGGCCACAGCACTCTATAAAAGGGGAGGGGGGGGAGAGACCTGGCAGATTTACCCCTTAAAGCATTTGAGTAGATAAAGATGATTGGAGTATATAAAAATGAGAGGAGGAGTTTTGTATGGGGGAGTACATGACTGGGGTTGAGAGCACGTTTTTAACTTGATAGGTGGTGGATGGATAATTGGATGCGTATTATGAAGTGCATATATGTGTGGATAGTTATGCCTGTGTGGTGGTATCAGGATTCCAAGGGCTTGAGTGATGTGGGGAGGGTGTGGTCCATTTGGCATGCTGTCGAGACAAAATAGTTCCCAGTAGTAGTAGTAGTAGTATCATTATTCCAGTTGTTAATTATTTTATTTAAAACACTACCTCATCCTACAAGGGACTGGAAAAGGTGCAGGATTTTCTTTTTTTCTCTCTTTTTTGGGGTATGTCAACTTTTATTGTACTTATGAATCCTGTAGTATGGAACCTTCTGATGATGTCCTGTAGTTTATACTTCCCACCACCAGACTGTTGTATTCATATTAGGAGACAGCCATCACTGTGCAAGAATTATATCTATCTACAGCCCTGTTTCCTACTACCTATCTGTTTAAACTTCCACATCTCCATATTCAGTGCTGAGTTGTAACAAAAGACTAATGCAAGAACAATGCTAGTCAAGAAGAGTTAAGTAAATAATGCAGTGCCGTAGGACTGCCTCGTTCTGTTGCAGTCCATCATTTTCCTTACTGGGAATAAGGAAGTACGTGAGGGATTATAATGAGAGAAATGAATCAGACAAATAATGTAAAATGGATCAGTTCATCTTAGGTCTCGTGTACTAGTAATTGTAGTAGTTGCAGAACATGAACTCAGTGGACTGCAGGCCAAAGCTACCCTTCTGTAGTCCACCATTCTCCTGCTGGGGGACAGGGATGAGATTGATAAATGTTATTCAAGCAGCCCTCCCTCCAGCCAAGTAGTGCCACTCCAGCACCAGTATTATAGGGGTTAATTAAGATCTGTATTGAACTCCTCCACAGACATAGGGTTAAATTATCAACAGACCTGAGAATGTCTATTAAAATATTGCCATATTTTCAGGGGCTGCCTGTGCTACTTATGTTGCTGTTCCTGTTGCTGCTGTGTTGGTGTTGCTACTGCCGATGGAGTTAGTGATATAGCGATCGATGGGTGACGATGCTGCGATGAGTGAGGATGCTACGATGGGTGGCATTGCTGCGATGAATGAGGATCCTACAGTTGGTGGCGATGCTGCAATTGGTGACAGTGCTGTGATGGGTGAGGATGTTGCAATGGGTGACGATGCTGCAATGGATGACGATGCTGCAGTGGGTGAGGATGCTGCGATGGGTGGCGATGCTGCGATGGGTGATGGTGCCACGTTGGTGTTGGTGCTGCAGGCTCCTCACTACACAGTGGCCTCTAACCTCTGGGGAAATACCTCTGACTGCTCCAGAGAGGTTCCCCTCGGCCACCAGTCTTCAAATTTCATCTACAGCTCAACTTCCACTCCAGCTACAACTATGGCTACAGCTACCAGCACCCTTCTGAAATGTGAGTTAGAAATTTTTTGGTTCGTCCACCTTGACTTGGTGGAGATTTTTGTCTTTGGCAGCCTAATCCCCATCGCCCAGAAACAGAGTAAGACAGGGATAGCAATACTGTGGCTCTGCATCCTTTTCAGATCACTTTTAAGCCAAGTTGAGGTGGAGAGAGTATATTAGAAGTTGCTCACCTTAGGAAATTTTGATTTAGAGTTCCTCACCCTGTCCTTGGATGGGAATAGGAGGTAGGGCTGATGATGATGATAATGCCTAATGATGATAATTAAGCTCAGTGACAGTGCAAGGCTCCATAACTAGATCATTTTACCAATAGTGTATACAAGGCCAGTTAATCTAGGTACTCATTATACTTGCTAATTGATGACGACAACGATGACGATGACAACGATGATGATAGGATAGGATGATGCAGTGGCAGGAATCAATCTCTGGCACTATCAGGCTGGCAACTACAAACCACAGTAACCACAAAGCCTAATAAAATCTCAAACTGGTCTTTAATTTCAACAACAATAGTTCGTAGCTCAGATGTTCGTAAGTGGAAGAGCAATTGTCTTTATTCCAGCTAACACCAAATTTTTTTTTTTTTCAACTGAGAATGATGCTTGAGGGTGTAAGGATAATAATGATCATTATTTTTAATGTATTTACATAAATTAGTCTATGCTGGAATTGCCATAGTTCTTGCACCTTAACTTGGCCCAGTTTCTCTCTCTCTCTCTCTCTCTCTCTCTCTCTCTCTCTCTCTCTCTCTCTCTCTCTCTCTCTCTCTCTCTCTCTCTCTCTCTCTCTCTCTCTCTCTCTCTCTCTCTCTTTCTCATCTTGTATGTCAGTGATAGAATAACACAGTGCTACAGGTCTACATTCGTCCCATTGCACTTCTTTATGACTAGCATTCTGCTTGATAAACTATTGTTGAGACGGTAATTTTATGCCAGGTTAGAGTAACAAGAGTTTAGTAAGTAAATTCCCCAGGTATACCAGTAGCAGACAGTTTTGACAACTTTCCATTGCACCTCATCATGATTAGCATGTCTCCTTGCTAAGCTGTTGCATCTACTCAGCATTATTTCAAGTTGACAGACAGACAGAGACAAGTACACAGATAGACAGATAATCATTACAGATACACAGATTGTAGACAGATTGCTAGACAAACCAGTAGCTTACACAGATAGATAAACATTACACGGATACACATACTGTAGATAGCAGATAGATTGCAAGATAAGTGTTAGCTAGATAGATGATATTGCAAGAATTTTGTGATAGAAGAGTTACCCATGTCCTTTTTTATGCTCTTGATGCTAGTACAGTATTTCTCTCAGTTGAACAGTGTCTGGTGTTAGTTCAATGATAGTGGTTTGTTTTCTTTGTGACTAATTTCTTAACATAATTTCTTAGCAAGCCTCCTATGCCACCTAAAACATACCTCATTGAATTATGCATGTAATTATTGACTGATTATTAGCATTATTATTTTTATTGGTAAGGTATATTACTAGATGTGCTGTGGACAGATTTTTATAGCCTCTGTTTTGCCCAGTTGTTCCAGTTCAAACACTTCAGGTTAGCATACTGAGCATTTTTGAGTTGCAAGAAGCCACTTGGCTTGTCACACAGTGCAGTCACGGAATGTTCACTTTGAGTAGTAGTCATGTCAAACAACCAGTTTCATTACATTCTGCTGTCAGCTCTGCAAGAAGATATCTTCAACAGATTCAAGCAAAATGACTAAGGTTAGAGACAACTGGCCAGCTGTAAGGTGCCACAGGCTATAAAATGTGTACCAAGAGTCCTGTTCTTAGCATGAGCAAAAATATGTCGACACTTCTCTGCCGGCTGTAGCAATGGAAGATGTTGTTTGATATATTTTCTGTAGTAAGGACTGCAGACCAGTTATCATTCTTTCTAAGTCCACCATCCACCTTTAGGGGGATTGTAAGGTAACTGAAGACTGTTAGTATAACCTGACAGTTTCAATATCAGATCCTTACCATATGAAGGTGTCTGTTCCAAGAATCAGAAAGAATATGAGGAGGAATGTTACTCGCTTGTCATTTGGGGAATAGTGATAAATACGAAATACAACTTAGTACTGGCAGAGTATTGTTGGCATACTTTTGCACATGCCTGTTGTTACATAGCCTATGATTTCATCATCCTTTGTGTAATTTTAACGCTCAGTATGCTGCATGTTTGATCACGAGCGTGTTCTGCCTCAGTCCCCCCCTTCTACCGTTATAGTAGAGTAAGTCGTTCTCTCTGTTATACAGTGCGGGATTTTCAGCTCTCTGTCCCCATGGCTTCATTTGCGCGTCCCTCTTACAAGTTGTATCAAGCTCTGCCAGCCCCTATATAATGAGCTCAGTCTCTGCATCATTGCCACTTAGATCTGCTCCTCATTTTGTTCACATCTCTGTCCTCCCCTGTACAGTTATTATTATTGTGAATTTCTCAGGAAGTCTCCAACCATCTAGCAGCTGTGTGATTTGAGTATACGTGTTGTTGCATTTTGTTCTTGTACTGTGTAGCATGAGGTTGATTCTTAGGCCTAGTGAGGTTTTTGATTAATGTTGGGTTATGTCAGTCATTTTTGATAATAGTTTGTATCTGTAATAATTTATCTGGCATTCACTGAGTATTATCTGGTATCTCATTTTATCAGGGCTGACTTAGATAAATTTACTCTTGCTAATTTCGTGTTAATAGAGGCTATTGCAGTTAACCATATATTTAACCTGTTTATTTGCCATTACATTATCCTTATGAGTTCTCAATGTTTTGTTGTTACTTTGAGCATTAAACTTTAACTTGTAATTTTACCTAACTCTTTTGTTTTGAACCTGGAACTTTACGGGACAGTAGTGATTTTTAGTATTCTCACTTAAAGTGTACATTATTTTTCTCTGTTCCGTAACACTGTACATCACAAACAAATGCAGTAAGTCCTGGTTATATCCCACAGATGCTAAAAGAAATACAGGGTGGTCCATATAAAACATGTTTGATTCCATGTGTTTTGTCCTTGTTTTTTGGACCATACCTAACCCATCCTTATGTGGGAAGAAGAGGTTAGGATGATGATGATTATGATTGCAATGATGAGTATAATAATAATGGCAGTTGATGATCATAATATTGATTATGATGATTATCTTTATGATGATTGATGTGGTGAACGGCTCAGTCAGCATTCGATGTCTACCCTGCATCATTTTATGTTTCCCATAACCCCTTGTTACTTTATAGTGATTCCTTGTTTGCATCCATTGTTTGCATTATTTTTTAATCAAATATCTCTTGCATTTGGTTCCAGTAATGCATAAAGTTCACTCATTTTAGGAAGCAGAGATTTTTACCTTTCTCTGTCTCTTGTCTATCTATCTGTTACCAGACACTTCAGTCCCAAAAGAAGTGGCCTCAAACAAAATGACTCCATGCCACACTATCCTCTGCCATTTGACTGCCCTCACTCCAGTGCAACCCCCCTCCCTCATATATCTTTCCACTCCATTCATCCATATCAGCCTTGGTCTCCCCGTCCTCTTCTCCCCTCCATCTCACTCACATACGCTCTTCTAGTCAGTCTCTCATTCTCCATCCTTTCTACATTGCCAGTCCATCTCAGAGTACTGTATTTCTCCTAACAGCATCACAGTGCTTCATTACTTCCTCATTTGTTTGTCTGTCCATAAAACTCCACACACTCCTTACATCATTTCCACTGCTTTCATGACTTTTGTACTTCCAACAGGACCCAAGCTTCGCATCCATATTCACTTCCACCCCACTCCCTCATAAATTTCTCCACTCCATCCTTCCATCTCATAGTTGGTATCCCCCTCCACTTCATTCACATACACGTCTAGTCAGACTTTCATTCTCTATCTTCTCTACATGGCCAAACCATCTGAAAGTATTTCTCCTAACAGCACCACAATGCTTCTATACTTCCTCATTTGTCTTTCAGTCTGTTTGTAAAACTCTACACAATCCTACTTCATTTCTTCTGCTGTCACTCTTGGCATGTGTCCTTCCAACAGGATCCAGGCTTCACTTCCATGTTCAGTTCCACCTGTCTCCCTCATAAATACCTTCACTCCATCCTTCCAACTCAGCCTTGGTCTCCCCCTCCTCCTCTCCCCTCCACCTCACTCACTCACACTCTTCTAATCAGTCTCATTTTCCATCTTCTACATGGCCAAACCATCTCAAAGTATTTCTTCTAACACAGTGCTTCTTTACTTCCTCATTTGTCTGTCTCCCTGTCTGTCCATAAAACTCCACACACTCCTCACATCATTTCCTCTGCTCTCACTCATGACTTGTGTCCTTCCAGCAAGATCCAAGCTTCACTTCCATGCTCACTTTCTTATTCATTTTTCACAGCTTTCAGTGATCCAGCAACCTTTCTACCCTGCTGTGCCTTTTCAAGCACAGCCTTCCATCCTTAATCATCACACTACTTAAGTACTTGGATGCCATTCCTTACCCCCTGCCACTTTTGCAATACACAGCATGTCCTCCATTGCACTATTTCAATACACAGCCCTGCCCAAACCCCCCACCCCTGCCACGTCTCCCCTGCCACGTCTCCCCTGCCACGTCTCCCCTGCCACGTCTCCCCTGCCATGCTCTTCCTGCCATCCCTTACCTGTCCTGCCATCCCTTATCTGTCCTGTCCTTCCATCAGTGTCCCGACATCCCATCCCTGCCATGCCACCTTTGTCCTGTCCTTCCCTCCTCTGCACCCTTGCTATGCCCTGCCACAACTTCCCTGGCGCCCTCGCAATACACAGCCATGCCCTCCCCTGCACCCTTGCTATGGCCTGCCACGTCGCCCCTGTCCTGCCCTTCCCGTCCTGTCATCTCTTACTCTCCTGCCTCTGACCTGCCCTGAACCCTTCCCTTATCCTCCCCTGCTATGTCCTGCTGTAACTGTCCTTCCTCTGCCCTGGAACTGGTCCTGCTCTCATCTTCTCTCCTTTGCCTTGGTCTTTATGCAATGCTTTATATATGTATATATATATATTTTAAGTTCATTTCATAGCTTCTATAATTATCATACCACAAGCAGAATTGTATCTTTTCTGAACATATGTTCATGATTAGCTTTTGCATGTTGATAAGTCCTGCTTCATGTTTTCTGAATGCCGATATATTTCTAGGTCCATAAGTCGTGTTGCCGATATATTTCTAAGTCCATAAGTCGTGTTGTCGATAATTTACAAAGTCCCTAAGTCGTGTTGCCGATAGTAAGTCCATAAGTCGTGTTTTCTGTCTTCTATATGTTCGAGATATTTTGTAAGTCCCAAAATTTTTCTGAGTCCAAAATTTTTTCAAGTTCCTAGTCATCTGCCCATCCACAACAGACTTCTGTATATGGTACGAAGTGATCTCTCCTTCTTACCGTTCACATATACTGTATATATACTGTACAATGTCTATTGGTATTTAATACTTTCAAAGTCAACATTTCAATTGTATAATATGTACAAAAAAAGGCATTGTAGTAGAAGACATTGGTTTTATTTCCACTGAATATACATTTGAGTGGTGGTCAAAAAATAACCTATCTCGATAAATGGGCCAGAGAAATACGGACTGGTAACTCAAGCTGTGAGGGTTGTCAGTCCGTATTTTCGTGGCCCATTTATCGAGATGGGGAAGACCCCAAGAGCGTGCCCTGGTCATCAGTTTGCCATGTACCATGTCTTGTATTGCTCAGCTAATGCCGATCAGAGCTGTACAAATACACATGGCATACAACAAAGCATGAGAAGGGCTTTGTTAACATGCATTGCTAAACACTCTGTGCAACCTTGCAGCCTGTGTTTGCATTAATGCATGTTAAACATCAGTACAAAATATTTTCGTACATACAAAATCGAACCTACTCATCTGACATGCCACAGTTTCAGTATCAATTACTCAAATAAGTTATACAATGAGCAATGCAGGAATATTTGTCAAAATGGCATATCAAAGGACTGAGTAGGGCCAATTAACCCTTTAGTACAAGGACATTTTATTCCTGCTGACGCCACAAAATTTTATTCAGCTTAAGGGGGTGACTCTGAAGGGATAGGGCAGGGCAAGGTATAACAAGAGGTAACTTTTCATATTGGAGGGGTAGGGCAGACATGGGAGGGCATGACTGGGTATAGCAAGAGTGCAGGGTAGGCCAGAGCCAGGAGACTATGCAGGACAATATGGATGGTGTGAGAAATCCATCTTAAGCTGAATAAAAAAAAATGGCAGCAGCAAGAATAAACCTGAATAAAATCATCTGGGATGTAACAACAATAAACAGAAAAGACATCACGGTACTGAAGGGGTTCAAATATACTAACATTCAATGGTTCTGATGCATGTTAAATATCCACCAATCATTCCACTGAACGTATGAATACTATACCCTTCACTAACTTTGCCCAATTTTTCATTCTTTTCCAGCTGTGTCACATAACTCGAGGCAAAGAAGGGCAATGTTATGGCTCAAAATCCTTTTCATAGTATGTTTGTCACTAGCATCATGTTTTAAGATTCTATCATCACAAATCGTAATTCAGGCCGGAAAGATTAAAATTTCAGGCAAAGTTAAAGTTCAGAGTATAATATCAGCAAATAAATCTTTAAAAATATATAACTCATGGCCATATTACTATAAAAATGTGCAAGTGTGGACAAGCTATCTACATCTATAGCCAAGCACCTTAATCCCGTAAGGGGTGGCCACAAATAAATCACCTCATGTTGTTCTGTCCCCTTCCATTTCACTGCCCTCCCCCTTGCTCACACCCCTCTTTACTTCATCCCTCCACCTCACTGGCATACACTTAGTCTCGCATTTTCCACACCCACAACTTACATTCCCCTCTCTCATAGACCTATCTACCCCATCTCTCCATCTCATCCTCCGTCTCCACTTCACACTCCCAGTTAGTCTCTCCATCCTCCAACTTACACCCTCCTCTCTCGTTTAGTCTCCACTCCATCCCTCCATCTCACTCTTAGTCGTAGACTCTTCTAGTTAAACTTCATTCCCCCAACTTACAGTTCCTCCTCTCATACGAGTATACCCCTCCACTCCATCCCTCCATCTCATTCTCAGTCTCCCCCTCCACCTCACATACATTGTCCTAGTATTCTCTCTCACTATCCTCTCCACTCCATCCCTCCATCTCATCCTCAGTCTCCCAGTTCCTTTTTTTGGAGCAAAAAACAATAGAATGACCTATCATCTCTGACTAGATTCATGTGGAATGCCGGCATAACATTCAACGTTAAAAGAATCCTTAAAAAAAATTAATAAAAACTTCACTCCAGTGACAAATAAGGCCACAAGTTATATATGTAACAACAAGTAGCATTTCTCGTCTTTAAGACTTTGTTCCCTTAAAAAAAAAAAAAAGCAAAAATACTGGGTTTGCTTATGTTGTTGTGAGCAGCTTCCTGCAGATTACGTCTAAACCGAGACAAGCTGAAATTTAAATTTATCACTCGTGGTCTGGTTCAAGCAGGCAGCTAATAATATAAAGTACATGTAAAATCAGTATATATGTTGTTCCTGGCCTACTCGGCCATTTCATACCCATGCAACTGGTCTTTGAGGAAGTCCAATATGATAGATGAACACTGTAGCAGCTAATTTATAGTCAGCATTCCCATAGATTTAAATTTAACAAAATAATAATATAAGGAAGTAACCAAAGGCTAGACAGAAAGCCTGCAATATTATTCCCTCCAACAAAAAATAGAAAGCCATGTGCTATATTCAAGATACGTTAATTCTCAGATGCTTGGACACACCGTTTAAAAAACTAGAGGGTCATAGGCAGTAGGAAATAAGACGAGGGCAGTTCCAGAGCTGACCTGTTGCATACATGAAGGACTGGGAGTAACAATTAACTCTTGCATTATAAAGCTGGACAGGAAAGGAACGAGAGTTTACTGCTAGACGGGTGCTACGCAGCCGCCAGTGGTGGAGGGATGCAAGCAGACAGTTTACAGTAACAGTGACAATTGACGTAGCGACAATAATGAATAAAAGATGCAACAATTGCAGTCAGAGGAATAAAAACTGACAAGCTGCATCACTGTGTCATTAATCAAAATGTTGAGAAGACTCAAAAATTTTTTGTCTGCACCAGGAGCATGGATTTTTTTTTTTTTTTTCTTCTTCTTCTTCTTTTTAGCTGCAGTTCTCGGGTTACGTGTTTTGTACTTTGATTAAGTCGCAATTATACTTCACTCATCGGCAAAGCACCTAACGTAAGACTTTTAAAATCATTTTTTTTATTATCTCCAAAATATTAGAAATTGTACGACTGTCTTGTCAAAATAAAGTTATTTTTCATATTTAAAAAAAAAAAAGTCAAAGGCGAAAAATAGAGTACTCCACTAGATAAAGTATTAAAACATTTATAATAAAACAATCATTTATTGAAATGAAACTATATTATGGTCAGCACATATGTATATAAGTATGGATGTGGGATCATGTGGGCCGTAATATACTAAAATCTAAGTGAACTGCTGCAAAATCAAAGGGTCTGGCAATATGAATGGCCAAGAAATGCTCCCACATCCACAAATACATAGCCAGTGCATATACAGATGTCCTCGTTTAACGTCACAGGTATGGCCTAAACAGTATTCCTTTCATACATCTGATAATGAACATTTTTTACCCTTACTAAGCTTTATAGGCACACTTTTCATCTGAAAAAAAAAATAAAAAAAATAAAAAATAAAGGCGGGGGAAGGGGGTTGCATTGTTTGATAATTCTTAGTCACGAAGTACGAATTTGCCTCCTTGGTTACTTTGTTTAGTTTCGTATCGCTTATAAAGGCTCCAACATGCTTGCGTCCGTAGTCCTTGGTCACTTAATGGCAACTCTCCATGCTACTCGATCTCTGGCAGCCTCCCTGTTCAGTCTTTCATCCCTGATGTCTCTCTGTGACTTCATCCCAGGTCTTTCTTTGGTCTACCTCTCAAGTCTACCCTCAACATTCACGCTTTTCACCCTCCACATCCAGCTGTCACTTTCCATCTTCTCCACATGCCTAAATCATCTCACTATACCCCTCATCACTATAATACTGTACATTCAAGTCCCTTCCTTCCTCTCAGCTCTTCAATTGCAATCTTAACATCCCTTCCCAGACCTATCATTCAAGGACATACTACACATCCATCTAATCATTGTCATTTCTGTACGTCTGAGCCTACGAATATTGTCTTTCTTTACTGCCCAGGTCTCACTACCGTACAGCATGACACTCCGAATATATAAATTATGCTGCATACAAAGATCTCTTAGCACTGAGGGAGAGCTCTGTCAATGTCAGGAGGCGACAGCTTCCTGGACTTCCTCCTGCCACTCCTCACCCTATCCACGGCTAACACCAGCCCCACCTCCAGCACCTTACTCCACACTCAAAGAGACTCACCAGCAAGATCAATCCTTTCATGCCTAACAATCTCTGTATGTTCTCCCAAACACACCACACACACTAATTTTTTTTTTTTTCGCAGTCTACCTCTAATACCACTACTTCTCTTATGCATCCACTTAGCACAAACACTGCTCAAGATGGAGTTACTTCCCACACCATTATGGCAAACCGCACATGGACACACCCCCTCTGGGTTGACAGTACCGCCACCAGCCCTAAATACCATCACTTTTGTTTACTAGTCTTAACCCTCCAATCTGACTACCTACTGCCATCAACAGAGAAAAGGGAATAGGGATCTGTCAGGTTTGAAAGCATGCTATAACAAACTTAAGGAATGGAAGGGGTTGCCTTCATGAGGAGGCACAGTCTCTTTGGTTATTAGTCATAGTGTGGTAAAGAAATAAGACTATAGGCACAAGAGACTTCTGAGTCTCCTTGGTTAGTAGTCCCTCAGGTGATAAGTGGTGGGGCCATTCACTATGTGGCTCTCCCTACTTCTTCCTTTACCTCTATCATTCTGTTTGTGTCTGTCCTCTCTTCCTACTTCCCTCTTTCCTTCCTGTCACTTTTTAGTTTTTTTTTCACTTCAAGTGGTTCTACAATGAGTGCCAAGCTTAATTTTTTCTTCAGTCCAAAACCATTTATAATCCTGGGTGGTAACCATATACCCAGATATTGGAGTGATGTGGACCCTGTAATGGTGCCCATGTTAATTGGGTGGAGAGATACAAATGCAGCATCCACCCAGTAACCAAACCTCAACACTTTTCCCTGCGCCTTGCTGTTGCAGGGCGCTGTCTGACGCAAGAAAACATTGGTTCACTGCGCGGGGTGGCCCTGTAAGGGGTTGTTGCATGTTTGTGGTTGATGGGTCAGCTTGGCCAGACAGACTGGGGTTGATCAACAACTAGTCCCTCAGTTCACAATCCCGTGAAACAAAACGACCTTCATTTCCCTCCGTATCCTTCCTAAGGATATTGGTGGACTACAGGAGTCTCCTTGGTTACAAGTCATATTAACTCACTTTATGGGCACTGGACAGCGTTGCCTTCATGAATCGTTGGTTATTAGTCATATAACTCACTATCTTCCCAAAGAATAATGGCGGACTATAGGAGAAGGGCAAATTCAGCCTGCAGTCTACCATGTTCAAGCTCAGATAAGCCTGGGGACAAAATAATTCAGCCCTTCATGATTAGCGTATAAACGAGCCTGGGGACAAAATGAGTGAATTACAAAAAAAAAAAAAAAAAAAAAAAAAGGAAACGAGGACTTCTGAATATATAACTAATTCTTTCACTAACTTTCCACTGTACTTCTTGACTATCACATAAACGAGGACTCTGTATATACAACCATCATTCTTTCACCCTAACTTGGCCAAGATTTATCCTTTGGAAGCTTACGTCATTGCCTCTGAAACAAAAAATAGACAGCAATGGCTCTACATCCTTTCCACAGCACTTCGTAACTAGCATCACTAATTCTAATCTACAGTCATAGCTAAATGAGATTGAAAGACGGTAATTCTAGGAGAAAGTTAAACCCTTCCCAAAGTACTTCTTCGTGACTAGCATGGTAATCTTAGGCCAAGTTAATGCAAAAAGAGATGCAGTTTTAACACATTACCAAACATCTTGGAACAATGCATTTTCTTATACACATCTGGGTTGATCTTGCTGTCTTTATACCATCTTTCACCATCTTGTTAGAAGTCAACTCTCCTCCTGCAAATATAGAAAGACATTAATTTATTTTTTTCCAAGTCATGAAACTGAACCACTCCCAAAACTGAAATACTAAGCTGTGATTGCTGAGGCACTAAGCACCCAAACCCACTGGACCACCAGCCATCCAAAGCCACTAAACACACCAGGCACCTAAACACACTAACCTAATCTAAACACATACAAACACACCTCGTGTATTCAAACACCTGCCAACTGGATCATGTAAAGATCAGTTTAAAATCAATCCCTAAACAATAAAACACTACCTTCACTGACCTGCAGCAAAAGTACTGCAGCCAATTTATACGCCTCTCTTTGAAACTCGTACAATGTGAAATTGCTTTATCGAAATGCCTCCTTATGGCCAAAATTGAAAATTGCTAAACAGTCAACTGGAAAAAGCTGACATGTCAATTAAACTCGATTTTTTCAAACTGAGCAACACTTTACTGTATTTCAAAGTCGCTAAAATGCCTCCTAATAGCCAAAACTGAAAATCGCCTAACAGTCAGCTGATGGAAGAGCTGACATGTCAAAAAATTTCAGGCTGAACAACTCTATTTCATAAGGTAATTGCTCATCATAATGTAATTGCTCAGAGCTCTGCACGAGGAGATATATAAGCTTTCCTTAGAGAGAGAGAGAGCGAGAGAGAGAGAGAGAGAGAGAGAGAGAGAGAGAGAGAGAGACACCAAGGAGTACCACTTACAGACCTTTCGGGTTCGCCCCACGTGAAAAGACCAAATATTCCAAAGCACACCTGGCTGGACCACCTTAACCCACTAGACCACCAGGCACCTACAATAAATATTAGATAATAGCAAACACACCAACTAAAATTCCAAACATCAGCCAATGGAAGAATCTTAACCCACTAAACGACGGTGACAAAGACAATGGCCAAATTTTTAAGGGAGACAAAACTGTAAACATTACTAATACAACTAAAGATAAGCCACCGTACTGTGTGCTTTATATCTATATCTGTCTGTACTGAAGTTATCCTAGAGACAGTATATTAAAGTCGATCATACGAGGAAGCTAGAACAGTATAAAAAAAAAATCCAAACAAAACCTGAACAAAGTCAAGATCCATTCATTGAAAGATGCCTGGACACTGCGTTTAAAAGACTGTCATTGAGAGGTCACAGCCAGAAGGAAAATCAGTCACAGAAGGAGAGTCACAGGCAAAAGGAGAAACAGTCACAGGCAGAAGGGAAACAGTCACAGGCAGAAGGAGAGACAGTCACAGGCAGAAGGAGAAACAGTCACAGGCAGAAGGAGAAACAGTCACAGGCAGAAGGAGAAACAGTCACAGGCAGAAGGAGAAACAGTCACAGGCAGAAGGAGAAACAGTCACAGGCAGAAGGAAAAACAGTCACAGGCAGAAGGAAAAGTGGTAACAGGAAGAAGGAAAAAGTCAAAGGCAGAAGGAAAATCGTCACAGGCAGAGGGAGAAAGTCACTGGCAGAACGATTTTTATTTTTTGTGCTGGGTCTAATATAACACAGCTGCTTTACTGCCTGATTATAGAAACATCCTTAACTACTTCCCTATCCCCGGAAAGGAGGATGGTGAACTACAGGAGAGGAGCAACTTAAGCCTGCAATCTACCTAGTTCAAATTTCAAATGGGCCTAGGGATGAATTCAAACATCCTTCTAATTCGTTAACTCGTATCGTACCTCCTCCTTGGTGATTTATTTTGGAATTTATTCTTGCTACTACCAGGCAATTTTACAACTTAGAGAAGACCTATGGCTCTGATGGGCTCGTATTCTTAAGGTTCCCCTAGCACCTCTTCCATGGCGATATATTTTGGGCTTTATTCTTGCTACCACCGGGCATTTTACAACTTAGGGAGGATGTATGGCTTTGATAGGGTTAAGGAAGGTTGTCTTTTCCATTTTAAATGGTTTATGGTAAAGAGAATAGTCCTAAAATAGTACTAATAAAATCTAAATCCGAGTGAAGAAGCTAAATATACCAATGCATCTTAGAAAATCACAAAATCACATGGAACACAAGGCTTTACTATCCCTTTCAAATGCAGGGGTGTCAAGCTGACTGGTTCAGCCCCTGGAATCCTGTCACTTGCCTGAATTCACTCCTGCCAACACCCAATGGTTTTATCCAGCTTAGGGGATATTTTCTTTACTGAAGGGGTAACAATGGCTAATTTGTTCCAAGTCTCCAAAGCTTATTAAAAATATGTGGAAAAAATTAAGAATACATTATACACAACGTGGAACGGGTGAATTATGATATCTAGATGTCGTTGTCAGCTTTCTTATTTAATTACTGTATTTCACACCAGCTGTTGATATTTCTACTTAGCAAGTCTGAGTATATAAATTTCAGTAAGACTACTCTTGCAACTTTAGCTGTCTATGCTATTTAGCTATAGGTTTTAGTGCAATCTAACTTTCCAGCATCTACTGAGGAAAGTTTTGCAACCAATTGACAATTGGCAAAGCTAGTACCATTGCATGATTTGATGAAAACTATACGGGTTGATGTAGTAGTAGTAGTAGTAGTAGTTGTTCCCTAGGCAGTCTGGCCGAACAGCCCCGAGCCCCTTAGGAAGGCCATGGCCGAGACCGGGCTTTCCCACAGAGCTCTCAAAGAGTGTATGTTGTGTTGTTGGCGTAGGTGATTGTGTGCAATGCAGTCTTCCATAATGTAATTTAATAGTATGGGGTGCTGTGTTGCATCCTGGGCAGGCATCAGCGATGGAGTCATCCAGCCTCTTCTGGTTGCTTAAAGCCATGTCCAGACGAGCGGGCGTGCCCGGCGGACAGCGCGGTCGACGGGCAAATTCTGTCGGGCATGCCCGTGAATGTTGTCCACACGGCCGAGTCGATGAATTGGAGGGCGTGCCCGACGATGCCAGTTGGTTGTCGAGTGCGGTACGAGAAACATGGTGCCCAGTGTTACTGAGAAGAAGACAGTATTGTGTAGCATAATTATTGGTTTGCTTATAAAGAAAAATAAGAAAAAGAAGAGACTTTGGTGCAAAGAACGGCTCAATAGAAGAGATGTTTATGGAAGCCATACAACACTACTACAAGAACTACAACTTGGCTATGAACAAGACTTTACAAACTACATGCGAATGAGTGTAAGCACTTTCTATACACTCCTAGCAAAGGTGGAGCCATACATCAGAAAAGAAGACACAAACATGAGACACAGCATAACAGCAGAAGCTAGGTTGGAGGCCAACGCTGAGATTTCTAGCAACTGGGTGTATGTACTCGGCACTGCAGTACACTACACGCATATCTAAACAGAGCTTGTCCTGCATAATCCCTGAAACCTGTCGGGCCATATACGAGGTACTCAAGGATGATTACTTGCAGGTGAGATTTATATTTATTAAACACTACTTAATTTGTAATGACACTGTGATATGTTGATATATCGAGTTAAGGTGCTTGACTTACGGTACGAGACCTACTGTACACAAACAAATACGAGTATCACTTGACACAATGTTCCTTTTATTGCCTTGTTAGTGCACTGTACAGCCTATCGTTGTTTGATACATACACAGGGCATCTGCACCAGTCGGGGTGCATACACATAATTCATATGCTGTAATCAAATTTTCTGAACCTAGTCCGTGTTATCCTTCTGCCAACTCGTCTCAAGTCACACATAAAAGAAAAGCCCGCCCACCCCTACAGAGCGAAAGATAATACTGTATTACGGTTATCAGGGCTGGCAACAGTGCATCTGACGTCAGGGATATGGAGAGCGAGGAGTGAAGTTTGAGGGGAAGGGGGGTGGATCCTAATTCCACAAAACTCTGCTTCAATCCACATTTCGAGTGACTTGTATTATGTTTCCTTTCCCCCTCACCCCTCTCTCTCTCTCTCTCTCTCTCTCTCTATCTATCTATCTATCTATCTATCTATCTATCTCATTTTTTGGGTCGATTAACCACATTTCTGGCACCGAACAAAGAGCACAAATGCATTAGGTATGTGGCCATCATAAATACGCAGTATAAGCTAACTGAATATCATGTACAATAATCTATTCAGTATTTAAATGACAATATGTCATTTTAAATTCTCCCGTAAATATTTTACACCAAATACTGGGGAAGGAGGGCTGAAAGACGTACTTGTTCGTGACATTTACGTCTGTTATCAGGTTCAAGTGCTCTTTTGGAGATATATTCCCACTGTTGTACTTGGGTACCGATACTCCATTGTAATATATTCTCCGCATAATACTCGATGTAGATGAGTTGCGTATTTAACAATTCAGACTACTCACTTCCTTGCTGATCCTTCCGTGTGTGGGAGGGGGTGGGAGATATCCGAGCCGTTGAGTGATTTTAACTCATAATATACGTACCATATTCGTAATTTCATACAAAGACATTTAGAAATATAGAAAGACAGATAGAGCTGAGGGATAGAGATATACAGAGATGAAAGATAGACAGATAGAAACAGTGATTTCGACAGAGACAGAGATAGATACAGAGACAGAGATAAAGAAATTTCGATAGAGATATAGATATAGAAATAGAGAGATAGAGATAAAGAGGTAATGAGATGGCGATAAAGAGATAGAGATTGAGGCAGAGAATGAGATTTAGATAGAGATAGATATACATATACATACATTATACAGTATATATATATATATATATATATATATATAGAGAGAGAGAGAGAGAGAGAGAGAGGCATACGTACCTCAGTATCAGAAACCATGTCTGTAGTCTGATCCTTGGTATTGTCGCGGCTGTCCATGTTTGACACCGAAGGTCTTATGATGTAAGTATCAGTGAGGCATGACAAATCCTTAAAACACCATAACTAGGGGCTATAAACATCCTCACTCCCAGCTCCTGACTTCCTTGAAAGCTTAATTTTCTTTGATTCACGCCCATACTGATTACGTAGAGTGTCTATTTTCTTTGTAATATCATCCGTTGTAACGGAAGCACCATGTTCCCTAATCTCAGCAGCAATGGCCTTCAGTGCTGCTATGCGTTTATCTCTGTTCTTATAAGACGGTGATTTTACATTCCATAAGCATGGATTTTCACGATAAAGTTGTATTAACTTAGTTGTAAGTGCTTTTGACCAGCAAATAGTGGGCGCCTCACTACAGGTCTCCCGGTTAGACATTGCAAGATGTGAACTGTGTTAGAACGACGTGAAAATGGAAGCCAACCCTTCTATAGATACGCAACGTTAACTTTCGTCTGGCAGCGTTGTAGCTCCTCAAGCCACCGGGCTCCGCCTGGTGATTTCGCTAAATGGGAGATCGGGTATTTCCATGGTTTGCCCGTCATATTTGCCCGATACCGGGCATGCCCGCCGATCAGGCCTGCTCGTCTGGACATGGCTTAAGAGGGCTGGATGGTGCCCACATCTCAGCCTGGCCAGGTGGACCCTGACCTCACGGGGTAGATAGGATTCAGAAGGGTGGATGTCAGAAGGCCGTGCATGCAGCTGTGTGTTGTCTTTAAGTGACTGAATGGAGCGGCGAGTGATCTGGGTGTGGATATGCTTCTGGAAGCTGGTCTGAGGTGGATGAGGGGGGAGAGATGACAGTATTTGTGAATGGTATCGTGTGCTGGGTGTTGTTTTGATGTTCCTTGGTGTGGGTGGATGTGCTGCCATGTAATATAGTGGATGTTGTGGGTATGTGGAGGCTGCAGCAAGAAACTGGGTGCCTCTCATGTCTAGGTGATCCTTGACTTTGAGGACTTTGGTTTCTTGATGTAGGTGGTCTGTGGGTGTAGTAGCTGTGCAGCCTGTGATTATTTTTAGGGCCTTGTTCTGTATGGCCTGTAGAGTGTTGTGTGTTTTGGTGAGGTTAGAAGCCGAGGCAGGGCTTGCATAATTCATCACTGAACGTATGTATTGTTTGTATACTGTGGAGGTGGTTTCTTTGTTGTGTCCAAATGTTGTATGGGAAAGTGACCTCAAAGCATTGAGTCTTGGTGTTATTTTATTTTTAATGTCTGTGATGTCTTGTTTAAATGACATTGATGTATTGTATGTTACACCAAGGATTGTGTGTGTGTGTGTGTGTGTGTGTGTGTGTGTGTGTGTGTGTGTGTGTGTGTGTGTGTGTGTGTGTGTGTGTGTGTGTGTGTGTGTGTGTGTGTGTGTGTGTGTGTGTGTGTGTGTGTGCGCGCGCGCGTGCGTGCGTGCGTGCGTGTGTGTGTGTGTGTGTGTGTGTGTGTGTGTGTGTGTGTGTGTGTGTGTTTGTTTGTTTATGGTGAGGTGTGGGATGTGACTGTGTTCTGCTGTCCAGTTTGTGAGAAGGGTCACTGTAGATTTGACTGGGGCTATTTTGAGCCTGTTTGTGGTGAACCATTCGTGTACTGTGTTGAGGTAAGGTTGAATGATGTGTGCAGCTGTGTTTGCGTTTTGGTGCGTACATGTAAATGTTATATCATCTGCATAGGAAGCTATGTGTATCGGTGGTGTGTGGGGTGTGGGTATGACGTCCATGTATAGGTTAAAGAGTGTAGGGGACAAAACAGATCCTTGAGGGACGCCGTTTGTGAAGTTTCTGATGTTAGAAGACTGGCCGGCAAATGTTACGTGTGCACATCTGCCTGCTAAGTAGTTTGCCAGCCATCTTTTTGTGTTATTGTACATGTTTGTGTTGAGTATTTTGTTTGTGAGGTTGTGGCGGGGGATGGCATCAAAAGCTTTGCTGATGTCTAGTGTGATTAGGAGTGTTCTCTGTGGTGGCCTAGCTGAATTCATGCCATCGAAAACTCTCTGTGTAAGGTCTGTAAGAAGGGTGTTTGTGGAGTGTAGTGGCCTAAAGCCATGTTGTGATTGGGCTAGGGGAATTTGAGGTGTGACTAGTTGTAGTACCAGTCGTTCAGTGACTTTAGAGGGGGTGCAGAGGAGTGTGATGGGATGGTGTGAGGAAGGTAACGTGGGGTCTTTGTTGGGTTTAGAGATAGTGATGATAATGCCATGCTTCCAGATGCTGGGTATTATATTGTGTGAGTAGCTGTAGTTTAATATGTTGGTGAGTGCTTGTATGCCTTGTGGTCAAAGGTGTTTACTGTAAGGTGAATGTTGCTTTTGTTGTCTGGTCCACAGGAGGATGAGTGTTTGAGATTGTTAATGATTTGCTTCGTCTGGTTGTAAGTGAAAGGTGCGTAGTCTGGGTCTGTGGGGAACTGTCTCTTACGTCGGATGATACGTCGGTCTTTCGGATGGGGGTTAGATGGCTGACTTGTGAAAAGTGATTGATGAGAGTGTTTGCTTGTTGTTTATTTAAGGGTATGGTGTCTGTTGCTGTGATGGCAGTGTGTGATTGTGTGGTGTTGCTGTTGGAAAGTGTGACGCTGTTTAGTGTTTTATAGAGTTTGCTGATGTTTGTTTTGTGGCCAAGTGTTTGGAGGTAATTTTTCCAGTTTAATGTTTGCTGTTCTGATATTTTATTGTTTGAGTGTTGAGTTCTTGTATTTGTTGTACGGTGTCTTGCGTATGGGGTGTTGGGGAGAGTCGCAGTGTGTCCCGTTGTCTGATGAGGCCTTGAATTTTTGGTGTGAAGTTGGGGTTGTCTCTCTTCCTGTTGCCTCTAGGGATGTGTCTTTTGTCTGCGTTTTGTATAATTGTATTGAAAGTGTGCACAGCGGTGTTGATGTTTGTGATGGGTGTACTGTTTAGTGTTTCGAAATGTTGTTCTGTTTCATTTACAAAGGCCTCCCAGTTGGCTCTCTTATAACTGTTGTATGTGTGTTTGTGGCCAGCTGGGGTGATCCTGGTTTTGGTGGTGGTGGTGATTGGGAGGTGATCAGAACCTAGGGTTTTGACCACTCTCCAGGATGTAGTGGGGGCTAGGTTTGGGGAGCAGAAGGTGATATCTGGGGATGATGAGAGGAAGAGGGTTTGGTGTGGGATAAGGGTATGTTGGTCTAGATTGTTCAGTATGAAAAGATGATCTGTCTGGGATTGTAGTACCAGCCCTCTGTCTGTGTCAGGGTTGATATACAGTACACTCCACGAGGCCCATCAATGCATATTTCAACATACTGCCATCTCAATCATTAAGTAGCTATTACACATTTAAGAGAACTCACTATTTTAGTATCCAGCTGAGTTGCTACCCCATATCAAATGTGGTGGTGGTGGTGGTGGTGGTGGTGGTGGTGGTGGTGGATGTCAACCACCAAACACCATCCCAGTAGGGGTGGCCTCCTCTGCTATCCAGCTGTCCCTCCCCACCAACTGCACTGAAGTACAAATATGCATTAGAACTCATTAACTATAATGACAGTGCTACCTCAACACAAGTTAAAGCTTATGCTGAAGGACAGAACACAAGTCCATATCTAACCCATCCATCTCGGCGAATAAGTTAATATTCTTGCCATACAAGTATGTACCTATCCCTCAAAAGGAGGACGGTGGACTACAGAAGGGTAATTTCCGCCTGAAGTTTCCCAGATTCACTTGCAGATAAACATGAACCCACAACTGAGTTAGGGACTCTAGTAAACAAGTTTCTCAGCAAAAAATATTCACACCAAAATCTGCATAGTAACCAATGCATCTGTTAAACAGTAGAATGAGACTTCCGTAAGCAAGTTAAGCTAATGCAAAAAGTGAATTATCTAGTGGCAATCTTAGTTTTCCTTCATTTCGATTTTTTCCACTTAATGATGGGTCGAGGCAGGATGCAGAAAGCATGGATAGAGAAAACACATTAAGAGAAGTAGTTAAATCCACATCTCAGCCTCTTTTCCCACCAATGGATGGGATGAGGCACAGTTCAGAAATAGAGGGAGAACTAGGCAACATTTCCTTCATTGGTCCATTTTTAAAGACTCCAAGTTGTTTGTATACATCGGCCTAGGTCACCTAGTGGCAGCTCTCCATGCTGCTTGATCTCAAATAGCTTCTCTGTTCAGCCCCTTAACCCTGCGGTCACACTATGACCATCCCAGGTCTGTCAATCTTCCTCTCAACTCTTCCCTCAACGTTCACACATTTCACTCTCTGCACCCAGTTGTCATTCTCCATCCCCTCCACTTTCCCAAACAATCTCGATCGACTCATCACGACACTAATACATTCAAGTCCCATCCTTCCACCGAAACCATTCCAATCTACCCCTTCTCAGTCTATCCTTTTTCACCTCTACCCTCAACATTCACTTTCACACACTGCACACAGTTGCCATCCTCCATCCTCTCCACATTCCCAAACCATCTCAATCCACCCCTTCCTCTCTACTCTCAACGATCACACCTCTCACCCTCCACAGTTATCCTCTATCCACTTCACATGCCCAGTGAAATGGGCCACATCATGTTTCTATTTCACTGCACTTACATATTTATTTTACCTCATCTCATCCACATTGGACATCACACGCACACGCACACGCACGCACGCACGCACCCACACACCACCAAACTCCACAGGCACACCCCACCCCACCCCAAACTCCACACGCACACCCTACCCCACTCCAAACTCCACGCGCACACCCTACCCCACTCCAAACTCCACACCACACCCCACCCCACGCCAAACTCCACACCACACCCCACCCCACGCCAAACTCCACACACACACACATCATACCACCCCAAACTCCACACACACACACACACACACACACACACACACACACACACACACACACACACACACACACACACACACACACACACACACACACACACACACACACACACACACACACACACACACACACACACACACACACACAACACTGGAAATGACAGCTATCTGAATATGTTTGCAGATGATGCAAAAATACAAAGGAGAATTACTAGCACAGACTCTTGTAGGGAGCTACAAGAAGAATTAAATAAACTTCATGAATGGAGTAGTACATGGCAAATGGAATTCAATGTGGACAAGTGTCATGTAATCAAGTTTGGTAAAAGTGGAAAAAGACCTGATTGGGATTATAAGTTAGGAAATAAAACCCTATACACATCAGAAAGAGAGAAAGACCTAGGTGTGATTATCAATAACAGACTATCTCCGGCTGACCACATCAGCGAGAAGGTACGGAACATGTATACACTGCTTGCAAATATGAGAATAGCATTCACATACATAAATGAAGACATGCTAAGAAGGATAATAACATCATTCATTAGACCAACCCTGGAATATGCATCAATAGTCTGGAGTCCTCATCTCAAAAAGCATATAGACAAGATTGAAAAAGTTCAAAGGGCCGCTACAAGATGGATACCAAGCTTAAGGGACCTAAGCTACGAAGAAAGACTAAATAAACTGAATCTACCAACACTACAGGAGAGAAGGAAAAGAGGAGACATGATAATGCTATATAAGTGCATATCAGGAAAGGAGAAAATAGACATAAATGATTACTTAACATATGGGAAAGCATCAGCAAGAGGACACTGCAAAAAACTGCATAAGAAGAGAGGTGATAAAGACGTAAGGAAATTCAGTTTCCCAAACAGAGCAATTGATCAATGGAATGCACTACCGAATGAAATAGTGTGTGCCAAAACAATTCACAAATTTAAGGATATGTACGATAAATATGGTCTAAGACACGGGACAATACGAGCTTGACTCATTCCTGTAAAGATACAATTAGGTAAGAACAATTAGGTAAGAACACACACACACACACACACACACACAATCATCCCACCCCAAACTCCACACACTCGCACACAACCATCCCAAGCTCCACACACACACCACACACAGCTCTGTTGCCCCTCTATTGTCAGCTATTACTATTTCAGTTAATTGAGATGGCTTTAAAACTACTTAGGAGTGTTTACAGTACACACCAAAATCAATATCTTCATGAAAGCAAATTAATAGAAGGGAAAATAACTTACCAAAATCATAGACAACCTTCACCAGCCACGGTTCAAGCCAGACTGATGAAAAGCCGGCTAATTCCATCTCCCCCAAAATTCTTTCTTTTCATTTGTTTTCTTTCTCCCTCCCTCCATCCCCCCACTAGTTTTCCACCCCCCTCCACTGTTTTGTCTATTACCACTACCTCCCTCCCTTCACACCCCTTCTTCCTCCCCTCCTTTTCTCCATCCCCCTTCCTCTTTCCTTTCTTCCTTATCCTCAATTTCCTTTCCTTCCTTTCCCCTCCTTGTCCTTCCACCTCTTGAAATCTCCTTCCCTTCATTCCTCCCTGAAAAGCACGCTTCCTCCATCCCCCTCCCCCTCCATCCTCCCTCCCCCTTCATCCCTTCTCCCACCTTCCCCCCTTTTCTCCTCCATCCCCTCCATAACCCCCTCCCTCCTCCCTCCCCTCTACCCCCTCTCTCCTCCTGCCTTCCCTCGACCCCTCCCTCCTCCCTCCCCTCTACCCCCTCTCTCCTCCTGCCTTCCCTCGACCCCTCCCTCCTCCCGCCCCTCCCTTTCATCCAATCTCTCTGGCTTTCTAGAGTATTCGATAATTTGAGGACATTTTTACACACACACACACACACACACACACACACACACACACATGCAGATTATCTATGGGACGATGATGATGATTACACCAAAATTAATGGTGTATGATCTCAAACAGGATTATCACCACCGCAGTTATTACCACCAACTACCATCATTACCACCACCATCACCACCACCACCATCAACTGCCATCATTACCATCACTACCATTACCATCACCACCACCAACTCCACCATTACCACCACCACCAACTACCACCATTACCACTACCACCAACAACAACAGCAACTAACACCATTACCACCACCACCACCAACTACCAACATTACAACTACCACCAACAACAACTACCAACAACAACAACAACAACTACAACCACCACCACACCACCATCATTACTGCCGCCACCACCAACTACCACCATTACCATCACCACCACCACCAACTACCATCATTATCATCACCACCACCAACTACAACCAACACCACCACCACCACCAGCAACTACCACCATTACCACCACCACCACCTACTACCACCATTACCACCACCACACCTGCTACCACCATTACCACCACCACCAACTACCAACATTACCATAACTCCATCACTTCTGAATGGACTAGTAAGTGCTGGGTAGTTTCTTTTATATTAAAACACACACACACACACACACACACACACACACACACTCGTTCATGACACTGCTGTATTCCTAAACATTTCCTTCCCTTGTAGAGGTATAGGAAGGAAATCCTTAATTAAACTGGTATTCTTTAAAAATTCTTTCCCTTTGTGAGGTGCTCAAATGAAAGATTTTTCCTTCGAGCAGCAGCAAAAATTATTGGAACTTGAAGAAATTATTTGACCTCTTCAAAATTTCCTTCGCCATTTTTGTGCGTTCGGTTGTGGTTCACTGTCTTATATGTATTTAAAAGTCAAAAGAAATTACTGTATAACTTTATTAAAATTTACAACGTCATACTAACTTTATGCTCTATCTGTATCTCTTTAAAAGTCTTACTCATCTCTCAATAATATCATTTGAAGGATGTATTGAATGATAGAGTTGTAGCGGTATTAACAGTTTCAGGTAGGTAGGTAGGCAAATAGGTAGGCAATGAGGCAGATAGGTAGGTATGAAGGTAGGTAGGTAGGCACTGTGGTAGCTACTTAGGTAGGTATAACACTGTGGTAGGAAGGTAGGTAAGTATAACACTGTGGTAGGAAGGTAGGTAAGTATAACACTGTGGTAGGAAGGTAGGTAGGTATAACATTGTGGTAGATAGGTAGGTAAACACCGTGGTAGATAAGTAGGTCGGTAGGTAGGCACTGTAACAGGTGGGTAGGTATGCACAGTGGGAAGACAGGTAGACAGGCAGGTAGGTAGCTAGGTAGGCTTCATAGTATCTCTTCCTTAGTTTTTTTTTTTTATTATTATTATTATTATTATTATTATTATTATTATTGGATATGGCAGGGTAATAGCCGATTGTACGTTAGCAGTGCAGAGTATGACAGTATTAGAATGATTTCTGTAATTGGAGATGGACTGTAAAAGGTAATAGGCAAAATAAGTTACTTAGGAAAATGTGTTTGGTAGCTTCCTGAACCAACACGAATACACATATTTGTGGCATATAGGCGAGAGCTCACGGAGTCTTTAGATACAAAGCAAAAATGTTTTACAAGTTGCTTCCTGAAAATCGGTATGAAATTTGAACTCAAGTTTAGGGATATTTTGTGCAAAATCCTAACACTTCCTGGGTTCTAGTAATGTGATTTATGAAACCTACAATAAACTTTGACACTAGATTCAATATTTTACAGCAGCAAGGTTTGTTACTGAGGAATGCTGACTACCTCTATATCATCATCATCATCCGGACCACCTTTCCCACCCCAGGGCAGGGCGAGGAGTAGCGACCTCCAGACAGCCCAAGTGTGTCCAGTCCAATGGGCCACGCTTCCATGCAATCATCATTCAAGCCCCCAGAATCTTGGCTCTATCTGATACACCAAAAAACGTTCACCACATTCTGTGGCTTCACATTAACGTATCCGAGAGTAAATCCGAACGCTGTCACGTTAAGAAGAGGTACCTCTATATGGCACAAATAATTCAGCATTCATTGTGTAACCCCTGCATTGAAA
Organism: Coenobita brevimanus; assembly: GCF_032717465.1. Lineage (NCBI taxonomy): Eukaryota > Metazoa > Arthropoda > Malacostraca > Decapoda > Coenobitidae > Coenobita > Coenobita brevimanus. The sequence goes on along the minus strand of NC_136955.1, from coordinate 4,532,704 downwards.
GAACCTCATGAAAAAATTTTGCAGAACTTATATTGAGAATCAAAAGAATTTTTAACACAGTAAAACAAATCTGAGATGGGGCGCATTTTCAGAACTGCTACACCCGACATGGGACGGCCCTCTGCACATTTGCCTTTCTTCTCTACAGTATTACTATTCAGGTTTGTGGTTGGTGGTGGTGACCTAATTCTTCCTTAGGCGATTCTGTACTCAGTGCCAAGCTTAATGAGTTCCTGTAACTCAGGAAACCATTTACTGTACAACATTGGGTGGTAACCATGTAACCAAATAATGAGGTGATGTGGACCCTACTATGTGCCATTGTGACACCCATCGAGGCACCAAACCTCCACACACATACCCACACCTTGCCACAGTGGGGCGCTGTCCTGATTCAGGCTCAGTAAACTTCAGTAAACGGAATGGCCTATCAGTAATCAGAAAATACTGTACAGTATACAGTGACCTCCCCATATGCATGGGTAGTGTTAACCTAGGGTTTCATTCTCTCAAAATCCATGCACTTGATTTATAACTCACGATAAAAATCTGTTAACTAACCTCCGAACCTGACCCAACTTGCCTACTAAAGACCTTCTATGACCCACTATAATCAGATATGCATACCCTACTGGGAAGAAGTAAACATAAGACAGTAACATTAAAGATTTGAAGGAATATAAAACTGGGAAAAACTCATCATGACAGATCCCAACTTGTCTGCTATAAACCCTCTATGACCCTAACGACTTCTGATATGCTTCGTGGGGACATAACACCCTACTGTATAGAGGTAATGCAGGCATAAGATAGTAACATCAAAGAGATTCTAATGAACAAAAAAGTGGGAGAGAACTAAATGTAAGGGATGTGGAGAATCATCCATCCACCCATCCATGCATCATCCAATCTTGTGTTGCCACACCATGAGAAGCGTAGGAGTCCAGGGCGAGGTAAGTTGGTCCTGACATTTAACATGAGAGTGACCAGCCTCACTCATCCCTGAGTGGCATTTTGTGAGCAATAAACCCCAAACACCCCTTGGATATAAACCAGCACAGGCTCAATCCCATTGGAGAGCCTTTATTACCTACTAAAATACCAGGTGCCATAATTTGTTTATATGGTTACCACCCATCACTGTAAATGGTTTCCTGGTGTACAGGAAACCATTTGGCTTGTCACTCAGTGTAGTCACCCATAGGCAGAAAGAAGAGAAAAAAATGAAGGATAGAAGAGGGAATGTACAGTAAAGTCACCGACAGGCAGAAGGAAGTGGAAAGAATGAAGGAAAGACAGAGGAGGAAGGAAGGAGAGAGGAAAGGGCAGGCACCCAAAGCAGCACTACATCGAGTGAGTGGATGGTGAGCATCCCCAACTACCATAAGTGGATAATCAAACTCCGAAATAATCAAACTCTGAAATTTATATCATTGTTGTATATATCATCCATTTTTTAAACCACATTATATCATAAAACCTACTTTAATCCTTTTGGAAAGACAATAATAATTCATAATTTTATTGATTTTATTCTGCTTGATGTCAAGGTATCACTTAGGCTGACAAAGGTCACTTGTACAAAGGGTTGAAATCTCTGCTAAATGACACTGGGCACATGTACAACACAAAAGCATCATATTCTAGTTGGCTACAAATTATCTTAACCCCTCCAGCCTGAGTGCACTTTTTGTAAACTCTAACTGCTACCAGCCCACTTTATTCCACTTAAAAGAGAACTCTATTGCTAAAGGGACAAAGGAAGGCTCTATTTAATCCCTCCAGTTTGGAAAGTCTCTCTTAAATTAAATGGAATAAACTGATGGTAGTAAAAATAAAATTAAAATGATGTAATCAAATTTAAGGGGTTAATTACACCAGAGAGACATTAAGTACTGAGTTAAAAATAAGTATTATGCTAGAATAGCTGCCCAAAGATAATATTCGTTTCACAGATAAAATTATACCTTATTCTAAAATACCTATAATTCCAACATCAATAAAAATATATATAAAAATATATCTTAATTTTGTTACTGTTTATGTTCATCAATTCATTTTAAGGAGTTTATTGGAAACTTTAATAATATTACATACATCTAATGGTCACACATTATTACTGTACCATCATCCAATTATATTTTGTCCCCTTTCATCTGGATAGTAGGCTACATAGTCCTAACATTCAATGTGAAGGAGATCAAGTTACTTGCCCCTCTGGAACACTGTATGAACGATTAACCAAAAAAAAAACCTTGGTTTTAAGTCTATATGCATTACATGCAGTTAGACTGCCATCAAATTTACCATAAAATCACCATCATCATCATCATCATCATCTTTCACTTCTTTTCCCATCACAAGGTGGAGTGAGACAGGGTTCCAGAGCCGGAAAAAAACTGAGGGAACAAGATATTTTTCTTTTTTTAACTATAGCTTGACTGTACACAGTCCAATATCCTCCCTGAAATTCTAACACAATCACTGTCAAGAAGGCAAAAAGTGCTTCATTCACACAGAATTGAGAGGCTGTGACTGGATGTCAGTATGGGTAGGGTGACTGCAGCAAAACTGTGCTTCGCTTCATTATTATTTCATATGTATGAAATTTTCAGACATACACTACAGTACACGATGATTTAGTCAAAAATGAAAATATATTAGTTCATGTTATCAAAGACGTGCATTGTAAATGGCAGACACACAATACAACAAAGTGAGGAACCCATCAGAATGTGTTATGCATGGGAACTTTACAATGTCACAATACTACAAATTATTATCAGATAGTTCAAAGACAGGAACTTTATCAATAGCATGACAAATGCTGAAGCACAATACCTATGAATTTCTATTTGTAATGTACAAAAGTTATGAATATAATTACAGTTAACAAAAATTTACAGTATGCCATCCTACACATACTCGTTCAGTCATCTTTACCCAATTTCCCCATGATCGAACAAGGTAGGCAGCCACCATGTCCTACCATCTCATTTCATTAGGATATAACTCTGAGGAGAAAGGAAGGAAGGGAACCCCATGTTCAGTCTCCTTCCTCTACTGTACTGCAGGAAGTACAATCATGAACCATAGTTTCTGTTCAACCTCTAATCTACTTATGGCTGGAGAGAAGCTGTAGTCACTTTTTTTTCTTTCTTTCTTTTTCTCTTTTCAATTTTATGTATTTCCACAATGAATAGCTAACACTGTCAATGTCTACTGTTCCTCAACCCGCGGATTGCGAGCCACAGCTCAGGCTGGGAAGCATCGTGTTGCGGGCCACAGCTCAGGCTGTGCTGGCCGTGCCTCACCACTAACTACTCCATCACTACGCAAACGTACGCATGGCACTATGCAAAGATGGAGATGAGATTTTTTTTTTTATTTTTTTTTTTTTTTTTTTTTTTTTTTTTCCCCCAGATGATGCCCTGGATGTTTAACTTCAAGTTTATAATAAACAAAAACTAAAAGAAAAAAAAACATTTAATTTTTTGTGCACAACGGGGTGGGATAAAAAAAGGCAACTGCGCAATCCACAGGTTAACCAGTTCAACAAAGCTTGAAACTACTGTATCACCTTAACACTTAACAATGGGCTTTCCTTCACTGTGAAACCTGGCTGCAATTTCCCTTCACCCAGGGGCAAGGTGTAGGTGGTGAGCAAAAACTAGAGCTCAATTGTAGCTCAAGACTAAACATGACAGCTTAAAGCATTCTGTAAGTGCAGGGATATGGGGCCTTCATATCCCTAAACAGATACACACAAGGCATGTCCACCTTCTTACCTTTCTCCTTTCCTCAGCCTGACTAACAGCAGTGATTAATGTAATTTTTACAGGAAAAAATTATACCCATACTTTGATGATGTGTTTACTGTGAAGATAAAAGTTATGGCCTGACTTGAACCCTCTACCTGACTAGGGTCCATGCTGGGCTAATACTACTGCATCTTCACAATAAACAAAGCATCAGTGAGTGAGTGCTATTACTTCCATTTCAACCACTCAACAGTGTGATACCAAGACACATAACTCTTATTCCTGATTAAATCAAAGGTCAAGATGAGCTTAAAGGACATGGTTCTTCTGCTCTTTTGATAATGAAAATAGCACAGTAAGAAAAATTTAAGTCACTGATTTTTCAATTTTTAACATTACTGTATGCTAATACACAGGCTTGGATGATGACCAGACAGATGTGTGATTTTTAACCAATGATAAAAATTCCTCATAATATTTTCTCAGAATTGTACGGCAACAGTAAAACTACAGCATATTACCGTATAGAAAGATAACTTTATACGTAAAAAAGAGGTGCAGGTACAGGTAATCAATTTAGTGCATATGAATATTCATTATTAACAGCATTTCAGGTACAATGTAAAAAGAATGAATAAGGGAATGGCGTGAGAAAGGACAGTGTGGCAAGAATGGCAGTAATTTTAAACCTACATGTAGTCTCACTTCTTTTTCATTTAATAAAAGCAGCAAAAGAAAGTTCCACATTATTCCATGTAAGCTGCAGAACTCAAGGTTAGGCCCATAAACCACAACATTTAAAAGTATGAAAAAAAAAATGACAAGAGTGTTCCTAATATGATGTATAACTCCCTACGAGAAAGTTGAATACTGAGCTTATGTCTACTAATTCATTTTATGATGAAGACGTCTTGAAACAATAAATGAAAGCTTCGTATATCATTTTTCTTTTTTCCTAGCAAGTTATACTTCATTTAAAGATATGTGAATAGACAACACTTCAGGTAACATTACACAAATCTCCTTCGAACTGTCTCTTCAGGATTTAGACTGATGTGCACAACATATGATCTTCACTCCATCAGGCATGATCTACTACTAATCACTAAATGTCCTTTAACAGTAAAATTTATCTGACCCAACTGTTATGAAGTTGTCAAATAAACGTTTGACCACAAGGCTGCTTTTGCATTTCAATGCTTATCTTCATCCTATTCAATTCTATCCAACATTAAGTTTTTACTGCTCCGTCAGGAATATACGAACCCAAGGCTAGACTACCTATTTGAAACACTTAGGGCTAGTGGCCATTCATTTGCACCTGAGTGACATTATGTGAGTGATAAACCCAATCCATTCCTAGGATATAAACCCTTATGGGCCTCATCCAGCGGGAAGGACTTAGCTCACCGGACCACCAGACATCCGTTTAGTCATGTGGTTATTATTCAATATAGTAAACTGAACTGTTTCCTGGACTAAGTGAAACCATTTAGTTTGTCACTGCAGTCACCTGAAAGCAGTGCTACTTTGAGTGCATGGTTGGCAAAACTATAGGATCTCATAAAGTAAATGATTCATATCTTACTGAAAATAACTCCTAAAAGTATACTACATTACATATTACTTACCTGATGAAAACAGCTACTGCACAGTACTCAATTAATACAGATCGCTAAAACAGATTCTCACACAAGTATAATCAAAATGTCATAAAATAAGTCATGAATCACAGAAACTAGTGTAAAAGTATTCTTTTACCATCAAAAGTTCACAACACAATTCACTGTCCAGCCATGCAGCTGGGATGTGTAGTTACAATGAGAAAGATCACTATTGTACAGATTTAGGCACAAAGCACCTGCCCTTAACAGAGTGGATAGCATTCTATCTGCCAGTAAGTATCCCATTGTATTAACTCCTTTCATTCAGTAACATCTTATATTTTATTCTAACTACGTACCTTTGAATTATATTACGGTACTGTACTCAGCTGTGCTAAGACTTCTCACAGTGAAGGTACTGGAAACAATCTCCATTTTTTCTCATCAGTACAATGATTTGCAGTAAATTTTAATTATTCTGCCTTGGAAAGATTATATTTAATGTAGAGGACAAATTAAAACTGAAGGGGTTAACACTGTGGACAACCCTTTAACTAAGTACTATGCCACTGTAGTATCTAATGGACGGACTTTATCCTGGAATACACTCTGGACAGATTTAAATATGATCTTAACCTGTTCAATCTACAATACTGTATATGTTGCTGTTTTATTCTTGCTGTCTCAAGGTGATGTTTTAAGTAGCTCAGGAGAAATTATTACAAATGAAGGAGTTAGATTTAGCTTCCATTAATTCTTTTGCTACTTGATGCTTTCCTAAACTTTACGGAATCACCCGGTATAAGCAAGAAATAATAAAATATATCCCTCCTCTGAAGATGTAAATTTCATCTCTACTGTATTGCCTCCTTTAGCTTCTGGAGTCGATGCTGAACTAACTGGAGGTCTTGGAGACGCTGAGGGGTTGTGACACAGGCCGAGGATAAACTTCCAAACGTACTGCCGTGGCTGGCGGAAGTGTCAGAGGCAGGACCAAGGAGATCGGTTGAGCTGCTGAAAGTTTGCTTCAGTTTAGGGTCAAGGTTAAGGAAAGGGGTATCACTCAGGTCAGCTGTACTGGACTTAGCTTCTCTTACAAAGGAGGGTTGCAGAGGAAGGGACATGGGAGGACTGAAGTTACTGATGAAGTTGAATGCCTTGGTCTTGCCTGGTGTCTTGCTCTCTAAGATGGCAGTGAAGTCTTTCCAAATTTCCATATAGTCACCTGCCTCCCCAGCTACATTCTCAGTTCCACCCTCACTCCTCCTTCCATCTGGACTCTTGGCTACTTTCCTAGGTATCTCCTCCATCTCTGAACTTGCAACTATTTCACTCTGCTGATCCATATGCTCTTTAAACACCTCTCTCATCTGGCCAGGAGATATTTCTGGGAACTGAGGGTTGAACGATACATCCTGAAGCTTGATGCCCCTGAGACCTGGAGGTGACGATGAGGTGTTTTCCTTGTCTTGGTCTTGGAATGTCGTCCATGGGTACTTCCTCTTCTGCCCAGATGGAGGAGAGGAGAAGCTACCAGCTACTGAGGTTAAGGTCTCCAGGATACCTAAGAGAAACATTCATCAACATCAACATCATCATCATCATCATCATCATCATCATCATCTTTCCTACTGAAGGTAAGATCTAGAAAACATTATGCATAAAAAAATAAATAGCACAGTATAAATTTACTGATCTAGGTAAGTAAAGGAAATGAAGTGAGAAAGTAAATCAAATCTATTATTTTAGCCCCATCAGTACAATAAAGACCCTTCAGTTTCATTACTGCTGCCAGACAGTTTTAAACACAGGAGAAAACCTTCGTGGTGAAAGAGTTAGAAACAGTCGTCTGCAACTCCAACGGTAAGATGTGCGTTATACTCATAACTCACTGCTAAAGCTCGATGACAGTCAATACAGAGTCCCATGTAGTACAGTATCATCATCATCATCTGGACCTCTTTCCCACCTTAGGGCAGGGTCAAAATACTAAGTCACTGTATGAATTCAAAAATGATAATATGGTTGCAACTAGTGCTACAGCCATCACAATTCATACTGACCTGAGAGATGATGTGTGAGGGACTGGTGTGAGGGTGAGGGTGAAGGTGGACTGGAGTGTTGAGCAATCAGTTCGGACACATCAGCCATGTTGGAAACATCTCTCTTTACAGCTTCAGTTCCTGGTTCACATTTATCACCTGGTGAAGTATATTGACAATAATATAACATACAACAGTCATATATAATACCAAGTACCTGTACCTATATCTGAATACCATATGGCCATTTATGTGACAAAGCAGTTAAAAAATAAATAAATAAAATACAGTAATATTAAACTTTAATAGCTGGACAAGTGCAATAATTAACACTCTAAATCAGGTGATGTATTCTACTGGTTTATAGATTCTCAATGGCCCTGACAAATTTGTTCATTTGAGGGGATATTATTTTGTGGTGGAGGAGCCAGTAAAAGATAAATATAACCACTGTTACATTTCTCATATACTGAAAAAAGTAATACCAATAACCGTCTCAAGGTTGTTAAAAAAAATGTCATCAGACTAAAGAATTAACACATCAACAGAAACAGAACAGATATACAGTAAACACTACCCACTTTTGAATTTATATAACCTTTACTACAAAAAAACTGTTCAGTACATTACAAAACAACTAGCTTCTGACAATAAGGTTCCATAATATGTTGACCATTTTGGTTTATAAATTAATACATTCTGCTCCCAGTCACACTTGGGCAGTATTTTCCCCTTTATGGAACAGTAGACTAATACAAGAAGGGAGATCAAGGGTAGGTTTTCATGCTGTTTATTTGTTTCATTTCATTTTCTTTATAAAATCTCCCATGTGTTTGCATGCATTGGCCTTGATCACCTACTGGCGGTTCTCCACACTGCTCGATTTCTAGCAGCCTCTATATTCAGTACCTTATCTCTGAGGTCACATTCTATGACCACATCCCAGATCTTTTCAGTCTACCTGTAGCAGCTCTACCCTCAACATTCATACCTCTCATCCCCTGCACCCAGCTGTCATCTTCCATCCTCTCCACAAGCCCAAACCATCTCAATTTATTTTCATTAAATCCATAATACACACATAGCTCTCATCCTGCATCCTCTCCACATACCCAGACCATGTCAATCTACCCTTTTCATCACATCAATAATACTGTACATTCATGTCCCATCCTTCCTCTCAACTCTTTATTTGCATTTCTAACCCCCCTTGGCCTGTCATTCAAGGATGCACTACACATCCATCAGATCATTCCCATCTCTGTGCACTGATATACTGCATTAGCCCTGTTGCCCTAATATTATTTCTCAGGTGCTCCGTCATCTGGGAGGTAGGAGACTTGAACCATATGTGTTCCATAAGGGTCTACTTCTGAGAGGTGGTTGCAGTCTGTAGCTCATGTACTGCCACTCAAGGATGTAATTATTCTCATCACTAACAATGTACCCACCTAAGTGATGGGATGGGGTAGGATCCATAAACAACAGAGGAGGAAGCATAACACTATGAGTCATATCACACAGCATGCCCAGTAGTCAATGTTAAGGCAAGTAAATGAAAGCATCAATAGAGGAATTAAAGATGAATGATAACAGTTGGGATTTAAACTAACTAATAATAATAATAATGATAATAATTCAGTCATTCTATCATCATCTAATCTTATGTTGCCCCATGAGGAGCATAAGAGCCCAGGGTTAGGCAAGTTGGTCCTGACATTTAAGATGAGAGTGACCAGCCTCACTCATTGCTGAGCTGCATTATGAGCAATAAACCCCAACCACCCCTTGGATATAAACCTGCACAAGCTCAATCTGATCAGAGCATCTTAATTAGCCTCACTCATTGTTGAGTTGCATTATGAGAGCAATAAACCCCAACCACCTCTTGGATATAAACCTGCACAAGCTCAATCTGATTAGAGCATCTTAATTACCCACTAAACCAACGGGTGCCATAATTTGGTTATATGGTTACCACCCAGTGTAGTAAATGGCTTCCTGGTGTACAGGAAATCATTTGGCTTGTTACTCAGTGTAGAGTCACCTGCAGACAGAAGGAAGAGGAAAGAATGAAGGAAAGAAAGACAGAAGAGGAAGGAAGAGAGGAAAGGGCAATCACCCAAGAGCAGCACTACATCGAGTGAGTGGATGGTGAGCACAATAATAATAATAATATGGTAATCATCATCATCATCATCATCCAGACCTCCTTTCTCATCCCAGGACAGGGTGAGGAGTAGCAACATCAAGACAGTCCAAGTCTGCCCACTTCAATGGGCCAAGCTTCCATTCACTCATCATTTATGCCCTCAGAATCCTGGTTCTATCTGATACACCAAAAACTTTCACCACATTCTGTAGCTTCACATAAACTGATAGAGTCAATAGAGTCAATCTGAATGCTTCCATGTTAAAAAAGGGTACCAAATCCCTGATCATGCACTTCTCACAACATTCATCCAGCCAGTTCGATCTCGTCAGTCCCCTAGCCTCACTGACTTCCATACTTCTCTTCCTCACACATTCATCCAGCATATCCCTCCACCTTCTCCTTGGCCAACCTTGCCTCCTCCCTCCTTCAAATTTGCTCAGATATACTGTACCTTTTTCACCACTCTATGATAATAAAAATAATCCATCATCCATCATCATCCCATCCTACATTGCCCCACGAGAAGCGTAGGAGCCCGGGGCTAGGCACGTTGGTCCTGACATTCAAGATGAGAGTAACCAGCCTCGCTCATCCCTCAGTGCCATTACGTGAGCAATAAACTCCAACCATTCCTTGGATATAAATCTTCTCCGGCTCAATCCGATTGGAGCGCCATAATTATCCACTAAACCACCAGCACCAAAATTTGGTTATATGGTTACCACCCAGCAGAGTAAATGGTTTCCCGGCGTACAGGAAACCATTTGGCTTGTTGCTCAGTGTAGAGTCATCCACAGGCAGAAGGAAGAAGAAAGAATGAAGGAAATAAAGACAGGAGAGGAAGTGTAAAGTCACCCGTAGGAAGAAGGATGAGGAAAGAATGAAGGAAAGAAAGACATAAGATGATGGAAGGAAAGAAGGATGGAGCAGAGGAAAAGGCAGGCACCTGAGAGCTACACTACATCGAGTGAGTGGATGGTGAGCGCCCCCACCTACCACAAAATAATGATGACCATAATAACTCCTTACAGGATTAAGGTGTCTTGTTATAGATAGACAATCTGGTCATTTGCTTCTCAAAAGTGCCAACTCTTCCTAAGGAATTCACTAGTGCTTGGCACTCATTTACTCTTACAATTACAAGAACTGTGACATCACTCACATAGATTAGACTTCGTCATCAAAAAAATGACAGCATGGAATATCAATTACTTTGCAATGTTCTTCCTGTTGTTGTGACCCTCAGATCACTTGGATGCAAACCTGTTGGTGCTGATTCCTCATTTTAAACTTCCCATCATCATCTTTTCAAGGGAAAGGAGGGGAGCTGAGGAACAATTGAGTAACTGTATAACCAGGCAGTATATTTTAATGGTTAAATTGGTGCCATCACATAATGGTATCCCTCTTCAGCCCCACTCCACAATAATAAAACAAAATGTTTACCTTTCTCCGCTGATTCCTGTCTTACAGTCAGAGCCCCAGTTGGATCCAAGTTGATGTCCTTTACCTGCACAAAAATTATATAGCAGGATTACTGAATGGAGCAGACTATATAAAACAAGTTAAAAGTCATCCAAAACAGTAACTGGCTAAATACTGAAATAACAATTTACCTCTCACTGACCGAAACTATTTGATTTTCCTTTCTTAAAGGAAAATCTTATCCATCTGTTTATTATGTGATACTTCAAACTGTAAGACAAAAGGACCTCTAGCCATTTGTTCTTATACACAATGAACTCCTCTTCCCATATTTCATCACCCCGAACATGCAGTACCATACACCACAACCTTCTTTAGCCTACCTCTTATTCTCCTCTCAGCCACCCCACTCATTATCCCTCCTTTCCTTCTTTCACCTTAACTTCACTCAGATTTTCATCCTCTGCCAGCTCATCTCATGAACAGGTAGTTCAACAGTAGATACTATAAGATAATGCTACAGCTCTACCTCCTTTCCATAACACTTCTTCATGACTAGCATCATATTCTAGTGTTAAATATTGTTACAACTGAAAACTCATGATGCACATATGGCAATTTTTGACTCTTACAGTAAGGTGAGTATAGTCAATGTTTCACTGTCCAATTACTCCACATAGCAAAGACACCTCAAAGAACTTCCTTATGCATCCCACCACATCTACCTCCACTCTTCTTGAGATGTGGGCACCATCCAGCCCTCTTAACCCGCCCCATCCTGACCACTTTTCCACCACTGACTCCCCCGATCCCGACCATTTTAGGAAAAAAATTTTTTTGGTTCAAACCTTGCTTTTGGTGAGAAACATCAAAAATTCATAGAGAAATCACTCACCTGAAGTTTAAAATACTCCATACAGGTAGGAGTACCTCCTTACCTTACTGGGTTTTCTATCAGGCTGGCATCAAAGAAAATGAGTTCTATGGGAGGATAACTATTTCACACCACTCATAAACAGTATTTATTTATTTACTTGGTACGAATTTATATGTAGTACGAGAGTATATTGGTTTTCAAGCAGTAATATAGGCATTATAAGCATTGTTTCACTCACTAATACCTGACCTTTTTTTGCCACATTACCTGATCATCATTTCTAACTGTTTCTTCCTCTAAGTTTGTCCTCCACATTGTCATTGATTGGGGAATCACTCTGGCCCTGAATTTCGTACCATGGAATGACATGGCTATACTGGACAGGTCACTGATAACAGGTGAATTGCTGAGACAATGGCATGCAGGGGGGGGGAGGAGGTCATGCTGGGTAAGGCATTGTCCCTGCCTGGGATCTTGTAGAGGAAGGTGTCATGTGTATACGTACCAAAAGTCACTCGCGAAAATTGAAAATTGTGCAAATTAGGGACCTTGCAATTTTTTCGCGTTTATGTACGTCAACGGGATTGGCAGTGACAAAACGTGTGGACGTTAAAGAACGTCGACGGGACGCAGCGGGTTAAGCTACCAGAAGAGGCTGGATGACTCCGTCGCTGATGCCTGTCCAGAATGCAACACAGCATCCCATACTATTAAGCACATTATAGAAGACTGCATTGCACACAATCACCTACGCCAACAACACAACATACACTCTTTGAGAGCTCTGTGGGAAAGCCCGGTCTCGGCCATGGCCTTCCTAAGGGACTCGGGTCTGTTCGGCCAGACTGCCTAGGGAACAACTACTACTACTACTACTACCTCCACTCTTCATTTCATAAACACTGGTTTGTCTATCTTGCCAGGTGTAAAAAAAAAAAAAAGCCAACATCCCATAGCCAATCCAGCTCTTACTTTAGTGTTACAGTAACTTCCACTCTTCAGTGCATACAAGTTGCTACTCACAAAGACTCTGAAGCAAAAATTATGTAAGAGAATTAACCTTTTACTTCAATTATCATTTTATGTCATTTCTGCTACCTGGATGAGATTATCCAGACTGGAGAGGTTAGAAACAGTTTTCATTAACCTTTATACCCATAAGTTATTCTTAATATATTTGTGGTGAGGTAACTAACAAACACAGACCAAAAAAAATCACATCACACTGAAAGGGTTTATCTTACCATAAGGCTACTCTAAGCCCCTTCATTGACAGCACTAAGTATTTCTCAATTTATTCTTCAAACTTTTAGATGATTTAAACTGGCTTCAGAGGGATCTTTCAAACTGAAGGGATTAGATGCAGCCTTTAGTCATCTCTTCACTTCTTGGGTGCCATCGTAAACTAGGTAAAACTGTTTAGAAATGACAAGAATATACTGTAAGATACATTAATCGATTCAAGATAAGGTGCTAACAGAATAGAGTACTAGCCTTGAGCATGAGACTCCTCCTTGTGGCATGAGATGATGATGCTGCGAGTAGGTTGGTGGAGCGACTGAGGAAGCGGGTGATGTCCATGCTGGTCTCCCATGCTATGCTCTCACCACCTCCTGCACCAGCCCCATACATAGACATCTCACCTGTCATAGTACATAAAGGGTTGGTAGACGGTATTATCCATTCACAGTTAGCACGCGTTGTTATATAAACAGTTACTGTTGTTGTTCTGGCCCTACACCCATCTGGATATAAACTCAATGGACTACTAGCTGAAGTTTCCCTCCTCCTACAGTCCACCATCCTCTCTGGGAGATAGGGATGGAGGTGAGGGATATTTGTATGACCAGGCAGTGGGGCCATCCAATTACAGTATATATATTAATTCCACCACATGAAGGCATCCCTCCCCAGCACTATAAATACTGCATATTCTTGCTATATGATGTTTTTTTCTATGCTCTTCTTTGCAAGAAAATTGTTCATTTAATTTTTTTGCTACCCATACAGCAGACTTGCCAATTTCTCCTTTGCAGTACTCACTGTATTGAACACTGTAGCATTTTGAAAAACACCCCCAACAGTTACAACAAGGACTATTTGTTTACAATGTCCAAGAACTGAGGTATTTTCATTTGTCATTGCTGAGTAACTACTTGTATCCTCTTACAAGCAGAACATAATAATATTATACTGGTGCTGATATATTACGGTACATACAATTACCAGTTTCTTTAAAGTACAAAAACAACCTGAGAAGTGCCCTACATCATATTGTATCGTTTATAAAGCCTACAATATGCTTGCGTGCACCAGCCTTGGTCATCTAATGGCAAAATGACAAAAATGAAAGCCCTGTATTGGGTAAAGTAATAATTTGAAGGAAAAAAAAAAAATCACTCAATCACAGTACAGTATAATCATTTTAAAATATTAACTGAAGAAACATTTCACACTTTAGCCTTTTCACTACCAATGAATTGGCCTATTTTTCTTTTTAATTCTGTCCACCCAATGATATAATTATTTCTACTCCAGAATGAGCTATCACAGTTCGCAGGTCAGAAACAGTCTGCAATAGCACATTCAATATAACAACATTTATTTTTGCGTCCAAGAACAATTTGGTCCACCTCAAAGAAGGCCTCTCATACTGAAGGGATTATACTGAGCAAACACTTGAAACCCTAACCTCAGAGATTCCTACTACTGTCATGCAATTACATGCATATTCAGCTTTTTAAATTCCAGGGTTCAGATAGGTTTGATACAGCATTAATCCCTTTCCTGCTAACATCATTCTGTCTATCTATCTATCTATATACCTAGGCTGCTTCCCCCAAGGAAAGGGAGGTAGCCAAGACAGGACGACTCACTCTCCATTTACTCATCCATTCAAACACATTTATTCGCATCTTAGCCCCAAAGGGGAGAACGGACAGATCCTCACTGCACCACACCGCACAAGGTTCAACTGCGCAATGCAATCAGTGACATCCGCAGCAGGGCCCGACAGCAGAACTGGTTTACCCCTGCCACATCATTATAGACCCATCCCCTTACCCGCACCTGACCTGACTAGCTGATCAGACCAAATGCGGGAGAATATCCCCTAAAGGCTGCGTCATCACTTATTCATTCACAATTTCTCTCCATTTATTTCTGTCATGCACAGCCACCCTTCCTTGCTCAACAGACATCCCTCTTGCATCCAGCGCTCTCTTCACACTGTCCATCCATCCTATTCGTGGTCTTCCTCTCAGCCTTACACCTCTCACATCAGATCTAGTTATCTTTTTCACCAATCGCTCATTATCCATTCTCTCCATATGCCCAAACCATTGCAACACCCTCTGCTCAACTCTACCAGCCATCTCCCGAACAACTCCAGTTCTCCTTCACACTTCATCATTTCGCACTCGATCCATACGCGTCACTCCACACATACTCCTCAGACATCTCATCTCCATTACATTCAAACTTTTCCTCTCTGCTACACCCATATTCCATGTTTCAGCCCCATATAATGCAGTCGGTACCACAACACCCTCATACAGCCTTCTCTTTACATCCATTCTAAGCGAACGACATTTAAACACTTTTTTCATTCCTCCCAGCACCTTTCCTACTTCATTTATTCTAAACTTCACTTCTGCATCTATTCTTCCATCCACAGCAACATGTGACCCTAGATATTTAAAACAATCTACCTCCACAAGCAACTCACCATTCAAAACTATATTCATCCCCCTACCATCTATCAACCTCGTACACTTCATCACTTTACTCTTATTCTCATTTACTTTCAATTTCCTCCTTTCACACACCCTTCCAAACTCCTCTACCAACTGTCTCAATCTCTCCTCTGAATCAGCCACCAGTGCAGTATCATCTGCAAACAGCAGCTGCTTCAGATTCCACTCTCCTCCATCAACATTTACCAGACTCAGACCACCTAAAACTCTTGCATTCACCTCCCTTACAACACCATCCATGTAAATATTAAACAACCAAGGCGACATCACACATCCCTGTCGCAGCCCCACTCTCACGGGAAACTATCACTCAATGCATTTCCCACTCTTACACACGCTCTACTATTTACATAAAAACTTTTCACCCCTTTTAGTAACCTACCATCAAGTCCATACAATCTTAAAACAGTCCACAAAGCCTCCCTATCAATTCTATCATACGCTTTCTCTAAATCCATAAATGCCCAAAATACATCCTTGCCTTTCGCTAAATACTTTTCACACACTTGTCTCACAGCAAACACTTGATCAACGCATCCCCTCCCTCTCCTAAAGCCACACTGCTCATCACTAATCACTCCCTCTGTACCCTCTCTAACTCTCATAATTAACACTCTACCATACACCTTACCTACAACACTCAACAGACTTATACCCCTAAAGCTAGTACATTCATACTTATCACCCTTGCCTTTATACAACGGGACCACACAAGCACTTGCCCAGTCAATTGGCACCATACCTTTCTCAAAGCACACATTCAACAATCTTACTAACCAGTCAACAATAGTCACTCCACCACCCTTCAGGCATTCCACAGCACACCCATCCATACCTGCAGCTTTCCCTGTTTTCATCTCCTTTACTGCCTTCTCCACTTCCTCCTTCGTGATCAAAGAATCATTCAACTCTCCCAACACATTTATTCCTTGCACCCTTCCATCCGCCACAATCTCAGCCACCCTTTCCTCCTCTACATTTAACAATCTTTCAAAATACTCTGCCCATCTCTTCCTTACTGCATCCATCTCAATTAACATCCTTCCATCCTCTGCTTTTACTCGTTCTTCCTTCCCGGACTCTCCCTTTCGCACCCTTTTCACCTCCTTCCAAAACATTTTCTTATTCTGTTGAAAATTCTCTGTCAGCCGCATACCCCACCTCTCATCTGCTGCCACTTTAGCATCACGCACAGCCCTTCTCGCTCTATTCCTCTTTTCCTTATACCTTTCATATGACATCTCATCCTTCCTCTGCAGCCACACTTCATATGCAGAATCACATAAAACAAAATATTACATAATCATAGTAAAAGGTTAACAGATGCTACATGAACACTTACATAAACACTATCTATCATCCAAACTTTTTTGTTTCCCCATTAGAAACCTAGAGACCTGAGGCGGGACTATTCAGTCCTGACGTTTAAGGTGAGGGTGACTATTTACCAGCCTCTGACTGGAACTGTGTAAGCAACAAACCCCAATCACCCCTTGGATGCAAAACAATTAAGGACCACATCCAGTTGGAGAGCCTTAACTCACTACACCACCAGATGCATATCGGGTTATAAGGCTTTCATCCAACATCATAAATGGTTTCCTGGGTACAGGTTGTTAAATGCACACAAACAACAATCATTGCCTCATTTCATTTAAACACTCCAACATGCTTGCATGCATCAGTCTTGGACACTTAATGATGGCATTTCATTATGCTTGACCCCTGCAGCCTCCCAATTCTATAGTTGGAAAAATAAAAGGCAGAGACACAGTAGAGGCCCTGCGTGCATAGCCTCGAGCCCAGACAAGAGAATGCTGAAAGGGCCCATGCCACAACTCTTTGACAGTCCACCACTAGGCATGTGGGGCAAAGTTTTTCAGTTGTATGCTCTTGCTGGTGCCAATCCCCATGTCATAGTAGCATACATTGCATGGTGTGTTAGGTGCATGTCATGCAGTGATCCATACAGTTAGAAAAATGTGTTTGGGAGTGCATGTTTGTCTACTCTCTGTGTCACTGACACTCTGAAACAAGATCAGCAAATGGGGATGGTCAGGAGCTAGTAAAAACAAAATTTTCAGATACATTACCAGTGAGGCTAGCATTCCCGGCAAATGGCCTCAGTTCTCCAAGCTTGGAAGTCGACCGCAGAGACCTCCGAAGTGGCCTGGGGTGGGGGGCCGGAGAGGGGCGAGGGGATGGGTGAGGGGGTGGCCGCAAGGCTGGCCGAGGAGTGGTGGGGGCGGGGGTGAGAGTAGCTAGGTCCAGGGGGATGTCCTTGATGTTTGATGTCAGCAGTTGGTCACGCTCACACTCTGGGGATGCACACATTATACATCACCTGATAATGTAGTAAATCAAGGCAACAAATGCAACACTGTGTTAACTTGTATACTGTACGGTGCTCATATAACCACTGTGAATCATGGACATATTAACAAAATTTTTACTTTAGAATACTCTCACTTATCATTTTCTACAGTTCTGACCTTTCCTCCTGGGACAGTAAAGATAATGGTAACAGCCAAACTAGGACACACTACAGTATATGGTATAAATAGCAAAGTATTGTATGTAATATCTTGCTGGAAGTTTATCTATAAGTTACTCTGATCAATATTAAACCAAAACACTGCCTTGGAAGAAACAGCTATGCCCACATTTAATAAACCTGGTTATATTAATTAGAAGATTTAAAAGATTCAGGCCAATCTGGACCCTCTTCTAGTATGAATGAAGATGGAATGTTGAACATATATTGTAATCTATATTGCAAAATGAGAAGAGAGAATGAGAGGAGGTGGGGAGGATGAGGAGAAGCAAGAAAGGAAGGGCAGCAAGATGGATGGGGAGGGATAAGGGAGGTAGAGAGGATGAAGAGGGAGAAGGGAGACAAGGATGGAGGGAAGTACTGGGATCCGGTGTAGAAAAGATGGGGAGATAAACAAGAAGGGTAGAGAAGTGTCGTACTAGTTAGCTTGGGTGGTAGGCAGCTTCCCTGGATCTCCTCACTGCGAGTCTGTTCAATCAGTTCTTCATAGCTAGGGTTGAGAGAGTGAGAGAGGCGTGACAGCAGGGTGAGACACAGCTGCACACGCTTCAGGAGACTGCGGTGACGAGAGAGGTCCGTGGGTGCAGCAAACAAGGAAGACAACTTGATTTTCACCTCCTGTACAGCTGAACATGCACAAATAAAAAGAGGTGAGAGAAGACAAAAGTAATATCGTTAGTGTCATTGTTGCCACCATTAATATCATCCTAATCCTAATTCTCTTAAAAGTTAAAGTAAGTTAGGATCCACATACACACACACACACACAAAAAGGGAGAGAGAGGAAAGTTCAACAGCAGGAGAACTTACATTAAACTTAGTGAAATAAGCCATCTATCATTCACACATCAGCAAATGCTTTGAAATCTTGCCCCCCACCTAAATTTACCCATTTGTGTCAAATTCTTGCATCTGTCATTCAATGAGAAAGCAACTGCAGCCACACTCATTAGAACACACACATGGTGGTGAAACAGGAGGTGATGGGCAAGTGGTTACAGATGAAGTCTGTTGTCTGAAAGGAAGCAAGTTCAATTCCAAGTTCAAGCAAGGACTAGTTTGAATTTTACTAACACAGTCTTGACAGTCTATAAGACCACTGTCATGGTATAGAAATACCCCTGCAAATAGCAGCACACCATACTTGAATAAAACAATCATGGTGTGTTGTTGTAACTGCTAAATTCCAGTCTGTCTGGCTGAACAGACCTATCAACCACAGGTAAACAACTGCTTCTGTAGTTCTCTCCTACAGATACAGTACAGCACATACACCATGCAGGGATCCAGCTCCTCCCCTGTGGTAGACAGCACCTTATTAGGGTCAAGCCAGAGCACTTCCCATAATGAGGTGCAGGGAAATATGAGGAGGTTTGTTCCTGGGTGCACACAAAGGCTGCTCCACCCAGGGTGCATAGTGCCATCATGTGTAGGCTCCTCATCAGTACCAGCCATGGTATGTATACAACAATGAATGGTGGGCCTTTGTGCCAAATTGATTGCAAGTGAAGGAATATGGCTTGCTCATGGACTGCTGGACCTTAGGGAATAGGAAGTCAAGTGTATGCCCGAAATCAGACACACAGACACACATAACACAAGGCTTCAAAATCTTGGCTCCTTCTTCTAACTAAAACCTACTCACCTTTAAGCAGATCTTGAACCTGTTCATCAGTTAGGAATCTCCCACTGCCATCCTGACTACACTGACTGTGGTGTAGGTGTACGACTCGAGATGTCAGCGCCATCACCAATGCTGCCTGTTGCCCCACCCACTCCATGTCCTGGGTGTACAGTCCCTCCCTCAGCTCTGCCCACATACGATGCACCTCCTGTTGAGTCACCTGCAGCAAAAGGTGTCACTGTACTGCAACTCCTACAAGATACATTTATGTCTTTATTCTCATCTGTAATATACAAAGAATCACTGTATTACACCTACCCTCATATATAAAATTCTCAATATGTGACCTTCTATTTACCTGTCTTGTTATCAACACAACAATATCATCCACACATAAAAATGATACCATGCTTCCTCATATGGAATCTGCATACTGAGGTCGCATGTGATACAGATGATGCTTTCTAAGGACTGGAAGCTAAACCACATGACAGAACCAGTTAATTATTTTTCAACAATTGCTGGAAGCTGCATTACTGAAAAATTGCCTCCTGAAGTTCCATTCCTATCTATATAGGTGATTTTCCAATTTCCTCATTTGTAGGTTACCACCAGTGCGATACAAATGCAGTACTTTCGAGTACTGTAGTATATTAAGTATGATTATTAGACATCTTTCCATCCATCCATCCATCATCCAATCCTACGTTGCCCCATGAGGAGCGTAGGAGCCCGGGGCTAGGCAGTTGGTCCTGACATTTAAGATGAGAGTGACCAACTTCACTCATCCCCGAGTGGCATTACGTGAGCAATAAACCCCAACCATCCCTTGTATATAAACCTTCACCAGCTCAATCGGATTGGAGCACAATAATTACCCACTAAACCACCAGGCGCCAAAATTTGGTTATATGGTTACCACCCAGCGTAGTAAATAGTTTCCTGGTGTACAGGAAACCATTTGGTTTGTCACTCAGTGTAGAGTCACCCATAGGCAGAAGAAAGAGGAAAGAATGAAGGAATGAAAGACAGAAAAGGGAGTGTAAAGTCACCCATAAGCAGAAGGACAAGGAAAGAATGAAGGAAAGATAGAAAACGATGGAAGGAGAGAAGGATGGAGGAAAGGACAGGGCAGACACCCGAGAGCAGCACTACATTGAATGAGTGGATGGTGAGCGCCCCCACCTACCACTACATCTTTCCACTCTTGTTAAATATAAAGAAGAGAAGCTGAACAAACTGCGAAACATTAGTAAAGAAAACATTTTTTTTTTTTTGTTTCACCATCCGTAAATATTTACACACAATACTCAGAAAATGGCTTTGCTTTCTGAAGCATAAAATTCACATCAAACTGTCTACCAGCACAGAACTTAACAAGTTTGTTCACTGTCATTACATGAGTTATACATGGCACCAACCTGAATTTCAAGCAATACAAAATTACCTGACATACTGAAAGACAGTAGCAGGCAGTTGGCTATTACTGATCCAGGGAAATATTTCCATATGTGTGAAATATGGCTATATGCTTGGTACTTTCCTACAATATCAGCCACATTAGACAAAATTAGAGTGCAAGGTCAGACTGACAGTATTACAAATCTTATAACTATATACATCCAGTACTTCTATTTCCCTTTGACAGTTTCCAACAATTAAAAGGCTATTATTACAGTTGCTGGTTTTGGTACATGGTAAAGATTCCAAACCATAAAAAATCTAAGCTGTACCTTGGCCACCCGAGCCTGAAGGTTCTTTAATAGGAAACACAGCATCATTTTGAGTGAACATTTGTCTGAACCCCTGCAAGTCAATAAAACATATGCTTCTTACTCTTGCTATCACCATGCGATTGTATTCAGCTCTTAGAAGTCATCTTGTGGCAAAAGAAGTTACTGGATATAGTTTCTAATCTCTTCACAACCACACCTCTCTTAATGTGATTAAAATCTAGTGGTAGCAAGAATGAATTAGGGCACACCCTCATTTTATGACTGGGATGCATTTTTTAAAAAACTATTATTTATTAACCCTTTAACCGCAGGTGTCATTCCAGAATGACATTGCAAAAACTGGACCAAACCGCGGGTGTCATTCTCGAATGTTTGTGAATATTTTGAATACCCCGCGTTTTTTCCGTGCGCCAATTGTTTCAAGGGAGAGTAGCTATTAAGTTCTTTCACTCCAGCCGACCCCCACCTCCCTCCTCCCCCCCCTGGGGCCCCACCTCCCACCCCCTGGGCCCCCCACCCCACCCCGGACCAAACACGCATCAGTATCTGTCCAGCTGTGTGAGTGACAACACTGCTGATGTGGCAGTGAAGTCCAGGCAATTACAGTGCCTTTTACCTGCCTCAGTGAACACAGAGTGGGTGTTTATCGTATGTGCAGTGTTCATATATGTTTATAGTATTATTATCAGAATGAGGTTGGCATTTGGTAATGGTGTGTGAGCGAAAAATAGTGATTACAACACCGCTGAAAAGGCAGTGAAGTGCGGGCAATTACAGTGCCTTTTACCTGCCTCAGTGAACACAGAGTGGGTGTTTATCGTATGTGCAGTGTTCATATATGTTTGTAGTATTATTATCAGAATGAGGTTGGCATTTAGTAATGGTGTGTGAGCGAAAAATAGTGATTACAACACCACTGATGTGGCAGTGAAGTGCGGGTAATGACAGTGCCTTTTACCTGCCTCAGTGAACACAGAGTGGGTGTTTATTGTATGTGCAGTGTTCATATATGTTTATAGTATTATTATCAGAATGAGGTTGGCATTTGGTAATGGTGTATGAGCGAAGTTAATGGTGTGTGAGCGAACAATAGTGATTTTAGATCGCTCACTTCTAATGGCACTGCCCATCCAGTGATAGTCAACGAAATCATGAAACCCACATCATTGCAAAGCCGAAGGTTAGTACTTTCTAATGGTACCTTATTTTTCGCTCTAGATTTATTCTGTGCAGAGTTACTGAGAGTGACAGTGATATACAGTGATGCGACAGTGACGTGCTTTACCGATAACTGTATAATGGATAATGTAGTAATAAGGGATATTTTGCCTAGAAAAAAATGTAAATATTGGCCAGTATAATAAGTGATATTGTAATAAGAGAATCTGCGGCACTTGTGTAATTCTGCGGCACTTGTGTAATTCTGTGATGCGACAGTGACGCAATATAGTAATAAGTTCAGTGTAAATATAATGTATATTGCCCAGATTATATGTAAAATAATATTAGAAGTTAGAAATAATGAAAAGATCACCCGAAACGTCAGTGAACGGGTGACGCCGCAGTGAAGTGAGGCACAGCCGCAGTGAAGTGCGGGCGCAGCCGCAGTGAAGTGCCTTTTACCTACCTCAGTGAACACAGAGTGGGTGTTTATCGTATGTGCAGTGTTCATATATGTTTATATTACTATTATCAGAGAGTGGTTGGCATTTGGTACTGGTGTGTGGGGCGTAAAATAGTTATTTCACACCCCTCACTTCTAACGGCTCTGCCCGTCTGTGAAAGTCAACAAAGTCATGAAACCTACATCAATGGAAAGCTGAAGGTTAGTACTTTCTAATGGTACCTTATTTTTTTCTCTAGCTTTATTCTGTGCAGAGTTATTAAGGTTTAAAGGTTTGTTTACATTTGGCTGAAACCCCCGCGGGAGAGGACAGTCAGACCAAAACAATACCCGCGGTTAAAGGGTTAAATGATCTATCAATTGCCAGATGCCTTAGTCCCATAAGGGGTGGCCACACACAAATCACCTCCATGTCGCCCTGTCCCCCGCCATTTCACTGCCCTGCTCCTAGCTCACACTCCCCTCCCTCATATACCTCTCCACTCCATCCCTCCATCTCATCCTTGGCCTCCCCCTCCCTCTCCTCCCCTCCACTTCACTCACATACACTCTCCTTGTTAGTCTCTCATTCTCCATCCTCTCCACATGGCCAAACCACCTCAATGTGTTTCTCCTAATGCTTCCTACCAAATCCACATCCACACCACAATGCTCCTTCACTTCCTCATTTGTCAGTCTCTCTATGTGACTTCACATGTTCCTCTCAAATAACTCATTTCCACTGCTCACACTCTTGATTTCTGTCCCTCCAACATGATCCAAGCATCACTTCCATACATGATCTTAAAATAAATTTGGCACTGATGTGATTGTTTAAGTGTGAAAAATTATCTTAAAATAAGAAACCAGACAACATCACAATCATATATGCAACACAATCAAATATGCAAAAAACAATCATAAAAGGGAAAATGGCACAAAAGTGTTACAACAACAAAGGCAAAACATTCATATCTATCTATCTATCTATCTATAGCCTGACGCCCTAATCCCGCAAAGGGTGGCCGCAGACAAAACGCCTCCAAGTCACTCTGTCACCCACCATTTGACTACCCTCCCCCCAACTCACCCCCCCCTCCCTCATATACCTCTCAACTCCATCCCTCCACCTCATCCTCGGTCTACCTCTCCCTCTCCCTCCCTCCACCTCACCTACATACACCCTCTTAGTCAGTCTTTCATTCTCCATTCTCTTCACATGTCCAAACCACCTTAGTGTATTTCTCCTAATCTTCTCAACCACATCCACATCCACCCCACAGCGTTCCTTCACTTCTTCATTCATCAACCTGTCCCTCCACGTCACTCCACATGCTCCTCTCAAGTAACTCATTTCCACTGCTCTCACTCTTGACTTGTTCCCCTCTTGCAAGGTCCACGCTTCGCTTCCATACGTCAGGGTAAGGATTGCATTACTATCATGCAGTGACTTCTTAACTTCCATACTCACCTCCCTATTTCTCATCACTGCTTTCAGTGTACCAACAACCTTCCTTCCCTGCTGTACCCTTTCACGCACTTCATCCCCCAAAGTTCCATCCTTACTCACCTCACTACCCAAGTAATTGAATGCACTCACATTCTCCATATCCTCGCCATCCAACCTCACTGCACACTCTGTGACTTCATTCCTCTCAAACACCATAACTTTACTTTTGTTTACATTAACTTTCAGATTTCTCCTCTTACACACTGTCCCAAATTCATTCACTAAACCTTGCAACTCCCATTCATCTTCACTCAACAATACTGTATCATCAGCAAACAGCAACACCGGAAGCTTCCAACCTCCTTTACAACCCCATCCATGTATATATTAAACAGCCATGGAGACATCACACAACCCTGTTTCAGTCCCACATTGAGATCAAAGAACTCACTCAGCTCACCATCCACTCGCACCGTAGTCCTAGCTCCTTCGTACATATTCTTCACAGCACTCAACAACTTTCCCTCCACTCCATATATTCTTAATACCTTCCACATACTTTGCCTATCTATTCTGTCATAAGCTTTCTCCAAGTCCATGAAGGCAGCATACACTTTCTTTCCCTTCTCTAGATACTTCTCCACTAAACATCTTAGAACAAATATCTGATCTACTCACCCTTTTCCCTTCCTAAATCCACCTTGTTCTTCTCCAACTAGCTCCTCTGTCACACACCTAACCCAATCAATGAGTATTCTACCATATATTTTACCAGTCACACTAAGAAGGCAAATACCCCTATGGTTACCACATACTTCTCTCTCCCTTCTTCCTTTGTATAAAGGAACAATTATACCTGATTTCCAGTCCTCTGGAACCCTTCCCTCTTCCCAAGCCAATCTACACAACTTCCATATCCACTCCACAACAATCTCACCCCCATACCTAAGCATTTCACCACACACTCCATCAATTCCTGGGGCCTTTCCCAACTTAATCTTCTTCATCGCTTCCACTACTTCAGCCCTACTGATCTCTTCCTCCCTCCTCTCATCTCTTCTTCTCCCAGCCATTCCCCAACCACTTATACTCGCACTGCTCTCACTCTCTACATTCAACAAATCCTCAAAGTGCTCCTTCCATCTTCTCAATTTCTCTCTCTTCTCCACCAACAATCTATTATTCCTATCTTTCACTCCCCTACTATTTCCCCTTTCACACTGCCTTACTTTCTTTGCCTCCTTCCAAAACAATTTCTTACTCTCCCTCCATTTCACACTCAGATTCCTCTCAAACTCTTCATCCACTTTCTTCTTACTCTCCTTCACCAGTCTCTCAACCTCCCTTCTCCTGCTCACATATACCTCTCTCTTCTCTCTCATCTTCTCCCCTACCTCTACTCGCTAACCATTCACTATATGCCTTCTTCTTTTGTTCCACAGCTCGTTTCATCTCATCATTCCACCATGCTGTCCCTTGCATCTCCTCCTCACTCCACAAACCGCCTCACACGCTGCGCCTATCTCTTCCGTGAATATCTTACATACGTCTTCCACCCCTTCCATCTGCTCTAGCTCATACCTTCCCAATCATTCTTCCACTATGCTCTTATACTCTGTCATTTTCTCACTATCTTGCAATTTCTCCAATCTTCTCACAGGAGCTGCTTCGTCTCCTCAACCACTTTCTTTGCAGCTCTACCTTGGCCATCACTAAGTGATGGTCCGAGACTCCATTCCCCTACCCTCTCCACACTCTTGCATCCAACACTTGTCTTCTCATTCGCTGATCCACACACACGTAGTCTATCATTGCCTTTCGTTCAACAAGTTCACCATCCATCCTCCTCATTACTCTCCATGTATACCAGTGGATCATCTTATGACGAAAGTAGGTGTTGGCTATTGCCAACCCCTTACAAGCACAAATGTCCACCAAAGCACTTCCATTCCCATCTACTTCAGCTGGCACACCCCACTGACCAACCACTCCATCCACTCGTACATTCCCAACTTTGCCATTCATGTCTCCAATCAACAGCACTCTCTCGCTCCTCTCAAACTTGTCCATACATGCTTCTACTCTCGCCCAAAACTCATCTTTCACTCTTGCCACTCGATCCTCTGTCGGGGCACACGCACATACAATCGCCCATGCTTGTATACCTACTTTCATCCTCACCCATACAATCTTTGCACACACTGTTCCATACTCTTTTATATTCTCCTTCCACTTCTTGTTTATCATCAGACATACTCCCTCTCCTGCCCTCTCATTCTCATTGACTCCCGGACATATACCTAAACCACATTCCCATTCTCTCATCCTTTCACCTTTCCATTTAGTTTCAGTCAATCCACATATATGCACTTTTGCATCCTCAAGCACCTGAACAATCTCTCTCTCTTTCACTTCATCATTCACTCCTCTCACATTCCACGTTCCCACCCTAAGAATGTCCTTTGTCCGTTCCTTGGTCGTCAACGTATGGTCTGTCCGGGTCCGAGGCGCTTTATTCGCTTTTTTAGTTAGTTCTTTTTACGGGGTGGGGCACTAACCCACCACCAACCCTTTCAGTCGCCTCGTACGATAAGCAGGGATACTGGGGGAGTATTCTTGAAGCCCCCCTACCCACAGGGGGGGGTACTGTAATACAGTACTTTTTTTGCTGACTGTACAGCACAATACATATGTAAGAATACATCACCACAGGATACACTACCATGACGAATGCAGCTGGATCCATTATGGCGTCCAGACACTCGCCCAGCTGCACCACTGCCTCAGCCCAATGCTCAGCTAAAAGGCAGGCATGAGTGTGGCCGGGGGAGTGGCAAGAAGATGAGGAGGATTCAGTGGGAGGCTGGGCAGAGGTGTGGGTTAGAGAATGGGTGGAAGGCAAGGAGGAGGGTTTGGTGGTAGAGTGAGAGGTGTATACGACGGAGGACTTTATGAGTGAGTGAGAAGGGGCAGAGGACTGGGTGGAAGATGATGAAGAGGATGAGGCCGAAGCTTGAGGGAGGGAGGGTGAACAGGCAGCAGTGAAGATGGCTGGCACCAGACAGCCCTCAAGCCACTCCAGTATGCCCAGGCTGGTCTGTATCACACGCACCTCTGATGATTCAGAAGCGAGAAGGCAGGTTAATAATCATAAATTATCATCATCATGACCTCTCTTTCCCACTCAAGGATAGAAATATAAAAAGTAACAGCAAATCCCTTATTATCCCTTACAAGGTGCAGGGGCCTGAGGCTAAGATACTGTAGTCCAGAATATTTAAACGTAGAACTCCAACATGTATCATAAGCTGCTCCAAGGACTGTAACATATATTCAGTCAAGCTAAACAATGAATTTCCTGCATTTTGTTTTGGCACTTGTTATGTGAAGGCTAAAAACTGTACTAGACATTTACCTTGAAATTTGCACATTCATATATTAGCCTATCCATTTCTGTCTCATACCCATAAAACTGGTCTTTGATGAAAAAATCTGGAGGGAGTTCAGTGAATAATACTTAACATCAGGACAGTATAGCAGCTAAACCATGGCATATATGAACCTAAAAATTGCTACACCTAGACTTCATCATCTTCTCTGTGAGCTAGTATGAAAAGAAAAATAAATAAAATAAAAAATAAAGACTTGAAATTAATCAGTTTTTCACATCAGCAAAACAGTGGATTTTCCCAAGGCACAGTCTACTGGTTAAAGGTAAGTGCGTGTGAAGCTAGAGGCAGAAGGCTTTTTGACTTATCAGGTGGAGCCAGGACATTGTATAAACATTCCTCAAATACTTTCCAATCCCTGAAATCAGGTTGTGGACTGCAGGGGTAGGAAAACTTAAGCCTGCAGTCCATCGAGTTCACATTTCAGGTGAACATGGGGCTACTGCTGCTACTACTACTACTACTGCTACTACTACTACTACTACTACTACTACTACTACTACCCTTTCACTATAAGAAGTTTCCACAAAGCTGAATAAAACTGTCCTGATGCAGCATTAAAAAAAAATAAATATATAAAACACACACATACACACATATCGAACAGACAGGGTTAAAAATGCCACTTACTATTAGAATCAGCGGTACAAGCAATCGCAAGCACTCCTGCCTGAAAAATGCGGTCAACATGGAGATCAAAATCTGCAACCAGGGCATCAAAGGGACTCTCTTCTGTGTCAATGTCTTTTCTACAGTTAGATTCTTTGTCTGCTCTATTGTTTGTCTCTGTGATATTCTTTTCGGTTGTATCTCCTGTTTGTCTATTATTTGCCTCTCTGCTCTCACTATCAGCATCACTCCCCTTGCTATTATTTGGACTACTGCTGTCTGTTTCCCTCTCATGCATGTTCACGGCATCCATCAGCTTCTGCAGAGGGGCCTGGGGGAGTGCAAATATCTGGAATAGAAGATACCAGCAAAAAATATGTATGCTTTCCCTGGGCACAAAACCTATCAAAAATACAAAAATCAGCCAATTGCCACCACGTATTAAAGGTTTTAAAACATCTGGGAATGGGTCTGATTAAAAATACCATACTCATTCCTACTCAGTGCTACTATATAAAGCCTAGGCTTACCACATGTCTATCTGTATATCTATCTACTGCCAGACACCTTAATCCCATAAGAGGTGGCCATAAACAAATCAACTCCATGTCGCCCTGTCCCCCGCCATTTCACCGCCCCGCTCCCGTTTACACCCCCCTCTCTAATATACCTCTCCATTCCATCCCTCCATCTCATCTTTGGCCTCCCCCTCCCTCTCCCCCCCTCCACCTCACTCACATACACTCTCCTCATTAGTCTCTCACTCTCCATCCTCTCCACATGACCAAACCACCTCAGCGTGTTTCTCCTAACACTTCATATCACATCCACATCCACATCACAATGATCCTTCACTTCCTCATTTGTCAGTCTGTCTCTCTGTGTGACTCCACATGCTCCTCTCAAATAACTCATATCCACAGCTCTCACTCTTGACTTCTGTCCATCCAACAAGGTTCAAGCTTCACTTCCATACCTTAAGGCTGGTATCACAATACTGTCATATAGCAACTTTTTCTCTTCCATGCTCACTTCCCTGTTTCTTATCACTGCTTTCAAGGAACCAGCAACTTTTCTTCCTTGTACCCTTTCAAGCACTTCACCCTATAAACTTCCATCCTTACTCATCACACTACCCAAGTACTTAAATGCACTCACATTTTCCATTTCCTCACCATCCAACCTCACTGTACATTCACTTCCCTCGAAGACCATAATGTTACTCTTCCCTACATTCACCTTCAGATTCCATTTCTTACATACTCTTCCAAACTCATCCACCAAGCCTTGCAGCTCCCCTTTGTCTTCACTTAACAACATAGTATCATCTGCAAACAACAATACAGGGAGTTTCCAAACACTGCCCTTTCTCATTAGGGCCACTCCAACATCCACTGAACTACCTTGTATCTCTTTTTTAACCCCATCCATATACAGATTGAACAACCATGGAGACATGACACATCCCTGTTTCAATCCAACCTTCAAATAGAAATATTCACTCAGTTCACTATCCACATGCACTGCAGCCTTAGCACCCTCGTACATACTCTTCACGGCATTCAACAACTTCCCATCTACTCCATATATTCTTAATACCTTCCACAATCCTTGTCTATCCACCCTGTCATATGCTTTCTCCAAATCCATGATAGCTGCAAACAACTTCTTTCCCTTCTCTAGAAACTTTTCTACTAAAGATCTAAGAATGAATATCTGATCTACACAACCTCTTCCCTTCCCAAAGCCACCCTGTTCTTCTCAAATTATTTCCTCTGTTATTTCCCTAACTCTGTCAATAAGTATCCTACCATATACTTTTCCTATTACACTTAGAAGACAAATGCCCCTATGATTACCACATACAGTACTTCTTTTTCCCCACTTCCTTTGTACAGGGGTATAATTATACCTGACTTCCAATCCTCCAGGACTCTACCATCCTCCCAGGCCAATCTGCACATCTTCCACATCCATTCTCCTACTATCTCTCCCCGATGCGTCAGCATTTCACCACACACTCCGTCAATTCCTGAGGCTTTTCCCATTTTAACTTTCTTCATTGCTTCCACAACTTCCATCCTACTGATTTCTTCCTCTCTTCTCACATCCCTCTACCTCCCAGCCATTCCCCAGCCTAATTCCAAGGTCGAGCCCAACTATGATTTTTAAACTGCCAACCATAATATATTAGAGGCTTGCCAACAGCTTCACATATTCATTTCCTTAACATGCTTGTTAGCCACAACAAATCATCATAACCAACCTTACCATTTTTCAGACTAAGATTCAACTCATTATCCACCAACCAACTCTACAGTTTGATGCTTCATTCTAGGGCTTACTGAACGTGGTAGCAAAAAGACTCCCACAAAATCTCTACCTTACTCGCACCATCCACCAAAAAAGTTACAGTAGTAGCCTGCTGCTCAAAAAGTAGCTAGATCAATCCAAGGCTGGGTCAGGGAGCAGTTTAATGAATTGATTGTCATCAAAACTGACTACTTATCTTTCTCAAGAGCATCCCTAGTCCTAAGTGAGACAGCCCTCTGATATACAGTACAGGTGTTTGATAAGGATGGTGGGTATTACAGAAGCACTGAAGTGGTGACATATAAAGGTGTGTAGTGCCTAGGAGAATTGCTTGGCCAATCTGGCTGTTAACCTCTTCAATCAGAGAACATACTCATTTATAATCCTGCTCTCCTCAGACACTTTCATTCAACATATGAAACATCTCTCTCAATAAAGGAGACAATGAAGGCTATATCTAACCTCAATAGCTTTAAAAGACTCTCCCTAGTTTAGTGAAATAGTCCGGTAAAAGGAAGAATATAATGAAAGTATATTACCAGCTGGAATAAAAACAAAAATAATAAAAATAACAATTTCCTCCCATCACTACAGGCCACCCTCTCATATTACTCCACCCAATCTATAACTACTGTATTACAATACTGGTTCCATCCTTCTTTCATACTCTGATTTCTTCTTAACTCTTGAATTTATGCAAAAAATTACCTATATGTCCCCAAATTGATAACCGATCTGAATCGATTATCAACGGGGATAAGAGTTGCCTGCTGTTGACATTAGATCGTCAATCGATAAGGTTTGAAGTTAAGGGTTAATTATAATTTTTTTTTAATCCTACAAAGTGATATGAGCTTGTTAAAAACCCTTTAATCCAAGTTACTTTACACCTACAGCTGTTCTTCTAAAGTTTATTTTTATCATCATCATCATCATCATCATCTGGACCTCCTTTCCCACCCAAGGGCAGGGTGAGGAGTAGCAATGTCCACACAGCACAAACTTGCCCGATCCAATAGGCCACACTTCCATTCACTCATCATTCAAGCCCCCGGAATCCTGGCTCTACTGGATATGCCAAAAGCATTCACCACATTCTGCAGCTTCACACAAAAGTATCTAATTGAGTCAATCCGGATGCTGCCATGCTCACAAGGGGTGCCAAAATCCCTGATCATGCACTTCTCCTCACAACATTCATCCTGCCAGCTCGATCTCGTCAGTTCCCTAGCCTCACCGACTTCCAAACCTCTCTTCCTCAAACACTCATACACCATATCTCTCCACCTTCTCCTTGGCCTACCTCGCCTCCTCCCTCCTTCAAATTCGCTCAGGTATACCTTTTTCACCACTCTATTGTTATCCATTCTTTCCACATGACCATACCATCTCAAGACACTCTCTTCGATTCTGGTGTCCACCGACTTCCTCACTCCACACCTTTCACGAATCACATTGTTTCGTATCCTATCCACCCTCTGCTTCACAGCACTCTTCACCTGTTCGAGTGTCATGTCTCCTGCCCTGCATTCCTTCTCAGTCTGAAACTGTAAACAACCCTCTGACTGGTTTTCTACTTGTAACATTTCTTTACACCTCAGTTTAGTTTTCGTCTTCTGCTTCCCATTCTCCGTTTGTCTCACCTGTATAATAAGGCGAATGAGTGCGGTATTAACTCGTTGCTCCAGGATCTCTGTAGTGTCGGCTAGAGAGTCACGCACAATCTGGGTATCCACAGGGTCAGAGGTTGCATGCTGCTCGAGGTTAATCAGAGTCTTGAGTTGCTTGAGGACCTGCATAACAGAAATGGTGTTGAAGAAATATATCTCCAAAAATTGCCTGACACCTTCATTTGGTATGGGGTGGCCACAACCAAATCACCTCCATGTTGCCCTGTCCTCTGTCATTTGCCTGCCCTCCCTACAGCTCACACACCCCTTTCTCATATACATCTTCACTCCATCCCTCCACCACAACTATGATCTCTCCCTCCCCTTCCACCTCACTGATGTTCACTCTGCTAGTCAAGCTCATTCTCCATCCCCTCCACATGGCTTAACCATCTCAGAGTATTTCCCTTCTCTATTGTAATCACATTCACATCAATATCACAATGCTCCTTTACTTCCTTATCTGTTTGTTTGTTTCACCATGTAACTCCACATTGCAGAATCAAAATCATCCTAGGAGTTAGGTGTAGCCTACCCATTCTGGTTACTACCAGTGTCTGAGCCATCTGAAAAATGTGCATAACATACTGGTGATCTACATCATGTACATCCACAGTAAAGCAAACTGGGTAATACATGCTACATTTTCAGTCTTTTTCACTGCAAGAGCCCTTACAGATATCTTAACAGCCCCATTTCCTTTGCTTTCACTCCACACTCTTCAAACTCTTCACCCTCTACACCCTTTTTCCTACCTACAGAAGGGGTGAGGTAGGATCCAGAAACAAGAAAAGAGAAAGTATAAAAGTGAGACAACTATCATAAGCATGCCCATTAAATGAACCACAATATCATTCAAGCTGCCACAATCCAGGCTCCACCTCGTGTGCCTTGCATTTGCACAAAATTGTTTTGCTTTCTTCATAAATGCACTTTACATATGGCAGCCAGATGAAGCCATAATGTTGACTACCAAATTATAAATGGGGTGCCAAATCCCTGTCATGTATAGCTCCATACATAATTCAACTGACTAACTTGATCCCCACAATATCCTTAGCCTCGTTAACTTTCATGCCTAGCTTTCTTCCACATTCAATTGCCATATCCTTCAACTTTCTTCATGGCTTACCATGCCTCCACCCACCTTCCATAATCCTTCCCTGTTTATCTTAGTTTTTTTTTTTTTTCCCCAGCTCCACAATAAGGAGGCCTCAAACTTATCTGAACATTATACTCAGTGGACAACAGGATGAAGTCACCCTTCTCCAGCAATACATCCTCCTCCTTTCAAGGGATTTGGAGATGATAGATGATTGAATGACTACGCAGTGGAGCTGTCCAGGTTCTATTTGTGCCACTGGCACTGTGTGAACACATCACTCGCAAAATGTTTATATCCAGAAATATCATATATACAGCTGTTACAACTTATTTCTTTTCAAATGTTGTTTCCACTATATGGCCTACTGAAAACATCTAATTCACAAATCCCCTACACTCCATTAATCATCCTGTTCATTACTCAACAAGCATATCCAACAACTAATGTCATAAAATAAACCCAGTCCCAAACATCACCGCAAATCTAAACAAAAGATGGGCAAAAATTAAGCAAAACCTTTAAGACCCAAATATTCACCTTGTACTTTTACTAACAAACCTAAATTAATGAAGATCTGAAATAGTGTTAATTGTAGTCGTACCCTCAGCTTCATCTGAAATGAAAATCTGGTGGACTGCAAGCTTAAGTTGTCCCTCTCCTGCAGTCCATCCTCCTCCTTTTGGGGGATGTAGAAGTACTTGAAGGACGTTTGTTTAACCAGATATCCAGACAGGGTAGCCCCCTAGTTATATCAGTGTCACCACATGAAGGCAACCCTTTCCAGCACCAAGATCTGAAGAATAACTAATAAACAACCAGTTCTTTATCTTACACATTCACAGGTAGCCATAATAGCAGTATGGTCATGGCGGGTGGCACAGCAGGCTACAGCCAGACTATGACGAAGGGCTTCCTCCATTAGTGGTCGCAACTTTCCACTCACACCCCTGCTCTCCATACCACTGCTTTTATCATCTCTCTTGTCCTCACCCTTTGCTTCTTGCTCATTCTTTTGCTTGTCTTCCTTCTTGACCTCCTTGTCATCCTTTTCACCTCTCTTGTTTTCTCCCCTTGTTGCCAGCTCATTTTTTTTCTGGCATTCCTTGTCTCCCTTTTCAGTAACCACTTTGTCCTCTTCCTTCATCTCTTCCAGTCCAGACCCTTCCTCTCCTGCTTCAGTTTTCATATTCTTTTCATCTTTGCCATCTTTGTTTTTTGTTTTCTCATCCTGAGCCAGGAGTAGATCTAGAATGTTATCAATCTGTGGAAATAGGAATAACTACAGTTGACCCATCCAACTATCCATCATCTAATCATCTAATCCTATGTTGCCCCATGAGGAGCGTAGGAGGCCGAGGCTAGGCAAGTGGGTCCTTACATTTAATATGAGAGTGACCAGCCTCACTCATCCCTGAGTGGCATGATGTGAGCAATAAACCCCAACCACCCCTTGGATATAAACCTGCACAGGCTCAATCCGGTTGGAGCACGTTAAATACCCACTAAACCACCAGGAACCATATTTTGGTTATAAGGTTACCACCCAGCAGAGTAAGTGGTTTCCTTGGTTACAGAAAACCATTTGGCTTGTCACTCACTGTAGAGACCATAAGGCTGCACTAAACTGAGTGAGTGGATGATCGGTGCCCCCACCTACCACAATAAACATGCTATTAAATGTATGGCACATATACGTTTACACATACAGTATTGTGCCATACGAGAGAAACGGGCTGGTAGTAACTTCATCTTGCATTGTAACTGACAAAGGTGGGTACACGTAAACCTAAATAAAGTACAGTTGTGTGAAAAGTAGACTGCAAGATAAAAAAGTTGTAAATTTGCCATATGCATAAATGATTATGTGGTCCAACTAACATGAGAAGAAACTGCTTTCCAGGCTGTGGCTCTTGCATGAGTTGATGAGTTCTGCTACTTGCAGAACATGATCAGGACAGAGGGGTTTGCAGAAAATAGCTCAATCATGCACCAGCAATGGCTGGAAGATGCAAATGCTGTTGTTTCTACTGATAATAAAGGAACTGTATACCTTACAGGAATGGGAAACTACATACTTCCTTTGTAAGAAGTGTCGTTTTTCGGTAGCGAAATATGGAAAATAAATGAAGATATCTGTACTGCAATAAGAACAGCCATATAGATGTGTAATGATGCACTAAATTAAGTATGTGCACAGACTTAAGAACACACTTGAGCACTTGGTGTGTTAATAATATTACAAGTATAGGTAACCTGCCATGATCTGGACACACAGAGAGGGCATGAGGGCATTTGAATGAAATGATGTACAGACGTAAATTTGGAAAGGATACCCCCCCTCTTCCCCCATGGACAGACTAAGGCTAAATTCCTGAGAATGGGGTTCTAGGACTTGGATGGAATGCTGCAGAGGTATTAGAGCTTGAATGCCAGCCATCACACAAAAAATACTGACCTATGCAAGCATGGAAAAATACCCTTCAAAATCTATGCAAGTATGCTTACAGTACTGGTTTGTCAGAAATGTATATGAATGTGGCAAAGTTCAGTATATACAACTTATTATTATTATTATTATTATTATTATTATTATTATCATTACACACTGTCTGTTTTTTTAGTTAGTTGTTTTCCGGGGAGGGGCACTAACCCTCCGCCAACCCTTTTAGTCGCCTTTTACGACAAGCAGGGATACTGGGGGAGTATTCTTGAAAAACTCCCCTACCCCCAGGGGGTGTGAGTTGGGAGCAGGGCAGTGAAATGGCAGGGAACAGGGCGACGTGGAGGCAATTTGTTTGTGGCCACCCCAAACGGGATTGAGGCGTCTGGCAATAGATAGATAGATAGATAGATTATTATTATTATTATTACTAATGCATGGTGGTAGGTGGGGGCACTCACCATCCACTCACTCGATGTAGTGCTGCTCTCAGGTGACTGCCCTTTCATCTCTTCCTTCCTTCTTCTGTCTTTCTTTCCTTCATTCTTTCCTCTTCCTTCTGTCTATAAGTGACTTTACACTGAATGACAAGCCAAATGGTTTCCCATACACCAGGAAACCATTTACTATGCTGGGTAGTAACTATATAACCAATTTATGGCACCTGGTGGTTTAGTGGGTAACTGAGGCCCTCCAATCAGATTGAGCCTGGGCAAGTTTATATCCAAGGGATGGTTGGGGTTTATTGTTCATGTAATGCTATCAGGGATGACTGAGGCTGGTCACTCTCATCTTAAATGTCAGGACCAACTTGCCTAGGCCCATGTTCCTATGCTTCTCATAGGGCAACACAAAATGAATGAATGAAAGAATGAATGAATTATTACTGTACAGTACGGTATTATAGTTTCTAATAAAGACTTACAATAAGACTTTAACACTTGATTTTAGAAATATATCACTTTTCATGTTACCAGGTACAAACACAATATCAGACAACACAGCAGCTGTGTGTTAATATGCAGGACATATGAGAAACCTCTGTGCAGTACAAGATAAGAAGTATGACTGTGTGAAATGTGGTGTTATTTTCTACTGTAAAATCACTTCTCTAATTCCATGACATCACAAAATGGGAAAGGTACACACACAGATGGTGAAAGCAGCAGGGTCCTGATGGTTGTGCTGTGTGTCTGGGGGTTGATGTCCAGCCCGAGACTCTATGGTGCTCATCAACTCTCGTACACGACACAACACAAGTTCACGGCTGGCCTGCAAAAAGTAGATGTACTATTCTATCCTCTTCATCATCATCCTAACTCTGTTATAGGTATATAAATGGGATGGAAAGGATAGAAATTAATACATAAATAAATAACAAAAAATCAAAATAAAACAGGAGAGTGGTAAACACTATCCTGCAAATGAACCACATATTCATTCACTCCTCATTCAAATTTTTGAAAAGTCTTTACGGTAAAAGATCTGTAGCTTTAATGATAATAAGCTGGGCTAACTAAGGCAAGATTTTGAGAGCTGAGTTTGACTGCAAACAGCCATATCACCTACCCTACTTAAAACACCAATGTGGTACCCTCACGCTCGGCACTTGTGCAGCAAACAGCCTCATAACTCCTACAGAATGAAACACTGGAGGAAATATCATACTTGGAGATTCTTTTCTTCTCTTTCCTGTCCCCAACAGAAAAGCCATGCTCTGGAACTTCCTAAAGAGACACAGTACAGTATTCACCAAAGGGTAAATACATTTAAGCTTCACATAGCTTTGGTAGCACAGGATTAAGTTTAAGAAAATAGCTCCTTTCAAAATAAGTTCTTACATCCTTATGAACAAATAGAGGGGGCAAGTTCAAACTCTCTCCTTCCCCATTAGTATTTTTTCATATCACAAAAGAAATACTGTTTATCCACATATATATAAAAGAGAATGTCTGTCTGTCCTCTCTGGAAAATGAAGGGATGCATATAGAACCCTCTAAACAGCTCTAATAGGTGTAACTATTTACGACAAGTTTAAATGTGTGCTTTCCAGCTGTTAAAGTGGTGCTCCTGAGGGACAAGATTAGAAATACAGTAATTAGAAATAATCATCCACCTGGTGGAAGCACGGTAGTCAATTACCATACAGTTTTTACATCTAAAACCATATCATTCTTAGCTACAATTGGTCGGATGGCTGGACAGAACAGTGAGGTGGGCAGAGTTGGTGGGTGGGTGGGTGGGTAGTCGGAAGATCCATGGGGAATATATCCTTGGAGAAATGGGCCCAAGGTGGAACACGGGTTCCACGGGTAAAATGTGATTCTGGAGGTTTTCTCCCACAGGGGAAGTGGTCAACCTAGGTCCCAGGCAATGATGGTAAACATGATCATAGGGTTTTACCCAGGCAATGCCAGGTACCCCTGCTAGTAGATGGCTAAAGTTCATCCACCTTAACCTTGTGGACATTTTCATCATTTTACAATCTTGACATTTTGAACATAGAGGTCAAATCTGCAAGAGGCAGACCAAAAAAACCAGGAATGAGGTCACAGAATGTGACCTCAGGAATAAGGGACCGAACAGAGAGGTTGCTATGGATTGCACAACATGAAGAGTCACCATATGGTGACCAAGACCAATACATGCAAGCATGCTTCAGCCTTTATAAATGAAAGAAAGGATGAACAAATGATCACAAAGCTTGAATAAGGCAATATTATTGCTGTTCTTCAGGAACAGCATCTTATTCTATTATCAATCTCTTGTTACAGCTAAGCATATGAGACAGAGAGATGGCAGTTTTAGGACAAATTTAAGTGAACACACAAGAATACTGTAGTTATTCGTTCTACACTATCGTATGGGAGAAGAATGCACACATACAACACATTAAAGTTACTATAGTACAAAAAGTAGCTTTTAATCATAAGCTGCTACAGTATTTCAAAACAAAACAGTCTCACCTTAGCATGCTTGTTATTCAAGTGTTTCCCTTCATTTACTTCAGTATCCCTAGTGGAGGAAGCCACAAAAACTCTAGCCAAGAGTGTCATGGCAGAACGTAGCTGGTGACATGCCACAGTGATACTCTCACGCTGACTCTTGTGACTCAACTGCTCACATCGCCATCTCACCAGACCCACAAATGCGGCCACACTTGACACCAACAGCTGTAAATGGGACAAAGGTAATAAAGGACCAGGTACACATTTTACAGAAAAAC
Organism: Coenobita brevimanus; assembly: GCF_032717465.1. NCBI lineage: Eukaryota > Metazoa > Arthropoda > Malacostraca > Decapoda > Coenobitidae > Coenobita > Coenobita brevimanus. Next base: position 4,493,306 of record NC_136955.1, on the reverse strand, counting down.
ATATACTGTACTGGACTTATACTGATTCATTAACAGTTAGCAAATGGTACAACACAATTAGCCAATATAATTTAGAGGTAAAGTTAGAAACATCTGTATCACACATTTAATCCTACTATACTATACAAATAGTAAAACAGCAGCCTAAATTTCAAACATAAATCCAATGTGTATTTCAACTCAAACATCTTAGCAATAATATTACTAAATAAATGATAAGAATGTGAACTGAGTATCAGTACAGTACTGTTAAATACTGCACATAATAAACTACAAAGTAAACTAAAGGCATGACTAATTAAAGACGCTTGGTAAAAGATGATCATGTACCTGAAACTCCTGAACCAAATGTTCAAGAGTGTGCACTTTATGGAATCGTGTGAGGCATGAGCGCACTTTGTCAGCTGCAACTGTGAGACGACGCAGCTGCGAGTGATCCCAGGCCAGCAGGGCATCTGTAAGGCCCGACAACAGGTGCTCTGCGGCCTCGATTATGCTGCTCCACACCTCACTGTTCTCCCGTACACAAACATCTCCACCATGCTAGGGGATGAAATTTGTTAAACTATATCTGCACTTATTGTCTTGAATTTACAATGCAGTGAACTGGCCAAAAGTAAGAATTATACATGTATACAGAATATACTTGATATTCACTGCTACTTACAATACAGTACTTCTAAAAGAATAATATAGGTAGAGTATGTTCATTTTTCCTGTCTTCCAGAAGCCTGGGTTATTGCTCATTACAGTATACCAATACTATAATGCATGTAAGCATCTTCATCACATTTAGGTAAGAAAATTTTGCATATAATTTAGGCTATTAGAAGATCAATCATTGACCATTCCCCATAATGAAGTAAAATACCATTACTTTAAAACAGGGGTGGGGAATGTCCGGCCTCCGGGAAGTATAAGGCCTGCAAGACCATCTGATAAGGCCCGCGAGGCAATTCATAAATGCAATTTCATAAACTCATGAACAAATATATTCTTCTTCTTCTCTTTTCGGCTCTCCCCTTAGGGGTCACCACAGCGGATCACCTGTCTCCATCTTACTCTGTCTTATGCATCTTCTCTTACGCCTACCACCCGCATGTCCTCCAAATGAATATATATATAGTATATATATAAATATATATACCGTATTTCGCGGCATGTAAGACGCAGCATTGTGAAAGACGCACCCTAATTCTGGCAGGGCAGTTCTGTGAAAAAAAAGTTTGCCCCAACCAAGACTGCAGTAAGGTTTCTTGATAAGAGCCATTACCACACAGATACACACTCACCTTTCAGAATATATTCATTACTGATCATCAGCCTTTGGTTTCTTTTTTTATATACAAAGAATGGTACAGGAAAAGAAAACAATGCCCCTTCTTGACAAAACGTGACTGATATGAGCCACTATCACTTAGATACAACACTCACCTTTCAGAATCTATTCAGTACTGCTCATCATCCTTTAGTTTCTTCTTTTATGTACAAAGAATGATACAGGAAAAGAAAACAAAACCCCGTCTTAACAAAACGTGACTTCAAACCACGAGGCCATCTCAACTTTGCTGATAAATATGTATCAGTAAACTGATATAAACACTGTTTTTAATATTCTATGAATTTAAAACCACAAATGAAGTCAATAAACTCTATTCTTTCATTCACTGACGAAAACATAAAATACAATGAATGTTCACATCAGTTCATTTATCCTAAAAGAACCCCGTCATATTCCACACTCTGTTACGGAATTTCCTCACATTGCCTTGACTCAAGCACAATATCAGACGACTACCATCATTAATCATGCACTCTAACTAACCTGTAATTACCTCCACAAATAATATAAAAAGATAGCACTTGTAAATACACAAATTACAATGTTTTACAACCAAAGTTCAATTTAGCAAGGCTGCTTGGGAACAGGATAGACAGCTGTTTTTACTCTCTTCTCTCAGTATCACTCCTTCACTGTCAGCTATGTTTGCCTTGCAGCATCAACAATTAAAAATGTATGCTTCACTGATCATAATTTACTATAAACATTCTTTTCAAAACATACTATGGTGAAAACATCCATTGCTACACCTTAGTAACACTGCTGCCTCCCAGTCGCTAGACAGCAGTCTCTACCCCTTCCTCTCAGTATCACTTCCTCACTGTCAGCGATGTTTCCCTTGCAGCATCAACAGTTAAAAATACGTTCTTCACTGATCACAATTTACTAAAAACAGACATTCATCTCAAAACATGTCGAGAATGGTGAAACTATCTCTTAGCAACACTGCTGCATCCCAAGCGCTAGACAACTGGCTCAACCCTCTTCTCCCAGTATCACTCCCTTACTGTCAGCTGTTTTCCTTCCAGCATCAACGATTAAAAATGCATATTTCTCTTACCAGAATTTGCTAAAAACAGACATCCATCTCAAAACATTCGAGTACTGTGAAAACATCCATTTTTTGTCTTAACACTGCTGCCTCCTAGTCGCTATGGTACACACACACACACACGCACACGTACACACCCCATGCAACATTCGCTCACCTCTGAAACATTTACATCAGTCCGTTTTGGAGTACCCAGTGGCTTTATTATATGCCAAAAACATCAAAATGTATTTGGTTGTTCAATATAAATATCATCACTTAAGGACATGAAACATCTCAAACAATTTATTCATCCAAACATCGTCAGTGCAAGACTAAAGGTGTACAGCACCATTGATCCTAAATTTTCCATGGTTGCATCTGTCATGATCACCTAAAACCTATATTCACTTCATATTACTGACATGGTGAAAATTTCACTCGTCTTCAAATCCTGAGAATTCATCACTACTTCCCCCGAGTCCTGAAGCATCACTGGAAGTCATCACCACGGTCATCATCACTGTTTCACTGTCACTTTCATACAGTAAATGGTCCTCAGTACCATCCATTGAATTGCTTATACCACACTTCATACGATTTTAACTTGGCAATCGTTTTAACTGAGCACAGGCGATATTCAGACTTCGGGCATTTGATACAGCCCACATTAACCTCCTCAGTACATGTTTCCTGAACTGAATAAAATCATATGGCGAGCATGAGTAAACTACACTATAAAATACATTGTTGGGCTGAAGGGATTATAATAAGCGGATTATCAGTTCCCTAGCCTGACTCTTCCCACTTCTACTTCCTTAACTACACCCACACCAAACTCTCACCTACACCTTAGGATTCTGGTCGTTTCGGCCGTAACGTCCAAAATGGCAAACGATTTTACAACCTAACCTAACCTAACCTAACAAATTTGGACGTTACGGCCTAAATGATCCCCATTGCCGATCATGAGAGCTTTGCTTAGGCAGCAGAGATGCAGAGAGTGAACGTTGTCAATCATTCTGATCGCTTCGTCTGCTAAGAATACAGCAGAAATGGCGGACGCTGATATGAATGCCCGTCAGGCACTGCTATTTCAGATATTGCATCAGTTATGCTACTCAGTGAATTTTATCCTATTTTCATAACAAAATACTGTAATTGGGTGTGCCCTGAGTTGCACAGACATTGCTAAAGTACTTCACTTGGCTGAAAAAGTGAAGCTGCAACTTCGTTAGCTTGCTAGAGTAGGGTGTACGCTAGACACTAAACTGCTAAGTTGCTAAACCGCTAAACCCCTTGACGGTATTGGCCAGTTGAGCTGAAAACAATCCCGTGAATGCTTTGTGTTTTTGAACTTGCATGTTTTAATATCTGCTGCATATATACACTCACAAAATGTCACAAAAGTAACTGACCTAATTAGGGTTACTGAATTTCCATACGTGACGAAAGTATATTTTGGTGACTTGGCAGTTTCACTAGCCAGCATCTCTCCAGCATGATTGCTTTGCTAGTTAGTTAATGGATGGCAAGCAAAGTGGTCATGATTGCCTTTCAGAAGGTTAGCAGACAGTTCCCCAGTGAGCACGTTAGCTTGCTAGAGTAGGGTGTACGCTAGCCACTAAACTGCTAAGTTGCTAAACCGCTAAACTCCTTGACGGTATTGGCCAGTTGAGCTGAAAACAAACCGTGAATGCTTTGTGTTTTTGAACTTGCGTGTTTTAATATCTGCTGCATATATACACTCACAAAATGTCACAAAAGTAACTGACCTAATTAGGGTTACTGTATTTTCATACGTCGAATGAAAGTCTGTTTTGATGACTTGGCAGTTTCACTAGCCAGCATCTCTCCAGTATGATTGCTTTGCTCGACAGTGAATGGATGGCAAGCAAAGTGGTCATGATTGCCTTTCAGAAGGTTAGCAGACAGTGATCATGTACGTTAGCTTGCTGGAATAGTGCGGATGCTAAACTTGCTAAAATTGCTAAACCGCTAAATATCTTCACGATGTTAGCCAGTTGAGCTGTAAACAAACCTGCGAAAGTTTTATGTGTTTCTGATCTCGGGTGTTTCTGAAATCTGCATATACACACTAGTGTATATTATTTTTAAGAATAAAATCAAGTCTGCATACTGTAGAAGACACCTGTGGTTTGCTAAGCATTGAGATGATCATCTTTATAAGAGTTTCTTCTCAGTGAAGCCTAACTAACCTGCCTTAGTCTAACGTGGGGACATGGGGATATTTTAAGGTAACTTTGAGACAAAAAGTGCGTCTTATATGCCGCGAAATACGGTATATATATATATATATATATATATATATATATATACTGTATATATATATATATATATATATATATATATATATACAATGAAACCTCTACAACTCAGCATAATACATGTGCAAGCCTTGCCGAGTTGGCCTATTTGCCAAGTTGTAGGGATGAACTTTAAGTTCCCCCCCAGCACACACACAAAAAAAGGAAAAAATGGAAAAAAATGAAAAAAAATTAAAAGTTTTTACAACAGACTGTAAAAGCTGCCTTACCATGATTCCATGCAGTTGTAGGGTGTATTCCAGGCATGGAGGAGGACTTTTGGTAGTTTTGGAGGTGTTAGGGGGGCTCAAGATCACTTTTGGGCATACCTATACTGTACTGTTCTTGACACTGTACACTATGTAAAGCACAATTAACATTATAAAGGCCATTACTGTAATGTATTTATCACTTGTACTACAGTGGAACCTCGGTCCTCGAACGTCTCACATGTCGAACAAATCGGACCTCGACCAAAAAATTCAAGAAATTTTTGCTCCAGAGGTCGACCAAAATATCAGACCTCGACCAACCTGAACGTAGCCGAACGAAGGGAAGCTGGCCGACCGACAGTCACGCGTCCACCTTTGTTGTTCGTCAACGTGGTCGTCCTGCTGTGCTTCACATTTTTCTTGATTCAGTGCAGTATTAGCCCCTAATAATGGCTCCAAAGAAAGCAAGTTCATCCAGTATGGCTACCGGCAGTGAAAAGAGGAAAGTAGTGCGGAAAATAATTGAAGAAGTGGAAAAATTATTGCTTATCTTCATCAATGAGAAACAGTTAGCAGGAGACAGTGTTAGTGAGTATATAATTTGTGAAAAGGCAAGAGAAATATACAGTCACCTCGTAAAGGAAAGCACTGGTACCAGTGCTGAAACTTAAATAGGTAAGCATCTGGGGTCTTGGAACGGATTAAAATGATTTACATTATTTCTTATGGGGAAAATTAGTTCGGTCCTGGAACAGCCTTCCAGAACGGATTGTGTTCGAGGACCGAGGTTCTACTGTATACAGTACTAGGGAACTAATCACTAAACACTTAAACATTACTGTACAATTTGGCATCTTACCGACTTGGGGGAAATTTTGCCAACTCTCTTCCTCCTTGGGGGTAGGGGGGTTTTTCAAGAATACTCCCCCAGTATCCCTGCTTGTCGTAAAAGGCGACTAAAAGGGTTGGTGGAGGGTTAGTGCCCCTCCCCGGAAAACAACTAACTAAAAAAACAAACAAGAAGCCTCGGACAAGGACTGACCAAACGATGACGACCAAGGACCGGACAAAGGACTTGGTAATGGCTACATGGAATGTAAGAGGAGCGAATGATGAGGTGAAAGAGAGATTGTCCAGGCAGTGGCGGCGCCAGGAAATTTTCACTGGGGGGGCTGAGGAGGGGCTGGGGTAAAATGTGGGGGGGCTTCACAAAATGTCATCAAACTGAAGTGTTGATGGAAAATTGGTATGTACATATTCATAATATCCGAATGTACTGAGGTTCATTTTAGACACCTGTACTCTTTGAAACTGCGGTGTTAATGTATAACATTTCTTATCTCATCAAAAATTCTGCCAAATGAAAGACATAAAACTAGCAAGGAAATTCAGATTAATGTATATGCAACATAATAACATTTATTATTTCCAGTTTATTCCATAAGATTGAAGTTTAACTCAATTAATTTAGACATCATGTGTAAGCAAGCAGTTAACATGACAGAAAAAAATTCTATGTTATGAAGTTAATACAATCTGAAGAATCAAAAGAATTTTTAAATCAAGGTGTAACGACTGTCACGTTACTTTAAAACTATGCGCCTGTTCTGGTGACTGGCAGCAAATGTGTCTATAATGGCATCAATGTTCAGCTGTTTGGCCCTCCTAGAATTAATTGATATTACAGCAAGGTTGCTGGTGCGGTTGTTGCCACTGCTGTTCCTCAAGTATGTCTTGAGGAGTTTCAGACATGAGAAGCTCCTCTCACAGGCAGCTGAGGTGACAGGGAGGGTCACTGCAATGCATACAAGTTTATACAGATCTATAAAGGCGTCCTTGTATGGCTCCAGCATGGCTGCGAGCTCAAGTGGTGTGGACACTTCCAGGCCATTGTCTCTCTTCCTAGCTATTAGTCTTGTCAATTGGTGGACCTCCACTGCAAGATCACCCTCTGCCACTCCATAATTGGCTGCCATTCCTGACAGCGCTTTTTTGTCCAGAAATGTAATGTGCTTAGGATTCAAGGCAGCAGCTCCCATCAGAACATTACAGGCATCAGATGAAAATCGCCTGCTCAGCTCATTGAGCATTCTATCTATGATGGCATAGAAGGTCCTTCTCCTGGCATCTGGTATAGCTCCATCCCTCTGACCTGTACTGGATGTTATGATGAATTCATCCAGGTGTCTGGGAGCAGATCGTTGTCTACCTGGACGCTCAGTCTCAGTGCGTATCCCAACTACCTTGCACAAATCCTCAGCAGCCTCCTCTAACTCCTTCCAGGCAGCTTCAGTCCTCATTTCTGTCAGTCCAGACATGACAGACTGCATCAAGTCCTCTGCAGAGGCCAGCTGAAGGTCATGTGACTGGAGGTGGTTTGACAGTTGTTTGGTCATCGGTAACACTTTTTTCATGGCCATCAGAATTGTCACAAATTGCTGATCTAGCAGGATGCACAGGCCCTTTGCCTCAGTGGCTCTGTGTGCATTGTCTCCCTCCATGAGACGTTTCAAGGTTGTCACTATGGCAGGTAGGGTTCTTTTCACTGCCAGACAAGCAGCATGTTGGGAGGTCCATCTTGTGTCAGACAGTTGCTTCAACTTTATGTGCTGCCTTGTGGGATTTAATTCTTTTTGCACCTTCTTCATGTACTACTGACGTAGAGAAGAACTTGTACAAGCTCTGTATAGCCACAAAAAACTCTGCTGCAGCCTGGATATTGTGTACACAATCAACGAGCACAAGGTTGAGCCTGTGAGCATAACAGTGGACATACACAGCCTGTGGTACCTTTCTCCTAAACCTCTCCTGTATATCACTGATGTGCTCTGACATGACTGCAGCTCCATCGTAGCACTGGCCAATGCAGGCATTGTGGTCAATACCACATTTGGCCAGGGTCTCCAAGATCTTGTTGAGCAATGAGTCTGCATCCAGACCCTCGGCTGCTGTGAAGTCAAGGAACACCTCATGAAGGCTCTGTTTGTGGAGATACCTCACCACAATGGACAGCTGTTCTTGTTTGCTGACATCCTTGGTCTCATCCACCATTAGGGCAAAATGCTCTGCTCTTAGGACCTCGTTGCTGATGTCCTCTCTGATTATTGAAGCTATGATGGCGAGCAGTTCATTTTGGATATCGTGGTGCGTATATTTAGCATTGCCAGGACCACCACTCAGTTTCTTTTTGACAATGTCATCATACCTGGAAATCAGGTCCAGAAGTTCCAGGAAGTTACCTTTGTTGCCAGAATCAGTGTCTTCCTTGTGACCTCTTTGGGCAACATTTTGGCAGGCTGTGTAGAGCAGTACGTCTATTACTGCTCTAATGTAATGTCTGTTTTCCTTTACAGTTTTTTCATGGTTGGTATTAAAAGCATGTAGGATCCTAGAACCTGTTGTTTTCTGCATCTTAAACTCTGCCTAAGCTTGCATAGAAAACTTGTGTCCTGCTGAATTATCATGAGACTTCAGAGATGAGGTTGTCTTCTTCCAGTTCCGAAAGCCGTCATGGGTGAAGGACTTCTCACATTTGCTTAAGTGTACATGACCGAAATGACGACATGCAAAGCAGAATGCAGCATCTAGGGTCGTGGAGTACTCCAGCCACGAATGATGATCACGCCAGTTCTTGTTGAATGACCTTGACTGGCCACTGTATTCTGTGGCTGGGTATCTCTTCAAGTCTGGACAGGTGGGACCACTATCTGGAAGCTGGCTCAGGTCCTTGGGTCCAGGTAGTAGTTTCTCACCATGGGTGTGAGAAGTGCCCTCTTGTGGCTGGGGTTCTGCACTAGCCTCACCTAGTAAGGCTGCAGACTCACAATCACGATCACCACTGTCCAGGTCCTCATTAACAGCAGGTGTGTCTGTAGGAGGATCATCATCTCGCAGCCTCTTCTTGGGAATCTTGGGTAACAGGTAGCGTTCCATGATCAACCCGGCCTATATGATCAAATATGATAAACCACCATCAGTTACTTTCATAAACAGGGAAAACAGCATAAACAAGCACACAGATCACAGAAGCATAAAACTGCATATTAGCATTACAACAGACCAGATATTTTCACACTATTTTATTCTTCCTTCCACAGCTTCTTATAATCTTATAGTAGCCTATATACATTTTTAAGTACAAAAAAAATCAACTTACACCATACCTGTAAATCAGTGCAAGACGAAAACCACAACTAATAAGCTCAGCTGCTCAGTAATTCAGTGTCTACTGCACTAAGCAATTAACAGCCAACAGACTCGGAGATCTACACACAACCGCGTCGCGTGGTAGACTGGTCTGGTAGCTGACAGGAATTGAACAGGAATGGCTCATCGTGCACTCGATTCGTGAATGCTGGGCTAGGCTAGGAGCCTAGGACCATGTAGGCCCTATAGCAGTGTGAATCCTTTACTTCATTTTAATCAAATATATATTCAAATTTATTAACTTCCTGCCTCGAATTATGACATAATCGACATTCAATTATATTTCTGAAGACGAGATAATAATCGTACAGTCGTAATACACTAAAAGAATGGCTAATGTAGTTTAATAAAATAATGCTGTATTTTACTTTCACTTATCATTTTCATTATAGGATATGTAAACTAACCATCTGAATTACAAGAATTTCACAGAATATATCATAACATAAGTTACCCTTAGTATTAGAACTAGGCTGGAAGTTTTCCTTAGAAGTTGAGTCAACTGATAAATTTTCCGTAATTTCCGTGAAATTACTATCATTCAGAATTTGCTAAATGCTAACAGCTAAAAATAATAATCACGATTTAATCTATTGTCTTGAATCTTTTCCTAAACTTATAACACTTCGTTTCGTCAACTTTTGTGTATTATTTGTAAATAGTAATACAAAATTGAAAGTTCAAATAAGGGACGTCCTGCCTAAGCACGCCTTTGGAATCTGGCAATATTGGGGGGGCTGATGGGGGGGCTTGGCTCATTATTGGGGGGGCTTCAGCCCCCCAAGCCCCCCCTTGGCGCCGCCACTGTGTCCAGGTGCTTGAGGGTTCGAAAGTGGATGTATGTGGAATAACTGAAACAAATGGAGAGGAGAAAGTGTGAGAGAATGGGAGTATGGATGGGGTATATGTGCAGGAGTAGGTGAGAATGAGAGGGCAAAGGAAGGAGTATGTATATTTGTGAGTAAAAGACGGAAGAAGAGCATAAGACAGTATGGATCTGTTGGGTCAAGGATTGTGTGGGTAAAGTTGAAAGTTGGAATACAAATGTGGGCGATTGTGTGTGCGTATGCACCAACGCAAGATCGGGCTAGCAGAGTGAGAGAAGAGTTCTGGACAAATGTGGAAGTGTGCATGCAAAAGTTTGGAAGGAATGAGAGAGTGTTTTTGATTGGTGATATGAATGGTAATGTAGGGAATGTGAAGGTGGATGGAATAGTTGGTGAGTGGGGTGTGCCTGCTGAGATAGATGAGAATGGCAGTGTGTTAGTGGACATTTGTGCTGGGAGGGGGTTAGTAATAGCCAATACCCTCTTCAGGCATAAAATGATCCACAGGTACACATGGCAAGTGATGAGAAGGGTGGGTGGTGAACTGAATGAAAGGAAGGCAATGACTGATTGTGTGTGGATGAAAGGATGCGAAGATGTGTAATGGATGCAAGAGCTTATAGAGGTTGGAGGAGTGGGCTTTTTGACCATTACTTGGTGGTGGCCAGAATTAGGATCCAAGTAAGATGGAGGAATAGAAGAAGGGAATGACGAGAGGAAGAAGTAGTTGCAAGGAGAGTTGAAAGGTTACAAGAGGATGAGAAAAAGGCAGAGTATAAGAGAGAAGTGGAGGAACAATTGGGCAAATATGAATTGGAGCAGATGGTGGACGTGGAAGGTGTGTGCAGGTTATTTACAGAAGAAATATGTGCAGCATGAGATGTGGTGTGTGGGAGGAAGAGAAGACGGAGGGGGGTGCAAGGAACAACGTGGTGGACTGAAGAGGTGAGACAGGCTGTGGCACAGAAGAAGAAAGCATACAATGAATGGATGAGAAATGGGGCGTGGAAGAAGTTGAGAGGCGGAAGAGAGAGTTATATGTAGAAAGAAAGAGAGAGGTGAAAATATTAGTAAGAGAGAGTAAGAAGAGAGTGGATGAGGAATTTGGAAGGAATTTGAGTGTAAAGTGGAGGGACTGTAGGAAAATGTTCTGGAAAGAGGTGAAAAGAGTAAGACAGGGTGGAAGTGAGGTTAGCAGAGGAGTGAAAGATAAAAATGGTAGATTACTAGTGGAGAAGGAAGAAAAAGTGAGCAGATGGAGAGAACACTTTAAGGAATTGTTGAACATAGAGGATGGAAGTAATGTGAGTATAAGTGGCTGGGGAATGGCTGGGAGAAGAAGGGAGGTGAGAAAACAGGAAGAAATCTGTAGGATAGAAGTTGTGGAAGCAATGAAGAAAGCTAAATTGGGGAAAGCCCCAGGAATTGATGGAGTGTGTGGTGAAATGTTGAAGCATGGGGGAGAGATAGTAATAGAATGGATGTGGAAGATGTGCAGATTGGCCTGGGAGGAAGGTAGAGTCCCGAAGGATTGGAAGTCAGGTATAATTATTCCCTTGTACAAAGGAAAAGGGGAAAAAGAAGTGTGTGGTAATCATAGGGGCATTTGTCTTCTTAGCAGAATAGGAAAAGTGTATGGTTGGATACTTATTGACAGAGTTAGAGAAAGAACAGAGGAATTAGTTGGAGAAGAACAGGGAGGCTTTAGGGAAGAGGTTGTGTAGATCAGATATACATTCTTAGATCTTTAGTGGAGAAGTTTCTAGAGAAGGGAAAGAAGTTGTATGCGGCTTTCATGGATTTGGAGAAAGCATATGACAGGATGGATAGACAAGGATTGTGGAAAAGTATTAAGAATATATGGAGTAGATGGGAAGTTGTTGAATGCTGTGAAGAGTATGTATGATGGTGCTAAGGCTGCAGTGCATGTGGATGGTGAACTAAGTGAATTTTTCTCTTTGAAAGTTGGGTTGAAACAGGGATGTGTCATGTCTCCATGGTTGTTCAATCTGTACATGGATGGGTTAATAAAAGAGGTACAAGGTAGGGTAGTGGATGTTGGAGTGGCCCTGGTGAGAGAGGATAGTGTTTGGAAACTCCTGTACTGTTGTTTGCAGATGATACTGTGTTGTTGAGTGAAGACGAAGGGGAGCTGCAAGGCTTGGTGGATGAGTTTGGGAGTGTGTGTAAGAAACGGAATCTAAAGGTGAAAGTAGGGAAGAGTAAAGTGATGGTCTTTGAGAGAGGTGAAGTCAGTGAATGTACAGCAAGGTTGGATGGTGAAGAATTGGAAAATGTGAGTACGTTTAAGTACTTGGGTAGTGTGATGAGTAAGGATGGAGGTTTGGAGGGTGAAGTGCTTGAAAGGGTACAGCAGGGAAGAAAGGTTGCTGGTTCTTTGAAAGCAGTGATAAGAAACAGGGAAGTGAGTATGGAGGTGAAAAAGTTACTACATGACAGTATTGTGATACCAACTCTAACGTATGGAAGTGAAGCTTGGACGTTGTTGGAAGGACACAAGTCAAGAGTGAGAGCAGTGGAAATGAGTTATTTAAGAGGAGCCTGTGGCGTCACATGGAGAGACAGGCTGACGAATGAGGATATAAAGGAGCGTTGTGGTGTGAATGTGGATGTGATAGGACGCGTTATCAGGAACACACTGAGGTGGTTTGGCCATGTGGAGAGGATGGAGGGTGAGAGGCTGATGAAGAGAGTGTATGTGAGTGAGGTGGAGGGGGGAAGAGGGAGGGGGAGGCCGAGGATGAGATGGAGGGATGGGGTGGAGAGGTATATGAGAGAGGGGGGTGTGAGTTGGGAGCAGGGCAGTTAAATGGCAGGGGACAGGGCGACGTGGAGGTGATTTGTTTGTGGCAATAGATAGATAGATAGAGATAGATTTTTTAAATGAATATTTTGGAGCCTTCCCGAGTTGCAGAGGTTTCCGACTTGAAGGATGACGAATTGTAGAGGTTTTACTGTATATATATATATATATATATATATATATATATATATATATATATATATATATGCTGGACTATAGTTGATTTTCAGTTGATAATTTTGTATTGCCCTCGAATGATGTTAAAAATATCCTAATGGCCCTTAATATAGCAGAAAGGTTCCCCACCCCCACTTTAAAACATGTCATATGACTGATATGGATGGGAGAAGAAAGACAGGAGAGTGGATGGATATGGGATGGGATGGAGGGCTTACTGTGCCTGTGAAACTTAAGGATTAGGGACTAGTAATGTTCCTTTGCACCCAGGTCTCAAAGTGCCTCTACCTCAACCTGTCCTAACCCTTGGTCGTATAAAGATCGTTAGAGGCATCAGTCAGAGTATCTAAAAGTCCCTCATCTCTCATTCAACTGTCAAAACATCTAGCTAATATCTGCTTTCAGATAAAAAAAAATATCCTTCCAGTTTTTATTTTCTTCACTGGTTCACCATTCTTCCGTTTCCTACCCTTACTCATTCACATACAGATCCATTACAGCATTACTCAGTTCATCAGCCACTCTCTCTAACATTCATTCTGTCAGCTCAAATAATGAATTTCTTTTCACTGTGTCACAAGCTTTCACTTGCTTCCTTACCCCATCTGTTCCTATTTCTGAATTCCTCCCACCCCATATTTTGGTTAGAAATACAGTTAGGATGTTGACAAACGCTCCATTCCTCCCTCCATTCTGTCCTGATATTCCTAAAGTTTCCATTTCCTTCCCTAACTCTCTTATTCTTATATCTTGACCTTTCTCACCCCATGAATTGTATACTAGTAGAAAATAAAGGTTACAATGATACTTTCAAGCTCTCTCTCTCCATTTTGTCCCAGTACCAGGTATGCTACTCTTCCAAAGTTTTCATTTCCTTCCTTAGATCTATTCCCATTCCCATTTTTGAACTTTTCAAATCCCATATTTTAGTTCCAGACTGAATCAAAATGGTATTGATAACAAACAGCTTTCCATTCCTCCCTTACCCTTCTCACATGAACATCGTTAAGTGGCTATGTAAGACCACACATCATTTATAAATGCCATGGTCTAGTACCATTATGTCATTATAATTACCTGCATGTTATGCTACATTCCTTACTTTGTAGTAGTAGTAGCTGTTCCCTAGACAGTCTGACCGAACAGCCTTGAGTCCCTAAGGAAGGCCGCGGCCAAGACCAGGCTTTCCATAGAGCTCTCAAGGAGCGTAAATTGTGTTGTTGGCATCAGTGATTGTGTGCAATGCAGTCTTCCACAATTAGCTTAATAGTATGGGGTGCTGTGTTGCATCCTGGACAGGCATCAGCAATGGAGTCATCTAGCCTCTTCTGATAACTCAAGAGGGTTGGATGATGCCCACATCTCAGCCTGGCCAGGTGGACCCTGTCCTCACAAGGGAGGTAGGATTCAGAAATGTGGATATCAGGGAGCCGTGCATGCAGCTGTGTGTTGTCTTTGAGAGACTTAATGGAGCGGCAACTGATATGAGAATGGATATGCTTCTGGAAACTGGTTTGAGGCAGGCAAGAGGGTAGAGATGACACTATTTGTGTATAATACTATGTACTGGGTGTTGTTTTGATGTTCCTTGGTGTGTGTCGATGTGCTGCCATGTACTGCAGTGGATGGTGTGGGTCTGTGGAGGCTGTGGCAAGAATTTGTGTGCCTCTCATGTCTAGATGATCCTTAACTTTGAAGACTTTGGTTTCTTGGTGCAGGTGGTCTGTAGGTGTAGTAGCTGTGCAGCTTGTGACTCTTTTTAGGGCCTTGTTCTCTAGGTCTGTAGTTTATGGTATTCACAGAAATATCTCAGTTAGCATCATTCAGAGCATCCATCACCTGGCTTGGCCCTAGTGGCTTTTTGTCATCTGTAATGGTTGAGTACCTGGTAGCTTTGCATCATGTCCTTTAGGCTTCTGTTTGAAAAAATAAAGGATGAAGTAACAGCAATAATATTCACTTATATCCTTCCTTTACCCATATACAGGTGCTGGAGAGGGACACCTTTACATAGTCACACCAACATAATCTGATGACTCTACTGCCCAGGTATGCAGATGTACCTCAACTCCCTTTCTATTCCCCCAAAAAAGGATGGAGTATTGCAGAGGAAGGGTAACTTTAGCCTGCTGTCCACCAGGTTCAAATTCCTGAACCTAGGACTTCAACAGACACCTAAAATGCCCATCCTACACTAACTTGGGGTAAAATTGCCACCTCTCCATGTTTAATACTTTGTTAGAATACACAGACATTAGAATATGATTGCAGTAATGAAGAAGTGTTATGGAAAGGAGGCAGAGCTGTAATATTGTCTTTTTCTGCCACTCAGCTGCATGAATTAAGCTGCAAAAGGACAAAAATTTGGTCAGGTGAAGGTAAAGCAATTACACTCAATCCTCGTAAATCGCGTGTTCATAAATCACAGCTAGGTGGCCGTCAGACTGCCGGCAACCTTAAATCACTGATAAGTCATGAAAATCGCGGATCTAGGCACCCAAGTGGGCCTTTTCCAAGGAGAACCGTAAACCGCGGCATTCAAACTGAAAATAACGACCCAACAACCAATCAGCGTGCGTCCCTGGTGGCATATGTGCATACCGGGTACTAATGCCGCCATGTTGTTGTTGTTGTTGTCCCACCAGTCCACACACTACAGACCGTCACCGTGGAGTACAAGAGTTACCTGACTTTTTTGTGCAACTTTCCCCCGCCTCCTACCTGCCATGGCCCCTCCCGACCCCCCAATGAAGCGCTCTAAGCAGTATGGCGTCAGGAAGCTGCTGCAGCTGTTGTACAGTCAACGTTTGGAGCTCATTCATCATGTTGAGAGGGAAGAGAAGTTTTCAAAGCTGGTGAAAGAGTTTGGGAAGAACAAGTGCTGGTGAAAGAGTTTGGGAAGAACAAGTGCTGAGAGGTTCTAAGTTCTTCCCAACACCACCCCACTCCATTCACTTAAGCAATTTCGTCATAGGATTAAGGTGAGATACCTGAACATGGCTTATTTCTATTTAATACATGCACTGAATATTCCTGAATTTGTATGTGTGTGTTTGATAGGGCCTAGATAGGTGTCGGTAGGGTGATGTGGGGGCGGGTTGGCCAAAGTCCAGACCCAAATTAACTTTCCACATAAGAGTTATTATTCGAAAATCACGGAATTCGTAAATCACAGCAGTGGTCCAGACCCAAATTGCCGCGATTTACAAGGACTAAGTGTATTCAGTATGGTACTAAGTTGTGTACTGTACTATGGTACTACTCACATACAAATCTCGAGTAGCATCAGTGAGGGCATCTGCCACCCTCCCCAGTCTTCGTTCACCCCGTTTCGCCGCTGCTCCCAGGTTCTCATCACCAAGGATCTTCGCATGTTCAGCCAACCGGGCAGGAAGAAGCAGGCAATACTCCCTCAGTGTGTTGCACAGCTTGAGGAGTTTGAGTATTGTTGAAGCATCACACTCTACTCCTTGACGCCCTCTCAGTTCAACCACCTGAAAGGGAAAAAATGAAATGAGAGACTGCTAGAGATAAAGCTGCACGGACAGACGTTATTAGGTGATCAAGGCCAAAGTACTGACGTATGCTGGAGCTGTTATAAATGAAAACTAAAATAAAAACGAGCTATGAATTGGAAATCAGCAAAAGGAAATAGTTAAAGAATAAGAAAATGGGAAGTTGTGGATGGTTAATAAGCAAAAGAGAATAGCTAAAGAAAAAGAAAATGGAGATATGAATAATCAGGAACAAGCAGAAAGGACGAACTACAGAAAAGGGATGAAAGAAATAGAAACATATATTCAGGAATATGAACAAAACAGTTACCGGGTATAAGAAAAAAGAAAAAAGGAAGCAGCAACAAATCAGAAATACCCTAACCACAAAAGAAACATTCTTTGGTCCTCACTCCAGGATCACAATAGTTTTTTCTGATGGATTTGGGTATTACTCTATAAATTAATTTGCTATTCTATGATGAATTTACTGAATCCTTGCTGGTGGTAGGCAGTGGCAACCATCATCCACTCACTTGCTATTGTACTTAACTTCTTCTGTCACCTTTATCATTTTTTTCTGAGTCTGCCCTCCTCTCTTTCTACTTCTTCCATCCTCCTTGTTACTTTCATTAATCTTCTTTTCATTTCAAAGTGATTCTACAATGAATGATAATCCCAATGGTTTCCTGAAATCCAGGAAACCATTAAAATATAATGCTGGGTGATCACCACACCACCAAATAACAGGATGACATGGAGCCTACTATGGTGCCCCTGCTAACTAAACACAGACTCAAATATGGAGTCCATCCAGGAACCTAAGCTCCACATTTTCCCACACCTTGTTCTGCCAAGGTGCTATCCACTGCAGGGAACATCAGTTCACTGCACTTAACAGCCCTGTAGGAGTAATTGCATGCCTGCAATTGATGGGTCTGCCAGCCAAACAGTCTGGGAGATTACGCAATAACATAATCCCAGCTATAAAATTTTGGTCAAATTTTACACGTTGCCCTCATCCGATTTTCGACTTTTCGTTAACATTTTCTAGTAGAATTGGTCATTCTAAGAATCCTTTCTTCTATGGCATTTCTCTCACAATTTGATAATAAACGAGTTACACGCGATTTACTTCCACCAATCACAATCACAGATAGGTGGTATTATTTCGTACTTACACCCAACTCACTGACAACAAAATTGGCTAACTCACCTTATACTTTACGCAATTCTATGCATTTTTTCTTCTATGACACTTCCATCTTAATTCAACCGTTGATGAGTTATGCAATTTATTACATTTATTATTTTCTATGGGAGAGAGAGATTTTCCCTGCCGTGGTCAGACAATTGTGTGTGTTCGTTGGTGCGTGTTTACTGTTATGCGCGTGGGTGGATAAAGCGCATGCGTGGCACATGAATCAGCCAATCACAAAGCAGAATTTCAAATGCCCCATGCTAGGGCTCGCAAGATTTGAAAGTCGGTTCATCTCCAACCATAGACTGGGAAGCCTTCAAAATTTATTACTTCACTGCTATTTCACAGTTCTACCAGCAAGAAGATAAAACTGTTGTCTTTGTGTGATCACATGGTGTTTTACCTTCAACAGGAACAAAGTACCCAAATCAAGGCAAAAGTCTCATTTTACGTGAGGATCAGAAAGTGTCGCACTGCCGCCCGTCACCAGTTGCCGTTACAGTTACAGACGACTCTTCAGATGCAGACGAGGAACTGTAAACTGCTAGGTAAATGCATTATTTCTTATTTACACCCGGTTAGGTTAGGTTAGATGAGGTTTGGTTAATGTCATGGGGGGTCTGGAGGGCAAAGCCCCCCAGTTAGGAAGCACGGCCAGGGTTGGGGGGTCTGGGGGGGCAAAGCCCCCCAGTTAGGAAACACGAACTCCCTAAGAAGCTTAAAATTATTTTTTTCTGAAGGATTTTAGTGTTTTTCGTTTGATTTTGATATCAGTTCCAGTAAGAAATCACTCACTTTTGCGTTTTTTCCCCACCCAACACCCCGGTTTCCCACAGGTCCCCCAGTATTCTTGGAGGGAGGGGGAAGAACTGCAAAAAAATATGTTTCAGGTGATAACAGGCATCCAACCTGAGTGTTTTCTGTTGTTTTTGGTGTGATTTTTGTTGACTTGGACTGGTCCTTTCCACTGGAAGTCGCTAGTGGCGTTCAACAAAAACTAGCAACTTGTGATAGAAACAAAGGTCAAAATCGATCGAATCACACCAAAACAACAGGAAACACTCAGGTTGGATGAAAAATTCGGATAAAGGCAACATGTAAAAATTGACCAAACATTTCAACATCTGTGAATATGAGCTTTCCTAGTTTGCCCTTCTTTTATTTTAGCTATCAGACCAATGACTACCATTCATCTCAAGGGAGACTTTTCACAGTGAGTGGGGTAAGCACACTACTGAATTGATTAAAAATTCAGGACTACTTCCAACTTTAATTGGTTATAATCTGGTTGTGATATATACTGTACTGTATATTCAGCCACTAATTTATCATATAACCAATTCAGCATTTTACTATAACTGTCCTTTAACCTGCTGTTGCGCTGGGTGTTTAAAAGCCCAGAATTGCCAAACACCATGATAACTAAGCGCATAATTAATACCAAACACGGAGTAGTCACTAAACAACTTTTCCCTCACCTGGTTCGCTATTGGTCCCAGAACCTTCAACACGGATTTGGTCTTGGTGCACTCCTCTATGTGGCTCATTGTGGCATGTTATTGATGCTGCTGAAAGTGGAAACACATGTATATTTACACTTCTCGGTGGAGTTAAAGAGCATTAAATAGCGCATCAGACGTAAACAGTAGATTTAAACTTTGACAACAACCTCACGAGCTCCACCTGTCGGCCGCCGCCAGAACTAAAGGTATAAACAAGGCGCATTTGACAACGGCACCTAGTTCTTCAGTACAATTAGGTTTTAATATGATTTGCCGCAGAGAAGAAGCAGAATCGTTTTAGTTATTATTCATTTACGAGAGGAAAACTTTTTAATTCCCGGTGATAATTTATAAGGCGCATTCTACAACATTCCAATCCACAGAGAGAGAGAGAGAGAGAGAGAGAGAGAGAGAGAGAGAGAGAGATTTCTTGAAATCACATATCATTTTCATATTATATATAACATTGCTACAATAGCTCAGACTTTTTGCCTACGTTGTAAGACGTATGAGAGCAAAGCAAGCTTATCTTGTTCTTGTTGCCGACTGATACTTTGAAATAAACCTTCTATGTACACAAATCATCAACCATCATGGCCCCTCCCCACCCCCATCACAATACCAGCCCATCCCACCCATTTCTTTATTTTCTACGCCTCTTCTACAGCCCCCAGTACTTTCCTGGGGAGTATTTTCAGGTAAACCTTCATCGTACTCAAAATATCAGTCCAGAACACCATTTCACAGGGCACAATTTCCTATCCCAGCCCATCCTGTCCATCCCATCATTCACCACGTCCATTTCTTCCCACATTGCCGATTTCATGGCTCGACGCAGGTTGCATGGTCAACGAGCGTGCCTCTTATTTTTTATTTTTACTTTTTCAACAGATAATACCTTACATGGAAACAAAAAATAATAAAAAACTAGGAAATTCAATGAAGGAATCGAAGCGGGAGGGAAAAAAGGAAAAAAAAATGGATTGAAAAAGGGGAAATTGGACAGAGAGAGAGAGAGAGAGAGAGAGAGAGGAGGGGGAGGGAGGGATTGGGATTACACTGAACATACGTTCCATAGTCAAATAAACGTTATGTCATCGTTTAATCCCCCATCTCTCTCTCTCTCTCTCTCTCTCTCTCTCTCTCTCTCTCTCTCTCTCTTTCTTAGCCCATCTATCTATCTGTCTGTCTACCCATCCACATCTATATCTTTGTCTCTCTATATAGTCCATCTAAAAAAAAAAAAAAAAGGAGAGAGAAAGGAAAAGAAAGTAGGAAACGGGAAAAGAACAGAGAAAGAAAAGAAAATGTCAGGTTTGGGGCTTATAGGATACAGTAGAAAGGTCAAACAGAGAAGAGAGAGAGAGAGAGAGAGAGATTTCAGATAAACGAAATCTCTTAATATAAAGGCCCGTCCACACTAAATGTTTGCTGGTGCGGGTGGGTGTGAGAGGAAGTTTTGCCATACTCCTTCTATAGATCATTCATTTTAACTTGGCCCAGATATTCTTCTTTTTGCAACTTATTTCACCCAGCTCAGTGGCAGGAAAAAGACAATACTAAGGCTGTATGTCATCTTCACAGCTCTTCTTCGTGACTAGCACCATGTTCTAGTGTTAATCAATTGTTACATTTCAGCATTGATGATGGAGGGATAGTAATTTTAGGATATTTTAAGATGAACAGGGAAAGCGGCCCTACTGGACGAGGGCGGGAGCGGGTCAGAACTTTTATGTGTCGGCCTTGGTCACCTAATGGCGGCTTCCCACACTGCTCGATCTCTAGCAGCCTCTATTATGCCCCTTATCCCTGAGACCATGTTCTATGACTTTTTTCCAAGGCCCGTATTTTGGTTGGTTAATGAAGCTCCCTAACACCTTCTCCTAAGCGATTTCTTTTTTAATTACGCCTTACTGTCCTCTTCATTGCTACATAGATCCAAACTTCGCCATACTCTGCATAAATATCGCACAAAAGGATATTAATCATCGATATCCAAAAATAAATTGCTAAGGAAAAGGTGTTAGGGAGCTTCCAAAACCGACGAGAATGTCTTTTCTTTATCATGTGTTTAATTTTCCTTCTCTCTTCCTCATATCTTAAAAATTCCACGTCCAAATACAATTAAATATTAAGTTTTAGTTGGGTCTATTGTTTTATAGTTTTTTATCAGTTATTCCGTTTTCTTTTCTTCCTACAGACACATTTTTACACGTCTCCCACACTCATCCTTTTCCTTTCTCCCTCCTCTGATTTTCTTTTTTCCTGCTCTCTCTCTCTCTCTCTCTCTCTCTCTCTCTCTCTCTCTCTCTCCACATTTTAAAACGCTCTCTCACACCCCCACCCTCGTCCTTTCTCCCTCCTGATTTTCTTTCCTCTCTCTCTCTCTCTCTCTCTCTCTCTCTCTCTCTCTCTCTCTCTCTCTCTCTCTCTCTCTCTCTCTCATCCACTCCGTCCTGTCTTAATCCCACTCAAAGGCCAGTTAGGCAAGAGGGATGAGGGAGGCTAAAGGCTCTATTTTTCCCCCAGGACGGACTTTTCCACGCGGGACGCACCTGTGTTCTAAACCCAGGATAGCCTCCGACGCACACCATCCTGCCTGTTGTTGGTGGGAAAAATGGAGATGGAGTGAATAGGAATGGAAGGAGGGGGAATTGAGGGAGAGAGAGAGAGAGAGAGAGAATGGCAAGGAAACTCACAGGAGAGAAGCGAAATGGGAGAAGAAAAATGAAAAGTGGGAGAAACGGAAAAGGAGAGAGAGAGAGAGAGAGAGAGAGAGTGGGAAGAAAATACACAGGAAGAGAAGCGAAATGGGAGTGGGAAGAAGAAACTGGAAAACAGAAATGGAAAAAGAGAAGGGAATGGCGAATGGAGAGAGAGAGAGAGAGAGAGAAATGAATAAGCAAATAGAGATAAGGAAGAGGACAAACTGAATAATAATTGTTTCCATCCCTTTTCCTAGTAAAAATTTCCATATTGTGTTTCCAGCGATCATATCTATCTATCTATTTATCTATCTGTCTATCTATCTATCCATCTATCTATTCATCTATTTTTTTTTTGCCAAGAATGAACCGGAGGGAGCTGTGGGTGAGAGAGAGCCCACCTTTTTAGTATCCTTCACTCACATTGTTTATATATATATATATATATATATATATATATATATATATATATATATATATATATATATATATATATATATACAATATATATATATATATATATATATATATATATATATATATATATATATATAGTAATATGGCGATGATCCTTGGCGCCTTATAGCTCAGTTCATGGACAAGTGAGGTCGGTTTGGAAGATAAATTTTGATAATAACCAAGGAGACGCATTTCTAGCCCATAATTGAGCCTCATCAAATATCATGCAACTAGGACTTAATTTTGACGTTATGAGAGTGGCCAAAATTCGCCAAATAAATCCAAAAGGAGTATAGATATTTGTGTAACTTTTAAAAATCTCATGGACTGCCTTGTTACACACATTAAAGAATTTCTGCTTCCTCTATGCCTGTGTTTTCTTTCTTCACTGCCTTCCTGCCTCCTTCTTCTCTTCTCACTTTACTATCCTTGTCTTTAACTTATTTAATAGATTCCTTAGTTATATTCCCCCTTGTCATAAGAAAAATTGTTGGTCTGTTATTGTTTGTTTTCCTTTGTTACTCCTTTGTACTGTGCACGTCCTTCCTTTCCTTCTTCCCTCCTTCCCATCCCGTTCTTCCTCCTCCTTCCTTCCTTCCCATCTTATTCTTCCTCCTGTTTCCTTCCTTCCTTCTTTCCTTCCTTCCCAACCTCTTCCTACCTTACTTCCCAATACCTCTTCCTCCTTCTTTCCTTCCTTACCAATCTTTCCTTTTTACTTACTTGCACCTCCTCCTTCGTTAGTTCGTTCCTTCATTCCTTCCTTCCTTCCTTCCTTCCTACCTTCCCTCCCTCCCTTCCTCCTCCCTCCTTCACCTGTTCCTTGAGATACAATTAAGATCAATCCAGGTCGCCTTAATTACCCATCCTCCTCCTCCTTCTCCTCCTCCTCCTCCTCCTCCTCCTTCTTCTTCTCCTTCTTCTCCTCCTCTTCCTCCTCCTCCTCCTTCTCTTCCTCCTCCACCTCCGCTTCTTATTCTTTTTTTTTTCTTCACCTCCGCCTCCTATTATCCCTCTTCCTTCCCTCTTTTTTATCCTCCTCCTTCTCCTCCTCCTCTTCCTCTCCTTCCTCCTCTTCTTCTTTCCCTTTTATATCTTCGTTCTTCCTTTATTCCCTTTTTCATTCTTCTTCTTCTTCTTCTTCATATTATTATTACAGTATTATTATCATTATTATTATTATTATTATTATTAATATTATTATTATTCCTCTTCTTCCTCTCCTCCTCCTCCTCCTCATTCTTCTTGTTCTTCTATTTACTTCCTTCCCTTCTTTGATCCCTCCTTCCTCTCCCTTCCCTCCCTATTTTAAATTCTTTTTCTTTTGTATATTTCTTTTATTCAATCAACTCTCTTCTATCTCCGCTCCTTCGTTTCCTTTTTTTTTTTTTTTTTACTTATTTTATTTACTTTGTTTTATTTAATTCTTTTCTATTTTCGTTTATTTGTTATTTTTAGTTTATTTCATTTTATTTAATTTTTTTACTTTTTTATTTCTTATTTTATTCTATTTCATTATTTTATTTTACTTATTTTATTTAGTTATTTTATTTAGTTATTTTATTTAGTTATTTATTTATTTCTCATTTTTATTCCTTTATTTATTGTCTTTTTTATCTATTTTTTCTCTCAAATATTTATCATCTTTGTTATCTGTTAATAAACTTTAATTTCATTACTCCTTATCGTCTTTCCTTTGTCTTATGTCCGTCTCTCTCTCTCTCTCTCTCTCTCTCTCTCTCTCTCTCTCTCTCTCACTCACTCTTCAAAAAATAAAAAGTAGAACCAAAATACGAAAAGCTGAGAGAGAGAGAGAGAGAGAGAAAGAGATTTCTAAGCTACTTGAAAGGTATGTGTGTTGTCCTCTCTCACTGCCTCACCCTTGTTGCCTCACCTCTGCCTGCCTCACCCCTGCCTGCCTCACCCTGTCTGTCTCATCCCTGCCTGCCGCACCCTGCCTACTACTTCTGCCTGCCTCACCCTGCCTGCTCACCCTGCCTGCCTTACCTCTGCCTGCCTCACGCTGCCTGCCTCACCCTTCCTGCTAACCCTTGCTTCCTCACCCTGCTGCCTCACCCCTGCCTGCCTCACCCTACCTGCCTCATCCCTGCCTGCCTTACCCCTGCCTGCTAACCCTTGCTTGCTCACCCCTGCCTGCCTCACCCCTGCCTGCCTCACCCCTGCCTGCCTCACTCTTCCTGCTCATCCTGCCTGCTCACTCTCCTACCTCACCCTGCCTCCTCACCATGCGTTGTTAAAGAAAACGATTATAGGGCTAACTATGGTAATGTTACAGAAATCTTTGGGGGGCTAGTTTGTGTGTGTGTGTGTGTGTGTGCGTGTGTGTGTGTGTGTGTGTGTGTGTGTGTGTGTGTGTGTGTGTGTGTGTGTGTGAGTGTGCGTGCGTGCGTATGTATGTATGTATGCATCTATGCATATGTATATGTGTGTATGTAACTATGTACAGCATATATGTATGTGTGTGTGTGTGTGTGTGTGTGTGTGTGTGTGTGTGTGTGTGTGTGTGTGTGTGTGTGTGTGTGTGTGTGTGTGTGTGTTCGCTTGCCTTGAGCCTCTAGGTTTCATAGATTCTCCTAGTGATTAATGATACTGCTTAGCTTTTGATTATTTAAAGTTTTATTCATAATTATAATTCAAAGCATTGTTATTGACTATTACAGAGAGAGGAAAGAAAAGAGAAAGGGAAGGAAACAAGGGAGAGAGAGAGAGAGAGAGAGAGAGAGAGAGAGAGAGAGAGAGAGAGAGAGATGGTACCAGTAGTTACAATTTCAAGTTTCTTTTCTCACTCTCAGCAAAATAAAATCGACTGACATTAGCTGTAATAGGAGAGAAGACGTGGATAGTAATAGTAGTAGTAGTAGTAGTGGTAGTAGTAGTAGTAGTAGTAGTAGTAGTTAGTAGTAGTAGTAGTAGTAGTAGTAGTAGTAGTGGTAGTAATAGTAGTAGCTGTTGTAGTAGTAGTAGTAGTAGCGGTGGTAGTAGTAGTAATAGCAGTAGTAGTAGTAGTAGTATAATGTTAGTAGTAGAAATAAATCTTAGTTCATCTGAAATGTAAACCCAGTGGACTGCAGGCTGAAGTTGTCCTCCTCCTGCAGTCCACCATTGTCCTTTTGGGGGATAGGGAGGGAAGTGAGGGACTTTTGTATGACCAGGCAGCTCCACCACCCATTTATATCAGTGCCACCACGTGAAGGCCTCCCTCTCCACCACGAAGACGAGAAGAAATTTTAATAGTAATCATACTGTCCTGTTACTTAAGCATTTTTCCCTTCCATCTACAAAGCCTCTGTACCAAGAACTTTTGAATACATCTGTACTTCTCTTTTATCCTTCCATGATGGTGAAGACAGAGGCCTTCACGTGGTGGCACCGATATGACTAGGCGGTGGAGCTGCCTGGATATACACACGTCCCTCAACTCCCTCACTATCCTCAGAAAGGACGATAGTGGACTGCAGGAGGAGGGGAATTTCAGCCTGCAGTCCACTGGGTTCACGTTCTGATTAGCTTAGGGTTGTAGATACTGCTATTGCTATTTCTGCTACTGCTACTACTACTACTGCTACTACTACTACTACCATTACTACTACTACTTCTACTACTACTACCACCACCACCATCGCTATTTCTTCATCATCATTATCATCATCATCATCATCATCTGCTGCTACTACTACTACTACTACTACTACTACTACTACTATTATTATTATTATTATTATTATTATATTATTACTATTTCTACTACTACTACTACTACTACCACCACCACCACCACCACCACCACCACAAGTACCACCACCACAATCCTCTCGTAAGATCAGCGCGTCCAACTCAACTTCAGAGCAACTCGCACCATGCATCACCATTTTTCCCCACCCCAGATTAATTCCAGTTTACATAACGTAGAAGATCTGTTACAGTCGGGGTTACAAAGTGGAGAATTCTGTCTCTCCAATTTTGTGTTAATTTCTGTGCTGTTGTAAGATTTAATTAAGATTTTTTAAGATATACCATCATCCACTCACTTGATGTAGTGCTGCCTACTTCTTCCTTAGTCTTTATCATTCTTTTTCTGTGCCTACCCTCCTCTCTTCCTATTTCTTCCATCTTTCCTGTCACTTCTTATTGCTTTTCTTTCCTTTACAGGTGTCTTTCCTTTACAGGTGTCTTTACATTGAGTGACGAGCCAAATGGTTTCCTGTAAGCCAAGAAACCATTTATAGCGCTGGGTAGTAACCATATAACCACACCATACGTGCTCCCTACGTGTCAATAAGTGGGTTGGTGGAGGGTTAGTGCCCCTTCCTATAAAACAAATAACTCAAAGTCAAATGGCCACCCCTTACAGGATTATGGCGTCTAGCAATAGATAGATAGATAGATATTGTTGTATTTATACTAGATTCTTTTCTTTCTCTTACTTTAATTTCTCTTCTTTGTAAGGTGGAATTATGCTGCTAGTTATGTCCTGGATTTTTTTACTTGAAACTGTTTTGCTTTTTCCTCTCTCTCTCTCTCTCTCTCTCTCTCTCTCTCTCTCTCTCTCTCTCTCTCTCTCTCTCTCTCTCTCTCTTCCAGACTCTTACGATTTAATATTTCTTTCACATATGACACGTACCCAGCCTCTAGAGGAGACCCACACAGCATAACACACATAAAGGAAGCTCCCTAACACCTGTTCCTCAGCTATTGGTTTTCAGATATGGGTGGCTGATATCCTGTTGTGCGTTATTCATGTAGAGTATGGCGATATTAGAAGGATTTACGAGTATGCAAAACAGAAGAGGACAGTAGATGTAATAAATAAAGTAAATTGCATAGGAAAAGATGTTAGGGAGCTTCCTCAACCGACGAGAATACGGGCCTAAGACCCACACACATCAGCGGAGTAGGGAAGCTATGGGACGACCAAATTGGTGCAGTTACTTACCTGCGGTTGACAGGCCTGCTCGACTAGACACTGGAGTCAAGAAACAACAACAACAACAACTACTACTACTACTACAACTACACCACCACCAACAACAACAACAACAACTACTACTACTACTACAACTACACCACCACCAACAACAACAACAACAACAACTACTACTACCACTACTACTACTACCACTACTACTACAACTACAACAATAACTACTAATACAATAACACCAATAATAATAATAATAATAATGATAATTACTAGATTTCTGAAATTGCTGAAGCAATATTCAAAGAACTCCTCATTCCAGACGAAAATATTCTTGATATTGTAGACCTAATATGAAGGACTTTTGGTATGGCTCAGAATTTTTTACGAATCTTGACCTGCGACCTTGAGATCAAGGCCAAGGTCATTCATACTATGCAAATCATGTTCACACATGACCTACATTTACACCGAGTTTGGTCAAAGTCGGCCAAATACTTTCCAATTTAGCACTTTCAGGCATGAGGCGGCCATTTTGATTTTCCTCCTTTTTCCTTTCCTTTCCTAGATTTCCTGCACCCGTAGTGCAGGCCGGGCCATATATTAGCCCAGTCGGTGGAGTGTCGGAGTTAACGGTGGTCCAGAGGAAACTGCTGAGTGAGAGAGTTAAATAGGTCCATGTTCCGGCTTAGCCGGAGGTTCTTTTGGACTTTGTTGATAAGCTGGTCGGTGTTATTGGCTATGTAGTCGTTTAACTTGTCATTGAAGTCGGTGATGTCAGTTGTGGGGTCAGCGTCAGTACGTGAGTCGTCTGTCGGTGGCGTCGAACCGGAAGTAGCTGCCTGGGAGGTGTCAGTCTCGGTAGCCTTGCGCTTCCTCTGTGCTCTCCTGGGTGTCGGTGGAGAAGCACAGGGTGGCGTGGTGGTAGTTTGGTGGTCAGGCTGGTCGGCTGCACGCTGTGGCGGGGGTGTAGGAGGCTCCCCGTGGCTGTCGGTGGTGGTGGTGGAGGTCTCCATGGGTTGAGCAGGAGTGGTGGCGATAGAGGCAGTCCGTTGGTTCAAAGGAGCATCGAGCTGCAGCCTTTTCCGCGGTGTTGTGTGGGGTTGGGAAGGCTGCAGCTTGGAGGCACGATGCTCCTGACGAGGGGCTGGCCGTGCACCACGGGCGAAGCTCTGGGGGATGACAAGGCGCGGAAGGCCATTCATCTCAAAGATCTGGGGGAGGAGAATAAGCAACGCATCCTTGTCACCGCCACAGAAAGCACTCGCCGTCGCGATGCACATGCTGACGATGGTGTCAATCTCCCCAGTACATCGTCGATCCTTGGGCCGGCGCCCTCGGGCCGTGGGGCGCCGCCGTGCATGGGCAGAGCCCTGCACGGCTGCACCTCCCGGCCCGGTGACGTCCCTGGCCTCAGGACCCTTCGGTGTCTGGTGGAGAGTGAACACCACCGTCTCGCCCTCGCCTAACGAGCGCTGAAGACTTGGTGAAGCAGGTGCAACGATCCCCAGGCTGTGCACGAATACATCGGCGCCGGTGTCCTGGCGCCGGATGAATCCGTACCCCGCCTTCACGTTGTACCACTTCACAGTCCCTGTGATGGTTACGGCTCGTGGTGACTGCTCCCTGACTGTGGTGGCCCCCCTCAACGGGTCGAAGGCCGAGGCGGGTGTAGAAGGCGTGGAGAGAACAGGTGTTGCTGCCATCGCTGCTCTGGAGGAAGTGTGATTTTCCTCAATATCTCAGAAGTATTTGCTGGATGTCAGTATCAGTACCCAGGTGCACTAGTATACCCGGGTGCACTAGTATACCCATATACCCAGATGCACTAGTATACCCTGGTGCACTAGTATACCCAGATGCACTAGTATACCCTGGTGCACTGGTATACCCTGGTGCACTAGTATACTCTGGTGCACTAGTATACTCTTGTGCACTAGTATACCCAGGTGCACTAGTATACCCTGGTGCACGGGTATACCCTGGTGCACTAGTATACCCAGGTGCACTAGTATACCCTGGTGTACTAGTATACCCTGGTGCACTAGTATACCCTGGTGCACTGTTATACCGCGGTGCACTAGTATACCCTTGTGCACAATAGTCTATTTGATTGACCTGTGCAGCTGAGGTCCATGAGCCGAGTAGGGTGTGTTTGAATCGCGGCTGCTGATTGGCCGCCGCTGGTTTAAATCTACACCTCTTCTAATTTTAACATATATACATTTATATTTTTTTACTGCCTTCAGTACAAGCTGCCACATTAAATATGGAAAAATTTCCGAAGCTGACGAGGTCAAAATTAGCTGTAAAGTTTACTGTTATCAAAGAAAATTAAAGTTGATTATAAAGTTTCAAAAAACAATGAGTGACGTTTGAAATAAATTAGCCACCTACGGTGTACCTCCACGTCCGCATGTTTCACTGCATCCACCCACGGTGTACACCTACGTCCGCATGTTGCACTATAATATCCACCCACGGTGTACACCTACGTCCGCATGTTGCACTATAATATCCACCCACGGTGTACACCTACGTCCGCATGTTGTACTATAATATCCACCCACGGTGTACACCTACGTCCGCATGTTGCACTATAAGATCCACCTACGGTGTACTCCCACGTCCGCATGTTGCACTGCATCCACCCACGGTGTACTTCCACGTCCGCATGTTGTACTACAGGACATGCCTGCATTTACTTCAATGATATCATTGGCGACCAATCAGCAGCCGCGAATCAAACACACCCTGCTCGCCGCATACGTCTCAGCTGCACGGGTCAATCAAATAGACTATAGTATACCCTGGTGCAGTAGTATACCCAGGTGCACTAGTATACCCAGGTGCACTAGTATGCCCTGGTGCACTAGTATACCCTGGTGCACTAGTATACCCAGGTGCACTAGTATACCCTGGTGCACTAGCATACCCAGGTGCACTAGTATACCCTGGTGCAGTAGTATACCAGGTGCACTAGTATACCTAGGTGCACTAGTATACCCTGGTGCACTAGTATACCCTGGTGCACTAGTATACCCAGGTGCACTAGTATACCTTGGTGCACTAGTATACCCTGGTGCACTAGTATACCCTGGTGCACTGATATACCTAGGTGCACTAGTATACCCTGGTGCACTAGTATACCCAGGTGCACTAGTATACCTTGGTGCACTAGTATACCCTGGTGCACTAGTATACCCTGGTGCACTGGTATACCCTGGTGCACTAGTATACTCTGGTGCACTAGTATACTCTGGTGCACTAGTATACCCAGGTGCACTAGTATACCCTGGTGCACGGGTATACCCTGGTGCACTAGTATACCCAGGTGCACTAGTATACCCTGGTGTACTAGTATACCCTGGTGCACTAGTATACCCTGGTGCACTGTTATACCGCGGTGCACTAGTATACCCTTGTGCACTGTAGTCTATTTGATTGACCTGTGCAGCTGAGGTGCATGAGCCGAGTAGGGTGTGTTTGAATCGCGGCTGCTGATTGGCCGCCGCTGGTTTAAATCTACACCTCTTCTAATTTTAACATATATACATTTATATTTTTTTACTGCCTTCAGTACAAGCTGCCACATTAAATATGGAAAAATTTCCGAAGCTGACGAGGTCAAAATTAGCTGTAAAGTTTACTGTTATCAAAGGAAATTAAAGTTGATTATAAAGTTTCAAAAAACAATGAGTGACGTTTGAAATAAATTATCCACCCACGGTGTACCTCCACGTCCGCATGTTGCACTGCATCCACCCACGGTGTACACCTACGTCCGCATGTTGCACTATAATATCCACCCACGGTGTACACCTACGTCCGCATGTTGTACTATAATATCCACCCACGGTGTACACCTACGTCCGCATGTTGCACTATAATATCCACCCACGGTGTACTCCCACGTCCGCATGTTGCACTGCATCCACCCACGGTGTACTTCCACGTCCGCATGTTGCACTACAGGACATGCCTGCATTTACTTCAATGATATCATTGGCGACCAATCAGCAGCCGCGAATCAAACACACCCTGCTCGCCGCATACGTCTCAGCTGCACGGGTCAATCAAATAGACTATAGTATACCCTGGTGCAGTAGTATACCCAGGTGCACTAGTATACCCAGGTGCACTAGTATACCCTGGTGCACTAGTATACCTTGGTGCACTAGTATACCCTGGTGCACTAGTATACCCTGGCGCACTAGTATATGTTGGCCACTACATACTGCAACAATACCCAGGTACACTAATAATGGTGACCACTGCATACTGCACCATTTGCAAAGCATTCGGTTAAGTAGTTTTAGCTGCACAGGAGAGCAAAAACTGAAAAAATAACATAGAGGGAGCTAGTGCGGCGTTAGTGCTAGGGGAAAAAATGTGCCAAATGAAACCTGCAACTAAGATACATCACTCCTGACAATTTCAAGTCTCTATCTCAAACGGTCTTGGAATGCCAGCTTTCTAGATTATCCCCCCTCCCAAAAAAATAATAATAATAATATCTACAGTATCAATAAGAACTCTACAGAATGTGGAGGTCTTAATAATAATAATAATAATAATAACATAATTTTTGTTTCATTTTCGCCTTCTTGTCATTTATTTTCTACTTATTATATTTCACTACGTTTTGCTGCCATATTATTTTCATTTTTTTTTTCCTGTGTGTGTCTACTTCCTTCTACCCTTCCAAATTTTCTTTCTGGTCTCGTTCTTGACAAATCTACTGTTCTAATTCTACTTCTGCTTCCTTTGCCATTTTACTTGCTTCTTTTATTCATTCTACTTGTCATTCTAACTTCATTTTTCATTTTTATCTCTCTCCTTCCTTCCCTTTTCTTTGCCTTGCTTGCCAGTCAACCTGTCTGCCTACGTACCTACCTCTCTGCCTGTCCTGCCCTCCTGTCTACCCTCCTGCCTGTCTGCCTACCTACCTGTCTCTCAGCCTGCCTTCTTGCTTGCCTGTCTTTCTGCCTGCCTTCTTGCTTGCTTACCTACCTACCTCTCTGCCTGTCTACCTGCCCTCCTGCCTACCCTCCTGCCTGTCTGCCTACCTACTTGTCTCTCAGCCTGCCTTCTTGCTTGCTGTCTCTCTGCCTGCCTTCTTGCTTGCCTGTCTTTCTGCCTGCCTTCTTGCTTGCCTGTCTTCCTGCCTGCCTGCCTTCCTGCCTGCCATCCTGCCTGCATTCCTTCCTCCTGCCTCCCTCCTTCTTTTCTCCTCGCATACCTTCACACTCTCTGCCTCACCTCACCATTTTTAGATTTTTCTTCTTGTCTTTTCTCTCCTTGCAGTAGCTACCATCACTACCATCATAACTACTACCACAACTTACCACTACCACCAACAACTCTACCACAATTACCACACCTACTTACAACGACCACCGCTTCAACCAACAACTACCACTGTAACTACCACCACTACCACTACTACCACCTTAACTACCATACGCACCATACACAACTACCACCACTGCCATTCTGCCATTACTACAACAGCTACAGTTCAGTACTACCACAACTACCATTTACAACTACCAGAGCTACCATTCACTACCACCTTAACTACCACCCACAACTACCACCACAACTGCCATCAATACCACCACAACTACCACCCACAACTACAACCACAACTATCATCGCTACCACCACAACTACCATACCAGGACTGCACTCATATCCAACTCACACACCTCACCCTTTCATATATCACTCCACTCCATCCCTTTATCTCATCCTTGGTCTCCCTCTGCCCCTCTCCCCCTCCACCTCACTTCCATCACTCTCCTAGTCAGCCTCTCATTCTCCCTCCCTCCATCTCATCCTTGGCCTCCCCCTCAACCTCACTCACACACACTCTCCTAGTCAATCTCTCATTCTCCATCCTTCCATCTCATCCTTGGTCTTCCCCTCTACCTCACTCATATACACTCTTCTTGTCAGTCTCTTATTCTCCATCCCTCCATCTCATCCTTAGTCTCCCCCTCCATCTCACTCATATGTACTCTCCTAGTCAGTCTCTCATTCTCCATCCCTCCATCTCATCTTTGGGCCTCCCCCTCCACCTTACTCACACACTCTCCTAGTCAGTCTCTCACTCTCCATCCCCTCCACATGACTTTACTCAAACAACTACCAGACTATCTGTTAAAATTTGGCAGGATGAGTAATAGTAAAGTGGTTGTTGAAGGTTTTATTTGAGGTTTTATTTGCTTTATTTAATCCATCCAGATCGAAATAAACCCCTAAGCTGAGGCAAACCGTCTGTACATAGCTAAAAGGGGTTAATAATGCTCGTGGGGAAGGGTTATTACTCTCTCTCTCTCTCTCTCTCTCTCTCTCTCTCTCTCTCTCTCTCTCTCTCTATGTACTTGCCGCCACCAGACGATTTTATTCAAATTAGGGAAGATCTCAAACAGTGAAAGCCCCTGACCGGAATCCCACCCAAAATCAAATAGAATCTTGTACAGGTAGAAGTGTAAATGCGAATCACACTATAGGGCTGTAAGAGTTAATGAAGTCCACAATAAGCATCATAAAATCACTTCGTCGCTTCGTTTATAAAGGCTCCAACATGCACTCGTAGGCCTTGGTCATTTAATAGTGGTTGTACACGCTGCTCGATCTCTGGCAGCCACCTTATTCAGTCCCTTAACCCTGAGGCCACACTGTATCACCTCATCCCAAGTCTTGTTCGGTCTACCTCTCTCAACTCTACCCTCAGCGTTCACACTTCTCACCCTCCGCACCCAGTTGTCGTCCTCCATCTCAGTTTACCCCTTCTCATCACAACACTAATACGTTCAAGTCCCTTTCTTCCTCTCAGCTCTTTCAAAACTCTACCCTCAACGTACACACCTCTCACCCTCCGCACCCAGTTGTTATCCTTCATCTCAGTCTATCCTTTTTCATCACAACACTAGTACATTAAAGTCTCTTTCTTCCTCTCAACTCTTTCACAACTCTACCCTCAACGTTCACACCTCTCATCCTCCGTACCCAGTTGTCAACCACCATCTCAGTCTACCCCTTCTCATCACAACACTAGTACATTCAAGTCCCTTTTTTCCCCTCAGCTCTTCAGTCGCTCTCTTGAACTCCCCCAGGCTTGTCATTCAAGGACGCACTACACATCCATCTAACCAGTCTCATCTCTGTACGTTTTAGCTTACGAATACTCTCCTTAACCATGGCTATACTCTTTTCACTCTAACTTGGCCTAAAATTGACATCTCTCCATCTCGAATACAGAGGTGTAATAAATAAAATAGCACTAGAATATGATGCTAGTCAAGAAGAAGAGCTATGGGAAGGGTGCGGAGCCGTAGCATTGTCTTTTACTGCTACTGAGCTACATGAAATAAGCTGGGAAAGGACGAAAATCTGGGCCAATTTAAAGTGAAGGAAGTATATCACAATCATTACCACTATCATTACCATTGCCTCTACCACAATCGCAGCTACCACAATTACCACTATCCGTTCACCATAACTACCACTATCATAATGTTTATAGTACAGCATATAAACACGACATGCAGCTTTACAGGAGCATGGAGAGAGAGAGAGAGAGAGAGAGCTGTCTTCTGGTAACTCTACATTGAATGAGAATAAAATAATGTCCTGTAAACCAGAAAATCATTTATTACGCTGGGTGGTAACCATATAACCAAATGACGCCTGGTGATTTAGTAGGTTAAGCGCTCCAGTGGGGTGGGGTAGAAAAAGGCTGATATCTGAGGGTTGGTTGAGGTTTATTGCTCACATAATGCTACTCAGGGACGAAAACTGGTCACACTCATCTTTAAATTTCAGTACTGAGCCACCTAACCCCTGGTCCCTACGCTACTGATGGGGCAAAAATGGACTGGATGATGGGTAGATTATTATTATTATTATTATTATTATTGTTATTATTATTATTATTGTCATTATTATTATTATTATTATTATTATTATTATTATTATTATTATTATATTATTTTACTACTACTACTACTGCTACTACTACTACTACTACTGCTGCTGCTGCTGCTGCTGCTACTACTACTACTACTACTGCTACTACTACTACTACTACTACTACTACTACTATTATTATTACTACTACTGTTGTTGTTATTATTATTTTATTATTATTATTATTATTATTATCATTATTATTATTAATTATTATTATTATCCTTTTACTACTACTACTACTACTACTATAACTACTACTACTACCACTACAACTACTATCATCATCATCATCACTGCGTCACAGTCTCACGCACCAGTATATATTTCTGCTTAACATGTCTTTCACCCATCACATCACACCAAGATGAGCCATAATTCCACACTCTTTCCCTCACCAAGTACCCATAACCCATTCCCCATTTTTCCCGTTATTACATATTACTACTATTTTTCACTACTATTCCCGCGAAAATGGTTAAAAATAGTGTGTTTATGGAGCAGTTTGGGAAGGTCCGCAGCGTGAGATTATATGAAGGTATTGTCCTGTCGCTCGGCCCGTCTCCACCTCAGGACTAATCTTGTGCTAGTGGTGGTAGTTTTAGTTTGTGGTG
This sequence comes from Coenobita brevimanus, assembly GCF_032717465.1. Taxonomy (NCBI): domain Eukaryota; kingdom Metazoa; phylum Arthropoda; class Malacostraca; order Decapoda; family Coenobitidae; genus Coenobita; species Coenobita brevimanus. The sequence goes on along the minus strand of NC_136955.1, from coordinate 4,457,470 downwards.
GTTGTGGTGGTGGTGGTGGTAGTCGTAGTTGTTGTGGTTGACCTGGTGGTAGTTGTGGTGCTAGGACTGGTGGTAGTTATGGTGCTAGGAGTGGTGGTGGTGGTAGTTGTGGTGCTAGGAATGGTGGATGTGGTAGTTGTGGTACTAGGAGTGGTGGATGTGGTAGTTGTAGTGCTAGGCGTGGTGGTTATGGTAGTGTGGTGCTAGGAATGGTGGATGTGGTAGTTGTGGTGCTAGGAGTGGTGGATGTGGTAGTTGTGGTGCTAGGAGTGGTGGTTGTGGTAGTTGTAGGGGGTAGTATTGGTGGTGGTAGTTGTTTTGGTGGGAGGAGTAGTGGTAGTGGAGGATAGTGGTAGTTGTGGTTGTGGTGGTTGGCGTGGTGGATAGTGGTAGTTGTGATGGGGAGTTGTTTTTGTGGTAATGGTTGTTGTGTAGTAGCAGTGACTGGTTGTGGTTGTTTATAGAGTGGTTGCAAATGTGGTGGTAGTTGTGGTAGTTGTTGTTGTCCCTTAACCTCCGTCTATCTGGCCGAGCAGACCCATAGACCGTATGTATGCAAATATTTCCGTGGGACAGTCCTATAGGCATTGTTCAGGCGCCACCTCACCAGGATCGAACCAGGGCCCTTCCCACGGCTAGGTGCAGGGAAATATATAGATTTTGCTCCCGGATGGACGCCGCAGCTGCTCCACCCACTGCGCCATCACGTGCAAGCTCCTCGTCAGAGCCTGTTGTGGTAGTTGTGGTAGGTAGTGGTGGTTAGAGTGGTTCTGATGGTTGTGGTAGTTGTTGTGGTTGCTATGATAGTGGTAGGCGTTGTGGTAGATAGATAAATAGATGAGTGGGCAGATAGATAGATGGGTGGGTGGATAGGTAGACAGACAGACAGACAGATAGGTATATAGATAGGAGGGAGGATGGATAGATACAAAGATAGATAGATAGATAGATGTGTATGTGTACGTAAATGGGTGTGTATTTTTGACCGTGTGTGTGTGTGTGTGTGTGTGTGTGTGTGTGTGTGTGTGTGTGTGTGTGTGTGTGTGTGTGTGTGTGTGTGTTCGTCCGGGTGTATAATAATATCAGAATTCGTCATAGTAATAGATAAAGATAGGTAGAAAGACAGATAGATAAATATGTATGTACGTATGTGAGTGTATTTTTGAACTTGTGTATGTTCGTCTGAGTATGTGTGTACATTTCTGACCGTGTGTAGTTCGTGTGTGTATGTGTGTATATTTCGTAGCGTGTGTATGTTCGTCTGTGTATGTGTCTGTACTTTTGAGCGTATGTGTATGTTCGTCTCTGTATGTCTGTATATTTCTGTGCGTGTTTATGTACGTTCTGTGTGTATGTGTGTATATTACTTAGCGTGTGTATGTTCTTCTGTGTATGTGTGTATTAATAAGCGTATGTGTGTATATTAGCGTGTGTATGTACGTCAGTGTGTGTGTACATTTCTTAGCGTGTGTATGTTCGTTTGTGTATGTGTGTATTTCAATGCATATGTGTGTATATTTCTTACCATGTGTATGTTCGTCTATGTATGTGTGTGTATTTCAAAGCGTATGTGTGTATATTTCTTACCATGTGTATGTTCCTCTGTGTATGTGTGTGTATTTCTGAGCGCCTGTGTTCGTGTGCGTGTGTGCATCTCAGAATTCAAGTCCGTGTACGTGAATAATGTACAGAAACAAAAAACGTACATGAAGCGTGTCGATACAACGCGTTTACATGACAAAATGGCGCACATGAGAAGGCAACAAGAGTGGAATTAATCTAAGGTTTTGTAATATCCACGACAAATTTTAGCCAGGTGGAGGTGGCAGAGATTTATGGTGCTGGTGTGGTGGTGTGGTGTGGTGTGGTGGTGTGGTATGGTGGTGGGGATGGTAGTTTTGGCAGTGATATTGGTGGTGGTGGTGGTGGTGGTGTGTGGCGATGGAGGTTGTGGTGTGGTGTGGTGTGGTATGGTGGTGGGGATGGTTTTTTGGCAGTGATATTGGTGGTGGTGGTGGTGGTGTGGTATTGTGGTGGTGATGGTAGTTTTGGCAGTGATATTGGTGGTGGTGGTGGTGGTGGTGGTGGTGGTGGTGGGGTATGGTGGTGGTGATGGTAGTTTTAGCAGTGATATTGGTGGTGGTGGTGGTGGTGGTGCTGGTGGGGTATGGTGGTGGTGATGGTAGTTTAGGCGGTGATATTGGTGGTGGTGGTGGTGGTGGGGTATGGTGGTGGTGATGGTAGTTTAGGCGGTGATATTTGTGGTGGTGGTGGTGGTGTGGTGTGGTATGGTGGTGGTGATGGTACTTTCGGCACTGATATTTGTGGTGGTGGTGGTGGTGGTTGTGTGGTGTGGCGGTTGTGTGGTGTGGTGGTGTTTTGGGGGTGATGTGGTAGTTGTGGCTGAGTGGTGGTTATTTTTGTGGTGAGATTAGAGATTGCGATGGTTGTTGTGGCAATTGTGATGGTA